>NC_134012.1:33147092-33747092 GCF_047716275.1 Strix uralensis | reverse complement strand
TCTAGGAATTACTAAATGAGACATGTTACCTTTTAACTTAAAAGTTGAATGGTAATCAAGCACACACAGTGGATTCCTCACCCTTGAATTTATTCATTAACTTCTGAAAACATTTAAGCATCATCTGTAAAATTTTACATCGGGATGTCCACTATTTGGACAGGAAAATTTCTACTGGTGAACTGTGCAGTTTGACACTTCATCCTGTACTCTCTATTTGATTTGAATCTATCAACAGGTATTGTTTGTGGGCAAAACCCTGTCACTATCAATCAAAGAAATTAGAACTTCAGCAAATGCATGTGGAGTTCCCAGGGCACTCCAGATGAGAATCAGAAACTTCTCTAAAATATGCAAAATACTTCTTTGATTTTTTAGGAATTGTAGAAACTCTATTAATTGAGACATGTTTATGACTCTTACACACTTCTGTCTAGCAAAACTTATATCGTTAGGGAATCAGCGCAGTAGTTTATAAAAATACACTCTCTTTTAGTAATAAAGGATGAATATTCACATTTATAATTACTTTTTTTTTTTTTTCTCTACAAATAGGAGATAATATGATAACACAGCACTCCCCTACTAAAATAAATGCCTTAAGGTATGGTTTGCTTAAACTATATTCTTGGCCTCATACTAGCATAGTGATCAGTATTTTGTTGTTATGTCATGCATTATTCTTTTTTATTTCTTTTAATAGATAAACCAATCCTATATGCTGTGAAGACTGTGAAGTTTTACCTGAAGATATTATCTGGGTGGGTTTTCTGTTCACAGTCATGAAATCTCCATGGAAAAAGTTAGCTGATGATACAGTTGTTAAAAAAAAAAAAAAAAAAAAAAAAAAAAGGAGTTGGGAAAGTAATATCTAAACAACATATGATATGGAGGGGAAAAATAATGAAAATGTGGAAAAAAAGATTAATCAGGACTATTTCCACAATAATTTTTAATTAAAGTATACTATTATCCTCCATCCATTTCACCCTTGTTCATAGTTAGAACCTTAGATTTGCAGAGATTAAAAAACTATTAGACAAGACATCGGCAAGAATGCTCATCAGTTGTCATATATGAAGTGCAAAGCAATCATTGTGTTTTGTGTTGGCTACAGAGAAGCTGATGAAATAAATAGAATATGTAACATGATGTCTCTTTCATCTATAAAAATATCAGCTCAGAGGTTATGCTTCATTAGCTTCAAATATAGCATGCATAATGAAGGAAGAAGGCACAGCATTCCTTTGATTCATGGTGCGAAAGCTTATCATTCCTCTTTCAAATGACAGTTTATTAAACAAGGTGAATAATAGAAAATATTCAGACAAGATCCGAATCATAGCCTGACACTTGCTGACTGGTTACAAAGTAAATATGACAGCTCTGCACCTCCATTTTGTGTGATTAGGAAGTAAATGGGATAAGATGTATGGAGCTCCCTGCAGTGTGCTCACTCAAACATTGTCCTCCTAAAAACATTAATTGCATCAGAAGACAATGTTTAGAAAATTATTTTGATGCAATTTTCACTTCTTTCTCATTAGATGTAAGGAAACATATGGAGTGTAAAGAATAAATATCTACAGTAGGTCACCAGTTTTTACAAACCCTTTGCAATGTCATGCCACTCCAGGGAGGTGATATTAAGCCATTTTCATAAGCTATATAAATTGCAATGCATTTACTTAAATTTCAGCTGATTAATTGTGCCAAATACTGTAAAAAAGAACTGCTAGTGCATATCACTTCTGATTCTCAGCTGTTCTTACACATAGCTGAAATTTTCTTGGATATTTCTGTATCTAGATAAATAGACATAATAGTGTTTCATTAGTTTTTCTTTAGAGTCTGTATCATGATTCTTTTTAGAAGGGCATAGTCATGAACAGGTCCAAAAGACAGTTGTGAATGATTGGAAAAATTCTGGCAACCTTTGTATACATGCAAGTCAAGCTTTTTCAAATAAGGAAAAATTGACCTTTAGATCTATAGAAAAGAAGAAACAATAAGGCACCTTAGATATTTTTTCTTGAATATTGGAAAATGAAAGATTAGAAAAATGAAAAATGAAATTTTCCTTTTCTAGAAAATAGGATAGAAAAAGGAAAAGTTAAACTGTGTACTTTCAACTCTGATAAGTTTGAAATGTTTAAACATGAAGTTCTACTGTTCATTTTCTTACTTGTTTCAAAACATTTCCATACATAAAGCTTGAAATGCAGTAAAGAAGGAAAAAACAAAAAAAAAAAAAAGAGAAAATAATATTAAAAAAAACCCTTTAATAAACTGTGGACACTGGTCATTTCATTATGTGTATTGACAAAACAGGCAAAAGGAAAGGGAAATTTTCAAGTTTGAATAACATTTTTGGGAATAGATAAACAAGACATGTTCCCTCTTATGAAAAAACATTACTTTTTCCAATACTGTGAATTAGAAACAACTTCAGCATATTTCATGTTGCAACCAGCTCTTGTCAGCAGGTGTTTAAATAATTGCAAACAAAGAGAAATATGGTTCTTGAAAGTCAATATGAATAAATTTGGCAGCTCTATTCATGAAAACAGTTTGATTTTCTGTTTGTTTGTTTTCAGTATGGTTCATACAGAATACTGCCACCCCATTTTGTTTCTGAAGATTATAGCAGGCACATAATCTTTTCAGTGAAATATTTAAGGAACTGTAAATTCATACGTGAGTTAAGCAAACATCATGAAATTGTGGATTACAATCACAATGCTGCTACAACCACAACAGGAGAAGATCACCATTGGAGATCTGTGTATGTGCCAGCACCTGCCCATATGGGACTTATTCCAGGCTCAGACCTGAGGTGGTTTTTGTCTTCAGCTGCTAAAGGATACTAGCCAGTGCTTACTCCAGTTGCACACTATTTAGATTACTTTTTTCCTTTCCCCAAAGGCTAATCCAAAAGTTTCATGTAAAAATCACATTTAAACTCATGTTTATTAAAGTGCCTATTTAAGATGTGAAATGTGCTCCTAAAATTCTGAATATGGTTCAACAGGAAATAGGTAAAATGTAATATGACTGATCCAACCAGTCATTGATCTCCATCAATAGCACTTGTCGAATAATAAATGCACATGAATAATTATTACAGATAGTGGTAGCTAATGCAAATATCAGTATTAAAACATACAAACAAAAGAGTTAATTCATAAACAATTCAGGGATAAAATGTAAAAAAAAAAAGGCTGAAAAACTAATACATGAGAGGGAAAACTATGTATCTTATGAGTGGAACAGGATGCTAAATGTGATAACATTCCATTTAAAAAACTTACTTAACTCTAATTTGTAGTGCTTAGTACTCAATGCTTTAGACATTTCTGACTGGTCCTACATAAGAGGGGGATTATAGCTGTCTAAAGAGAGTAACACTGCTCAAAGACTGAAAACAATTACTTTTTACTGAGGGCTGTGTTTAGTGTTTCATTATCTGAGCACAATATCACTTATCAATAAGCAGCGGTTAGGCCCAGTTGTCCTAAAGCTTTAGTCAGTTAGGTAAGGTTTTCATATATGTACATGAGATTCTGCCTCACAGTATGACATTATGAAAAAATCAGCTTTCTAGGTTTGGAATTACTTTTCTTTTCCTGCATAAAATACAGCATTTCATATCCCCGCCCGCCACCCGCCCCCCCCCGCCCCCGCGAACTCTGCTGCTATCATTCAAACTCAGAGAAAAGTATTTGCTCCAGGCAGTCACTGAAGCATCTGAGCAACCTGGGAGATGTATAATGAAAAATTTGCAATATTATTTTGCCAGTTTTTCTATCATGCTAAAGTTGAATTAACAAAAAGTATCAAATGGGATAATACCAACAAGTATTTCAATATCTCACAACTTGAAGATATATATATGTGCATTGGATTTTATTTTAGGTAAATAATGGATCCTATTGAATATTTAGGCCTCCGTTTTTACTTGTGTAAGGTTGAAACAGGATGATAAGAACTTTCATCAGGACTTTCAGAAGAATGAAAATGGCCTACCACCTGAAGACCAGTTGTGCTACCTGAATTATATTACTGTAGTAGAGAGGCATGGCTAAACTTCAGCTAGTCTCTGTGCAGTGTTCTGTGTAGTGATTTACATGCGTGCTAGGGAAGGACAAAAATGCCATGAGTTACACCACTTATTTTGCAACATAGGTAAAATTTTATTTCCTTCTTTTGTTCAGGTATAAAAAACTTCTATTTCTGATGTAAATGTAGCAATTAATATGATTTGATAGCATCCTACATTGCCTTTGTGAAATACCTGTAAACAGTAGAATACAGTAGAATTTGGCTCACTGTTTTTACTTTTATCTGTTTGATGTCACCACACATCCATTATCACTCATTCAAATTTACAAGAGAAATTGTTTAATCACAGGTTAAAAATGTATTTAAACAGTTCACAAATAGGAATTGATTTTGTGCCCAATGTGAATCTGTCCTATACTGACATGCAAGGTCCTTAACGTGAAAAAATAATTACTTTTTGTTGAGCTATTCAGAATAAAGACCAGCGGAAAGCAGAACTGCTATATTCCTTTTCCAAATGAGATCTTTCAAGATGTGTTCTGGATTTTTCTCCTTAGATGTCCCTGGGTATTACTGAAGGAAAGTAATTAATTTTGTTTTGAGTTCATATGATAGAGGCTCTATCCCTTGAAAGAATGTGCATGTTTTTTCTTCACCACGAACAGCGGCAAGGTATTTGAATTATGGTGTTTTCACATTGGTTTTGACACATCCTATGAAAAACATGCTAGTACTTTGAGACTATGAAATTTAGGTATATGAATAATAATAGTCAGAGTATAATTTATAATCAGCAGTCAGGGCTGGGAAGATGAAAATTATTCTGAATTATACCATATGATTTACATTTGCTAAAGAGAAGAAAGGTTTTGTTAAAGTGCAGTGAGGGGAATGTACTCTCTGCATTTCTCATCCCATCAAGCTTGAATTCTAATTTGAATTCAGAGAACAACATTCTCCTTGTTCTGGATCTTCTAGACTGATAAACACAGGAATTTTACTGTTCTGTTCCTTCAGACTTGGAGGTTAGCTGTGTTCCAGTTTCTATACTGCTTCCTTTTGTTGTGATATTCCAGGTTACTTCTGGTGGATAAATAATTTTTAAAAAATAGCTAAATTGTCATCCAGACTGGCTGATAGCAACCAGAAGTGCAAATCAAGGCCTGAAGAGAAATGCAATACGTTGCTTGGCTGTGTTCACTGCCTAAGGAGCTGTGTCCTGCAGGGATGAAGGAAAGTTTTGTACACAAGTATGTGTGAGTACACAGTGAGCTGAAGACTAATTTTCCAGAGTCTAGGTCTTTGTTTTTCAAAAAGTCAGATTCAGTGATCACTGACCCTATGTTTATCACCTCATAAAGTTCTTGGCCAGTGAATTTGGAACAGCTGATGCATGCCACACTTTATTTCTGCCTTTTCATCTCTTCAGAAGCTTAGTCAGGGACAGTACTCTCTAATGCTGAGAATTCTCGAATACCTGTTCACTTCTGTAGTTCTTTAAGTGATAAATTCAGTACATTTCTTTGATATGCTGAAGAATAGACACTTACTAGAGCATAAATTTGATCTCATGGGTGAAACACCTTCTTTATTTTAGTCTATGAAAGCCTCCAATTAATTTTAACGGTTTCAGAATGTCTTTTGATTAACTCATTTTTGTTCATTTGAGGATCATGGCTATTAACAAGCACACAGAATAGTTTCAATGATATATTTTCTCTAAGGAGTTCTGTTTCAAAATAAGTAACATGATAATTAGCTGCTGAAAAATGTTCTTTTTATACTATAAAATAAGGATTCTATTCCTTGGCTACCAGCTTAATTAATGGATGGACTTGGACTTCAAACAAAAACAGTATTCACAAATAACTTCTCATATTTAGCAAAATAATTTTTAAATTTAAGCAAGTGAAGAATAAATCAGTGTAGTTGACAGCTTGGTGCAGACTCAACTGGGGTGTAATAGATTTAAAGTGATAGTAGTATCTAAATGGGCATATCAGTCAGGCTTGCGAAAAAAAGATCCTAATTAAACAGTTTGTGGTGTGGGTTTTGGGGGTTTTTTTTGTTTGTTTGTTTTTAATGTTGTCTTCCGTCTGGTCTGGTTTTGTATCTTTTATCTTTAGTGTAGTCAACACGTCCTGGAAAGACCTGATTAACATAAGAAGAAATTGTGAGTACGAAAACAGGGTTACCCAGAGGATTTTTTCCTCCCTCCCCCATTTCAGGAAATGCTTTTTAATCAAAGAGTAATACCAGATCTTCAGGATGGCTAATTAAAGCCAGGAAGATTGAACAGTGAATATATTAATGTTGCAAATGTTTCCGTTATGTACTTAAGTAATATATGAGTAGGCCATTGAAGAGGATGCTAGGCTTTTAACAAAAGCCTTTTTTATCCAGAGAGTGTGGTAGGCTGACAATGATATTTTCTCAGAAAAGCAGCAGGTTTAATACATCAACTGATAGAAGAGCTGAATTAGAAGACAGAGGGATCTGGTCTGAATCCTGATCAAGGTCATTTCTTTCATGGTTTTCCCTTTTCACAATGCACACACACAATCTCTCACACACAAATGAGTTAGCAATTGATTTTGTAAATAACAGAATGATTTTTCACGATGCATTTAGTCCTATTTTTTCCCTTCTCTCTCCCTTCCAAAGCACTTTCATACTGTTCTGAATTTTTCCACAAAAAGCAAAAGGGAGAAGAACCCTCTCCCAACCATCTGAACAGAAGGTATATATTTACTCCAAATGCTTCTCCTTTCATTTTGTTCATCTATAATTTTGTGTAGTATTAAATTGCCTTTTTCAAGGAGTTTTGCTGACTTTGAGTTTCCTTCAATAATAAGGTCGTTTTATAGTTTCTAAATCTGCTGAAAAGAAAAAAAAAGAAGTGCATGTTTTCATGATCTTTAGTCTCAGTTTTCTTTGATCAACAAGCTTTTCACAATGAAAAAGACTACCAGAGATTTTAAAACACTGTGTCGATCTCAGGCTACTTCAAATTGTCTACCACAGACTATTATGAAAATTATCAAAGTAAGTCTATTTTATTTCTGTATGATTTTTCACAAATACATTTATACTTACAGGAAATTACCCAGAATATGTAACTATAAAAATGGTTTTTATGTGGAATGGTGAAAATGTTTAAGTGTAAGATTGCTGTTAACTCCCTGTTCACCTTAAAAATGGTACTGAAATAGCTGATATCGTTGTTGTAACTTTCCTCCTTATCATTTTCCTTCTATCAATGTTCGTGCATGAAAACAGACAAACACTGTGCAAATGAATGAAGTGTTTGTGAGCTTTAATAAGACTCAGGTGAAAGACTGTGTACACATGCAAATAGTATCATAACAGATGATATGCAAATAAAGTACAGATGTAAATGCTACCTCTGTCTTAAATTAATAGTGATTAGGATTTTTTCCCCAATTAGGCAGCAAATCTTGTGAAATACATTCACCCTTAATCAATATTGTCTAATGCAATGTTTTATAGATAAAAAATAAATATAAAAACAAAACAAAAAAGTGTGATAATTTATGATAAAACAAGTGATATTTTAATTCCAAAAAAAGCTGAAGAATCCTTGGTAACATATTTATTTGTACTTTGAAATTTTCTACAATCTCAGAACTTTAACAGGAAAAGAAACAAAACAGACCAAAGAGGGTAAAAAGAAACCTATCTTCAGATACTCAGTTACATCACTCATTCAAGGTTTTCAATAAAGTACAGGGCTATTATTACCCTTACAGGACCCATTTTTCACCACCATACACTAGCATCCTACATTTACAGGAAATGAGGTATGTCAGATGTCACCATTTACAATGGAAATTATTGCCCTTGAAAATGTGGGCCAGAATGAGACGTAATATTTTTAACTTGCTATATCTGTTAGTCTTATGACAAATGTCATCTTCCAATAAGGTAACAGAAGGGCATACTGTAAAGGTTTCTACATATAGTTAAAGCCCTAGGAAAGTCTTTATCATCTCTGGGATTTCAACACCTGCTTAATTCATATATCTCAATACAACATTATCCTTTACCAAATTCTACACTTTTCCTAATTGTCTCATCCCAGTTCTTTTGACTGCATGAACACTGGTGTCAGCTCTGCAACTTTTCATTCTGTCTTTATTACTGTAGCATTATTTTTATTGTAACCAGCATTTCAAGTCCATTGGTAAATGCAGATGGGTTACAGGGCTTTGTAATTAACCCTGGGAACACAGTCACGTTGCCCACAATTTCAAGGTGGTTTCAGGACACACCTATGACTGTCAAAAGAAACTAAAATAAAAAAGCAAACCTTTTTTTTGGGTGGATTTATGAAATGAACAAGACAGTCATTGTCTTTGGGAAAGAAGGCTTCATTTTCTCATGTAAATGTTCGAAAGGCTCAGGAGTAAGTAATGTCTTCTTATGGTTCCATCAACGTGTCAAATTATATGCCTAAAGGAACTATTTAAGAAATACTCTTGTTTAAAATACAGTTGTTTAGCCATCTCATAGGCTAGTATATATAGAGATAGCTGTTTAATGAATAGTGTCTAGGTACTGCTGTAATGGCCCTCTTCTCACCCAATATTCTGTGTCTCTAATTAAATTTAAATCAATCTCACAAGACAAAGACAAGGAAAAGACATCAATAACCCAATTATGTGCTGGTTTAAGTATCACCTTCAGCTGTGAGGTCTAAGTCCATAGCTACCAAGGTGTTGAGCTTCCTCTGTCCTGGGTTATTTCTCTAACAGTGCAGACTGTGAGGAACCAGCTGTCCTGGGATTTTGGCCTGTACTTGGACTCAGGAGCTGCACCTGAGCTCAGGCATGGCCTGGGCTGTGCTGTTGGCATGGCTAGCTTTGCTGGTCCTGACTTCACTTGCCTTGATGGACTTCTTAGCTGGACCTCTCACTTAGTCAGATTCACAGGAAGACTGTTGACTGGCCCTGGCCACTAAGGACCTTGCCTATCTGGCACATCAGGAGCTTTTCCTGCCCTGCCCTGCCCTGCACCACATTGGGGTCCTCCTCAGCCCTGCTGCCCCTGTGGAGCAGCCCTGCATGCTGTTTCCTGACATGTCCCTGCTAAGCTGGCCACTTAAATTAGGAACATCTACCTCTTCATACTGTTGAGTGTATTATAACGTATGAAACATGGTAACAGCCATCACTTCAGCAAGGTGCATACTTGTGGTGGTGTGGAAAAAAGACAGCTCCAAGAAACAAAGCAGGCAGGCATTAGGAAGGACCTCAGGCAAGGCATGCTGTACTTCCATATGAAAAAACATGGGAAAACTGGAAATAGAGTGGAAATGCATGGGACCTGTTCATCAGAGTGGGCCACAAGGGATGAAAGTGCAGGAAAAAAATAATCCAGCCCCCACCAAAAATAGAGATTTTGCAACCAAACACCCTGCAAGCTTTTTACCAACAGCCTCACATAGACTCTACTGCCTTAGGAAATCAATATCTTATGCCACCATGTCCCCCCTATCACTTCATTTTCAGTTTTACTCATTCCCTGTTTTTTTCCCCTAGTGTACATGTAATTTCCACCTATTTTTCTAAGTACTAGATGAGCCAGAGGCAGCATGTATTACAGTTGATTCGGAGCTACATACATGCTCTTTGGCTGATCAGTGAGTGAGCTGAATTGCCAGCTGGCAGGCCAAAGAATCTCTTGAATTCACATTGCGGCCTTTTACCCTCTTGAGAATATTAATATGTATCCCTCACTCTAAGTGACCAGCACTCTTCTTCACAACTATAGAATATTGCTGTTTTTTAGATTGTACCTCTCCATTTTCATACAGTTGAAACTGGCCAAGATTCAAAATTATTATGCTACAGACCTAATAGTCAGATAACATAACTAAATAAGCCTTAAGAAACCTGTTTTAAAAATGAAAAGTGCTTGTGAGACACTTTTCCACAACTGATTTACATGAGTACTAAGAGAAGACTACAGAGAAATAGTTCACTTCAAATAGAGGAAACAGACAAAAACCAGATATTAACACATAATGAGGAAAAAGTTGGGACTTACATGCAGATTTAGAAAGAACATATTTTCCAGACTTTTCAGGTACTCCATCTGGACCCTGAGAAATGCCAGATCAAAGAATGAGAAAGAAACCACCTGATTTATAGGCTAGCTAACGGTCTTTTTGAGCTCCTGTGACATTGTAACAGTCAGAGATCTAAGATCAAGCATTTGAAAGACTGAAAGGAATTGCAAGTAAAGCCCTATATCTAAAGTCTCTCAACCTTGGGGAGCAGCTCAAGCTACAACAGTGCCTCAGGAGAATGGCCAGCACAGGTGAAAGACAGCAACCCATATTTATATTATGAATCATGGCAGCCCAGAAAGAGGGATATTTTCATCCTGAAAAAGAGCTGCTGGCTGTGTTACTTGCAATGATGCAATCCCATCTACCCTTCAGACACGAGGGGGTTGGGGAGCCCGTTTCAAGTCATTTAAAAGAAACACAGAGAAATCTTTCCTCAGTAGATGCTTAACTGATCAAGTATATTCTGTCGGGAAAAAATATGCCTCTCTCAAGGAAAGGTATCTGACTACTGAGTGACAGGCATGCAGGGGAGACAGTCTTTGCTTATGACACCAAGTGATCTTCATTCCCGTTTCAAGAACAGGGCATATACATAAGGAATGAGGAGGAGTCTGCACAAAGCCAGTAATTCATTGCAACAAGAGAGGTAAAGATGGGAAAATATTTCATTTTAGTGACTTCTGCTATAAAACAGGTGCGCAAAACAAATCTAACAATCTAATTACCAATCTGAACACAGTGGTCACAGGAGAGAGATGCAAAATCATGAGTGTGATTGGGACAAGGCATACCCAGCCCAAAGAGATTAAGGAAACAAATAACAGAGAGATGGTTATGCTTTTCATCTAGCAAGACGCAGTCCTCTCCTCTTACTGTCCAGCAGTACTCAAACGTATTGAAAAATGACAGTGCTGTCCTTTTGCAGAAACTATGTAAATTTACATTGACACAGTGATTTGTCTGTTTGTGGTTAACGTGATTCTATTTTTCTGCAAAACTTACACTTCTTTCTTGTGATGTGTCCCTCATTATATTCTTCTTCAGTTCATGGATTTGTTTCCAATTAAACCATGATATTTTTATTGACAGTTATTGCTACTTAGTGGCACTTTTACTATGAAGTCAGTATTTTATTGATATGGGACATGCTGTTTTATAATGATATCCTAATCTGTCTATTAACAAGAGTGACAAATGTATTAATAGTTGTGTAATTACTTTCTTACAAGAAGTAACAATAAAGAAAAAATTGAGGTTTAAAGTGTCTAATTAAATATTAGTATTCTAAACAATGTTTGTCAAAGAATAATTTTCTTGATTTTCCTAGGTTTTCTTTTTCAGCTTTTCTTTTTCAGATATTTAACTATTTTATTTCCATTATTTCAATAATTAAGTTATTATGAGGTAAGTAATAAATTTAAAGGCTAATTGTTTTCTTAACTTGTAAGAATCTTATATCACAGAACCTCAGAGCAGTATTTATTTTTCAAATTGTATTTTTTTCTTTCATAAAAGAGGAATAACAAAGATAGGTGTAAGGCAGTGCATGCACCTGATGGAGAAAGCCATGTAAAAGAACTGAAAACTCTTACAATAAATCTTGTCTTAGCTCTTATCCATGCTTTGGCATAGGAAAATTAGACACTGTGCCAGGATTTGCAAGCTGAAAGCTCATTACCTCATTCTAAAATGGTCAATTACTGTCTTTATATGTCCCAGTTTCACTGCAAGAAACGACTCTAAAGATTTCTAGGAGACACCATGTGCCTATTAGATGCTAATTGTGTAACTGCCAATGTACCTGACTCCTACTGATCCTTTACTGATCAGTGGAGTGCCATCAGGTCATTCACTGCTGACTTCGTATTTACAGTTGTATATACATGCTGTAGTCCAAAAAGAGATTTTCATTTTGCTATAAATCCTTCTAAGACTATTTTGTTATTGCTATGAAAAAAAATTTTATGGCTCTTTTGGTCTTCAGTCAGATCAGTATGGGGTTTTGTATCTTTGTCCTTCTGTTCCAGCTTCTTTACAGAGCAACGGTGCAGCTCAGAAATACTATTCAGGGAAATATAACTAAATAAATTTCAGTGACCTTTTCATCTCCTTTCTATTCTCTGTTCTCATCTTTTAATTTTTTTTCATTGGTTATAGGTATGCTTTTTCAACAATTTATGCAAGAGAATCCCTAAGATAAATTATAAGGCAAAAAAATTTCCAAACTTCAGGCCATTTTTGACAGTTAATCATACTAAGGCATGATTTTTCTCTTAGAACATTTTATACTGACCAATCAAATAAATAATTCCACTTTTGTAGTATGGAGGAGGAGGAAATCATTGCTTTTGCCATAAATATCTATTCAAGAACTAACTAAATTAATCTCTGAAGTCACTTACTCTTACAAAAACAAACATTTTTTGGAAGTCTTGCATTTTGCATGTTTTGTTTTTCACAGATAAATTTTGTTTTATTGCTGTTACAAGCTTACTGTACTTATGATTATACACATAGCTGATTTACTAACACATAAGCTTGGATTTTAGAAAGAAGGCTTTTACTTTGGGGTTTTTTTTTCGTATTTTTTGTTTTTCAGTTTCATCTCAATTTTATTCAGTTAGTCCTGAGCAGAGGATGTGAAATAGAGTGGAGTAATTTCACAGAATCACAGACTTATCTAGGTTGGAAAAGACCTTGAAGATCATCTAGTCCAACCATTAACCTCACACTGACAGTTCCCAACTACACCATATCCCCAAGCGCTATGTCAGCCCGACTCTTAAACAGCTTCAGGGATGGGGACTCCACCACTGCCCTGGGCAGCCCATTCCAATGTCCAACAACCCATTCTGTAAAGAAATACTTCCTAATATCCAGTCTAAACGTTTCCTGGTGCAACTTGAGGCCATTCCCTCTTGTCCTATCACTTGTTACTTCGTTAAAGAGACTCATCCCCAGCTCTCTGCAACCTCCTTTCAGGTAGCTGTAGAGGGCGATGAGGTCTCCCCTCAGCCTCCTCTTCTCCAGACTAAACAACCCCAGTTCCCTCAGCCGCTCCTCGTACGACCTGTGCTCCAGACCCTTCACCAGCTTCGTTGCCCTTCTCTGGACACGCTCGAGTAATTCAGTGTCCTTTTTGTAGTGAGGGGCCCAAAACTGAACACAGTAATTGAGGTTAATTTGTTAAGCAAACTTCTTCTGTAAAAAAACAAAAGAGAACCAAAATGCAAACATGTTAAAAATTTAATTTAAGAGAAGGAAACTAATATAAAGTTACTTAAGACCATGTACTGAGACCCAAGAATTCCCTTTGCAGTCAGATGGAGTCACTTGCAGAGTACCTCAGAGCAAGCTAGCAGAGAATATGTTCCTCTATCATAGGATATTTGCAAAGGTAGAAACAATGGTTTGGCACTCACATGAAAAAGAAACATTATCTTAAAAAAAAAAAAGTATTTGTTAATAGTATAAAAAGGTCCCTGTTTCATCAAAATTATTTGAGTCACATCAAATGAAAGAAAATAAACATAAGCGTGTTATAGATGCAAGAACAATGGTTAGTAGGTGGCTATGACAACAGCATGCTTTAAAACATCATTAAAGGAAACAACCTGTAACTATTTTAGAAATATCCGTGAATTGATAACATTGTATAAGTAAAAATGTCTGAACATTTGTCCTTCCAGACAGCAGAAGGATACCTGGAATTAACCTTCTGTTGGGTCACTGGTGCAAAACAGAAAGAATTTACGTTGAGGAAACATATTTTTTTTCTGTAGCAATGCCTTCCAATGCCTACCAGATTGTGAATATATGTGAAATATATTTGCCATGAGTATGGGAAAAAGCTGCACCCACTAAAACTGTGCAGTTACAGACATGTAGCCTCTTTTCTCATGGGAGCCCAAGGACGCAGCATGTGCCTCTGTGTGGCAGGGTGATTCCTGAAGCTTCCCTTGGGGCAAGAGAGTTCGATGTCGACATAGATGCAGGTGGTTCTACCTGTTCGGAAAGCCATCAATGTCTTCCTGGAGCACAAGGGTGACATAATATTCTCGTTTGCTGTCCTGATGGAGTTGTCTGAGAATTAGGTTTGTTTTGAATCTATGCAGTATCTCAGCAAAAAGCCTATACCAAGACAAGGCAGGATGAACACTCAAAAGCCAGAGTTCAAAGGAAACAGGCACCCTGTATCTTTTGCCAGTAAATTGTCTGTATGTGGTGGTGAGAGTGGGGAAACAAAGAGAAGTATGCCATAATCTAGGTGTTTTGGGTTTTTTTTACTTTCTGTTTCTCACTTCTGAATGTCAACATCTTGCTGTGTTGTGGGGGGAGTAAACACAGGCAGAATTCCATTGCAACTTGGCAAAAGCTAGTCAAAAATGAGTTGATTGAATGATAGGTGTCATCTCTGTGAGAAAGTAGCCCCTGGCTCACAGGTCGTATTGAATTCTACACTTAGCAGAAGCTTGATGAGAAAGAAAGATCTTTCCTTGTCATGTCCCTGCCTTTCCCAAAGCCAGATCATCCCATATCTTAATTTTTCCACTTCAATTAATCAATTTCAGGTACTTATAAGACTTTGAATTACTGTGAGTAGCAATTTCCTGCTTTTTATTGTTATAAACCTAGTTTTTGTAAAATGCCTTACACTGTTAAAGTACATGTATTTTCAGTTACAAATAAAGTCTATATATTTCAAATACTGAGGTTTGATAACAATTGTATGTGATTGCTCTTATGAAAGCAAAGCTCTACTAAATATTTCAGGTGGATCCAAAGTATACGATTGTTTTACTCTCAATAGCAAATTTCCCTTTGATACATGCCTGTCTGTATTCACAGGAAATGAGTATTCAGAAAATACTGGACTGCTGGTGTAGTTTTTTGTTTTCTCTAGGCAGGATTGTATCAAGTAGAACACTGTGTTTTTCCATGCATCTTCTGTATTTCCCTGTAAAAGGAGTGAGCTATTCCTTTTAAAATACATTCTTCTCTGAAAAGAAGTCCCTGGATAACTCACATAAATTTGGATTCCACAAGAGGAATGAGAAACAAAAGATATGAAGGGCATGAAGACATTGTCAGTTAAGCTTCCTTTGCACTACTCACATGTATGGAACTATTACTGTTGCTGAATTGTAAAGCTGATTTGCGGATGATTTATAGATTACACTAAATTAAAGTACAGTGCATTTTCAGGAACTCTTTTATGTTATGCCTTTATGATATCATCAGTACAGGATGAATGTAAATAAAATAGAATGCTACAATTCCTCTGTGATGCACAATCAAAGCAAAGTAGGAAGGCCACAGAAAGCAATCTGGATCTTTCAAAAACAACGTACAAACTACAACTGATTAGAGCTCTGCTCCTTACCCCACATTGTCTTCTATTGTCTTACTTCTGAGTGATTGTATGAGCTTCTTGGAGATGAAGCCTTGATATATTTCACCATTAAACACAAGGATATAAATGTCAATGATTTTGTGTTGCTGTTGCATTAAAATTTCTCACAATACTAACTTGTTAGCCTCCTAGATTGGTATCTTCCCCACTGTGGTGGTTTAGGCCCTGCCGGGACCCAAGACCACGCTGCCACTGCTCCCCCCCCCGCCCCCCCCTCTGACCAGACGGGGCAGGGACTGAAATACAAACTCTGGGGTTAAGATAAGGAGAGTTTTAATACAACAGTCTAACAGCAACAAGCTGAACAACAACAAGAACAAGAACAGTAATAACGATAAACAGAACAAAAGATGTACCGATACAGCAGTGAGAGGAGTGACTGCACACATCACACGTTCTACCAAACTTCCCACACTTGCGCGCCTGGACCTGACATCAGCATGGTACTGAACAACCGGCTAGAGCTCCCTCCTCACTGCTGGGGAAACTTAACCCTATCCTAGCTGAACCAGGACACCCACTGACAGCAGTTTTTAGCATTACTTCAAATACATCTGTCATGCCTTCTTCTATTGGCAAATTAAACAAATGGAGTGCTGTGCTTCTACAAACAGATTAGGTAGGTGCCTCAGTAAGAAAAATCTTCAAAGACGGAGTTGAGCAGTTGAATGACATATGCACAGCTGGTACATGTTGAGTAGAGCACGTGGAGTAAATGGGACTACCAATTTATAACTGCTGAAGCCTGAGTTTGTTTTCTTTGGCATTTTTTTTTTTTCTAGATTTTTTGATCCTTTACAAAATGACTAATGTGGTCACAGATTTATTGTCACTCTTGCAGTTTCTTTCAATATTCCAATTTCCATTTGGGAAAACAAAGCAAATGTCTGAAGCAGAGTTCTGAATAGGAGAGGATATGCCTGTCTCCAATATTTTTTTCAACACACTTCAGTTTGTGCTCTTTGATGCATTTCCCTTTCCCCTGTCTCTTCTAGTGTTTTCTTGTCATGTTGTTGAATTTAGTAGATAAAAAGTAGTAAATCATTGCTTTGTTTTAAATATTTCCTCAGTACAGGCACTCCAGAGCACTATAAGCAGTATTACTCCCCGCAATCCCACACCAAATCTAACAGCATAGGAAAGAAGTTAATTAAAAGTTCAACTGATTAAATAAGACTTAGTGGCATTTTCAACACTGTAAAAGACACTATATCTTGAATCCCTAAAGGAAAGTAATGCTGTAGCCAAGAAGCACTGACTTTGGTACATCAGGTTAAAAGGCCTAGACCTTTTTATTTAACTTGTAGAAAACTTGTACTCAAATTTATGAAATGAAGCAAGTAACATGAGCTTCAGATTCCACACATAAGCTGCTGTGAAATATAGAAGCTGAATTTATGTGTTACCCAAGAGCCACTGCAAATTAGGGCAAATGGTTACAGTAAGACTGTCTTGTGAAACAAAAGGTTGATCAACCAATTGACTAAAAATGGCGAGGTATAATGAAACACATCTAGTCTAAATAAGTTATCCAACTACTGATTTTATAAATGCTGAACACGATTTGAACATGATGCATGACTCCCTCCCCTCCTCTCACCAGGCAGAAGGAGGGGATGTGGGGGACAGGGGGGAATAGAGACAGGTCCGTCCTCAGAAAAGCAAGCGAAAACCTTCTCGGCCCCCCTCACCTTCCCAGTTGTCATTGTACAACAGATATGACACTTTGGAACTAGATGGCCAGCTGAATGAAGATGGAAATGAGGATCCATCCGGTGAGTCACCCACAGCTTGTCCCTCAGCCCCACGACTTGTAACTTCTTCAAGTAAGAAGGAAAGGAGGGTAATTGCAGTGGGTGACTCTGTTCTGAGGGGTACGGAGGGGTCCATATGTCAAGAAGACCCACACCATAGGGAGGTCTGCTGCCTCCCTGGGGCTCGGGTTAGAGATATTAAAAGGAAGGACACTGCTTGGGTGCAGCCCTCTGATTACTACCCTTTGTTGGTTATCCAGGCAGGTAATGATGAGGTGGTAGAGAGAAGTCTAAAGTCACTCAAAAAGGACTTCAGGGCACTGGGGTGGCTAGTTGAAGGCTTGGGAGCTCAGGTGGTGTTTTCATCAATCCCTCAAGTAGAAGGGAAAAACACTGAAAGAGGGTAGAAAACACATCTAATTAACACAGGGCTCAGAGACTGGTGCCACTGTCAGAATTTTGCGTTATTTGATCATGACAAAGTTTATAAAGCACCTGGTCTGCTGGTGACAAATGAGACAGGTGGGATGCAGCTGTCCCAGAGGGGGAAAAGGATTCTGGGGCAGGAGTTAGCAGGGCTTATTGACAGGGCTTTAAACTAGATATGAGGGGGGAGGGGGAGATAACTGGGTCTGTTGGGAATAGGCTCAAGGGAAGCATGCCAAGGCTTGAAGGATGGTAGACTGGTGAGGGCTTCATTTGAGAGAAGGGATAGATTTTTAAAAAACCATGGAAGCACCTGAGAAGGGTCTGGTAAGAAGTGGGGCTCACACTCGCAAAAAGGTGTTGGATTCATTAGCTCATCTCAAGTGCATCTACACCAATGCACGCAGTATGAGCAACAAACAGGGGGAGCTTGAAGCCATGATACAACACGAGAACTATGACATAGTAGCTATCACAGAAACGTGGTGGGATGCCTCATACTACTGGAATGCTGCAATTGATGGCTACAAGCTCTTCAGGAGGGATGGACAGGGAAGGAGAGGCGGTGGAGTGGCCCTGTATGTTAAAGAATGCTGTGAGAGCTCAGAAATCAAGTATAGTGATAACGGAGTTGAGAGTGTTCGGATTAGGTTAAGGGCCAATAAAGCAGATCTTGCTGTGGGAGTCTGCTATAGACCTCCCAACCAAAGCAGTGAGGTGCATGAAGCTTTCTATAAACAGTTGGGAGAAATCTCGCAGTGACTTGCCATTGTTCTTGTGTGTGTCTTTAACCTCACGGGTATCTCCTGGGATCACAGCACAACAGAGAGGGAACAATCCAGTAAGTTCCTGGAATGTGTGGAGGATAACTTCCTCACACAGCTGGTGAGTGAGCCGACAAGGGAAGGTGCACTTCTTCTTCACTGCTTCTTGTGAACAGGGAAGAGCTTGTGGGGGAAGTAAAGGTTGGAGGCTGTCTAGGGTGCAGTGATCATGAGATGGTTGAGTTTTCAATCCTTGGAGAAACAAAGAGAGGGGATGGTAAAACTGCCACCTTAGACTTCCGCAGGGCAAACTCTGACCTGTTAAGAAAATCCCTTGGGAGGCTGCCCTGAAGGATATGGGAGTCCAGGAAGGCTGGACATCCTTCAAGAGAGAAGTCTTAAGGACACAGGAGCAGGCTGTTCCCGCGTGCCGAAAAACAAGCAGGCAGGGAAGGAGACCAGCCTGGCTAAACAGGGACCTTTGGCTGGATCTCAAGAACAAAAGGAGCATCTATGAACTTTGGAAGAGAAAGCAGATCTCTCATTAAGACTATAAAGATGTAGTGAAGCTATGCAGGGAGAACATTAGGAGAGCCAAAGTGCAGCTAGAGCTCAACTTGGCTACAGCTGTTAAAGATAATAAAAAATATTTCTATAAATTCATTAACAACAAAAGGATTAGGGAAAATCTCCCTCCTTTATTGGATGCAGAGGGAAACATGGTAACTAAGGATGAGGAAAAGGCTGAGGTGCTCAACACCTGCTTTGCCTCAGTCTTTAGCAGTGGAACTGGCTGTTCCCTGGACGCCCAGCCTCATGAGGTAGGAGATGCGGAGGGGAAGCAGAATGAGGTCAGCACAATTAAAGAGGAAGTGGTAAGAGACCTGCTACACCACTTGGATGCACACAAGTCTGTGGGGCCCAAGGGTGCTGAAAGAGTTGGCAGATGTGCTCGCCAAGCCGCTTTCCATGATTTACCTGAAATCATGGCTAACTGGGGAGGTCCCATTGGACTGGAGGGTAGCAAATGTGACACCCATCTACAAGAGAGGCAGGAGGATCCAGGAAACTATAGACCTGTCCGTCTGACCTCGCTGCCAGGGAAGGTCGTGGAACAGGTCATCTTGAGTGCCATTAAAAGTCATATAATGGACAACCAGAGGATCAGGCCTAGTCAGCATGGGTTTATAAAAGGCAGGTCCTGCCTGAGAAACCTGATCTCCTTCTATGACAAGATGACCCAACTATTGGACGAGGGAAAAACTGTGGATATTGTCTACGTGGATTTTTGAAAAGCATTTGACACAGTTCCCCAGAGAATTCTCATAGAAAAACTAGCTGCTCATGATCTGGATGAGCAAATGGTCCACTGAATCAAGCACTGGCTGGATGGACGGTCCCAAAGAGTGGTGGTCAGTGGAGCTAAATCCAGCCGGCAGCCTGTCACAAGTGGTGTTCCTCAGGGCTCCGTGTTGGGACCATTTCTGTTTAACATCTTTATTGATGATCTTGATAAGGATATAGAGTGTATCATCAGTAAGTTCGCAGATGACACCAAGTTAAGCGGGACTGTTGAGCTGCATGAAGATAGGGAGGCTCTACAGAGAGACTTGGATAGATTGGATCGGTGGGCCAACGTTAACGGGATGAGCTTCAACAAGGCCAAGTGCCAGATCCTGCACTTGGGCCACAACAACCCCATGCATCGCTACAGGCTTGGGGAGGTGTGCCTGCAGAGCTGTGTGGAAGAGAAGGATCTGGGGATTCTAATTGACAAACAGCTGAACATGAGCCGACAGTGTGCCCAGGTGGCCAAGAAAGCCAACGGCATCCTGGCTTATATTAGAAATAGTGTGACCAGCAGAAGTAGGGAGGTGATAGTCCCCCTGTACTCTGCACTGGTGAGGCCACACCTGGAGTATTGTGTCCAGTTTTGGGCACCTCAATACGAGAGACATATTGAGGTGCTGGAGCGAGTGCAGAGGAGGGCAAGGAAGCTGGTGAAAGGCCTCGAGAATAAATCTTATGGGGAGTGATTGAAGGAGCTGGGACTGTTCAGTTTGAGGAAGAGAAGGCTAAGGGGAGACCTCATGAAAGACTACCTGAAAGGACATTGTAGAGAGGTTGGTGTTGGTCTCTTCTCACAGGTAATTATTGACAGAACAAGAGGGAATGGCTTTAAACTGCAACAGGGGAGGTTCAGACTGCACATTAGGAAAAAATTTTTCACAGAAAGAGTGGTCAGACAGTGGAATTGTCTGCCCAGGGAGGTGGTGGAGTCACCATCCCTGGATGTGTTTTAGGGTTGTTTAGATGAGATGTTGGGGGATATTGTGTAGGGGAGAACTTTGTAGAGTAGGGCTGATGGTTGGACTCGATGATCCCAAGCATCTTTTCCAACCTGAATGATTCTGTGATTCTATGATTCTGTGATTTGTGTAATCATTGAAAGTTATGGTAAATGATTGTATCATCTTACCTGGAGGTCATGACTGTTAATAATGTATATTTCTAGATAACGTATTTACCTTAATATAATTTTATCTTAGGTATCCTTGTATACAACACTCATTTGAGGGGGCACCTAGAACAAAATGACACAACTCCAGACAATCAGAATTATGCCAGATTTGCCTTAAATGTTATTAAATGTTGGTGCAATAATAAATGATCTTTTGTCTAGTGCTGAATACATTTACTAGATGTTATATCATACCATTGCATTTTCTTTGGAGCTGATGGTGCAGAAAGCTGACAGTCTTCTATCCACTATAAGTTCAGAGGTATTTTTACAGTGTACAGAGAATACAACAAAGATCAGTATCCTTTTGCATGAGGCATCTGGAAGAAATAGAAACAAACCTGATCCCCCAAAAAAGTTATTCTTTGAGGATGAAAAAAGAAGACAAAAGATGTTGCTCTGAGCTGAATTAACTAAAGTATTTTATTCTTATTTTTACTTTATCTAATTTTATTCTTTAAAAAATAATAATCTTGAGGAGACAATATGTATTTGTTGCTTGTTTAATTAAATGTGATCAGAGGATCATTTACTCTAGGATTGCCTGTAGTAAATCTGGGGATTAAGAGAACCACAACAACTGTCTAAAAAGAAAATCTGTCTGCTTACTTTACTGGACAAAAACCAGTGCAGGTTATGTTTTCGTGATCCTGTCTATGCTGTTTCATATATTTCCCTTTCAGCAGTCTTCCAGGTCTCTTTCAGGTATTACCGTGTGCATCTACTGGGTGCAAACTGAGCACTGCATTTATTTAGGTGTATTGGATAATAATGATTATACTGCTAGACTTCATCATCTGTTTGTAGCACTGGAATAATTTGCAAGCCAAATTCAATACTCCACCTTGGTGCTTGATGGGAAAGACTGATGCATCCTCTCCCAGCTGTGATGAGCTGGAGCAAACCTGTGGTCTCCAGGGTTGTGAGACCTGGTTCTTCACCACCATCACATCAGGACTTCTTTCACTATGCCCAGAACCTTCTGCTAAGAAAGCTTCACTGTAATTTAAGATATACACTGTCCATAAGGTACAGATTTGGGGAAGAATATGGATTACTTCAAAGTCTGCTTCCTGCTCATACTGAGTTGTGTTTGCACTTGATCTTAACATATATACAGAAAAGTTTCTCAGGCAATATGTAATCAAATAAATACTACCTAAGCCATCGGAAAAATGTAGCCACCCCTGTTAAGAACAGAGTTTCACAGTTGTCATAAAAATCTTTTCTCCCCTTCCGCCTTCAACCAGGCGCAAGTGAAAATATATTCATGAAATCCTACGCATAAAACAGTAGCACAGAATTCTGGAAAATTTTGTTTCACTTGTGTCAAGAGAAGAGGCTTCGTGAAAGGCTTCTTGGAGAACTCCACAGTTTCATCAGTTGCTGTGACACTCAGGGGTGGCCAGTCTAATCAAAAACTATTAAAAAATAATGAATAAACTAAATCTGAATCAACATAGTGAACACTATTGGACTATTAGTGATCTGTTCTGAGGGGTCGATACTGCCTAGGTATCCCAGTGATAATGCAAGATACTATAAGCAAGGCAGGCCTCCCAGAGTACATCACAGATGGCTGTGTGGATTGGGAGTAGAGTCTATCAACATGTTACAATATTTTCATATTTCTAATAAAAGGTGCCAGACAATCCAGCAAATCACTGAGCAGGAGGCATGCTGTAGACAATAAAACACTTCATTCTCCAGGGATGGCCAGAATGCAAAGAGTGTGTGCCACAAGAGTTTACTACCTACTGAGAAAAGAGCTGTGTGTGCAAAATGGAATTTTGTTTACAGGAGACCAAACAATAATTCTGACAGAGTGAAGAGTTAACATCACAACAGTGATTCGTGCTTCAAACCCAGAAGAAGAGGCATGGGCAAGTACAGCTAGAAGCTGTGTAGGTATGTCTTATGAAAAAGAGAAGAGATCAAACTCAGAGTAACAGCTGAAGTATGAAAGTATAGTGACAAAAAATAAAATAGGACTGTGAAGTCTCCTGTAGCTAACTTCCACTGGCAGGAAATATTTTTTCAATGTATATTTGCAATATTGTGTCAGTGAAGGAGGACTTTCTGGAAGTTACAAGAACTGGGAACTGGAGATTGAAGACACATCTTGCAGGTGGCATGTATGGTCAGAAAATATGTTACAAAATTCCAGTGATTCATCTCCTGTTGGGAACTGGAACCAAAAACTTCTTCAAATGCCTACTCACAAAGCAATCATTAAGCAAAACTACTAAAAGAAACATGAAAAAAATCAACTATGTAGGCAAGACAACCTGGAAGACATTCTTACCTGGAATGTCAGCCTATTATAATGTACTGTTGGAAATATTACACAACTCTCGTGACCCTTGCAAGAGTTGGTGGGCTGAAGAAATAGGCCTCATCTTTCCAACATAAAAGGCAATTTGTTTAAACTTTTGAAGGAAGAGCAGCAGAGGGCAGCAACTCAGAGCGTCAAATGAGTAAGCATTCAGTTTTCTAACTTAGGTGACAGCATGCTACATCAAATGAGTAGTTCTGGACTGAACCAACAAATAGCCTTATAAAGTAGTGGCAAAAAAAACCCCAAACACTTAAAGCTGCCATAATCGTGAATTACACATTAGGACAGTGAAAGATATGACTTTATAATAATGCCATCTTGACAACAAGACTGACATCTCATTATAAGACTGAACATTGGAAAGATCAGTGACTACCAACTAACATGACAATGTCAGACTCATATTTTTCAGGAAGAAATTTATTAAGAGTAAATGCACAGATAAGTAGACTCTAGAAAGCAAAGCTTATTGTGAAGTAGATTATCTTTTCCTTTTATGCTAGTTTCCACCTTGGATGTAAAACATTACTGCCGAAATAGGTATATGTGTCCTGTGGGAAGCCTCATTTTGGGTGAACCATCATGTTAAAATAAACTAATGTGTTTCAGGTTGCGTACTGCTTAACTTGTGCCGGAAGTGAGTCCTTTTTGAATTGTCACCTGTTTTGTGTGCTCACTGTAATCCAACAACTGAGCTACTACTCTCGTATTCATAGAGTTTTCCATAGGGTTACAGTTTAATTTTCAAGACATCTTCATTT
Source organism: Strix uralensis (assembly GCF_047716275.1). NCBI lineage: Eukaryota > Metazoa > Chordata > Aves > Strigiformes > Strigidae > Strix > Strix uralensis. Next base: position 33,722,959 of record NC_134012.1, on the reverse strand, counting down.
TCCATATTTAATTAAGTTGTTCTTGCAATTGTTAAAATTCATGTTAAAAAACCTAATTTATAAAAGAAAAAAATTCCAGACAGCACTAAACATGAGTTAGAGGAGGTGAAAGCTTTTATACTTTCACCATGAATAATAGAAGTCCAGAGTGCTTGCACACTGCACAAATGTTCTTCTAGTAGATTTTCTAAACTGCAACCATATGCTTGCAATGCAAAAATATCATAGGGAGTACTGTCCTACTTATTACAGCAAAAACAGTGGGTTTTAGCTCTTCTCAGTTAGCCAGCAGTGTAATGTATTTAAACCAGCAAAACATTCCCTAGAATAAAAAATCCTTGTAAAATTAAATAGTTGCATTGTTCTCTGATGTCTCTGATGTATATTTTCCCTAGTAACAGGGACCCAGAGAGGTTTCCATGGAGAATAGTGGGGTACAGAAATAATCTGAAGTAGCAGAACAATGTGAAAATAGGCTTTCACTTTGCTTGTTTTAAAGTGATGAAGAGAGAAATAATGAGCAAGAAATGATTGTACAATTTTAAATACATAAAATTATGAAAGCATTGTGTGCAGAGCAAGTCAGGAGATTATTTGAGGACAGTACAGTGACAGCTGTTTCTGCTTTATTATGCAGCAGAAGTAAACCTGTTGGCTTGTGAAATGCCCCTTTTGTATTTCTAGCAGTAAGTATCAGCAATTACAGTATGATACTAGAACATATGGCAATGTAATTGAAGGTGTGGCAAGAAATCAGAGTTAGGCACTTAGGCCCATATGTTCCCTTCCACTAAGCAGAGTGGAGGGAAGCAGATGGGCACAAGTTAGTGAGGCACAAAGGGCTGGCATAGTCCACCCAGAAGGCAAAGGCAGCTAAGTCAGAGTTTGGTGTGCGTCAAAGTGGTGAGCCTTTAAGAATGAGCTGGAATCAGTGTGTTGACTCTTAAGATCTAACTCAAATTTTGAGGTGTCTTAGCTCTGAACAAAAGAGTGCTAGCTGAATGAAAATGGGTAGCTGCTGCACCACAGTGTGTTTCCAGAGACTCGTCTCATAGACTAGCACTGGCTGAATAAGTCAGGGAGCATGCTAATGAGACAGCAAGTGGTCAGGGAAAGCTGTGTACAAGAGGTATAGGCCACGAGTCCTTCTCTCCCCACTCTGACATCAGACTTCTATGAAGTATCAGTTTTCCAACAACTGTTCAGATTTGTACTCATTTATTTATCTTCCATGCTCTTGTCTCACAAGATATTACCTCATTGTTTAACTCTAGCCATTTTCAGGATGGCTTTGACAACATTTGTATGTTGAGATAAACCACAGCCTGTTCCACTTACTGATTATCTTCCTTCTTCACTGTCCTTTTTGTTTATAAATGTACATAAGGTCTACTTTCAAGTTAGAATGGCAGAAATTTTGCACCAACCTTATATTAAACTTTTGACTAAACAGATCGGTGAGAGGTGTGGGAAAGTTAAGTCACTATTATCATGCTTTGATTTCAGAATGTTATTGAAGAATTTAAAGAAAGAAGAAATTAAAGAAATTAAAAGAAAATAAAAATTAAATCTGTTGTCATTTTCTTACAGTATAACCCCTTTCCTCCAAGAGTAGTCTTTATATGGGAGTACTCAATATGTGAACAATAAGTCATTTTTTTTTCAGCAATTGATTCTAGATCATTATCTCTGCCCAGTATCACTTCGTAACTATGCCTTCATAAAATCAATAGCACAATAACTGTCTTCAGTATATGATTCACAATCATATATGCTATGTATAGAATCCCATACTAAGTATTCATTATTTTGATTAACATTGGAAACAGTATGCTGATATTTTTGTGTAGTGAGAACTAACATGTTTTCTGTGGGAAAACAAAAGAAAAGTTTTTCTTATTTCACTGAAGACAATAAAACAACGTGATTTCAGTGCTAAAAACTGGATTTCAACATTACCCTGCATAATGCAACTACAGAAACCAGGCTATACTTTGCTATCAACCAACCCTGCAATTAAGAAGATAAATATTAATAAGATATTTAAGAATGCATAACCAAAGAAAAAGAATAAAGTCGTAAATTCATATGTACCACTGCTGAGTGGCTTGTTTTTTTCACGTTTAAACATCTTCTTCCACTTAATTAATGTTAGCCATAAACGATCGTGAGCTTGTTATACTACAGCAGGGGGCAGCATGGTATGCAGTTTTACACTCGATAGACAAGCTTAAGGTATTAACAATGTGATTTACTAATTACCACCGAGCTTTGCTGGTTACAGACTGTTGTGTAAACGCCATTCCTTTCCAAACAGGCAGTGAAATGTGAGTTCCGTGGACAATCTGCAGGACTTGGCATAGATACAAGACATCAATAAAGTATCAAAGAGGGAAAAAAAAAGAAATCATTATTCACAAAGATCACGGTATGTAGTGTAGGTTAAGACCTCATTTTTTAATCAGTCCTCAGCCATTAGTGCAGAGGCGCTTCAGATAATAAACATCAGATTACTACTAGTCTCCTTGATGTGTTGCAGACAGAAGGCTGACACAGTGATAAAGTGACACCATTCTCTGCTAGCAAAGATGTTCCAGGGTCTTTATATTGTACAGTTTCCAGTCCAAATGCTCACACTGAAATCAGTTCTGCTAAAGACCGTTACATCATTAAGGCATTGAGTCTGAAGACATGTTTTTGTACTAGATATTGTTGGCAATTGGGAAGATTTATCTTTAGTATTGGTCCCGCGAAGGTCAAAAGTGAGTATAATTATCTCAAAAGCCTTTTGTTTATAGATGTGCCTCTAGGATCAATGTAATTGTCATGAATGTGTGCTGGGAATGAGGAGGGCACTTGCAGTATTCTGCATAATTGATTCTACAGTTGATTTAAAGTGCACTGATCCTTACTTCTTGTTTATTTAAACTCAGTGCCATGAATAAGAAGATTTCAGTTAATGCTTAAGAATCTGTTTTACCACATAATTTCCCTGCCATTCTAAATAGACTGTTTTGTCCTTATTACAGTATATATTAAGGAGAGGAGAAGGAAAACTGATTATTAATTTCCTTTAAAGCAGCAGAGCAGAATTAATGATATCACAGGTTTCTGATGAGGATGGGTAGTTTCTTAAACCAAACAGAAAAATAGCTCTAACTGGTAATCAATTACACCTGGATTAGGAGATATTACTAGCAATTAATGGTCATGTAGCATTGAAATCGATGAGGCTTGTCAAAAGAAGTAATGAGGCCATTAGCATTTCCACTGTTCAGCTACTGTAACCTCAAGTTATTGGACGGCAAAAGAAAGTCCCTTAATGAAAAAGAAGAAGGCTAACTGCAAGCTGAAAAATCTTAGGGTGCCCAGAAGAAAGTATGACCCAAACATTCCTAAACTCTAAAGCTTACTTAAGAACGTGCTTCTGCATAATCTTCATATTTCAAGGGGAAAAAAAAAATTTTCCTTTTGCTTAATTAACTGTATTGAAAGTGGGTCACATTATGATTTTGCATGATGTGAAATATGCAGATTTTCAAGGTTTCAACATTAAACCTGGTGATACTCAGCAATTTTTTTTTGAGAGTCTGAGTTTGTTTGAACCTGAAACTCAAAGCAAAAATTTAGCATGATGATACAAATCTACATGGTTAAAACTGAATAAAATATTTGTGCAGAAGCTACAAAGCCAAATGTTAAGTTTTGCTGAGATCTAGTAACAGGAAAAAAAGATAGTTAAGTATTTATGTTCTTGCTTAGATATCTCAAAACCAACCTAATTTTAGGAGGGTAGAGTGTCTACTGCTATATATTTCAGTGATCACCACCTTTGAAAACCAGTCTTCTTGTTCAGTAATACTTACCTAAATATGGGTTTCTTCCTTGGCTGGTGTATTTAGGTTTGCAAATGTTGTCTGTTTCCTTTTCTGAAAATGTGTGCTGTCAGGGAAGATTTCATTCACAATAGTCACACGTGTCAACAAAAATGCAGATCAAGTTTGTGGAAAATCGCAAAGTATTTGCAGGGGTGAATGAGTATGGAATTACATGCACCAACACTGGCTATCCTGTAGAGTAGACATTCAAAACTGTTAAATTACATATAAATAGATCCCTTAGTACAGTATTTTCAGATGACTCTCAGTCTGCTTAATGATTAAGTACACCTAACATCACATCTGGAGGTCAGATACTTACTCTGTAGCCTGGTACATGGAATTTTGAGGTTCAGGAAGAAACTTTGGGAAAATCCAGAAGAAGAATTAAGACATGGTCTGCATACACGTGGTTTATTCATCTCTGCCCATTGCTCCCTGATCATATGACAAGGGACCCAGGTAGAGCTAGAGTTTTAAGTGTAAAGTTATGAGGAAATTGCAAAGAAAAGATCAAGTAAATGGCACAGTGAGAGTTATAAGTACTCTAGATGAAAGCCACAGCGGAGCAAGGTAGGAATCTGCAGACTAGGATATGAAATGCCGAACAAAGTTATAGGCTTTCCTTAGCCTAGTACTTAGTTATTCTCCAATAAATGGCATCCATTTCAGTGTCTAGATACATAAAACAGCAGTGGGTACAAATAAATGCATTGCATACCCTGGCATACAAATAGATGAAGAAATGGTACTATGGTAAACTAACACTGCTTGGTGAGATTAGATCTTCCTAGAAAGTATGCAAATTCTCCATGTTGTATGGCTATAATGCCTATCACTTAAAATACTTTTCATTGTTTATCTATATACTCATAGAACATGAAATCCAAGATTTCTTTAAAATTAATTTTATTTTTAAAACCAGCTCACAAGGAGAACATATGTTATGGTGTTACCTTTTATTATATACTGTGGAAAAGTTAAACTTGCTTTATTAGTTCTCAGCATGGCATTTCCTTTGCTCTTGCACAGCAACCAATATATTGTACTCATCCTGTTTTTTCAAAAGCTGAAAAAACCCAAAATCTAGAAATCTCAGAAAATACAAGAGTAAATTCTGACCTTTGTATGGTCACACAACCAGAGAAGCCAGGTATGTGTGACCAGAAGTAACTGGAACATCCCACATGCATCAACACTAAGCAGCTCTTTTAAAATTTCCCCAAAGTCAAAGAACCTGTAAATCACATAGTTCCTGGATTCATTGTTAGTTCAGTTCCACCTCTTCTCCCGTTACTAATAAAAATTATGGTTCTCAATACACTTTTAGTAAGCTTTTTTCAACCTGAAATAGTTGGAGGGGGGGAGGAGTGCGGGTGGGAAGTATGTGTACCAAAGACAATTTTTCTTCTGTAGCTATCGCATTTTATTCACCTTCCTAATTCTGTGTATATGAATGGATCCACAGGCTTCATCTGCAAATCTATAGTTCTGAAAGCAGAATGTATCTGGACATAATAAAGATACTCTGATAATCTCCTCTCAGTCTGTGGTAGGGAAAGAAGAATGAAAGAGTGACCTTTGCTAATTCAGTCACCTGAGGTTAGTTTTTGAGTCTGAGTTTTCTTTTGTTGTTCAGCAACCCCAATTACCCAAACTTCAGGTTAGCAAGGCTCAGGGTTAACCAAAGGTCAGTTAAAACCTTCAAGTATCATTGAACACTATAAACTGCACTTTTAGCTCAACTTTCTTTCCTTATGAGTTACTATGTCTTAAATCTTCAAAAATAACATTTGTTTGTTCGTTAAATGAAAATTTTCCTTACATTTCCTAATAGTGTAGAAACCAGGTAGCTTATCTCTGATACTCTTACCTTCTAGCATAATATAATCTTGTTTAGGGACATGCTTGTCTCCTCTAATGGCCAAATCCTTTTCTTCTAAATATTTGCTAAATGAAATAAGACTTTTTGAAGTGACTTAAAGTACAGGAATTAATAAATTATTTATCAAGGGGAACACTGCATCAGAACTTAAAGCTATTGTAGATTTTGCTTCTTTCACAACTGCAGGACTATGTGTAAGATTTCCCTTACAAAATACAGTGAAAATATATTTATGAGGTACAAAAAAAGTTCTCCAGCATTTCACTTTTGCCAGGCAACTGAGATACAGCCTGTTTTCCCTGCCCCTTCTCATTATTGTTTTTCATCCTGTTGCATCTGTGTAGTATTTTCTCAGAGGTTTCCTAAGCCAGCCTGCAGGGTCCCCAGTTGATGTTAGACCCAGAATTTTAAAGGTTTTATTGTTAATTTTTTTAATCTTTCTTTCATTTTCTCCTGTCTATAGCTTCAAACAAAGGCACATCTCCACTGTCTAACATCATGTCTTTGTAAAAGTTTAATCCACAGTTTGTATGTAAAACTCTTAGAGGAGCTCAGGATAAGAAGGTAAATGCTTCACACCTGCAGGTTGAAGTATCCAGCACATTGTAATACACCTAGTAAGTGGCAATGCACAGTACAAAAATATGTAATGAGTTGTTTAAAATGGCAGTCCCAGGTTGCAAAATATTTTGTATTTACATCTAGTAATAGACATACTTATGCCATTTTATTAGGTTTACAATCTTCTTTTCAATTTTGTTGTGCTTTAGAATAGTTCAGCAATCTTTTTCCAGAGCTTGGTCTTCTATTTAGTTTGAGGAGTCCCTTGTCTTCATCTCTGCTTTTTTCAGTCTTTCTTTAAAAAAAAATTTAACAGGGTATCTTAAAATGCCTTTGCTTTCTCATAATCTATATTACTTTTTCTTTTTTTCTTTTTTTTTTTTCATTTTTTCCCTTTTTTCTTTCAATATTGCATAGTTGATCTGGATCTCTTTATGTCCGTTAGGGGACTTGTGGTGCACTTATTGATATTTTGAGCACAAATCAAATGCTGGCAAAGGCATCTCTTACTCACATTTATCAGTCCAGAATGTGGCATATGAGGCTGTGTCCTATGCTGCACTCTAAATTTGTGAGACAGCTCTGAGGTCATTTCAGTGAGCTTTGGTTTGTTAAACAACTGTTTAGTTACACAGTCGGTTTGACAGTTGTGATCTTCCACACAGGTAGGGAAAGGGGTGTATACAATGAGCAAATCTTTATGCACAGACTGAGGTGCGTATCTTAAATTTGTAGCATGGTGTTCTCTAACAGTTATTGATAACATCCCTTAATTGCCTCTCCACTAACTGTGCATGTGCAACAGACAAAATACATCTCACTCAACACAGTCTGAGGAAAACTTTGTTAAGTCATCTATAATAAATAATAGACTACTGTGCCAATAAAAGCAAAGGCAAAAGCATCTTAATTCTCATCTGATGTGCATCATGTCACATCTTCTCTTCTCCCGGAACTGATTCTTTCTTTGAAGACTAAATCCATTGAGCCAAGCAAACTGACTTTCTCTTTGCTGCTGAAGAATTAGGAAGTTGTTGTTCAAAGGAATACACAGCATTCATCAAGTATAGGTGTTCTGTACACTGATGTGTACAACCAAAACATTACAGATATTAAAGGGTGAAAACAATAATTATATTAGACACATCAAAATGTTTCCATTCTATGACATTGAGAAGGAACATTGCTGTATTTAAAAAAATACTTTTGTGGTAGAGTTCATTTCTTCAACATTTTGGAATTTCGTATGTTAAAATTAATCTCTTTTTTTTGTTTTGTTTTGTTTTGTTTGTTTTTCTTTTGTCAATATATATAGGCAACTAATGATGTCCTGAGTTTTCTTCTGAAATGCTATATTTTGTAACCCTCATTCTTCCCCTTTAGGTCTATTAGGTCTTTCTAGTTTTCAAAACATCACTTTTCAGAGGCTAGAAAATTTTGAAAGTTTCTGGAGTGGAGAAACAACTAATGAAAAACACAGAAAGGATTAATGTGAGTGAAACATAGCCATCAATGTAGGTTTCATTCTGCCAGATTGGTGGCAAAACCAAAAAAATAGAAGAGGAAAAAAGGAACCAAATATGGAATTTTCAAAGTAGCTGTTTTCATAAATTCTTAAAAAAAAACCCCAAAAAACCAAACCAAAACAAACCCACAAAAAAGCATATTGATGTAAAAAAAAGTCAACATTTCCAGTGATATTTTTTAACAGGATAGAAATCTCATGATTTGTTAAATAGAACTCCCAACTGGTAGGTCAACTGCATTATCTGTCAAGTGTATAAGCAGCCAAACAATACATTTACCACTCTACCTTCTCTCAAAGCTTATAGGCATTGACAAGATAAAACTAACTGATAATACTTCCATCATACTCTAGTACTAGATCAAAATGACACATTTTCATATTATCAATGAGGCTAAAGAGTATTTTCATTTAGTCTAACAGTTTGCATAAAAATCCCAAGTATTGCCTACATTGAGTCCAAAAATTTTTGTTTGAATAAGATCTCTTTCAAAGAAACATCCCTTCAAAGAGTTCAAGCAGTGGTGATCGTACTCTTCCATGGTGAGCTATTCTAATGGCTAATTATTCTCACTGTTAAAACTTGAACTTTATTTCCACTTTGCATTGTTCAAGATTCTGTTTGTTCAACTTGTTGTTATACCTTTGTCTGCTAGCTTAAAGATTGCTTGGGCTCTTTGTTGTTTGTGTACTTGATGTGGACTCCTGAGGGTAGTATTCACAGCCTCACTGAAATCTCCCTGCCTTGTGGTCTAGACCTACCAACTAAGAAAAGTCAAAGTGGTATTAAAATGAAGGAAAAAAAAAGAAGGAAAGCATGTAATCTCAACTAAATGAGACAATTCTGTTGATTTCATATGTAGGTATTATTTTTTCTTCTTCAGTGGTTTCCCCCAGAAACCCTATTAATACTTTTTCTTATGTTCTTCTTTCCTACATTTCAAGAATAGCTGATCTCATTTTAGAATTATCTTAATTCTAAAAAATTGAAGAAATAGAAATTTGTTACCTGTAGGTGTAAGTGATGATGAGTTCTAGTCACAAGTAAAGGAATTTAGAGACAGAACATATTTAACTAGCAAAATAACAGAATGGCAGTCTTGTGTGATGCTTTTCAAACCTTTTGGCCAAGGCTTTTCTCACTAAGAACCATGCATACACTCTCTATGTCAGTGACTGTCAGAAATGTTGACAGATGAAAGGAAATCAGAAACCAGTAAATAAAAACAAATAACCTTCATTATCTCATTGTCAGAGAACACTGTTTAATAGCAATAGAGAATTATGGTGAAGTTTCCAGTAGTCCTTGCACCATCCATGACACAAGTGTTCTTACAAAAATCCAGGAATACTTGCTGGTGCTAGGATTTCATACTGTCACTTTAAAAATTGATTTATTTCTGCTTGGTGATGACAGATAAGAGTAAGAGACCAATAAATTAAACTGAAAACTTTTTGGTACATATGTGAAATTTTGCTATTTAAATGGCTGGTCAAGAGGTTTATCAACAGTGCAGTGCAGTGCAGTGGGTCTTTGTGGCACAACAGAAGTTGCACAGAGATATCCACTGAGATAGCTCAGACACCGAAAGTGACATAACTACCTAGATGCATCACTTCTGTGCTAAGAAAAACTGCTTCTTGGTTCTGTAGTGTACACATGCAGTCTGTGCTCCCAAAGCCTCAGGCCAAGTGGCTGCCTTAATGCATTTTAAATGAGAAAGGCACACTTCTTTTATTGAATATCTCACAACTTGCTAACTAGGGCTGTACCGCCAAGACAGTGAAACTGGGCAAGACTCTGGGTAAACATGTATCCCACTATAAAAAGTCTTGAATTTTTTTTGAGAAATAACTGTCCCTCTTATTTGAAATACTGCATTAGAGTTTGTTGTTGTTTTTCTTATTTTTCTTTTTTTTTTTTTTCCTAGTATGTTAACCAAATATTTCAAGGAACATAAACAGGGTTAAATCTGAGGAACTGATTTAAATCATCAATCAATCAATCAATCAATCAATCAGTTGATAAGGAATAATACTTGTGAACAGTGTAAACTGTTTTTCTCTCAGTCTAAAAAACACTGGAAGACTGTTTCCGTACAATGTGTTTGACACAATTGCACAGTAGTTTAAAGATATCAGTGAAATTACTTGAAAGTTGAAATTCCTTGTTACCCTACATGGGAGCAACTAGAATCACCTAGCACTGAGTTCTTTCTTATTCTTTTTTATTCCAAAGGGCTCCAAATTTGCATCATTAGTATCATCTGGGTTTATCTAACTAATGCAACTACACATTCAACCTTCAAGCCACCTCCTAAACATGATGAAGAATGTTTCTTTCATGTTTCTAAGGAGATTATAAAACATATGGGATTCTCTGAGGCTTCTTAGTAATTTCCCTTACTTTTTCTGAACAACTAACATTTCTTTGGAGAGAATGTTTCCCCCTAGGAAACTTTGTCCTACTTCTTGACATAATATAATTAATTGAATGTTTTAACAAAAGAGCTATTCTTTCAGAAGAAAAATGTATGGTGCTGAGATGTTTTTGTGTACTGCAGCTCATTTCTTTACACTAGAATGCAAATGAAATTAAAGTAAGACCACTATAATCTTCTTCAAATCACCATTTTGTAAACCCCATAATTTCTATAACATCTGTAGGAAATGAATCAACTTGCAGTGATTAAGTCAATGACATCAACTAAAATGCTACTAAATGTTGGAACCGACAAAAATGTGTTAACAGATATACATTATTGTGAGAATTTTTTAATCCTAAAAGAACTAGAAGATTAGATAGAATAGGTTCTGACCTCAGATGAAAAACTGCACTGTATTTATTTTTGTGGAAACTTTGTTAGAAAATTTGGTTCTTTGAAAACTAGAAAAAGTGAATGTTTATGTGTTTTTTGTAAAGAAAAAAAAAAGGAAGAAAGAATTTGATGTACCTGAAAAATACAAAATGATATAGTCTGGAGGCACGTATGGAAGAGAGAATGAACACACTTCCCAAAACATCATGTTGTCTGCAATATAAAGCACATTTCTAAGAAGTGGGAGTTGTCAATCATATCTCTTTAAGAAGAGGAGTGAACTGGCTCTGAGTTTTCCATATTTGCAAAATGCATTTATCACTGCATAAATGGGTGGGCAAGGAAACACCTTTTTCAAGTAATTTTGCTCATTTTTCAAGTCTTACCCCATCATCGAGCTGAAATGCTTTTTTTATATTAAAACCAAATACAGACAATAAGGCTGATAGAAAGTCCTTTTGTCAAATACAATATTTTAATAATCATGACTACTGAAGACCTCATTAAAGATTACTAATTTGAGCACAAAAAGTCTAATATAGAAGTCCTTCATCTCAGTTCTCTAATGTTGTATAGATGGACATGAAAAAATGCCTTCCGTTTTGCATTTTCTGAAAGTTTTTTGCTACAGGCACTGTTTGTTAATCATTTTACTTCTGAGTTTTGAACAGTGTTAAAAAACATGGGCAGGACGTTCTTCTTTGCCGGTTAAGATCCTGGTTTTCTTTATTAGGTGATGTTTTAGTGAAGAACAAGAGCAATAATTTCTGAAAATACCTTACTAGGTTTCAGATGGAATACATGGAAAACCATGTTCTTAAATCTCCTAAATAAGATCTTCTAAATAATGTCTTCTGTGAAGACTAAGTTGATTGCAGTATAGACACTGCTGAATATTCATACAGTGATTGCAGCAATATTCATTGCTTAAATGTTGTTATGAGTATTTTCTGATATAATTCCTCAATACATGCTGTTTATACTGCAGTCTATTAATACATTATTAATTCTGTTTATTTCTGAAGGTTAGTTTAGACACAACAAAATAATAACTCCTTTCTGACTATGTTTAAGAGCGCTTACAGATATGCTTTTCCATCACTGTTGTGATTTGTTAATGAATGCTGATAATACCACAACCTAAGGAGTCTACATGAAATTTAATTAAGCTGTTTTTTATGGGACAGTATGTGAAGAAATAAATGATTCATGATAAATGAACTCTCAGGCCACAAACTGGAGCATTTATTGATTCACTGGCCATTTATCTTGGAATTTGTTCCCTAGCAAAAAGAATATTGCTATACACTTAAATAAAGATTTTGAATATTATGCTAACCTTTCACCAGGTAATAATAAGCGCCCTAACCAAGCTCATTCAGCTTTGCTTCCCATTCATTTCACTGTCATCATCAGCATTATCATCCTTTTCCACTACAGAGGCTCAGCAAATTATAATGGGTTTATCTGGAACATAAAGTCATGAGCTCCAGCCTTCCCACATTCTTTATATCCTCATGGTGTCTAATAAAAACTGTACAAATCTTATACTGATTCAGATATCTGTATCAAAATACACTTTAAATGAGGACTCCATTTCAGTCAGAAAAGCTACTATCCATTAGGCTTTTGGAGTACTGGTTAGGGTATATTAGATTCAGTTTTAATATTTAACGCATAAGCTGATTAAATATTTGTTTCCCCTATAGCTTCTAACACATATATACACAGTTAACACCCAGCATTTATGCTTATAAAACAGTTGAGACATAAGAAATTGTTTAACTATATGTTTTTTCTTTGCCTCTGGCTAGTCTAGATGTATTTAATTATAAGGTTTCAATTCACTTGGGTTTTGTAAACCATTTAGGCACAAAAAGCAGAATAGTCACAGTAAGGATTCCATTTAGAATAGATCTTAATTGAGGATAACATTTCTTTTTTTTTCCTTCTTCTTCTTTTTCAAACTCCTCCCCCCCCCCCCCCCCCCCCCCCCCCCCCCGGCTCTTTCTAGAGTTATGAACTGAATTGCCTGAGAGAGATTCTATTTTAAAAAAACCAAAGAAACCCACAGAAATATTTAGCACTGGATAGTATTTCAGCTTTAAGCAGTATACCCTTGAGCATGGATTCACATGGGACATGCATGTGAAGATAAAATATCATGTTTCAAACAACTGGGAACACAGAGTTGGGTCTCAGAATCCTGAAGTCAGGGGGAAAGGGGGCCATCAGACATGTAGTTTCTGGAATGGTGGTCAGTAGCCAGGCTGTTTCCATGGCACAGGTTGCGCTGGTGAGTGTTGCTCATATTTGTTCACTGATAGCCACCCTTAGACACTAGTTTTAGTTGTTCAGTGAAGGATTTTCAAGAATGCTCTATATGGTCCCGTATTGCGTAGCAGAAGCTAATGTGGGTGATGAAAAAGAAGACTGAGTTGGCTGATTTGGAAATTTGAGAGGTAGAAGGATAAGGAGGGGGAGTCACAATGTGGCTCTAAAAGACCCTCTGAAATGGAACAATATCCATTTAACGCTCTTAATGGCTCCAGAAAACCTGTCATTAATGGCAGAGGAGGACAAAGACATCTGAGAGATGTTAAAGGCCCAAAGCTGCCTTGAATTTTATGCAGGGGAAAAACTTGGCCTTAAACAGGGTAATGTTTCCTCTAGAAAATTTCTCTCACATACTCTTTGTTCCAGTAACTTACAATTGCTTTGACCTGAAACAAATCTTCCTTCCCTGGAGGGCTGGCCTAGCATCTCCTTCCAGAGCAACAGAGAATACCAAAATCAACTGTGCTCCAGTACTGCTTATGCTGTACACAACAGCGTGTACACTACAGATAGAAAGTGAAGTGGTTCAGGCATTGTTATAGACCTTTTCTATTGGTTATTGTTGTCCTTAATCACTAGGTTTTGATCTCTACTGGAAACAAGGTCTAACCATTATGACAGTTGTGTTATATTATTACCTTGAGATATGATTCTGGGACCACGAGTGCAAATTACGTGCTCAATTTAAGCCCAAGGCTGTTCACTGATCTGGCCAGCAATGTGTATTTGGGCTGAGAAGCCTAAGGTGACTAGATTTGATATTTTCTTCAGTGCCGCTAGTTACAGAAAGTAGTGTGCCTTAACCACACTGCTCTGAAGCATTTCTTTGCTCTTTTACCACTTCTTTTTTTTTCATACTTCTTTTGCTACTTTTGCTTCCAATATTAGAGAATTGTTATGAACTGAGAGATAAAATACATTTTATTTAGGACGAGTTTAAGAAAAATCAAGATTTAAAAAAATTATTATATTTGTTCTAGAAATGGTATGTAAGTCCCTCCTGTGTGTTATACTTGTAATGACTTTAAAGCACCCCTAGGAAGTTAGAATTAAAGATGTGAACAACCACATGCATAGATTATTCATTTAAACAGGTATTCATGTTTCAGATCCCACTCTGATAAAAAGTAAAGATTCATCCAATTAGGGAATTGTCATTTGGTCTGTATCACCAATCCTTCCACAGAATGTTTATAGGCAGAGCCTTGGTCTTAGTGGTTCAGTGAATATATCATTTATTGAAAAGAAAACAGTTTCATCTAACTGATGTTCATGAATGCCTGTGCCACAGTGGTGTAACAATGGTGATTAGACCATGCTGGTGGGAAACTGAGGGATTTATAGCCCTGGAGATAGAACTCTTTCTGAAAGTTAACAGGTTCAATGATGCTTTCTCAGCTACGTCTTCAATTAGGCTAATTCCGCTATAGATGTTACTCAGATCAGGCTCTGAGGCATGTCAGACAGAGAAATAGTTTATATTGAATGCTGAGGTTGGAGGTGACCAAAGTACAGTAGATCTAGAAATTCCCTGGTTTGTTTTTTTTTTTTTTTTTTTTTTTAACACTCAGAATGTTAATACTGGATATGATAGCATGCAGGAATTATTATGTTAATAAACAACAATTTAGGAACCTTCAATTGACCAAAAGTTTTGAAAGTAATCCTGAGATGGTTGTTAGATGCATCTGTACTTTCAACATGCAGAATCAATAGACATATGGAAGAATTCATACAAAAAGAAACTATCAGAACGGATATTTTCATTGTCCAGTTATATGTGCATAAAGACAAAAACAAAACAACAAAAAAACCTCCACACCACAATAAAAACACCCCCTCGCCCCAAATCTTTCCTTATAAATTAAATTGCATATCTAACCTTGTCAGAGCAGGTAACACATAGTTGGTTATCTGCAACATAATTGCTAATGAAAAAGTGTAACTGGTTCAATTAACTTCTGTAACTGTTTTGAAACACTGGATATATTTTCTGTTCTAATATGGGTATACTTTACTCATTTTTACCAGCGAAAGACTTTACATATTTTCTGGATAATACAATGTACTTTTCAGAGTAAGTGCCAGCTGAATAGAAGGAAAAGTAAATATATATTCCTAAAATGTATACTTAACCTATCAATTTTCTTAATAAGAAAATAATTCTGAGAGTTTAGCAAGGTATGGAAGCAAAACTCCATAAAAAGCTGAGACTAAAACATAATAAAGCCCAATATAACAATAACAAAACAAATGAACAAACAAAATCTGCTATTTAGGTAAAGTCCTAACATAATTCTTTAATTAAAGTCCTGACTCTTTAAGGTATTTCCACTGAAATTCCTTTAGGAGACTGCAAGCTTTTTTGCTGAATTAAACAGTCAGTGCTATACTTATAGAATGCCATAAAAAGCACAGGAGGAATAGTGTTTGGAACAGTACCTACTTTAGAGATACAGGAAAATCAGAGGAGTTAGAAAGCTCATTTCAGAGGTAGAATGCCTCAGGAATGATGATTTAAGTAATTTGCTTATTCAGAACAATGCCTGGGCCTATAAATTTCTTCATGATGTGGTAAGGATTATTACCTTCTTATCTTCTGTAATAACTAACTTCTGTATAAATTATATTCACGTAAGGATGTCTTGAGATGCACGGCCAAATTTCATGTGTTGGACAATATTCTGGCATTCATTAACAGAAGATTTTGCCTTTGCTCTGACTAAATATAAGGATCAAATTGTAGTATCAACTGAAAATGTTTCTTTAAGTAAAATACTCTTGGCCAGATAATTGGAAATGTCATTCTCTCTGTATATATTTTGGGGAGACTGCTGTAATACATTCCCTTTTCTCTGTTAGGAAGAGAATGAAAGATTGTGGAGATAAACATAAAGTAAAGTGAATCTTTCAGCTATCTCTATATAAAACTTACTTTTTTTTTTTTTTTTTTTTTTGACACCTAGAAGTTTGTTAATGTTACATTACATTTTTTCATCAAATAGAGGTTTCAACAATTTCACCTCTCAGGCTTCTATTTACCTTGCTAAGCTTGTAATGGTGTGGGTAGCTGCACTATACCTTGGTGGAAACTGCATAAGCAACAAGAATCCTACTATTTACAGGACATAGGCACAGCCACCTGAAGAAGGGAGAATGATGTTGTGATAGGAAAGTCAGTTAGCACAAAACCTATCACTTGGGTTAATAATCTGTAACAGAGCAGGTGGTCACACTCCCATCATTTTAAAGTGGACATATACTGAAAGAACTAGAAGCATAATATATGGTTGCAAGAGAACAAAAATACTAGAGGTGGGAGGGACTGTAGCTTTTGAAATCTGAAGAACTCTCTCTGACTACAGAGTTAGAGATGTCTAAAAGAGACGTTTTGTACATGAGATGAGTTAGACTGATCAGGAATAAATTATCCAGAAACCACGTACTCTGAGTGCAGAGGACTAAGAAGGAAATCGTGTACTAATTATCTTTATGAAAACAGATAATCAGGTAGAAGAAGCTGAAAAGACAGTTTAATATTTGAAAGTGAAAGATTTAAGTTTCTGTCATCTTTTATATTTAAACTTGTGTTTAATGTTGTAGTAGTTCTTGTTTGACTGATTTGACTTTTCTGGACTTGAGTCTTCTCAATGACTTAAGTGTAACACTATGCCTTTTGAGTCCATAGAAGAGACCCCAGTCCTACTTCAAACACTAGGCTACAAGATTTTATTTTCTTTTGCTTTTCAAATTTATTGCAGATATGTACCACCTCTTTCAGAGGAAAGCAAACTACCATGTATGAAATTGCACTGTTTGGTCACTTATGACCTGATCTAGTTGCGATAAATACCTTTGTGCTATAATTTTAGTAGTTGCTTGTTCTCTGACAACATCCAAGGGCCATAGTCAGTATCAGGATATGATGAATTTTAAAAACAGAAGAAGAGTGTGTCCTTTCTCCAAGAATCTTACAGTGTAATTTTAGACAAAGACATGACAAATGGTTGTAACTGAAAAAAAAAAACCCACCCAAACAAACCCAGAGAAGAGGAAAGTGGGAACAAGTATAATAGTGACAAAACAGCTGTTGATATTACTTAATGTTAAACTGAATTTGGTAATCAGATCCCTAAAAGCTACAGAAAAAGAAGAAAACATCAGACTGTGGTCTAATTTTTCATATCACCACCATCTAGACCATAAGAATGAATTAATGCTCAGCCATTTCTTTTTGATTTCTACTCTTTCACATGAGACTAAGATGTCATAATTTGAATCACTCATGTATTCAAGCCATAATACTGAAACGCTCTTTTACTTTGACCTTTAGAACGATAGTCTGCCTGAGAATGTTTGGTCCCTGTACTCTTTTCCTGTTTACAAGCTGTCTGGGCAATAGAGCATGGAATTTAAACGTCTGCCAATCAAAGTATAAAATACTAAAGGGCTGAAGTTAGAAAGCTATACAGAAGGACTAGAAATCATGGTGACTTATTTTCAAGAAAAGGTGTACAACGGTAATAGAAAACTAAAGCCCTTTAGGTTAAGGTTTGAAACAGGACTGGAAAAACTGCCAGCCTGGAACTTAATTTAAATATGGAATTCACTACTTGCATCCTCTACATATCTCAAATTGTTCTTCAAGATTTACCCTTCTCTTTATTTCACTGTAAGTATGTTTGCATTGTCTTGCAAAAAGAAAGAAAAAGATTAAGGCAGTGAATGCTAGACCAGTTTCAGAATGTTAAATAAGTCAATAAAATACAATGAGACTTTGCAGAGTTTTCTCTTATGTAGCAGGTAAACTATTAACAGTTTTGTTTCAAAATTTCAAGGCATATTTCCACTGACTGGACATTTTAACTGCTGTTGAGTGACGAGGTCACAAACATGGGAGGATCTGTTTTTAGCTTTAGTGGCAAATAATGGAAAAATAACTCTAAAACCTTAAATGTTAATGAAGATGCTCTACTGAAGCATATTGGAAAGGGTAAGAAATTCTGCATGAGTGATACTTTGTTTTTTCCTTAACGAATCAGCTTTGAAATAAGTCAGAATCACAGACTGGTTGAGGTTGGAAGGGACTTCTGAAAGTAATTTTGTCCAACCCTTCTGCTCAAGCAAGGTTACCTAGAGGTGGTTGCCCAGGACTGTCCAGATAGCTTTTGAATATCTACAAGGATGGAGACTCCACAGCTTCTCTGGGCAACTTATACCAGGGCTCAGTCATCCTCACCTTAAAAAATAGATTTCTTCATGTTCATATAGACTCTCCTGTGTTTCAGTCTGTGCCCATTGCCTCTTGCCCTGTTACTGGGCAGCACTGAAAACAGCCTGGCTCTGTCTTCCTTGCACCCTCCCTTCAGGTATTTGTACACATTGATGAGATTCCTTCTGAGCCATCTCTTCTCCAGCATGAACAGTCCCTCAGTCTTTCCTCATACGTGAGATGCTCCAATTGCTTAATCATCTTAGTGGTCCTTTCCTGGTCTCTTTTCAGTAGCTCCATATCTCTTTTATACTGGGAAATGCAGAACAGGACATGGTGCTCCAGTACTCCAGCACTCTCACCAGCACTCAGTAAAGGGAAAGGATCATTTCCCTTGACCTGTTGGCAATAATTTTTCTAATGCAGCCAGGAATGCTACTGGCTTTCTTCACCACAAGGCAAATAGCTGGCTCATGTTCAACATAGAGTCCACCACAACCCCAGGGCCTTTTCTGCAAAACTGCTTTCCAGCTGATCAGCAAACAGCATGTAGTAGTACATGGGGTTACTCCTCCTGAGGTGCAGGTCCTTGCACTTGCCTTTGTTGAACTTGAGGTTCCTGAGAGCCCATCTCTCTGGCCTGGCAATGTCGCTCTGAATGACAGCATGACCCTCTGGCATATCAGCCACTCCTCCAAGTTTTGTATCTTCTACAAACCTGATGAGGGTACAGTCTACCCCATCATGAAAATCATTAATGAAGATGTTAAATAATACTAGATCTAGTATTTACCTCTGAGATACACCACTAGTTACTGGTCTACAGCTAGACTTCTTTCCACTGATCAGAGCTCTCTGGGCCTGGTCATTAAACTAGTTTTCAGTTCACCTCTGTGAACAGATTTCTTTTCTTTATAATATGGTCAATCACCACAATCACAATTTTTAATTGCAAATGTACTGCAAAATACTTGACTGCAGATGATTTGTGCTGCTGCATTTCTTTTCTGTACTCTGTCTCTGTTAGTTATTTTCATCAATTTCCAAATGGCACACACCAAAATTAAGTGAGTAAGGGTGATGAGTTAATACCCAAGTGGAAAAGCTACAAAGTATGGAGAGGACAAGAAGGTTGAGAGTCTTAACATGCTAGAGCCATTAAGATATGGGGGGTAAAAAAAATGCTAAAGAACTTTGTAGCTACCCATATTTTATCTGTTAATATAGAGTTCAAAACCTGCATCATACTGTTTTCTGAAATACCTCTCATGAGGTTAGTACTTTTTCTGATAACACTGGAGGGTGTATAAAATTAGTATAACATTCTTGTCAGCATTTGCCTGCCAAGCTGGAGGAACCACTCAGAAGCACAAAATGTTCATTGAGGAATATGCCATGATTTTATTTTGAGCTTTTTGACTTGAATATTTGTTCCCTGGCATACATCTCTGGCTTTTCCACATGGCATTCCCACAAGCAGTTTAAGCTATTGCAAAGTAATGCTTTAGTGTCTATGAATGCTCACAGTTAATTTGTCCTATACACAAAAAGTAGTGAGTTATACGGAAAAGGTGTTGAAAATGCTCCTGTTCTGGTGATGGTATTAAATGTTTGATATTTTACCTTTTACTTTTGAAACAGCTTTAAATAATTAAACCTTATTTCTTGTTTTGTTTGTTTTCTTTTTGTTCAGAGAAGCAGTAGCAGACAAGGTAGAGTATTACTTAGTAAGAATATTCATAACTAAAAAATCTGCCCCCATATAAACAGTTAAAGTAATTCTTTTATATTCTTTTTAATGTGTAGATTGCCATAGTTTTGCATGAATGCAATATCTAACCTCTATAAACTAGAAAACAATGATGAGTAAAGTAATTTTTAAACAAAACTCAATTCCACTGAAATTGAATTTATCTTCCATACCCCCCCCCCCCAAAAAAAAAAAAACCACTTTCTTTATGAAATAAAAGATCAGTAAACAAGAACACAAATCCACAGTTTAACTTGCAGTGTGAAACTGACTAAATGGTACTTATAATGGAAAAATATGCACAGGGAAAATAAAGATCTATTTCTGTTCATTTTCTTTCCTTTTCTGATGGAAGGTTCTAATTAATTAAAAATTGTTGCATGAATCTTTTCTTTTACAATTTATCCTCTGTTTTCATGTATCCAATCCTTTGGGTTTTTAGACTGGTATAAGCTAATACTATACTAACTTGTATTAGTTTTATTAGTTTAGTAAATAGTTCACCAGTTCTGCAGTTTCATTACACATCAGGTAATTTCTGCACATAGTAATGTAAAACATTGAGATATGATAGTTTGTCTCAGACACAAAACTAAAATCCTAAATCACTGAAGACTAATTTTGGACTACTTCCCAGTGTGAGTAGGGGAAATACTATTTTTTTTTTGTGGTGTTGGCTGAAAAAAGTAATTGGGAATAATTCATAGGGAAGGAATAATCCTTAGGACATAATCCCCTACTAGATCTCTAGATGACCATCTACCCTTTGCCCATCTGTGTATTTTATTCTCATTACAGCCATAATTGGACGAGTTTTAGATTCTCTGTCCAACTATGTAGTCAGTGAGCCTGTAAATTTCATCTTCTTCATGTGATCATTACAATCAGAAAAATCATGTGTAGCAGAGGTGATCAAATATTCTTTCTGTAAATTATTACCTGACTTAATTTGCTTCATCCACATCTGCTTTCTCTGTTTTACCATCATTAATGTTTAGAAAGCTGCAGATTCATTTACACAAGCTGGTAGTCTCAGACTTGCCCAGCCTTTTTGATTTAGATTAACTGTGTCTGTTTGTATATTTTAAGTAGAAGGATGTTGATGTCAAAGACAGGGGGAAAACTAATCCTAAAATGTAGAATACTAGACTTCAATAAAGCAAGAAGCAAAGCAAGGTTCTCCATAATGTTCCTTAGCCTCTAGTCTTACTTGATCAGCAAGTTATCAGAAACAACATACATCAGAGATGACATCACCTTCTGCACTGTCAGTGGGTGACATTTTACACTCCCAAACTGGAACGCTGTGCAATGGCAATGAGGGATTTTAGCCGCAGCATTATACAGGGTTAAATAGGTAATATGGAGGAAGCAGTTACAGGCTGAAGCTCCAAACACAAAAGAACATAGCAGTGTTAAGAACCCTGCTTTGTTAACAGCTTCACCTTAGGGTTTTTTGGAAAAAACAAACCTCTCAGACAACAAAAAAGATGGCATCTTTGTCCTTAGAGCACCATTAATGATGCCTATTAAGGCAGAGGTAAGTACTGCAGGAGAGCAGTATTCTAATCTATTTCACAGGTTTAGCTGTTGTGGTTTTGTTCTTTAGATTATTCATTTCTCATTATTCAGAGAGCTTCTGACAATATCTCCTTTTGTAAAGAAGACTGGAAAAAAAGTCAGAAAAGTGGCATCTTATTAGCACACTACTCTCAGAATACATTTCCTCCCTTAAAGTACACGTCAGCCCAGCTGGGATTTAAAGCTCTGTGTCCCATTTTATTGCTAAGAACAAGAAATGAAGAAATCCATATGAGTCTGTGGCTTCTAGGTATACTTGGGAAAATGTAATTACCATCTTCTTCATTTAATTTTATAGTATTGAGCCTAATGAAGTTAGAAAAATGGGATTAGATATTTACTCACATGTAACTTGAAGAAAATGAAATTCTCATCAGTCTAATTATCCACTGTGGGCTGAAACTAAAGCATGATTTTGCTGAATTCTTCATCTCTTTCCAGTTCCACATGATAAATCTTCTGACTGTATGTATCCAAACTGATCAGTTTGGTTCAAGCCCGTTAAAAAAATCAATAGAATTTTGAATTTCATATAGTCAGGTTCCTTCACTCTGCAGCTACTTAAAAAAAGGAACCTAAGCCAAGAAACCAAACAATAACAACAAAACTCAAGAAAACCAACCCCAAACTCTGCCAGACTTCATTCTTTGTTGGCAGTTTTTAAATCTGTTTTCCTTCAGCCCCAGATATAGGGCTTTAAGGCAGGGCAGACTGGAGCTCTGATGAACAGAGCCTTAATGTGCCAGAAAGGACACCCTTGGAGTTGTATTTCACCTCTGTATTGACTTGGAAGATAACACTGAGCAGGTACACATATGAGACTAAAAAACATAAAAGTAAATTCTCTGCCTCCATGTGAGGTCACCTTATGAAGTTATATCATCCCTTCTTTCCCAAACACCTGCAGAAAAAATCCACAGGAGAAGCATCAGATTATTTGAAGATTTAACATTTTCCAGAGTTTACTGGGGGAAGGCTCATTTTGTCCTCTTATTTTCAATTCCATGATCACACATACAATATAGATAAACATGTCTTAAAGCATATGCAGTAAATTTTTAATCATATGTTTATAATTATTTCTGGCTATGCCACAATCATTTGTTAGCTTTTAATCTTGTGTTGTGATAAGGTCTCATGTGTGTGTCTACAGCCACAGCTATTACTGAAAGACGGGTACTGTAACAGGCTAAGGAAATACTGTTCCTGTCTCTGTAACATCAGAGACCCAAGCTCCTATGGGAGAAGGTGCCTCTGCAGAAAGAAGCAGCAACAATGTTTGGGACTTCTTTCTGGGGCCAGGGGCAATGGTCTTAGCACCTGCAGCAGCTGTGCACGGGTGAAGGGTCTATGCCACTGGGTAATGGAGCTGTGGGAGGAGGTGAGCAGACTGTACAACATCATGGATGCTGAAAAGGAGATGGACCAGATCCCCTCCAAGACTCTGCAGCTACAGGAACCCTCACTGCACTGAGGAGAAGCCAGCAGAGCCTTAACTTGTCAAGCTGGACACGGAGATAGATGCCAAGTCTGGTGAAGCCAGGGAGCTTGTGAGCTTTGGCACCAGGAGGACAGTTCCTGATCCGCTTGCAGCTCCGACCTACAGAGCAGGTTCTGAGCCCTGTCAGCAGGCAAAGACAGGGAGCTCTGTCCAATGAAGCCTCCGAATTGGATGTGCCCGAGTCCTGTGGCAGTGCAGGCAGGGTGGGGCAAGGCACAGTGGTGGGAAACTCCCTGCTGATGCAGGGACAGAGGCACCGCTGCTGGCCCAACCTGTCACCTGGCAAGGCTTGCTGCCTGCCAGGGGCTTGGGTCCTGGATACTATGGAGAGGCTGTTACTGAGGCTGGTAGCTGTCTGGCCATCAGACTATTTCCCTCACCTGCTCTTCCATATGAGCACCACGGATATAGCCAGGGGAGACCGGGAGTGTGTCAAGCATAACTACATGGCTCAGAGGGTGTTGGACAATGCTTGATAGCCAGGTGGTGTCTCTTTTGTCGTGATGGTGAAGCGGAAGGCCTGGAGGACTCAATGAATCCCACAGACCAACAAATCATTATGTAGCTGGTGTCAACAACAGGGAGTCAGCCTTCACTACTATAGGACTTTCTCTAAGTTTCAAGAACTTCTAGGAGGTGATGGGATCCACTGACCATGTGGGGCAAAAGCATCTTTGCCAACAGACTGGTCAATGTGCTAGGAAATGGCCTAAACTAGGAACGATGGGGAAGGGGAGACCTATAATCAGTTGAGGCAGTGGTGCAAACAAGTAAAGGATGCAGGGTAATGTGGACAAGAGAAGTCTTACAATCAGTGAAACAGGGCTGACATGTGGCCACCTCAAGTATATGCACACAAATAAGGAAGTGCAGACAGGAGTATGTGGCAAGTTCATATCCATTTTCATGGAAATCAGCAAAACTGGGTGTCCATCTGAAGTACCCATACACCACAAATGCATGTGGCACATGGAACAAAATAAGAGGAATTACAGGTTTAAGTGCAATTGTGGGTCTAAGATCTCACTGAGATCATGGAGACATGGTGGAATAGTTCACATGGCTGGATCTGTCATGGACACGTACAGGCTCTTTAAGAATAGCTGGGATGGTGAGGAGGGGGATTAATTGTTTGCATGAAAAAGTGGAGCTCTGCCTAGGGAGGGCAATGAGCCAGCTGAGGTCAGACAGTTATGGGTAATGTTGTAGGTGTTTCCTGCAGACTGCCTGATCAGGAAAGAAGAGCAGATGAAGCCTCTTTCACAAGCTGGAAGAAGCATCACTTTCAGAGCCCCTTGTCCTCATGGGGAGCACTGAATTGCCCTGATACCTGTTGGACAGAAAACACAGGAATACAGAATAAATGTAGGAGATTTCTAGAGTGCTTTGATAGCACTTTTCTGACGCAGGTGATTGAGGAGTCAGTGAGTGAAGGTGCGCTGCTGGACCTGATACTTACAAACAAGGATGAACCGGCTGAGGATGTAATGATGCCTGTGATGACCCTGAGATGATGGATTTTAGGATGCTGAGGAGGGAACAAGCCTAAAAACAGGGTCACAGCCCTGGACTTCAGGAGAGCAAACTTTGGCCTCTTCAGAGACCTCCTTGAAGGAATGCCATGGGATACAGTCTTGAAGAAAGAAGGTGTCCAAGAGAGCTGGGTTACGAGGGGGGTGAAACTTTTGAATTCCCTGAGAGCCCGTGTGGCAGTGGAAGAGCCAGTCTCTGCTGGGCAGAACCACAGGGTGGGCTGAGTCATGACAGTGACTCAGAGGAACAGTTGTGCCAGTGACTTTATTAACTGACCACTTTAGTAAATGAATGGAGAAAATTTGGCAACAATCAACTGATAAACATCCGGGGAATGAATAAAGGCACTTTGGTGATGAAACTATTTTGGTCAATGATTAACTGATTGCAATTTAATTTGTGCAAAACTGATATACATGAATACATATAAAAAAGAGAAAGAGAGTAAAAAGATGAGAAAGAGAAAACAGAGGAGAATGGGATAGGAAAAGGGGAAATCACCACCCTTGGATCCTGCGTCATTGCAGAGTGGTCTGTAGGTGGTGGGTCGACAAAGACACATGTGGGGTGTTGCCTTTATATAGTGTTTCTTACTCATGCACAATAGGTTGTTACAGAATGGTCTCATTTTCTCAGTTTTACACCTGTGCAGTTAGGCAAGTTCTGTATCTGGGCAACCACAGGAGGGAGAGATAGAGAAAAAGTCCACTGCCCCTTCTCTGCAGAGCTTGTCCTGCTTCTCCCCCACAGGGCATCCGATTCGAGTTGTTTGAGACATTCTCTTTACGAACAGTTTCTGACAGCATCCTGATCCAAGGTGAGAGTCCTCAATCACAGAATGCTGCTCAAGGGAGGAATCCCCCCAAGGCATTCCATTTATACCTGAGCTGAAACTGATTTGTGGTCAATATCAGCCCTTATTGATTGGGGTCCTCAATTACCTTAAAACCCTGAGAACAAGGGCACAAAGAAAAGAGATCAACTGCCACTATATTTCAGACACCAGGAAGCACCATCTTCATTGGGATGGGTGCACCTGCCACAATGGCTTCTTCACCTCTCTCTTCACTGACGAGACCTGTTTTCAGGTCTGGTCCCTGAGTCCCTTGAGACCCATGGGCAAGCCTGGAGCAAGGAGGACTTATTTTGATGGAGGAAGATCATGTTAGGGAACGTCTATATAAACTGAGCAGACAGAAGTCCTTTGGAACTGGTGGGGTGTACCCATGAATGCTGAGAGAGCTGGGTGATGTCACTGCAAAGATACTCTTGGCTACTTTTGAAAGGTCATGGTGATGAGGTGATGTTCCTGAGGACTGGAAGAAGACAAATGCTCACCTGTCTCCAAGAAGATTGGGAGGAAGGCTCTGGGTAACTAGAAGCCAGTCAGTCTTCCCCTGATGCCTGGCAAGATCATGGTGAAAATGATCCTGGAAATCATTTCCAAACATGATGAGAACAGGAAGGTAGTTGGGAGTGGTCAGCATGGATTCATGAAGGAAAAGTCATTCCTGACCAACCTGACAACCTTCTGCAATGAGGCAACTAGAACACTAGATGAAGGAAAAGCAGTGGACGTTTATTTTGACTTTAGCAAGGTTTTCAACAGTATCATATAACTGATGAAATACAGGCTAGATAGGTGGACAGCAAGATTAAAAACTGGCTGAACAGCCAGGCTCAAAGGGTTTTGATCAGCAGCACAAAGTCTGGCTGAATGCCAATAATTTTGGATTTCCCTCATGGTTGATATTGAGCCCAATAATATTTAACATCATTATGAATTATCTGAATGCTGGATAAAGAGAACCCGCAGCAAATTTGCAAATGATACAAAGCAGGGAGGAGATGGTGATATGCCAGATGGGTGTCCTGTTACTCTGAAGGACCTCAACAGACTGTAGAAATGGGCTGAGAGGAACTTTATTAATGTCATCAAATGGAAGTGTGTCCTGCTTTAGCTAGGATAGGGTCAAGTTTCCCCAGCAGTGGGGGGGAAGCTCTAGCTGGGTTATTCATATACCATGCTGACGTCACCTCCTAGCACCCAAGTGCGGGAGAATCTGTGTGTGTGTTTTGAGATCGCTCTGCTCTCACTGCTGTATCAGTATATATCTTGCTCTGTTCATTGTTATTACTGTTATTGTTATTGTTATTGTTGTTGTTTGTTTTGTTGTTGTTGCACTGTTGTATTAAACCTGTCCTTATCTCAGATTGGGGCTTTGTATTTCACTCCCTTTGTGGGGGAGGGGCAGCAGCCGCGTGGTCTCAGACCCCGGCAGGGACTAAACCACCACAAAGTGCAAAGTCTTGCACCTGAGGAGGAATAGCACAGGCTATGGGCTGACCATTTGGAAAGCAACTTTGCAGAACAGGACCTGGGGGTTGAACGAGAGCCAGCAATGTGCCCTAGTGGCAAAGAAAACCAACAGCATCCTGGGCTTCATTAGGCAGAGCACTGCCAGTAGGCCTACGGGTATAATCCTTCCCCTCTAATCAGCACTGGTCACATCTGGAGTGCTGGGTCCTTCTTCTGGGCTCCTAGGAGAAGCATGTGTATACTGGAATGACCCCAAAGAAGATGACTATGATGATTGACGTGGAACATCTCTCATGGAGAGGAGAGGAGAGGAGAGGAGAGGAGAGGAGAGGAGAGGAGAGGAGAGGAGAGGAGAGGAGAGGAGAGGAGAGGAGAGGAGAGGAGAGGAGAGGAGAGGAGAGGAGAGGAGAGAGAGAAGAGAAGAGAAGAGAAGAGAAGAGAAGAGAAGAGAAGAGAAGAGAAGAGAAGAGAAGAGAAGAGAAGAGAAGAGAAGAGAAGAGAAGAGAAGAGAAGAGAAGAGAAGAGAAGAGAAGAGAAGAGAAGAGAAGAGAAGAGAAGAGAAGAGAAGAGAAGAGAAGAGAAGAGAAGAGAAGAGAAGAGAAGAGAAGAGAAGAGAGAAGAGTTGAATCATTTCCATATGTATAAATATTCAGTGGGAAGGGATGATGGAGGGAAAGTGAAACTCCTCTCAGAGGTGTTCAGCAACAACAACAGAGGAGGTACACAAAATTAAAAGAAAAGGAAATTCTATTTAAACTTAAGAAGAAAACAAAATAAAACATAACAAAACTTTTAGTGTGAAGGTTGTCAAACACTGACACAGTCTACCCAGAAAGACTGTGGCGTCCCCGTCTTTGGAGATACTCAAACCCACCTGGACACAGCCATGAGTAATCTGCTGTTGCTAACGCTGCTCTGAGCTGGAGTAGGACTAAAAGTTCTCCAGAGGTGCTGCCCAGCCTCAGTGACTCCATGGTTCTGTGATTTCTGTTGCAGCTTCTTTGAGAATATACTCAGTATGTGTCAGCACTTCAAGAACTTCCTCTTTTTATTATTATGTCCCCCTCCAATTTTTTAATGTTGGTTTTTCTTTTTTTTTTTTTTTTTTTTTGTGAAGAGTCTTGGTAAAGTTATATAAGCCTTATCATAGTCACCATGAAGACAGTGGTTTAAAATCTGCCTGCTTATATAGTTGATGATCACATCTTGCTGGTCTATTGTTGGTAGTTTCCAATAAAATTTTTTAAACATTTGAATATAGTAGTATATTTCCCTCTTTTTAGTCTCATGCTGGTTTACCTGTGGGATATGTAATTTTTCTTGTTTGTTACTTCTTTTTCCTGATTGTTTCATTGCTGTTCCAATGTCAGATGAACTCTATTCACCTCATGAAGCCAATGTGACTTGTTACACAAATAGTGACAGCAGGCCCTGAATCTGTAACTGCAAATTTCTTCTTGCTCCCATGGTACAGTTTGCTTCATTCTAATTTCCAATTTTCTATGCAATATTTTCTATCTTAACAATTTAATACAACATGTCGGATTTCATGTGGAGATAAGATAGAAAGTTGGTATGATATTCATGATGCAATATACATTAATGATAAAGCAGTAGTAGTTTTCAAAATTGTGCCCCCACTTGCTCATTGTCACAAACCACCACCATACAAATGTGAACTGTTACAGATGAAACAGAAAGCAAAACTAATTTATTTGCTCTATTTATAACATGTAACCAGAGAACAGGTAGGAATTAAGCTAAACTTCAACTTTGCAAATTGCCGTTCATTTACTGTCTCATCATCTTTTGTGGCAGGAGAAGTAATTACTTGGTATCATATATACTAATAGAAAATCCATGCCCTCAGTGCCAAAAGAAATGGAGAGGGAATTGTGTCTCAGAAAGGGAATTAGTGCAACTCATTGTTTTGCACAGCTGTTTCTAGCAACTTTTCTACTTTTTTTCTCTTTTAAGTCTGAACTCTCTTACAGAACACCCCTGCAAGGAACATGTACCTGACTGCTTCCCTGTAAGGCAAACATAACTACCTCAGCTTGTTGCTTCTTGCCTATTCATAATGACTCTTTTATTACCTGTTCATGTTCTCATGCAGTATTCATAACACATGAGAAGAACTTGGTGAGCTGCATTGATGATTGAATATATCAAATATTTAGTGATAGTTGTGTACAACTGAATAATTCAGGAGTAAATAATTGCTGTGTTCTGTGAAAGTTCCAGAAGGGGTTACTCAATGTCCTTAATGCATCAGTTCTCTAAGACTAACACTGCAGTTTTAGATCCAAGAGCCACTCTGACTTCTTGGGTTCTTGTGAATGTGCTGGATGTGTTCTGATTTATACTGCAGCAAGACACAGTGCCACCTGCATGGACACTTCCAGAGGCCTCATCTGCTGGGATATCTGTGCACATAGGTGAGATGGGATCCAACTGACTTGGAAGCCTTGAACCCTGCACAGGGGGCATAAATGCAAACACAGAGGGGAAGCGAGATGCAACCCCATAGCCCTCACATCCTCTGAGAACAAGACACATGAATATATACGTGCTTCAACCAAGGAAAATTTGGTCTCATTAGGATTGCTTTTTCCACATACTTATATAGCATCCAGTCTGCATAGGAACAGTTGCCTCTTTTTTTTGCCAGTGACTCTTCAGGAAAAATTAGTTTATTGGATCAGTGCTCTTAAATCAGAGTTGGTAAGGAAAACTTCAATTAATCACTTTTTCTATAGAAAAGACTGGTCAGTTAAACATGACATGTGTCATGAAACAGTCAAAATTTCCACAATGTTTTGGTCTGGGGAAACATAAACTTATGTTCAAACATTTCAAGACCAAAATTAGTATTATAAACTGTTTTAAAAATCTGAGATGAAAATATTTCCTTGCGTATGTTTCCTGTTCACAGATTTTGTGCTCTGTTTTCTTCTCTTCCCTAACTTTCCCTTCTTTCCCCACGTTAGAATAAAGATAATGATGTATATTGCAAACCCATTCCAAGCTGAATACCAAGATTGTAATTCAGGTAAGGTTCTCTATTTCTATTCATAAATCACCTGAAGACTGCTCTTGTGTCAGCAGAACTCTTCAATTGAATTACATGCTTCTATTCAATCAAGGATCATCTATATCACATTATAAGGTGACAGAACTCTCTCTGTGATAAGGCTGAACTGTGTGATCTACATAGCATGGCTTTTCAGAAGCTTGTGTCTCAATAACTGCAGCTTGCATTTAGTTCAAATTTGGCACAGTTGATTATCAGTGGTAGCTCCATAAAAATGTCTGTTTCACTCATCATAAAATACATCACTCTTCATGTATATCCACATTTAAGTATTTGTTTCTCCTGAAGCATCGAAACAATAGATTTTCTAAAGCACCTAGTCCCTTCCCTGGGTGACAAAAAAGTTCCAAACATCTAGTTAGTGTATTAATAAAGAATAAAACAGATAGATAGACAATGTGAGGACCAACTCATTATATATTGGAATGATACTGCTGTTAATCACATTAATGGCCTCCTTACAAAAAAATATTGCTTTTTGAATCTCCCATCGAGCTTGGATTTTATCCCTGTCTCTGTCATATTTTCCAGTTCTCATTTACTTTGTTTCCAATATTTTAAATTTGAAATATATGAAATCTGATATAAAGAAATTGCAAAGCTAAACAGATAAGCTGGTTTTATACAGATCTAAAAATTCTGAAAAGAACCCCTATGTCATGGATAAGAGATTTAATTGGCAATGTTTTTAAATTTAAGAATTCTGTGCCTTTAATCTCCATCTGTAGTATGGGATTAATCGTGTACTGATTTTAATAGATAGATTAAACAGTAAAAAATCCTAAATTTAAACTAAATGCAAGGTTTAAACTGAGTAAATCTGTCTACTCATTCCCTCTAAAAGATTTCACATTGAATTATCAAATACTTTTAATCAGTCCAATCCCTTCACTATTCACATTTTCCTAAACATATATTTTCTTTCCTTACACTCCAAACCCTATCACTATACCTTAACATTGCAAGAAAACTCAGGCTCTTTTACTCCTACAGGAAAACTATTAAATTTGCAATTGTTGTAGAGTAAGAACTTGCACGGGGGGATTTCCCGTAGACAGATGGATATCTCAGAAATCTGGAGTGTGAAGGAGAGAGAAATAAGAGGCCAGGAAAAAACCCCACATTCCTTAGCATCTGAATAACCTTTTAGACTGCTTATGCCTACAGCTAGATCTGATCCTCAGAGGAATGCTTTAAAAAAATTTAATCACTTATTGTGTTAAACTCATAGGACAGGAAAAAAATCATATGAATAATTCTGCATTTTAGAACATAATCTGAATGGTGTTCAATAGACAAGGCATGGGATTAAACAATAAAAACAAATTAAATATATAAATAGCTGCTTGGTAATCAGCATCTCTGCTTCGACACTGAAGTCAAGAGTTATCTGGTGAAAAGTGTATACTATAGTTAGAGAGTTTCATTAAATATGTATGTACAGAAGAACCACAAATGTAAATATGAAACCAGGATCTCTAACTTCTGTGTGTCTGATTTTTTTATCATATATCACAGAATCCTAGAATCAGAATCATAGAATCATAGAATATCTTGAGTTGGAAGGGAACCACAAGGATCATCAAGTCCAATTCACTGGACTCCAAGAACTACCTAAAATGAAACCATATAACTAAGAACATTGTCTAGATACAAATGTCCGCATTTATAAAAATTATAGAAAAGAATTTCAAGTAATATAAAAAAAAGAGAGGCAAAATTCCTAGCAGAGCTCGGGAAATTAATCCTACTGATGACTAATATATAAGTTGAACTCCAGTTGAGGAAAATGCTCTTGGTAATGAAAAACACTGAGAAGTCAAAAATTAAGCCATTTTGTTCTGTTGACACTATATAAGCCAAAGCCATAGTTATTCCAAAACAATTGATTGATATATGTAGACAACTGAACTGCATAACAAACTAGAGAAGTGTCAGGTACACTTAATATTTAAAGCTATATATTCTCTGAACTTAAAATCATTAAAGCAATAGTGAAAGTACAGCTTAGTTATTACTTTATTCTGAGGGATTCTTTCTGGTGTGTTGATTGATTTTGCCTTCAAAGAGGAGTTTAGAGACAAGATAATATTTTTTTGGTTTGGCTGACTATTTGTATAGGTCTTCGTAAGATCCTTCTTCACAACAGTATTCACCCTTGCCTCCTGATGGGATACTCTTGATTTAGTGAAGAACTGTAACAGATACAGAATTTTAGAGAGGAAACTTGATTTGCTGTTAGTATTCTCTCTTTCCAACTTGAAATGGACCAAACAATCAAGATTTGTGGATATCACTAAAGATATTATGCAGACTTCAAGAGCCATTGTAAGAAGTCTTTTTTTCCAGAACACTATGGAACGATGCAGAATAGGGAAGACTATGACTGCTGCTCTGAAATTTACTCAAACTTTCACTAACTCCATGCCACAGATATAAATAGTTATGAAGGAGGACTTGGGAGAAAAGGTTCTCTTCTACTAGTTCAGGTTTTGTCCTTGAGTAAATAATTTCTTCTGTCTTTATTTGCTCATATGAAAAAGGGAAGATAATGAGGATCATGCTCTTCATAAAATACTTCGAGGTCTGCAAACAAAAAAGGCTATACAAGGTTTATCAACTTTTTCAAAAAACAGCAAAAGTGTCCTACTCCAGAAGAGAAGGTGAACCAGAAGCCCCAGTAACAAGTTTAGGGTACCCCACATACCTGAATGAGGTGATCAAAATTGGTTGCATAGATGAATCATATCAAATAATTGGTTTGGGGCACACGCAGCAGAAACCCTGCAGAGGAGAGTTTCACTCAAAGTTTCACTATCAACACTGATAGATCTAGGAAAGCTTGAGCCTCTACCATTTTGTAATAACAGATTCTTCGTTAATTGGTTGTCACCTGAGTAGACTTTTCTTAATAGTACAATGATTATTCAAGCTGTTCAATATTTTTCATAAGATTATCAATTTGGTTTTAATATCGAGAATCTATTAGAACAGTTTCAGTATTACTAGAAGACATTTTCTGAAGTAGAGGACCACATTCTATAATAAATATGAAAATACCATCATTTTGCAAGAAAATGTACATTTCACATTTGATGTAAGTCAGCAACAGAACTGGGTTTTCACAACATGATGAGGTTGATTTGTCAAGGTTATTATGAAGTCCAGGAGGAAATGGACAAGATAAAGAAGAGAAAGCCATATCTTGAAATGAACAATCTGTCCATTTGACTACCTGGATGTTATGTTTTGCTTCCTGCCTGGATACTTTAGTGAAGTTTCACTACATGGGGACAGACTTGCTGTGGCTTTGTTGATCAAAATGTTTCATTATACTAATGCTTTCTCTCTATATGTCACTTGCAATTGCTATGTATTAATTACACTGACAATGGTAATAAAGATCAAATTGCATTATGTATCAGATGAAAATGTGTATGATTCATCATTCCTGATATGACTATGATGTGTTCTATCGTATTTCCCCATGTATGCAAACATAAAACATTCACTTACACACACACTCACACACACACTTATTATCAGTCTTGTGGTTTTTGTCATCAGGGGGCTTTCCTGCTGGTAGGCAAATTCACAACTGTACACACACACACATATACATATCTGTATACACACATACATATGTGTGGGTATGTACACATACATATATATGTACATATATTTATATACACTTATGCATGAACATATATATACATATGTACAAATCTTATTTTACAAAAAAATATAAACATGTTTGTGACTTTGTCTCTATGTTACTGTGACTCAATCTCTTTCTCGTTGTTTTTTGGTTTGGTTTTCAGTTGTATTCAGATTGCGTACATCTATGTTACTTCATTGCCTAATGAGACCCTAATAGAGGCTCCAAATTTCAGAGTATTTTACAGGACTCTGTGTTTCTATGTTTCAGTTACAGAGTACCATTTGCTGGTGTAGACCTTTGTTCTCCCATTTGTTTTACTGCAGGATGAAAACAGAGAGGGAAGGGAAGGGAAGGGAAGGGAAGGGAAGGGAAGGGAAGGGAAGGGAAGGGAAGGGAAGGGAAGGGAAGGGAAGGGAAGGGAAGGGAAGGGAAGGGAAGGGAAGGGAAGGGAAGGGAAGGGAAGGGAAGGGAAGGGAAGGGAAGGGAAGGGAAGGGAAGGGAAGGGAAGGGAAGGGAAGGGAAGGGAAGGGAAGGGAAGGGAAGGGAAGGGAAGGGAAGGGAAGGGAAGGGAAGGGAAGGGAAGGGAAGGGAAGGGAATTTCTCACATACAAAGCATAGGAATAAAGTGTTAATCACAGAAGTAACAACACTGTGAGATATTACTGACTGTGGCTGGCAAAAAAATAAAACGTAGTTCGATATATATATAAATTTCCTGCAATTTCAGATGTTTGATAAAGACTTGGTCAATACTAGG
This sequence comes from Strix uralensis, assembly GCF_047716275.1. Lineage (NCBI taxonomy): Eukaryota > Metazoa > Chordata > Aves > Strigiformes > Strigidae > Strix > Strix uralensis. The sequence goes on along the minus strand of NC_134012.1, from coordinate 33,688,545 downwards.
CCTGTTGCTAGTAGCAGGTCTTTAATCATGGTTTCCTGTATTGCTAAATGAGAAAATCAGTATTCTCAGTGACTGCACCACACACCACAAAGATATTCCTATAAACTGTGTGCCTTCACTTTCTTATGGTATTTGTCAGTACAGAAGGAAGTGAAGAAGTGATAAGTTTTAACTGTTCTTTATCAAGGATGTGACAGGGTACTCCCCATATAACCCTGCCCTTCAATGAAGATGCTTTAGGAAAGTCAATCTCATCTTAGAATGAAGAACTGACCTGAGAAACTGAAATAATATTGAGACTGTCCAGGAAAAGGTACCAGGCCAGCTTTTGTTAGATTGTTTTGGGAAACCTTCTAGTGAGGAGATGTGAATCAGACTTCAGACAATTCAGTCATAAACTTTACAGCTTGATAGTGAGCTAGCAGGAGTCTTGGATTTAAAGTGTTTATCAGATACATTTACTTAATTATTCTAATGAACAAAACCAGCTTCCAGGATACTGCATAAACTAATAATTATTTACTATATCTTTTGTCACCTTCTTTAAGTTTGCTCCCATTTAAATCAATCAATCAGTCAATCAATCAATCAATCTGGAGCTGTACACTTGTGTGTGTAGTGAGAGAGCCTGTTTTCATACACTGTGAGCACTCCTTTTGCCACATTTAATATTTAATCTTTTCATATACTGAAATTCTACAGTACATGTGTGCCAAGTTCATTTCAAAAAATGACTGATGCTGCCTGGATGAGTTTACTTCCATATAAAAAGATAATTTAATACTAGTGAAAAGCAACATTTTAGAAAGACAACACCGTACCTTTTTTACCCTGTTTTCTATGTTAGACTTATGTCTTTTGATGCCATTTTGCTTTCAATAGAAGCTGTGGCAGAAATTTCCCAAAATAGAAAATGTTGAAAGGAAGGAAGTCTGGCCATTTGCACTTCTAAATAAGTGTCATATTGAGAAATGGAGACTAGTTTTTCTGGCTCATTGATTAGCCATCTGTACTTCTGGATCATACCATTAAAGTCATTTTTCCTGGACCTGTAAGGAAAACTACTATTCCTGCTATCTTAACTTGCTCCCTTTCTGTTCATTAAAGTAACAATGTATATTTCATTTTCACCAACACTGGTGACAGCAGCTGGCATCAAGCAAGATGTTATATTAGGCAAAAAACATAACTGTGGGCAAATACCATCCACCAGGGCTACAGTAAGGATGGAAAAATCTACTTGTTTCCAGGGCCTGGTGGGGACATGCATTATATACCTGCTGTCTAGGTTTGTGCCACAGATAAGGCCACTGATCAGATTAGCAATGGGCTAATCTGTACACCAATACAGTTCCTTCCTCTTCTTCTTCCTCTGTCTCTCTACAACCAAATGGTTTAAAACTGGTTACTAAGTGGGATTCATGTGCCCCTGAGCACTGCAGTATATTTTAGTTCCCCGCTTTGGAAGAGATGATGTTGTTCTTGCCCCATTATGTAAAGGCACTCAGTTCCCTGAGGGAATATGTATGCCCAGGAAGAGGACATATGCACATGTTCATGTTTGTTCTGGAAAACAAAAAAGCCAGAAGACTATGAGAAGTGAACATTGCTGGAGAGACTCCTTTTTATTGTGGTGTTGAATTTCCCTCAAATATTGTAGTAAGATTAAATAAAGTAGCAGAAGATTGTATGAATGAGTCACCAGCCTGGAATCACTCAATGTTGTCATACAAGTGAGCAGTCCTCTGGAGTAAAGTAAATTAATTCAATGAAGCCCAATTGCATTGTTCAAATAAAGCAACAAGTTGTTTCATAGCTGGAAGCCATTGGTACAACACAGTTCCATTTCTTTTATGAACATGTCAGAATTTATTTAAGACCAACAACATTTGCTGAGTATTTTTCTGAATGGAATTCAGGCATAGAGATGAAAATCTATGGAGACTTTTTTTGGAATTAAATAAATTTCAATTTCATTATACTATATAGATTTTTTTCTTAGCTTAAAAGTAGGAACAAAACTGATTTTCTTTCACTACAATATCCTTGGCTGAAAAAAAATAAAGACTAATTTACTGTGATGTCATGCTCCAGTACATGAATTCTGGGTTTATTTGAACACATGCTGCCTAGACAAATACAGACTATTTATACTTATGTTAGTGGATATTATGGATCCACAGTAAATGTTCTTGTAGCAGTTTAAGCACTTGGATCTGAGTTTTTTTGATAGTTTTATATGAAGTCTCCCACAGGCCTTTTTTCCCCCCTGAATTCCTGAATATCACAGAATCTAAACAAAACATTTGAAAGTTTATTCATTATAAAGTTGATATGATGCTAATATACTAACAAACAAGTCACAGAATAATGATTTCAGTGAAGAGTTGTTGTTACCAAAAAAAAAAAAAAACCAAACATACAGGTAAAAGAAGGACAGAACAGCCACCATTATGCTGAGTTCTGGTAAGGCGTTAGATGGAATATTTTTTCCAGGTCTGACATTGAACTTCAAGAGAGTAATCAGAGAGAGTACAGAGAAAAGCAGTAGAAAGAACATGTGATCTGTGAGAATAACTAATGTTTTAATCTAAAGAAGGACTGGCAGGGACAAGGACAGAAGCCTTCAAGTATAGAAGTCTTCAAGTTTAAAATATAAGAATGCAATCTTTTCACATCCATGAAAAAAACAAACCAGGAAGTAATGATCTTAAAAAGCAGTGACATAAGTTCCCATTAGATATCAGTAAAACTATTTAGTACAACAGATAGAGAACACTGGACAAGTTGATTGGGAAGAGTGATGGATCTGTATGGTCTGTTCAGGTTGTAAATAAGTGGCTAGTCAAATTCGTTTTGGGAAAGGTACAGAGTACATGAGCTCTTTAGGACTCATCAATACACGAAAAAGAAGCCTATATTTTCCTGTCATGACCCCAGTTTGTTGTATTCAAAAAATGTAGTTAAAAATGTTGATTTAAAGGACAATTTATATATCACTTAGTCCTCAGACCAATATTTTGTTCAAGCATTTGTTTAAATCCTGCTGTGTTATGCATACGTGAAAGTCCTACTTTGGACAAAAATTTCAAGTAATTTAGTATTCTTCATTTTAGTTCTATATGAGGTCTTTTTGCAAGAATAACAACATTAAATTAAATCAACTATCCTAGTTACAGAGGGAAATATTTTGTCAGACATGTTATGAAAGTGTTAAGTATTTTGCAGGAAGAAAACAATTTTTTTTTTCACAATTCTTGCAATTTACTTGTGCAACATAAGTCACAGTTCCATTAACCTCTGGTTTCAGAATCTCTAAATGTCAGCTCTACATGGATACAGATTTGTGGTACTGACTCTGCAGACAAAAAGAAAGTCTTCTGTCATTCATTTAAATAAAATTATTTCTGAGACCCGATGATGGCAACTTTATTGACACACTACCAATTGTTAATAATTACATCATCAGTGTTCAGGCAAAGTGCTTAAATCCTTTTTGTCCAGAGAAAATAACTTTCCAGTATACAGTTCTCCTCTCATGTTTAGATTTTCAGTTACCTGTAGCAATATGTACGCATTAAAGGGAAATCTCACATATTTAAGTTTTATATTAAGTTTTCAGAATCTATTATATATTTAAGTTTTATATTTAAGTTGTATATTTAAGTTTTAAAACAAGTTTCTTGAAATGCTTCTTGAGGAACATGGATCCCAAACTTTGTTACAGTTAACAGGAAAACAGAATGAGTGGTCATCTTGCTACAGTAGAAAACTATAGTAAGAAATGTGGCACTGCTTGTGTTAAGCATGCTACACAGTATAATCATGATGATCGATATAGTCAAGAGCACAAATCAGGCCAGGGTAGTTCTAGGGGATGAATTTCAATATTAAGATAAAATGCAAACATTTATACTAAAATAAATATTGGCTCGTTTGAAAAAAATCAGCAGAAAATCACGCAGGCAGGGTGAGTGGACAGGGTGCAGTCCATCTCCGGGGTCTAGACCTTATCTGAGCTAGTTGTCATCTTATCATCCTCCACGAATAGACTGAACCATGGTCTCCACTCGCATCAAAACCACCACCAGAAAGAATGTGGTGACCCAGACGGAGCTGCCACGCAAACATGCAGCGGTCCAGGTCCCGGGCTGCAGGGAGTGCCTGAGCCCGTCAATCCTGCGGGAGGGCAACAGTGACAACATCCGTGTGTGCTGTGATCAGCTGGATGACCTGCTCAGCCTGGTGGCGGAACTCAGAGAAGAGGTCACAAGATTAAGAAGTATTAGGGAGTGTGAAAGAGAGATTGATTGGTGGAGTAGCACCTTGGCATCCGTGAAGCAACAGGAGCAAATGGAGGCTCCAAACAAGGCAGGCAATCCCTCATCCTCTTGCTATCAGGCAGAAGGAGGGGACCTAAGAGATGGGGGAGGCTGGAAACAGGTCCCTGCTCAAGGAGGCAGGAAAATCCTCTTCTGACCTCCCTCACCCTCCATGGTGTCCTTTCACAATAGATATGGGGCCCTGGAACTTTTAAATGAAGAAGAGAAGGAGGAAGAAAATGAGACAAACAAGGAGGAGGACCAAGCCCCACCAAGAATGGGTCATTCTGGACCAGATATTAAAACCAGTTCTAAAAAGAACCCCAGAAGAGTCATTGTAGGGGGTGACTCCATTCTGAGGGGTGTCAAAGGCCCAATATGCAGACCAGACCCGCTTCATAGGTAAGTCTGCTGCCTCCCTGGGGCTCGGGTGAAGGACCTCAAGGCAAAACTCCCCGCTCTAGTGAGACCCAAGGAGTACTACCGTCTCTTGTTTTTTTCAGGTAGGTAGTGATGACATTACCAGGAGAAGTCCTAAAGCAATGAAGAGAAATTTGAGGTCCTTGGGGAAAGTGATTAAGGGGTCGGGGGCACAAATTGTGTTCTCCTCCATCCCTTCAGTTGGGGAGATGGATTAAGAAGAATACCAGAGAACTCAGCAGATGAACTTGTGGCTCCAAGACTGGTGTTACCGTCAGGGCTTCGGAGTTTTCAATCATGGGTTAGTATACAGGAGGCCAGACATTTTGCATTGGATGGGAAGCACCTGTCCCAGAGTAGGAAAAGGATCTTGGGGCAGGAGTTAGCTGGGCTCATTGACAGAGCTTTAAACTAGATTTGAAGGGGGAAGGGGGCAAAACAGCCCATCTGAAGTTCATGTATACCAATGCACGCAGCATGGGTAGCAAACAGGAGGAGCTTGAAGCCATGATGAAACAGGAATATTATGATACAGTGGCTCTCACAGAAACATGGTGGGATGTCTCCCATGACTGGAGTGCGCCTGTTCATGGCTACAAGCTCTTTAGGAGGGATGGACAAAGAAGGAGAGGCAGTGGGGTGGTGCTATATGTTAGGGACTGTTATGATTGCTTTGAGTACAAGTGTAGTGAAGACGGGGTGGAGTGTCTTTGTGTTAGAATCAAGGGCAAGGCCAACAGGGCAGATGTTGTAGTAGGAGGCTACTATAGGCCACCCACCCAGGACAGAGAGGTGGATGAAATATTCTATAGGCACTTAGGAGAAATCTCACGATCGCTTGTCCTTGTTCTTGTGGGAGACTTTAACTTCCCAGACATCTGCTGGAAATACAACACAGCAGAGTGGGACTAGTCCCGGAGATTCCTGGAATGTGTGGGAGATAACTTCCTGACACACCTGGTGGGTGAAACGACCGGAGAAGGTGCCCTGCTAGACTTCCTCTTTGTGAACAGAGAAGGACTGGTGGATGATGTGGTGGCTGGAGGCCAGCTAGGGCACAGCGATCGTGAAATAAGAGAGTTCTCTATTCTTAGAGAGGCCAGGAGAGGGGGCAGCAGAACTGATATCCTGGACTTCCAAAGAGCTGACTTTGTCTTGTTTGGGCACCTGCTTGACAGGATCCCTTGGGAGATGGTCCTGAAAGGTATAGGGGTCCAGGAAGGCTGGACACTATTTAAGAAGAAAGTCTTAATTGTTCAGGAGCAGGCGGTCCCCAGGTGCTGTAAGAGAAGCCGGCGACAGAGAAGACCACCCTGGCTAAACAGGGAGATTTAACTGCAACTCAATGAGAAAAGGAGAGTTTACGGCTTTTGGAAGAAGGGGCTAGCCACTCACAATGATTACAAAGAGGCTGTGAGTCTATGCAGGGTGGAAATCAAGAGGCTAAAGCCCAGCTAGAAATTACTCTGGCTTCAGCAATCAAGGACAACAAGAAATGTTTCTATAAGTATGTGAGCAGCAAAAGAAAGACCAGGGAGAGCCTCCATCCCCTGCTAGACGCAGGAGGATACATGGTAACAAGTGATGAGGAGAAGGCTGAAGTCCTTAATGCCTTCTGTGCCTCAGTCTTTAATAAAAAGACTAGTTGCACTGAGGGAATCCAGCCCCCTCAGCCAGAGGACAGAGACTGGGAGAACGACCCCCCCACAATCCAGGAGGAGACAGTCAGTGACCTACTGCATCACATAGACACACACAAGTCTATGGGACCAGATGGAATACACCCGAGGGTGTTGAAGGAGCTGGCTGGGGTGCTCGCCAAGCCGCTTTCCATCATTTACCAGCAGTCCTGGCTGACTCGGGAAGTCCCAACAGATTGGAAATTGGCCAATGTGATGCCCATCTATAAGAAGGATCGGACGGATGATCTGGGAAATTACAGGCCTGTCAGCTTGACTTCGGTGCCTGGGAAGCTGATGGAGCAGCTCATCCTGAGTACCATCACACAACACGTGCGGGACAATCAGATGATCAGGCCCAGTCAGCATGGGTTTATGAAAGGCAGGTCCTGCTTGACAAACCTGATCTTCTACGACACGACAACCTGCTCATTGGATGAGGGAAAGGTTGTGAATGCTGTCTACTTTGACTTTAGTAATGCCTTTGACACCATTTCCCACAGCATTGTCCTGACAAAACTGGCTGCTCGTGGCTTGGATGGACACACGCTTTGCTGGGTAAAAAACTGGCTGGATGGCAGGGCCCAAAGAGTTGTGGTGAACGGGGTTAAATCCACTTGGCAGCCGGTCACGAGTGGTGTCCCCCAGGGCTCGGTTTTGGGGCCACTCCTGTTTAACATCTTTATTGATGATCTAGACGAGGGGATCGAGCGCACCCTCAGTAAGTTTGCAGATGACACCAAGTTGGGTGGGAGTGTTGATCTGCTCGAGGATAGGGAGGCTCTGCAGAGAGATCTGGACAGACTGGAGCAATGGGCTAAGGCCAACTGTAGGAGTTTCAATAAGGCCAAATGACGGGTGCTGCACTTCGGCCACAACAACCCCCAGCAGTTCTACAGGCTTGGGGAGGAGTGGCTGGAGAGCTGCCAGTCAGAGAGGGACCTGGGGGTGTTGATTGACAGCAGCTGAACATGAGCCAGCAGTGTGCCCAGGTGGCCAAGAAGGCCCATGGCATCCTGGCTTGTGTCAGAAATAGCGTGGCCAGCAGGGACAGGGAAGTGATCTTGCCCCTGTACTTGGCACTGGTGAGGCCGCACCTCGATTCCTGTGTTCAGTTTTGGGCCCCTCACTACAAAAGGGACATTGAATTACTCGAGCATGTCCAGAGAAGGGCAACGAAGCTGGTGAAGGGTCTGGAGCACAGGTCGTACGAGGAGCGGCTGAGGGAACTGGGGTTGTTTAGTCTGGAGAAGAGGAAGCTGAGGGGAGACCTCATCGCCCTCTACAGCTACCTGAAAGGAGGTTGCAGAGAGCTGGGGATGAGTCTCTTTAACGAAGTAACAAGCGATAGGACAAGAGGGAATGGCCTCAAGTTGCACCAGGAAAGGTTTAGACTAGATATTAGGAAGCATTTCTTTCCAGAACGGGTTGTTAGGCGTTGGAATGTGCTGCCCAGGGCAGTGGTGGAGTCCCCGTCCCTGGAGATGTTTAAGAGTAGGGTCAACTTAGCACTGAGGGATATGGTGAATTTAGGAACTATTAATGTTGGGTTGATGTTTGGGCTGGATGATCTTCAAGGTCTTTTACAACCTAGACATTTCTGTGATTTTGTGAAATTAGTTTATAATGGATATTATTACCAAAGGCAAATAATCTGCCCAGAAGATCTGCATAAATTAGTTTGATATGGGTGTATAAATTTCATGCGACGTATTTGTCACACATGTTGGGGATACATTAATGCTCCTTCATTCCTCTTGAGCACACACAGTTTACCTGGACAGTATATGTCCTTCTTGGCTGTGCACCATATATAACATTGTAACAACCCCTGGCTCTGTTGTACTATAGGAGATACAGTTTGTTTTGAGAACTCAGTACATTGAAGTCAGTAAGAATAATATGCACTTTAGACTGTCAAGGAAAGTTGGACAGAGTGAACAACAATTTTACGTCAAAAAATTATATAAATATAAAAGCAAAATATAAATTTCCCCAAACCTCAGAATGAAACGTATCTCCATAGGATGTCGCATCTATAATACCCATGATTTCTGCTGAAAATATGCAATATTCCCAAATTAGAGGAAGTGTTTTTAAAGGTAGCTTTGAAAGAGTACTCTAAGAAAAGATACCATGAGAAGATTTTCATTTTATGTTATTGTGTCTGTTTATTATTTTTTAAATTGTTGTATGGCTAAAGAACATTGTAAAAAGAAGCACCAATCCAATTTCATCAGGAATCAAGACAGAAATTAGTCTTTCCCTAAAGGGTTGTCTGATGGTGGTTTTTTGTCTTGTTTTGCACTGTGTCAATTGTCAGAAGCAACTTACAAAATTGTGCATTCCACCTCTAAATACTTGAATCTTTGTTCTACTGTCTAGCCTTGTACAGTTACAGTTTCCAACTTCTTTTCAAACATCAAAATGAAAAGATTTTGTTTGAAAGAGTCTCTATGGGTATTTGGGACAGAATGATGTTTCTTTCTCTGTCCTTTTTCTTTCCCTGCTGCTTTTATTATTAGAACCTTTTGAAGAAGACCTGTAGGCCTGTCCTGAGTTTGTGTAGAGATTTATTTGCTTTAGTTTAGCTGACAAATCACCAGAATTGTTGTGCAGCACATAAGTCATAAAGCTGCTGAAGAGAACAATTTAAGTAATCAAAGCATATAATTTTGAATACTCTGAATAATGTTTTACTAATCTAATCAAACTGTTAAAGAACTTGGTGTAATTTAAGGACAAATGGAAGTATGAATATGTTTCAATATCCAGTAACTCAAATTTTACTCTGGTACCGGCAATACTTTCCATCAAAACATTATGCTCTATCTGTCATTTGTAGCAGTTATGGCTCTCATAAAATTGCAGGTCCACAAAATATCAAAGAAGTTTTACAAAATCAGCCTTAAAAGTAACTTAAAATTGGTTGCCTAAAATGACACTGCTTTGAGTAACAGGAGAGACTGGGAAAAAGCTAACTGGAATGAGGTTTCTGACTTCCCAGACACCTTGAGAACTCACTCAGTAAATTATACCAGCCCATGTACTCTCTTTTATTATTGTATTCCAGGCTTAGACTCAAAGTAATTGTGTGAATAAATAAAGTAAGAATGTTTGAACTGTAACTTGAAATATAGATGATTTAGCCAGTGTAGATGTGTCTCTGAATGCATTTATGTCTCCTTTTCCCCTTCTAATTAGCCAGGTATAGACTGCCTGCTCTAAATATTCCTAGAAATAGTTTGTTGAAGACTTTTTTCCACATTGATTTTTGCGTATCATGTTGTGCTCATGCATGACAGCATGATTTTGAGACCCCAGAAGAGCTCAACCTTGTGGGATAGAGTATTAGATCTACATTCAGTCATTTAAAAGTCTTTGAGGAATTTCTAGTCTTTACATCTAAATGGGTTTCAAGTACAGATCTTTTAAAACATGAGAGAAGTTCTCCTGGTCACATCGATTTCTCATGAAACAGAAGATACCATTCAGTCTACAAATATAAAGGCCTTAAAAGAATGACACCACAGAAATTATGAATCATAACTTAGTTATCAGAAGGTTTGCAACATACTGGATCGTACTATAATTTACTTTTCTTCCCCCTGCTCCATTGATTGGAATTTTATACTTCCCAGGAATAATGCCTATCTAGGAAGATTCTAATTGCTGGAGAGTCACTACACTCTTGATGTGATGATGTTCATGCACTGGAACTTATTGTTGTGACTCTTGGAGGAATTGCAGTTGCAAATAGATTTTTTTCTGGCTGAATAGGCATTCATACATAAAAGTTAGAGCTCTAACCTGCTTTATAAATGACTAAAATATCCTGAGGCTGATAATAAGTCAGCAAAAAAAGATACAGTAATCTTTGATTATACTAACAGATATTTATAGAAAACACATTTTTTAAACCACTTAGGGGTTCAGTTAACACAATAACTCACTCTCTGTAGATTTTCCTAGAGATTATAGATCTTTACAGCATAGTTAATTCTAGCTCTTATTTATCTATTACCCCTTTTCATCCAAACAAAGAAGCTCTGAGCAGGATTTAAAAGTGCTTTAAATCTTACCCGTTTTACCAAGATGAAGACCTAGGCTGGAACATAGGCTCCATTAAGACTCAGGATAGTACATCATGGAGAAGATATATATGAAGTAACACGTGTGCTGAATATTATCCAGTTCTTTTTTCATTATTCTCAGTGAAGAACAGACAAAATCTGTCAGAGAAAATTGGGGAAGAGTCATAGACCTTCCCAGCAAAGACCCATACCTGATGTACCTTTCCAAACACAGAAAGAAACAGGAGCTCACATATGTCCAAGAAATGCTTGCACTGAGGTAATGATAGTGTGAGTACTCAGATTTGAGTGATAATCTAAGATACACAGACTACCAATGTGATGATACTGTGAAAGCTAGAAACATGGAGAAACATGAGCACAAAGAAACTTTTTTCTCTGTCTTTGTTTGCACTTTCTGGATTTTAGCAACTTTCACGAACCCTCAAAGGAGCAGTGCTCCAACACAATATGTTAGTATACTTACTAGAAGGGAAAAGCAATTGGTGTGATAGCACTTAGCAACTGTGCAGCTTTTTCTTAGGTGTCTGTCAAAGTTATGTATGGATAAATATCAGTTATGACCATGGAAACGACTATACAAATCAAATGAGAGTATGTTAGTATGATACAAGACTGCTGTTGCCTGAGCTAAGACTACAGAGTCTACTGCATGCTTAGTGAGAATTGGGTATTTCTAGAAGGAGGGGCAGGTTCACACCAAGCACACTGTTCATACTGCAAGTAGGCAATGTTATTTTTCCTGTTCATGGAACTTTTCAGTATGACAGTATATTCTCCATTATAACTATTAGAGACTAGAATGCATTCCTCTTTCTTCGTTAGCATTACAATCTGAATCAGGCATATGCTCTGTGAAGCACAGTGCAGCAGAACTGCTTCTGTTCACTGCTTCTCTACTACCAAAAAGCTGTCTGAACATATGCAAGTGACCCCTGCACCTGTGCTCCATTCCACCCTGAGTTCAGCTGCATTTCAGCATCAGAATTCAGAAATGTGCTTGTGTGTGTTCACTCGCATGCATGCACACTGCACAAGCACACATCCATGACTTTGAAAACAGATATGAAAACCATGATACAAGGACAGTCTTTTAAATCTGCATGTAGCAGTTATTCTCAATTTCAAATACTCCAGAAGAATAAATAATAGTTCTGATTTGCAGAAGACGGAGAACGCAAAAGCTTATTCCATATGTTCTGTAAAATAAAATGACACTATACATTCTAAAATGGGTGGTAACTGATGAACACAATTTACTGACGTAAACAGTCTTTTCCTCTCTTGTATGTCTTTATTTCTCTTGTAACCTCATTTTTTCATTTGTTCCAGTAGCTAACACACTAAGATAAAATCTGCTTTTTAAAAAAATGTAGCTAAGCCTTTTATATTTTTAAAAAAGATTAGCAGTGAAAAAAAAAAAGAGATATAAGATAAAATAGAAGACACTTGTCTTTATGCATGCATTCATAGAAAGATGAGTTATCTAACATGGGAGGCTGAAATTTTTAATTATATCCTATTATTTGGTTAGGCAAGTTTTTGCCTTACTGTCATAAAGTGATGGTACAGGAACACTATGTCTTATACTTTTATAAATGGAAGACACTTGAACTCTGGACTATGGGCTGCAGCATAAAATTTATTCTGAGAAGGGCAACTGTTCTGATCCTGGTAAATATAGCTTTAAAAAAGGGTTGAAAGCGCAGATGACTCAGGAGATTAGTAATAGACTATAAAGTCTTTTCACTTCCAAGTCATTAGTTCAAGCGCAGCCATAGCTGGCAGGGTTTGAATCACTGCTCTTTGATGGCAGTTAGAAAGAATGTATGAAGAAAATTCTGTAGTTTTTGTTCCTGTTCTGTTTCACAGAACATCTGTGTTACAAAATCCTCATTATTAAACAACATCCAATAGAAGCCTAATAAACTAAATGGATGCTCTGTTTCAAGCCCTGGCTGTAGGTTGGGGAACAAACTTTCTTACTTTATTATGAGATTTTTTCACCCTGTATCCCTGTGTCAATGGCAGCAGCATTTGGATGTAGAGTAGACTAATGTCAGCAAATCTTTCTGCTCTGGTTTACTGACTGTAAAATGTGGATAATGCTTCTGTTGTCTCCATTATTTGACTTCCCTGTTCATTTACAGCCTGAACTCATCAGGACAGAAAACACTTTTCCTGATGCTATAAATTTATCAGAGCAGGGAATGTTTACCTATCTTTAGTATCTACGGCAGTGGGTATCTTAGTTATCATAGTTCCATTCTCCTGTAATGCAAAAAAAAAAAAAAATCCTTAAAGAAGAATATGAGCTATATTTTAAATCCAAGTATGTCTCTTAGTAAATCTGTGAAAGGAGATAAGTTACTTGAGTAGGTGCCTATTTTGTATATACAAATTTGTGTCCTCTTTGTACTTTATTCTTAAACATGCAGATAGAAAAAAGAGGTTATATTTTTTCAACTCCCTTGTTTTTCTTAACTTTACTGTGTCAGTGCATATTTTAGTTAACACATACCTTTGTGTGCCTGTTACTAATACTTACCTACACAGCCTAAGTCAATTTTTCAAATTTGTCCCTGTCTGAACAGCTTGTAGGTGTTACCTGTTCTATTTCTTGAATAAATGTAATAAACCAAGTATGGTGTATCTCATAATTTTCTTGAGTACAAATTGTTAAAAGGATATGTACATTTAAAAAAAAAAAAAAAAAAAAAAAAAGACCAACGCAAAAAAACCCTTCTAATTTTATATGTGGAAGTAACTGCAGAACATAAAAAAAAACAAAACAAAACCTGAAAAAGATATGACATTAGTATCTTGACAGTGAATATTAGGTTTATGTAAAGTTGCAGATTATATAAAATGTCACTGTGGTAGGTAAGAGTAACCATCACCCTTCTTTGAAGATAGCTGTAACAAGCTACTTACGAATTCTTCTACAAAAAGCCCTTACTGAAAGCACAGGCACATGTCAATTTCTAAAATAAAGGTATACAAGGGTGATAAGACTTTGCTAGCCTTTTGGGGAATTTTGTTGAGTTTTGGTTTTGTTTGGTTTTTAGATTTTTTTGTTGCTGTTATTTTTTGTTTGCTTCTTTTTCAGTAGAAGTGTATGTGTAAATGTGAGAAAGAGGAAGGAAGTACAGAATTGTTGTGCTTTAACCCCAGCCAGCAACTAAGGACCACGCAGAGGAGATCAGAAAGAAAAAGTAAATCTCATGGGTTGAGATAAGAATGGTTTAATGCCTAAAATAAAATAAAATGCAATAGCATCAATAAAAATATTGTAATAATAATTGTAATGAAAAGGAATGTCATTTAAAAAAAAGAGAGCGAGAACTAAAACCCAAGAAAGACAAGTGATGCACAATGCAATTGTTCACCACCTGCTGATTGATGCCTGAGCAGTGGTCTGAGCCCCCAACCAATTCCCCCCAGTTTACGTACTGAGATGATATCTTATGGTATGGAATATCTTTTTGGCTACTTTGGGACAGCTGTGCTGGCCATGCTTTCTCCCAGCTTTTTGCACACCTGCTCACTGGCAGAGCACAGGAAACTGAAAAATCCTTAACAGGATAAACTCAGCTTAGCAACACCTAAAACATCAGTGTGTTACCAACATTATTCTCACACTAAACCTAAAACACAGCACTACTGTAGTACCAGCTACTGAGAAGAAAATTAACTCCATCCCAGCTGGAAACAGGACAAGAAGCATCATTGAAAAATTAGAGAAGAAACAGAAAGTTGAGTGCCTCCCAAACAGGCACTGAGAATATGACTGCGAAGAAAGTTCAGAGCGAGGTTGCTTTCTGAAAAAGTTCTGAAAAGATGTAGAGCTTTAAGCAAAGGAACTTACTCGGTATACGACTCATCAACATTTTGGCAATTGAAGCTTTGTACACTGTACCTTTCTCTTTTACTAATTATTCTTCATGAAATAGACAAATTATGTGGGAAAACCTCAATTTTCTTTGTTCCAAAGAGGATAATATTTATTTGGTTATAATTTTCAAGGAAAGATCTGGTTCCTAAGATCTAAAAAAGGCACTGCTTTATTCCTGTGTCAGACATGACTTTGAAGCACAAGATGGTGATGACAGAGAGAAACATTCACATTAATTTTTGGCTAAAAAAAACTTCTTTATGAATGGTTTTGACTGCTGAATGACTGAATTTTACCATGCTGAAGGAGCTGTGCAGTAAAGTTGTCAAGTGTTCTCTGTGTGGCTCCTAAGGCTTTCTATGTCTTCTTCATAATGACATCACACACAAAAAGATAAATCAAATAATTTCTGATTTTGTCACATATCGCAAAATTAAACACATCTTTCTTTACACTGTTCTCATTTGAGCCACATACTCTTCAAATTATTTAAAGAGCAGGGGATTTGGGCTTCGTATAAGCCAGCTAAATAAGGGACAGAAACAGAGAAAAAGCTGCACTGACACTGGCATCTTTATCAATAAAAATAAAAATTAAAAAAAAAGAAAACCAAAACCAAAACCAAGAAAAAGCCAGCTAAAAAAGTCAACCTGTTATATTTGATCAGAATAATGATAAAATAATTTATGGTTGAGCTCAGTGATCCTTTTCGTGGTTAGACCATCACTCTCTCTGGACGTATTCTGGATCCTTTTCAAATATTTTGTATTGAAAAAAATTCTAAACATCCTCTAGCACAGTTGCTTGCACCAAGCCAGAAAGGTATTACAGGGTATACTTTCCAAATGAGGATAGCTAACAATAAGGAAGTTTGACCAAGGGTAATGATGCATGGACATTGAAGGCTACCAGGGACTGGAGACAAAAGTCAATGAAAGCTAAAAATGGATCACAGAATAAATAGATATAAGAAAAGGTAGTATTTGATTCAACATATGATTTAGGAAAGACATGTGAGACAAGGATGACCTTCAACAAGGCCAAGTGCAAGGCCACAACAACCCCATGCATCACTACAGGCTTGGCAGGTGTGGCTGGAGAGCTGTCTGGAAGAAAAGGATCTGGGGATTCTAACTGACAAACAGCTGAACATGAGCCGGCAGTGTGCCCAGGTGGCCAAGAAAGCCAACGGCATCCTGGCTTATATTAGAAATAGTGTGACCAGCAGAAGTAGGGACGTGATAGTCCCTCTGTACTCTGCACTGGTGAGGCCACACCTGGAGTATTGTGTCCAGTTTTGGGCACCTCAATACGAGAGAGATATTGAGGTGCTGGAGCGAGTACATAGGAGGGCAATGGAGCTGGTGAAGGGCCTGGAGAACAAATCCTGTGAGGAGTGATTGAAGGAGCTGGGACTGTTTAGTTTGAGGAAGAGAAGGCTGAGGGGAGACATCATCACTCTCTACAGCTACCTGAAATGACATTGTAGAGAGGTTGGTGCTGGTCTCTTCTCACAGGTAATTATTGACAGAACAAGAGGGAATGGCTTTAAACTGCAACAGGGGAGGTTCAGACTGCACATTAGGAAAAAATTTTTCACAGAAAGAGTGGTCAGACAGTGGAATAAGCTGCCCAGGGAGGTGATGGAGTCACCATCTCTGGATGTGTTTAAGGGTCGTTTAGATGAGATGTTGGGGGATATGGTGCAGGGGAGAACTTTGTAGAGTAGGCCTGATGATTGGACTTGATGATCCCAAGGGTCTTTTCCAACCTGAATGATTCTATGATTCTATGATTCTAAGGAGATATGATAATTTCTCAGCAATTTCTTCATTACACTTCTGAAAATTTATGCCTGGACTTCAGAATTCACTGACCCTTTGCTGCTTGCCAGAATAAAAGTAACAGTCCACAGTTTCTGCACAGCTCTTGGTGTATGAGCCTAGAACAAAAAAAAAAAAAAAAAGTTGTCTATGTTGATTTCACAAATAAGTAAACTCAGATTGACTAAATCTGCTACTGCACTCATTTACACAGAACAGTGACATCCAGATAATACATTTTTCAAGGCTTATAGGGAAGCATCCTTCTAAAAGACCAAAAGCCAGGGAATACAGCAATAGGAACAGAAATCTAGAAACCCATCAAAATAACACCAAGCACAGTTTTAACCATATGAACATATAATCATATACAGTAAGGTGAATTTAGTGGTGCTTCAAAAAGAACTGCAAATATTGTAATTCTTTGTTAACTTCTTCTAGCAGGGAACTGTATTGTATGTAAGAAAAACTGTTCAGTAGGCAGTAATTCAGTTTATCATGAGGTCAGCTCTGCTTATAAACAGCATAGAGCTGTTAATGAGGTATGTAATGTGAATAAAAATTTAAATACTTTTCTTCTTTGTTATTATTTTAATATAATGGCATTTTAATAGGTTTGGAGATATATACTAAACTAGGAGGAGCTGTGGACTCCCTCAAGGGTGGAGAGGCCTTACAGAGACATCTGGATAGACTAGAGAGCTGGGTGATCACCAGGTGTATGAAATTTAACAAGAGAAAATGCTAAATTCTCCACCTGGGCCAGGGTAATCCTGGTTATACGTACAAACTGGGGAATGAGAGACTGGAGAGCAGCCTTGCAGAAAGAGATCTGAGGGGGTTGGACTGATGGCAAGTTGAATACGAGTCAACAGTGTGCCCTTGCAGCCAAAAGGTTCAACCGTGTCCTGGGGTGCATCAAGCACAGCATCATCTGCTGGCTGAGGGAGGTGATTTTCCCACTCTAGACTGCCCTGGTGCAGCCCCACCTCGAGTACAGTGTGCAGTTTTGGGCACCTCAATATAAGAAGGACATCAAACTATTAGAGTGTGTCCAGAGGAGGGAGACCAAGATGGTGAAAGACCTCAAGGGCAAGACTTATAAGAAACAGCTGAGGTCACTTGGTCTGTTCACCTTGGAGAAGAATCATAGAATCATAGAATCACAGAATACCAGGTTGGAAGGGACCTCAAGGATCTTTTGTTCCAACCTTTCCTGGCAAAAGCATGGTCGACTCATGATGGCCCAGCACCCTGTCCAGCCAAATCTTAAAAGTGTCCAATGTTGGGGAATCCACCACTTCCTTGGGGAGATTAGTCCAGTGGCTGATTGTTCTCACTGTGAAAAATTTTCATCTTGTGTCCAACTGGAATCTCCTTAGAAATAACTAGTACCCATTACCCCTCTTATTTTCCATGTGAGTCCTTGTAAAGAGGGAGTATCCATCTTCTTAGCGCTGAGGGATATGGTGTAGTTGGGAACTGTCATTGTTAGGTTAATGGTTGGACTAGATGATCTTCAAGGTCTTTTCCAACTTAGATGATTCTGTGATTCTGTGATTCTATGTAGGACCCTTTAAATACAGGAACATGGTGATAATGTCTCCCCTAAGCCTTCTCTTCTCAAGGCTGAACAAACCCAGTTCTCTCAGCCTTTCCTCATACATCAGACTTTCCAGTCATTTGATCACCTTTGTGGCCCTTCTCTGGACCCTCTCCAGCCTGTCCGCTTCTGTTTTGTATAGTAGGGACCAAAGCTGAACACAGTATTCCAGGTGTGACCTGACAAGCACTGAGTGGAGTGGGATAATAACTTCTTTATCTCTGCTGGTGATGTCCTTCATCAGAAGGCTGAGGGGTGACCTCATCACAGTCTACAACTTCCTCACAGGTGGCAGTGGAGGGTGAGGTGCTGGTCTCATCTCTCTGGTGACCAGAGATAGGATACGAGGAAATGGAATTAAGGTGTGTCAGATGAAGTTCGGTCTGGACATAAGGAAAAGGTTCTTGGTCATTTGGTTCTTGGTCAAGAGGGTAGTTAGTCACTGGAATAGGCACCCTGGGGAAGTGATCACTGCACCAAGATTGTCAGAGTTCAGGGAGCATCTGAAAATGCTCTTAGTCATAAGGTTTAATTTTAGGTAGTTCTGCAAGGAGCAGAGAGTTGGACTCGATGATCCTTATGGTCCCTTTCCAACTTGAGATGTTCTATGAATCTATGATTCTATATTGGTTGAACTCAACAGTGCCATTGCCTATTTATTCTGTTAATTTTGTGGCAGTATCTGGATAGAAGTATATTCCACTGCCATTATCTTGATAATAGACTGGCAGGAATATGTTCAGTGATAAAACATTAAGTTACTGTATTTACCTCAAGGCTGCAGGGCTCCTGCAGGCAACAGTGTATAAGCAGTGCAGAATAAAATTCAGATGACATCAACAGAACCCCATGTGCACCACGAAAAAACTATTCTCTGCTGTCCTATTTCTGTCAAGCATTGCAGAGCTAATGGGAAGGCACTCACTTGATCTATTTGCTTTTCCTAGTGATTGATTTAAATTCCCCAGCTTTTGTAGGGATATAAAACACATTTCATCAGTCCAGCTAAGCACCTTATGTAATTTAAGCTTGATATTTCTGAGAGTGTATTTACCATGATCTAAATCACCAGAATAATTCTCAGTGCTCAGCCCTGTAATGTTACCCACCACAGGCACACATATCCTTTGCATCTTTTGTTTCACAACAAATACACATTCTGCATGTAAATTGAATTGGATCATTTAATAGGGTGTGTTAGTAAAAATGTGTCCTCATTTTGCTCTTCTATATGTTGATTTTGCTCAGAATTCAATGACAGTTACTCTTGATTTACATCACTGTAAGAGAGAAGCATTTGACCCTGTAGCTCCTGACCAGGGTGTCACACAAAATATGCTAATTGAAAACTACTTCAGTTATAGATATTTTGTAAAATATCTGCACAAGATTTATGAACAACCTTGCTCTCATACATTCCTGGTAATCTATAGTAATACCACTTTTACAGAGCCAGATAGTGAATCCTTTATTCCTTGTAGTAGTCACTCAGTCATGCATTCAGTAGTATTCTTACGATTCACAACTCACCAGTGGAATGGAGGGGTCGATATTCTCAGCCTTTCCTCAAAACACACGTAAAAAAGATATGCACAATTTCTATAATGAAGTAGCTGTTACCAGTGAGATGATTTTTGAACATCTCAGAGCTTTGAAATAACCCATACAGCAAAAAAGCCCAAACCCCAAACCAAACAGGGAGTACTATCAAGTTTGTTTTCTTCAGGAGTGCATGGACTTAAACATGAGGGAGGAAAACAATATGCAGAGGTGAAACTGTATTTGCAAGTGGGAGAAAATCCTTAAGGGAGAAGGATCATCTTTTCTGCAACACTATCTGAAGTCTGTGCTCTTAGCCTTTGAATATGCGTGTGTTCTGATTTTCATATAACCAAATAAAAAAATGCTGTATGTAACTGAAAAAATATTATTTTGCTGTGAAACTGTCTGCTTATTGCCATGCTAAATGGCAATCCCGTCTTTCAATTCACACTGTTATGAGTCATTCAGTGTATCATCACACTGCTGATTATAAAAGCGTACTGTCAACATCTATCCTGTTTCCGTTTAAAAAAGAATAGGAGGGAGCAATGAGAACATAGAAGAAGCATCTGAGTACGTAGATTTTCTGTCTTTCTCTTTGTCTGACATCTCTGCTTAGGCTGCTAGGCTTTCTAGGGCAGTGGCTGCATCTTTGTTGTGCTTGTACATTCCTAGCACAATTCAATTTCCATCTTGGTTGGAGATTGTAAACTGCACTGTAGCACAAATTAAAAATAAAATACTATCTCATTATCTGAAAATGACAAGTTTTTCATTTGGCAGTGTTCTTTATCTTCCTTGTTGTAATTGCTTCTAACATAACCAGTAAAGGGTATCTTATAATGTTGTTTAGCAGAATGAAATAAGATAGTGGCAGCTAGAGAAAATTTTTTGTCTTCACTTGTAAGATCTTTCCATTTAGTATTTAGAATAAAAATAATTTTTCACAATTCACTGGCTCAAAATTTATTTAAGGGAATTTTTTATTGCCTAGACACAGTTTCTCTTATAATCTTATCTGGGTAGTCCATGTTAATTTAAATAAAAAATTGGATATTTGGAAGTAAACACAAGAACTCTCTTTATCTATCTGTTTTAATCTACGTTTCATATTGTGTGTAATTAATCTTATTTCCTTTACTCTGAAAAAGTTGGAACTTCGTAGAAATATTGTTTTATTTCAGTAATATGCAGAATGATATATGCGTACATCACATATGTAAACTAGAAACAGATGTGACTGTAGATTTAAAACAACATGAATTATTTGAAGCTGAGCTATGACAACAGGAGTGGTCACTAAATGATAATAAAAGGACATGTATTCACAAAGTCAAACAAGAGAGATGAACTTGTGTTAATTCATTAGATGACAGGTTTTATATAAGTTTAAACCATTACTAAGATAACTATTTAGTTTGGTTCCTTTCCTAAAAGTGTCTAGGTACTCATACAAAAAATTACAAAGGATTTTTTTACTTTGAGGTGGGGGGAGGGGACTGGATAAAATTTATGTTAGTAAAAAGCTGCTTTGTCTTGTGTTTTCTTTTGTTTCCAGGCCAATAAAGAAGTGCATTTGTAACTTAATGCTGCAAGTAATTAGCTTACATTAAAATATTGATTTTACATTAAACAATATAAACGTTAAAATATTGACAATGGAATGTACTTCTTATTAAGACTGTCACTTTAGAGATGAAAAACCACTGTATTCTAGACAACATTCTCTGTAGTTTCAATATGTAGATTACCTACTATTACAACAGGCTGAACTGCTTAGTCAGGCCTGGATAACTTTCAGCATCCTGGTGCTAAAGGTCCAGGTCAAAATGCTCATTTGGATCAAATAAACTAGGGACCGAAGTTATGTATGAATCTCTTCAAATCATGTTTTCTCATTCTAACGGGAAATCAATCACAAGAAAAAGTGTGTAGGCATTTTCATGAGGCACATTATAACCTTCCATTAAACCTTGAGAACTTTCTGTCATAGTTGTGGTGACCACAATCAGAGATTTTTTCTTATCTTCTTTTTAATTGTCTGTGGAGATAGAGAAATATCTGAGATGTTGTTGATCTAAAGTAGATTAACGAAATTACTCTAGTTTTAAGGTAATTTTTGTTCTCATGGCTAAGTGGAACAGTAAGTGTGAAGAGGAAGAAAGGCATTCACTGTGTTATTTGCGACATTTGTTTTTCCATGAGAGCACCCACACATTTTTATAAGCATGATTATTTTTACTGGTCTCCTTGAAATACGTAATGGTTGTTTCTCAACTATTATTTTACAAAAGACTATGCTTTACTGTGTGAGCAGCAAATAATCAGCCTGGGCAATGGAGTTAAACCTGCATTTCTGTGTGACAGTGTTATTGATACTGCTTGTGTAGGTCACTAATATAGGAAAGTTGTCAGCTCAGACAAGATAAAAATATATGTACTTAGAAAACTTGTAGGGACAAGGGCCATTTTCAAGTGCAGCTGGGACCCTGAATAGACAGAGATTTGCAGTACATTTGCTTGTACCTTTTCCTGAAAATGAGCACTTCAAAACCACAGAAATGGCTTTCAGACCCTGAAGATATGTATTACTAGGGCAAAAGCAAGAACAGGATAATCTTTCAAACAAAAAAGGTAAGATTTACTGGCTGACATATATGAAAATAAGAAAGAGATGTTAAAAATCTGCCCTTGCCAAATGTGTCTAGGGTTGATCTTTCCCTCTAGTCATGCTTTCCAGTCCAAGAACTTCTAGTATCTTTATTGGTAGAAGCAAAGTCCTCAGGAAAATGTCCTCGTTCTGTGCCTAATGGGTGCATAATGGGTTTCATTGTCTTTATTCGTGCCTGAAGCTCCTTCCCACTTTCCCTTCCTTCCCCTCTGCTTGTCTCACTCTCCTACCTGAAAAGACAGAGTCTTTGCTTCCTGGCAGAAATTTCCACCTAATTCAGTGAGCAGCTGTTAATGCCAGGGCAAAAGATTATCCTTTTTCCAAACACATTGTGTCTGCAGACAGTTAAATGCAAGCAAACATCATATGCAGTTTCTGTCACAGAAGTTGCAAGAATTCACTTGGTGTCAACTTTGGTACCAATGCTGGCACCTAGGCAGGAGCCCAGTTTCCATACCTGTTCAGTAAATACAGGCATTGCTGGAGGGAGACTTAAAGAAAATAAAACACTTTTTGTGTGTGCCATCTGGGTCTCTGTGCCCTTTCCATTGAGTCTGGTGGAAGGAATCAGATACAGGAAGGCCTGTGAAGGTCTACCTTTGGTTGAACTTAGGTATGTTATTTGTAAGCTTCTGAGGAACTTAAAAAACACCAGAGGAGTTGAAAGATATTTATAAAATCACCTATATAAAACAAATGACTGTTAAAAAAATTGTTCTTCTAGCATGCAACAGCAGAGTAGTTGCAGTAGAAATTTTAATTATTTGTCATACCAAGTAAGCAAAATCATGGCCCTCTTTAGGAGATTACTTTAGGCTCTGCCCCCTCAGAAATTACAGCAGCATTGTACCTTAGGTGCAATGCTTCTAGGTGTGGTGAGAAAGCACAAACACTTTTTCCACGCAGTTCAGCTCATACCATCTGTTTCCCTTGAAAAAGCATCTTCTGACAAAGAGGATGACTTTCAGACCAGGGGGCGTATAGAGAATATAATTGCCCCAGATCCTATTTAAAAATGAAATTGGGCCTGTTTGAACCCACACCCACATCCTCATCCTCTTTACAGAACCAGGTACAGATATACTGTCATTCTCAAAATAAAAAAATACTTTAAAAAAATTAATTACTTCCCCTCTTGCTTCACTGTGTCCCCCACATTTATCTCTAAAATGGGACAAGAAAAAAAAAAAAAAAAGGAAGAAACAAATACTTCTATACAAAAACAGAGATACTGTGACCTGAGTACACACACTTTTACAGAGCATGCCATATTTCCTGCTCATTCCCTTTCTCCTCCATTTCACCTCTGTGGTGCATTGTGTTCAAATGCAGCTATTCTGAAGCTAAAATAACCATTAAAGACTTTTCATTCTGGGCTAGACAGTGAATGCTTCACAAAGCATTTTTCAAAAATGAACTTATTCTATCCTTGTGAGATACAACAATATGGATGAACAGTTGTAAGACTGAAGTCAGTGAAAAAACTAAGATTATAACAAAAGTATCTAATTTATAATCTTAGATTCTGGTAGTTGCATATTAACTCTTTTTCCTACTCTGAACAGCACTGAAACAACACATCCTCTTATTATGAACTGAAATAAAAATATCATATTTAACAAGTATTAAACTGTTTGGGCAGATAATGTTTTCTTTTCCACAGAATCCTGAATTTTCTGAATGATGCCTAAAGACCTATCTTTACAGAAACAAAGAAAGAAATGGGAAATAAAAAAGAAGTACAGAATTGATATCAAGGTCAAAAAAAATATAAATGCACACACACACATATATATATTTAGTAAACGTGAATCGTCTCTAAAGGTATAATTAGTGGAGAATGAGACAGGAATTTTACACTACGCAAGAAATAGGTCAATTCAGCTGAGGTTCCCTACTGTACTGACAGCTGGCTGAGCCTTTATATATGTTAGATGTATACATACCAATGATTTATTGGTCTTTCTTTTTCTAGCACTTATTGTATGACAGTGCAGGAGAAGAAACTTTATAATGACCCCCAAATAGGAATTTTTTCTTTTTTATTCTTTTTGTTTGTTTTTTGGTTGATGTGAGGTACGGTAGATATTTATATGATATTCCATTTGGGAAATTAGTGTAATCCTAAAATAACTTATTCTAAATTAAGAGCAAAAGAAACATTATTAGTCAGCTTCAAACACACTGAAAGCATGACTGTCGAGAAAAAAAACTATATTGTAAAATTGACACTACCTGATGATTTATATCAGGTCAAAAAATTAATTAAAAATGTTCTTCATTTGCAAGGATACCTTTCTTATTTAACAAATAATTCCACAATAGGAAAAGATCAGAAAATATTGAAGATTAGTGAGGTACACTTAACAAATAGAATTTGATCTTACCTACACCTTCAAATAAGTGCTTTTCAATATTCTGACGTAATACATTCTCCCATACAATAGCTGTGGCCTGCATTTCTTCATTTCTGTATCTATTCTGTGTCTATGCATTGTTTACAAATACTGTTGTTCATGTACACTGTGATCAGATTTGTATAAAGAATTGACTGGCATTCATTCCTGTTTGCCATTACACCTATTTCAAAATTAACTGATAACTCAATCTGCATGTATTCAACATTTTTTGCTATGGCTTTGGTGAAAAAACATTAAATAAAATTAGATAAGGAATAGAATTGGTTCTGAATCTCTTTGGTGATAGCCTATTTTCAGCTAGTTTTTCACACTCACAGATTAAAACTCTTTATTCAGCTTAATCTAACACTTTGATTTTGTCTACTACAAGCATTTTGATGACAACATTGAATGAAAGAATTAAAATGTTTTTTGAAGAGGCTGAGAATATTTTGCCTATAGGTGACTCTATAAATCAGAGCGGTAATCTCAACAAATATTAAAATGTTTATCTGAGGAGAGCTATTAGCCATAAAAAGACCCGTGTGAGGTGAAGTCTGCTAAGTCCCGGCACTGCCTCCATATGGAAGAATCCACAGTGGTGAAAAAGGTGTTTCTTTTCTATTTAATTCTCCTTTGTAATTCAGGGTTAAGCAGTCTATGTCAGATAGACAGCCACATGAGCATGGAGTATGACAGAAAGCCATCAAGAAGGACTATCATTATAATCTGTTGAATAGAACACTCAGTTGGACTTGATGGAAATTTAGGGCTCTATTCCCAGGTCCCAAAACTGGGACTTTCCTCAGAGTAGGGGCTGATATGAACTATACAAACCTTCCAGGGAGCAAACTCAAAAATCTCTGTTCTGTCTTTTCCACATCTCCATGTCAGGTACAGAGATCTTCTAGACAGTGGAGACTGTGCCACTCACTCTGACTGACTGATTACTTTTTCTGCATTGGCTTAAAAGGAAGTTCAGCACTTGCTTCAGAAGGACCAAATAGCCACCACTTTTCCTCTCCTTTTACCCCACCTTTCACAAAAATAGAATTAAAGTTGTTGATTTAATCATACCAGATCTGGGACCTCGATGATTGCTGTTCACTATATGATTATTTCTTCATTATTTCCATCATGTACAGATTCCATCTTGAACTAGCTTTTCAGAGTTTGGCCAAAAAGAAGGCTAAGAAATAAATAAAAAACGTCCTTGTGATCTCATCTGTTATAACAGTTTTGTGCCATTTCTCTCAGCTTCCCACACAGAGCTCTGTGCTGCCCTAAATGTACTAAGTCATTCTTGGGTTAGTTTCTGCTCTTCTCATAGCTAAATGGCCCCTATAGCTGATTCCTTTCTTGTTCTATTTTCTCTTCAGTGTTCTCAGTCAGTCGTTTGTGGTGATTATTACCTTCTCGATTTTTAGAATTAAAAATCACATAATTTTTTTTCTCTATGATTTTCAGTATTTTCTGTCTCACACTGATTTTTCCACTGATTTCCATTTGTACAAGTAGCAGTATTTTACTGTTCTTGCAATGACTGAAGTTATTGCAATATGTAATCACCGCATAGGTAGTGAATGACACTTTGAAACTTTATTTACTATAAATTTTGAACACCATTTTCACTCCTTAAAAGTCATTGTATGGATTGAAACATGCAAACATATACTGTGATTAGATAATATATTTCCTTGAAGAATCATAATTGTTTATATACGTTGACTGACTGTGGGTCAGTAGTCTATATTATATTCTTCCTAGAGAGGACTCTGACATAAGACATCTTTGGTTGGTAATTGATTTAAGTATCAAACACTGTATTTTTATCAGCAATTACAGTGTTGACACCCATTATTTTTCTGGCTGTAACAACATGATGTGCAATTTTGCATGCCATATCATACTCACCCACAGTAACTGGAAGTGACAACTTGTCTGGCCTCAAAGAGATTGTTTTATCTCCCATTAAAGTGAAAAATAACAGCAACAAATCAGGTAACACACCAAAAATTGATTCTTTTTCCCAATTAGACAGACTGAAGGGTAGTACCCACTTATTAACTGTAGTAATCACATTAATTAAAAAAATGTTGCTTTTAGATATGAACAATGCTTATAATAGATGACTAAAAGAATGGAGTGGATTCATCTCTACATAAACAGTAATAATTTTTAATCCTCTCAAGTATGTGGCAAGTGTCAATATTCAGAAGCAAAAAACCAAACAAATAAAAACCCCATTTATACAATAAAATGGAAATAAAATGTTAAAACATGAATTTGTGTAACACTTCAGTAGGTACAAGAATAAGGTGAAAGACACTTTATTTTCCTGTATTATGCAAATAATACCTAATATTTTGATTCATACTTCAGTTTAAAGCACCCAAACTCCATTACAAATGTACACAGAAGATCACTTAATCAGTTACTAAAGCAAAGTAATTTCTGGCAAGAAGTGTGAGAAGAACTGCTTATTTGATAAAATGAAATGCTTTATTGCACCTAACAGTAGTAGGTAAAGTGCATTCATCTGACAATGAGGAAAATTCAGTAAAGCTGACTTTGGGATATTTGGCAATGTATAAAATTTTACAGAATTGTTTGGCTTCAAATATTTTGACTTCTATTTGTAAATCAAGTTTATTTACACAGCTACTGACATATAGGGATATTAAAGTACATTAGAACTATCAGAAATTAATACTGTGCCTTGCTCATCGTTTATTTGATAGTATTAGGTATTAAACTTCCAAATTATACTGTTAAGTACTTTGGTGAGATGTGACCTCACCAGTGCCAAGTGCAGGGAAATGATCACTTCCCTAGTCCTGCTGGCCACACTATTTCTGATATAAGCCAGGACACCATTGTCCTTCTTGGCCACCTGGGCACACTGCCAGCTCATATTCAGCTGACTATTGACCAACACCTCCAGGTCCTTTTCCACTGGGCAGCTTTCCAGCCATTCTTCCCCAAGCCTGTAGCATTACATGAGGTTGTTGCGACTCAAGTAGCAGAACACGGCACTCAACCTCGTTGAACCTCATACAATTGGCTTTGGCCCATCGATCCAGACTGTCCGTATTCCTCTGTAGAGCCACCAAGTATTTATCAAGTGTTAATGTACTTAACAAAGAGATATGGGCTTATTATGAAAAATATTCATGGCTTCTCTGCATGAAGATAACAATTTTATCACAAACAGAATATTAACCCTAGGGCTAGAAGATGGCTAGATCAGAGGGAAACATTCCACAACTAACACCATGAACTAAAAACTACTGTGACTTTCTAGGTGTGTCCCTTCAGGTAGCTAAAACAAGTCAATGCTGCTTAAGGACTGGGGTTTGGAAGATCTGAGATCTTTGTAGCAGCATTTCTTGTAAATTAAATACATCTAGCTCATTTACATTGCCACAGTGCTCATAGATGCATAATCCCATTCTACATGTCCTAGTCCACTACAGACTTTGAGCTAATTTCCATTTTCTAATCCTTGCCAGGGATTTATAAAAAAATGCATTGTGTGATTGTGTGTGTGTGTATGTGTGCTTGTCTGTGCACATGGTCACTTCTGAGTTATACCAGTGTTATGTAAAAGGTGGAACAGCCCTAAATTGATCAGAAAAGTTAGATACATGGAACCCAAAATTTTCAGAGCAACACACCTCAAATGATATATTTAAGAAACAAATACCTTATTGTTCACGCAACTGGGAACACCCGCTTCCAATAATATCCTAAGAAATCCCACAAATTGATATGTTTTAATATGATCAGGTGACTATCATTTCATTAAATGACTGCTTTTCTATAGGGTTTTTGTTTTTATATCAAAGAAAACTAGAACAAGATTTTAGACAAAGTTTAACAAGGGCTATGAATATAGCTGACAGCTGAGCAGCACACAGAAGCATAAAGTAAGTACTTAGACACCTCTGAGGATATGTAGGCTAGTGATATATCTGTTGTGAAGAAAAATATGTGTCCTATAAACTATTCCTTAAGAGTTCTAGTGTTCTACAGATGGCAGACAAAAAGTACCGTCAAAATAGTATAAGGGAATTGGTGGTGTCCACATAACATGGAATATTTGCTTCTGGAAACAGAACAAAAGGAAAGAACATTTCTGGTTGCTCTTTCAGAATTCATGCTCCAGATAACAGACAGGAAATAAAGAAGTCATTGTAATAATGCAATATTTTTTTTGCCATAGTCCTTGTTCGGGAGGCACAAGCTTCATTAAGATACTATAGGGTTCTTTTCTAGGGACTGACTTCCCATGTTTAACACAGGCAAATGGTTGGGGGTTCTGTTTGTTTGGTTTCCTTTGGGGTTCATTTAGGACATCACAGCATTCTGTTTGTTTATGGTTTTTTTCAGGAAAAAAAGCCCAAATCTAAGAACAATATATTCTGGGATATTCCAGTTTCAAGAGACAATGACATGCCTTTATTTTTGAAGCTCTGGCTATTCAAACTTGCATTTCACTGGTTAAATTCAAGACATGGGACTTTTAGACAATGCAAAGGGCATCTCAAATTTGAACCAAGCTACAGAAAGATGTGTTCAGAGTGTCAAAAGCCAGGAAGTAAATCCTACAATGCCTCAGATTACAAATGAAATCTATTATGTAACCTCATCTCCTCCATTTGTTGTGAGCAGCCCAGGAAGATTTGAATATTATTAAATATGTTGTAGGGCCTAAAATAAATAATAATGAAATTTGACAAGAATTGGATCCAGAGAAAGAAGAGAATAATGTAAAGAAGCTTTCTGATTGTAAAGCTTTTCTTAATTTCCAGAGGTGAATCTCTGCGGTCACCATCTCAGAGAAAAGTCAATGGATGAGTAGCAAAGCATTAGAAACCTCTTCCCTCCCCACCTCCTTATATTAGTGAGTTATTTGGCAAGCATCTGCCTTCTGACAGTTCAGAACACCCTCCTCAATTATTTTCCAGCTCTTTTTCTCATTTTCTGACACACTGAAATTATTTTTAGGGTTCCTTACAAATTAAAAGTTACCTTGATATGCCCAAGGTCTGTTTCTTATTTATACTATGGTCCATTTACTCTTTAGGGAAATGCTGAGGAGCTTTAGAAGGGTATAAAAATTGTAAAACCAATGTAAAATATCTTTTTTCCAGTTTTTGTATAAGATCTGCACATATGGTTTACTATGTCTTTCTTTTCAGGGTCTTCTTCTTAAACTGGAAGGACAGAAGAAAAGAAAGACTGTAATTTACCATTCACTATTATGTACTTTAAATTCTACAAAAGGGCATCTCATACTGTTCTGCACTGGGAACTTTTATATGGCTGAACCTCAGCTAATCCATCACCTGGTGGCAGGCTGCACACAGCATTAGAACAGAACTTCATCTGTCAGATTCAGATAAGAATCTATATATATTTCTTCATTTTATGAAGCTTTAGAAACTAGTATAAGTAACTACTACAAGACATCACTGTAAGGACCAATGTTATTTCTCAGTGTAATATAGGGGATACCAATTCAGACTGACCACTTCATTAGATGTTATTGAACTGTTCCAGCACTTACACAATGGTATGTCAAAATACACTCTCACCTGCCACACAAAGTGTAGGCACGCCTTTTTTCCCTATACTGAGAATATCTGAATTCAGTGTTAGTGCCACAGAGAGCCCTATAGAATTAGTGATGCCAGATAACTTGACTCTTGTTGTCAAGATCCATGAAAGTTCTGAATATGAAAAAGTAAGATCCTTTTTCTTTTTCAATAAAGACAGTTAAATACATGATAGGAAAGCATTATTCATCACAATGATCTTCTAAATTGTTAGACAGTTCAAAGAACTAAAAAGTTGAACTGTGATACAATGCTTAGAGAGATCAAAGATCTTCTGTGGTGGTATCAGCTCCCATCTTTGGTGGCCAGAAACCATATTAACTAAAAATGGTGAATTTTGTGCTCTCAATATACTCCTCAGAATTTCCCCAAACTGCTGAATATAGTGTAAATGGCTTTTGGTTTGGAGGTAAAACCTCATAAGAGTCAGGTCCACATTATGCCTGATTCATTCTTAAATCCCAAATATGATTCTTTTTCTAAATCCTTGATCTTCATCTTTCCTGTAGTAGTGAAACAAAATAGGAAGAAAAATGCTCCATATCAGAGCATTTTCATGCCTGTTTCCTTAGATATGTAGGAGATTGCATCTGTTAGTTTCTTTCATACACAATTACGGATGAAATGTCAAATCATTGTGAACTCATCCCAATGAAAATAAGAGAAGTAAATTTCATACCAGATTGATCATTGTTCTCTTATTTCCTAGAAAGCTTCTGATCCTTTAAACATTCAAGTATATCTTAATTTTGTTTCTACACCTGGTCTAAATGTCAGGTTTAAAATATGATGAAATTTAAATGTTTAAATATAATGAATTTAAACATGGTATTTAAATGATTTAAATACCATGGAAAAAGAAACAGAAAAGACCCTTCTTAGTGTATTCCACACTTCTGATCAGTGGGCCATGACTAATTAATGGTAAAGGACTTCCTGTAACTCAAATGTCTCCATCTCCTTCTTCAGTATGGTTGTATTTTCTTTGTGAACTAAAGGAAAAGTGTTTCTGAACACAGTATTTGGACACTGGATTACTGATCAGTACAGCCTGTAGTGTGCATTTGGGCAGGATTTTGGATTTACAATTTTTCCTTTTGATTGTGGGGGCCTACTAGTTGTAATTATGTAAAGACTATCAGAACCCAAAACCAACCTGCCAACAGATTTTAGTGTGGAGGATTGGGCTTTTAGATTTGGCTGTTTACACATATAAATCTGGTTTTGGTAGAAAAGGCATTTTTATAGGCAAGTTCTTAGGTAAAGACTTTGATTCTTCATTAAGAACATTCTGAAAAAGAAAACAAACACAAAACACATTTCTGTTAATGATGAAGACTCAAAGGTCTGAAGAGTGAATATAAATCAAAGCATTTTTTTGCATATTTGAGGAATATGCCTAATATCATTTACATATTTTGCTTTTTTTAAAAAAAATTAGACATTCTTTCATGTTTTTCTCTGAGACTCTTGACACAGCAGAGTGTGTATGTTAAATTATGAAACCTTTAACTTCTGCTTCATGAGAACTTACGCATTTTTAAAATACACTTTGAAAATGTCTATTTACACCATTGTGTGGTCATTCTCTCCTTGATATGCTAGGAAACAAGTAACATTCCTAGATAATGCACCTATCTTAACATCTTTGTGAAGATGATGCTGGAATTAGAGATGCTAAAGACATTGACAATCATGTAATGTAAATATAATTATAAATATATGTAATAGAATTATGAAAGTTATCAGGGGAAAGTAAAAAGTAATGTATTTAAAGTTTCTATAGCTACCATTCATGAAATTGTGATGTATATAGCTGAAGTGGTGGAAAAAATGTCACAAAGTACAATATTTTTGCCAGTCCATACATATACAAGGATATTAGCTTAGATGGATGTACTATATAAAGGAGGCACTCTGATACTGCAGAACAAGGTAAACAAAGAGTAGTAGGATAGCTTTCTTTCCTAAAAATAGTAGCACAGCTAAATCAGACCATGACATGACAGATTTCATAGACTACCTATTTACTGGAAAAAATAATGGAGGAAAATATTTAGGTCTGCTCTGCACCCCAAAACAACTCTAACTGAAACATGCCTGTAAATTGTTTACATGCATTAAATATTGCACTATGTAACTGTTGAATAATTTTTGCTGGTAATCTTGCTTGGCAGTAGAGTCAACCTTTTCTCTACCAACTAATTGTGTTTGGATACCTTTTATTATGTGTAGAAACTCTGAAGTCATTGTGTACACAGGAGTACACATTTTTTAAATTTTAAATTGCTAGCAGGGGTCTGATTTACTATTGGATTAAGCCTTAGAAAGCTTACAACTCCTCATGCAGGCACTCAGTGACGTAACCTGTTGGTCAGGAATTTACAAGTCAGCTGGAGAAGTTATGACTTCTTGATGACAAAATGAGCTCTATCGCTACCTCGTTGCATTGCTGCCTTCCAGCTTTGCATTTTTCTGGGCTTCTTACCTTTTCATATTTGTATTTTTCTTTTTTGTCTTGGAGCTACTGCTTACAACTGACTCAACAGTTCCAGTCCTTTGTTTCTTCTTTTGTGATGTTGCATGGTCTTAACTCTGGTACTCACCCAAAGCTCACCAAAATTTTCTTAAAGTAAAGCTGAAATGAGGTGCCATGGCTGTGTTTTGCAAAACTAGCTTTTAGGCCCTGGCATCTGAACCCTGGGGTCATGGACTCTAAGGAAAATCAAATGTAGGAAAGCAATCAAATATATGAGTTAGCTGAGTTGACTTTCCAGGAATGTATTCTAGACAGAGAAAAGGGAATTTAACCCTCCCTGCAGACCTCCATCTCCAGCCCTTAGAATGTCCCCTCAGCTCTCACCTTTTAATAATTAGCTACCCAGACCACAGTTCTGTCTCCAAAACCTCCTGCTTCAGCCTTAATTTGTTCCTTATAGTATTTCCAGAGGACAATTGATGAAGTTGTTTCATTGATTATTGAATTGCATGGTAGCACGACCTTGTTTCATCTTATTACACATATGAATGATGGCTTATGTCCAGGAGAAGAGTCAGGTAGTATATGTCACCAGTTTCACTGCTACATAAACACTTCTCTTTTCTTTGCAGTTCATTGTTTATGCCACAGACCTTTCAGTGTTAGGATATTTAAATATGCTTTAAGGTCCTTCTACTACCAACTCAGCTGGCTTTTACCTTGCTGTGGGATTTGGCTCATGAACAGCAATAGAGATAACTTCTGGTCTCTCTCCTCCTGGTTCTAAATAATTCACATACATACTCTTTTACCCTTCCTTGAATTACATGCTGGTAATATGCATAGTAGTTCTAGAGCCTGTATACTGATTTTGGAAGATTTTGGATGTTTCCATGTTTATCACAAAACATCACTGAGATCACAAAACAAAATGGATAGGATTTCATCCACAATTAGCTTCAGAAAAAAGAAGATAGTCACAAGCAGCTTTTCAAGTAGCGGCACACAGTATTTTCTGCTGCTAATTTTGATGCTTACACCTCAGGGAAGTATAAAGTTCTGGATTTTTCACCATTAATTATATGCTGAAAGTTTTCAGAGAATCTTATTTTACCCAAATGTTTTATTTTGTTTGACTAAAGCATTGCTTTGTAGCAAATGTTCTAAAAAAAATTTAAAGAGCATATCCTCTCCCTCCTGCTGCTGCCCGTTACCCTGGAAAAAACCCCAACCAACCAACCAAAAAAAAAAATAAACCAACCACAAAACCTCATCAAAAAATTCATGGACCTAAAATAGTTGGTTGTTCTGAAAACAAATATGTTGATTTTTTTGTTCTTCTTTTTAGCATCAGATGTGTTGTGTGCTATTTCTAAATAAATGGTGCCATAAGACAAGCATATGTTGTTCTATATCATGCACTGCAGGTGCTGCAGTACAGGCTTGCATAATGTGCCACCTGAAACTCAGAGAAGCAATTTTCTTTAAAAGACCAGATTGTGGAACCCTAGCTCACACTGATAAGCACTTACTGACGCAAGCAGTTCCATTAAAGCCCCTCCTTTCCAGTAAGCGCTAACTTACATGAGTAAGTTTTATAGGCCAGCTCTTAGCTTCCAGTGTACTTTGGCATTAACAATCACATACTGACTCATACATTTTTAGATCCTCTAGACATATAAAAATATGTAGAATATGGAAGGTATTGGCAAGTATTTGGGATTTAAAATCTGTTTCACATTACACAATTCATTAGATTAAATCTTCTAAGTATTAAATCCAATAGACCTCTGTTGTAAGTGTAGACTTTTACTTACAGTAATGTTGAAACTTGTTGATAAATAGGTCAGTAAGTATTTGTTTAGGTAGATCTAGGACAGAAGACTTATATATACTTGCCATATATCAAAGAGAGCAGAGACCAAGGCAGACAATAACAGTATCTAATAGGGAAGGTAGGTAGGAAACTGATGGTTTGACATGTAATAGAGGTTTGTCTTATAAAATACTATACTTCTCTATTTATAGAATGTGGAATTCTCCTGTGCTGCCTGTGATAAACTGTTTTAATCTGTACTGAAATTATTTCGGTTTACCTCTTCACAAGCCTGATGCTTTCAGAATCTGAGTTCCTTGGGATAGAGATCATTGTAAATTTATCTGGTGTAACATGCCTTTTCTGCCTATACAACAAAAAGGACATTCTAACAATACTATTGGGGTACTTGGTTTTGTAAATCTTCTCACATCAGTTATGTGGACAATTGTGGAGGAAACTAGTCCAGATTTAGACTGAATTAGTAATTTAGTTCTCAGCCACCTACATTTGAAAACTGTCTTTGAAAGGAAACACAGTTGTGAAAGCTGCTGCTATCAACATAATGAACAAAATCATCATGGAGGCATAGTGATTGTAACCTCAGATGAGACAAACAGTTAAGGTCCAGTTGCTAGAGCTGTGGGTAACAAGTGTTACAGAGGAAATACTGCAAAATTTTTCTAGACTTCTCTCATTGTGTGACTGATGGAAGACTACATGTCATACGATCACTAGGGAAAGAACTGAGTACAAATTGTACTGTAGTCCTACCCAATGCAGATCAAACATTGTATGTATTACCTTAAGGAACACTATATGGCTTCTTCAACGATAGTTTCAGGGCTGATGTACTCAGCTAGATTTTGACAACAGATGTAGAAAGGTACAATTTATTTCATTGTCACACAATGATTGAGTCACAGGGTATAGGATAAAATGCATGAAGCTTCTGATATTTCAGTAGGATTTGTCTTAGAAGAATCTTCTTTCTCAACTCTTTTTTCATATGACTGTGTCCACAAATGTGTACAAAATCCCTGGGCACATGCATACGTATTTATATGTATAAAACATGCAGCACCTGTGTAATAAGTGCATTGTGTATATATACTATATACATTTGTACATATGTATGCATATATATATATATACATACACATACATATCTATAAATATACATACATACATGTATTATACATAGAAGTTACAATGCTTAAGTGAACCCTGACTAAAAGTTGGGTTGAACCACAAGCAAACAGGCTAAAATTACTAACTACATGTTCATTGCCTAGGGCAAAATTTTGTTGGTGCGTGATGTGATAAAAATAGACACATCCCACTCTAATTTTCCATTCTTAGTCTAAATTTTTTCTACAAAATAAATTAGGGGTGTCATCATCAATATCATCCTTGGTACTGCATTTACTTCCTAGCAGATGCACAATTATTTCTCTTTTTTTGGCTTCATCTTTCTGCTTGTTAGCTAATTTGACTTTGTGGGCACTTTTCCATATAAAGGATTGTTTAGGTGGTGCAATAACTTGATATCTAGTGGTACCACATATGCTGTTCCCCATAGGCAGTTTGAATGTTTATGCTACAATTATTTATTCATACACTTTCTACTAATATAGATGTTAAGACAGTTCAAGTGAGAAAAAGAAGCTTCTGCTGCTGTTCTAGAGAATGCTTTCACAAAGGAAATGTGAGCATTTCGGAGCATGTTCTGTCATTTTTTTCTATAATTCTGTTTCTTCTTCACCAAAAGAACATTTTTTAAAAATTAAGACTTGGGGTCCACTGGTATTCTTTTTCAGGAAAAAATTGAGATTTGTTCCCTGTATTATAAAGTCAGGTAACCTGTGACACTCTTGAAAGAAAGCTTCTGCTGTAACTTGAATGTGGCACTGTTGTAGGTCTGTGTTGCTGTGGCAGGTGCATCCACCCAATGAAAACAGAGCTTCTTGGCTGCTGAAGCGTAGCAGCTCCTGACTGCCTTTGTTCTCAGGGCTTCGCAGTAACTGGGGCCTTTGGCCAATGAGAGCCGCTATTGACTACAGGTCAGATTTGGCCTGGGTATAAATAGAGTCCCCTGGGGAAGCCATTTGGAGCTTGTCCCCTGGAGCAGCATGCTGTGGTTGAGGACTCTCCCCTTGGGTCAGGATGCCGCCCAAGGAAACTCCTCGAGGTGCCTTGGGTTGGGACGCTGCCCTGAGCATCTCCTCGAGGTTGAGAGCCCTCACTTGTTAGGTGAGTGATAGAGCGTTTTGGGTTGCCATTAAACCCTAGGGAGTGGGGCTTTGTTCTGTGTTTTGGGTTGCTTAAACCCTAAGAAGTTGTGCTTTGTTCTGCGTTTTGGGTTGCCGTTGTTCTGTTGTTCTGTTCTCCTCTCACAAACATTCAAACCTGTAATTTACAGAGAGCTAGTTAATTCTGTTAATAACAAATTTTTAATTTTTTGGTGATTGGTGGTTTATTTGAGAGCATCCGTAACAGTTGCAGTGGGGTGTGGATCCTGATTCTCTGAGCGTATGGAGTGAGTGACTCATTCCATCTGTGATATATAGTCAAATCCCCTCTTCCTGAAAATCATGGCCTTTGAAAAAGGTCAGTGAATAACCTTACTTTGTCCTAATATAACTTTAGGATATGACAATCTTATTTGCATTTGCATCTTAAGATCCTAAGTGCAACCACACTTTCTGGTTTACATAGAGCCTAAATGGCACTTGTGGAACTGGAGGCACTGTGAGAGTTGTGCTAGTCAAGGGGTTTGGCAACTAAGATGTGAAGTAGATCTTGTTGAAAATAAATCTATGAGAAGATTCTTCATCTGCTGTAAACAAATGTAAATTCAAAACATTGGTCAGTCACATCATTTTTATGTAAATCCCAGATGTAATATTCTACCAGCAGACTCTGAATACCTGTGTTTTTTGTTAGGACTTGCCAAATCTGGTAGACAGCTGGAGATAACTCAGCACATACTCCCGGAAAGCACACACAGAAACACACGTATACAATACACAAATATGCACATAGACTGATAACACAGTCAGAAGCCACAGCACTCTTACAAATGCACACAAATAACACTTACAGCCTCATTCTACAACTACCTGAAGGGAGGTTGCAGAAAGCTGGGGATGAGCCTCTTTAATCAAGTAATAAGTGATAGGACAAGACGGAATGGCCTCAAGTTGCGCCAGGGAAGGTTTAGACTAGATATTGGGAAGCATTTCTTTCCAGAAGGGGTTGTTAGGTGTTGGAATGGGCTGCCCAGGGCAGTGGTGGAGTCCCCATCCCTGGAGGTCTTCAAGAGGCGGGTTGACATAGCGCTGAGGGATATAGTGTAGTTGGGATCTGTCAGTGCTAGGTTAACGGTTGGACTAGATGATCTTCAAGGTCCCTTCCAACCTAGATGATTCTGTGATTCTGTGATTCTGTGATTCTATTTCCCTCTCTGACTGGTCAGGATGAGGGTCAGTTAGTGGGAATACATACATGTACATATAAAGTACAAGGTGGATCCCTCCAGCAGCAGGGCTCAGACATTCAGTCTTGTCCTGTAGATACCCTGGACCCCAGTTGTCCCAGTTGCTGGTTCTTGGAAAGACCAAGGACACAGACCCATCCTTGCCACTGGTACAGAGCCCCTTGAACAGACAGAGGTACACACACATGAGTGTGAATCCCCTGGAAGTTGAGTTTAGACACACAGTCTGTCCAGTAACTTCCCTTGGATCCTCCTCTGTACATACACCTCCACACACACACACCAGCAGGTCTCTCAGTGAACCCTTATCCCCATGGTCCCTCCAGGGCTAGACTTGGACCCCTGGTCCCTTTGGGAGACAACCCCTTTGGGTTCTTCACTCTGAGGCACTCACAGCCTGATCCTGGGTGGTTCACCCTGCGCCCCATGTGATTGGGCTGCACATTCACTGGTGATCACACACCAGCACATGCACCTGTGCTGGGTCCAGTGGCTGCCACCATGAACACATGGACCCTCACCCATGGTCCCCTCCCAAAACACATGGTAGAGGGTCCTTCACCTGGGAAACAGAAATCCAAATCAGGGAAAAGAGAGGGAAGACCATGCTGATCAGGTGTAGGGCATGAGCTCATGACTACACTGGCC
This sequence comes from Strix uralensis, assembly GCF_047716275.1. Lineage (NCBI taxonomy): Eukaryota > Metazoa > Chordata > Aves > Strigiformes > Strigidae > Strix > Strix uralensis. The sequence goes on along the minus strand of NC_134012.1, from coordinate 33,650,034 downwards.
AGCCTCTGCTCACTCTTCTCCAGACACTTGTATCCCTTTTCGCCTCTGCTTTCCCATGCCAGCTCCTCCACAGACCATCCTGATCCCCACCTGTCTTGCCTCTAGTTTCTCCTGTACACATCCCAGAATAAGCCTTGTGCCACCCCCTGCATGCCATGAAGTGTCCCACACAACCAGGCAGTGATGCCTCAGTTTGTGATGAGATCTGGAGAGCCTCCACAGACTCACAGTGCTGGGTCTCACCCCAGCCCCCAAGATGGAAGGTCCCTGGGACACCCTAGGGGAGGGTCAGGGACAGGGTGCGGCTTCCAGCTGGGGAATCAAGAGCCCCATAGTGCTTCTGGGGTCTTTCATGGATGTGGTGGTGTTATCTGGGCTCCCTGACTTGTCTTTTTTCCTCTATGCCCCTTTCTTTGTGTGGAAATAGGCTGTTTATTACATACTTAACATCACAAACTTAACAGTTTTACTGCGATAAACCAGAAATATTCAATATATGTTGTGTCCCTGTGCAATAATATTTAATTTAAATGTAAAGTGCTTTGTGGTTCCCAGCTCAAAATGACATTTGAAGATAGCATATTGGTAATATTACAATAAGTCTACATTGCATATGGCTTCACTTGGAATAACAGAGTATGCTTGCCATCTATATTGTAAAGATGTTTTGAAATTATGAATACATATGCTGCACCAAAATTAAGCCTAGCTTTAATCTGACAGTCTAGGAGTGTTATGGCCCGACTTTTGACCCTTTTTATCTTTAAAGAATCTATTGCAAGTAGAATATTTTCAAATAATATTGAAAAACAGGTTATGGTTTGAGGTCCATTGAAGTCAATGTACAAAAGGATCTCATCTGAAATTAATCAACACAGCTCAGTTAAGCTTCTACTCTAGAATTATGACCTGCTGCTTTAAAGCTTCTCTGTTACTACAATATTTTTCTGCAACAGTAGCAAATTACACTAAAATGAAAGAGTTAATTCAAATGATCTTTACTTCCAAATACTCCTTGGTGGGTGGCTGAGATTTACTGACTTTTTTTCAAAAGTCAGAAGCCCACATCAGATCCTCAAAGACATCCAGACCTCAGCTGTTGCTATAAGTTATTCTACCCTGTCAGCAGCTCGAGGTTTGTCCTGGTTCCCTTGAATGACAGCTCCTAGTCTCATGCTGGCAGGAGTGAGAGAAGAGTGTCATGAATTTCTTCTAAACTCATTTATGCTAACGCATGGGTTATGGTTACTTCCAGCTGCGCCCCACCCCCTGTCTGTATCTGCACATGCACATTCCCCACAGTCTTCTCACTTTCATTCAACACTTACTGAAGGAACAGCCTTTCAGTGCTGTGGAGGATTGGGTGAGACATCAGAATTCAGATGTTGAGAAACCTGCTTTAGCCTCGCATGTGTTGGCGTGTTTCTGTGATTGAAGTAAACAGAATCAAACCCTATGAACATAAATATTTTTTTCTCTCAAAAAGATCAACACTTTGCCATGATTTATGTTTGTTGGAATTTAAGGTGCAATTGACATAGCCTACTTAAACATTCTGAGGCAACAGACATTTTTCATATGGGATGGTTAACATCTATGTAAGCCAAATAGGGACTAGTTAGAAGCAAATACTCTTGTTGAGCTAACTTCTCAATAGATTAGCTCATTGCCTAACTTTGGCACACCCCAGGCAGCTCTAGAGGAAGGTGGTTTACTTCCAGAAATATCTCTCAGCAGTTAACTTTTGGGGCTGTAATTATACTCCACAGTAAAGAGTTTACTGTAATACTTTTTTTTTCTAAATGCATGATAAAGAACACAGATTTGCAAAGATGAATGTTGAAATTAATCCTTCTAAACAATCAATCTGGACTGAGCTAGGCATCAAATGGACAGGAACTATAATATATTATTTCAGGAGTATTCTCCCATCTTTTTTATCTACAGTAATTCAGAAGAAGTTTATGGTGCATGCTCTGTTTAAGTGGAAGCTAAAACATTTATCATGACAAGAAGACAGATTTGATAAAAACAGCAGTAACCAACAAATGATTACACCTTCAGTTGGTTCTTCTATAGCTCATTATGTTTAAATGTTGAAAAAATGATAGATTTAAAACAAACATCAGCTTTGCACACAGCCATTTTAGCTGCTTATATTAACTGTGCTTTCAGTTGTTTTCAACGTAGTGTGTGAAGAAGACAATTTATTCATTCTTATTAATGAAACTATTATTAGGTGTTACAGTCATATGTTTCTGAGGAAATATCTTTGTAATACTTGCATGTAGACTCATATAGGTATATATGAGTGTTTACATATATGTGAATTTAGTCATGCACGTAAACATAGAAGTTGCTTCTGTGGTTAAAAGTTGTTGTGGCTGGTATAGACCTACTCTAGGTTCCTGACAAGGACGAAAAGCCTGAGAGGAAAATAACTTATCTGAACTAGAATTTTTTAGATGTGCTGTAGTATAGCACCAAAGCTCTCAACAGTGTACCTACACTTACGTCAATGCATAAAATGCTGTGAAAAAATGGTGTGAATTCCCATTAAATGTTATGAATGCCAGTCAGGTATAGTTAAGAATTTGTACTGAAATCTTGTGATAATATTTTTTTTTTTTTATTAAGCATTTATAAGACACCATCTTGTCAGACCAAAGGCCATTAAGACACACTTTTAGCTGAAGATTTTTTGCATTATAATTGCAGCTTTCATGCCTTCAGAAAAATACAAGGCAGTATCCATTGGTTCTGCTTTATTGTGGAAAACACATGATGAGGAGGAATTTAGTATTTGTGTCCTACATATGTCTTCTCTCATTTGTGTCTCCTGTGTGTAAATAGATTTTCAGATGATAATCTCTGAATGTATGTACATAAAAACACTTTTTTAAACTTCTATTAAGATGTTTCAGTTTATTAAATTTCTCTAGGCTTAATACAATCTGTATAAAATTAAGCATTTATGAATAGGGAGTTGTTATATCTAACCGGATGTTCAATGTATCTTGTCATTTCTTGTCCGTAAATTGCATCTTCAGGTTCCTTACCAAAGTGGTCCTAAGTTATAACTTGTCTAACCCACTTTCATTACTATGGCAAATATTTTAGTATTTGATATAGAAAATGACATCATGACTGTCAAGGAACAATATATGGGGATTGCTGCAACATTTTTTGGTGTAAGAAAAATGAATCTTCTGGAAAAATAGATTAACATTTAGGTAAATAAGAAGAAATAGACCAATGCGTTAAGATATTTATTTTCATAAAATGTCTTGCAGATATAGCTTTCACTAATTACCTATTGTTTGCATATATCAGTCATATTTTTTCCACTTTTATTTCTCAGCAATATTTTAAGTCTTCAAATATATCTATGAAGTGGAGAAATAGGGAAGTTATTCCTATGTTATAGTCTGTGAATATAAGTAGTATAACAACCCCAGAAAGAGCAGAGGCAAGGACTCCAGAGCACAGGCAGCTGCTAAGCATAGTACAGGAATGTTTTGAAATTATCTGTGTCAGAGCCTTGTTTATATCAACAAGGCCTACAATGCCCTCCAAACCCCAGGGTGTAACTACCTGAACTTAAGATCAGCTCTGATACAGTGAAATTGGGTTAATTTTGGATGAGACTTCTGTCAAAACAGTGAAGTTGTGAGACAGAGCTGTATGAGAAACCTTCCCTGGATCTTGAAAGCTGCTTTTTGGACCAGACTCTTGCCTGGTGTCCCGGCCCAAGCTGTGCTGCAGCTAGGAACAAGCTGTTGTCCAGCCATGCATCAGGCACCCTGGACAGACCTTGGACCTCTCCAGTGGCTGTGGGCTGGTCTGGCCTTGCTTGCTGTGTGGTGGGGCAGTTGCCAGCAGGACTGTCCTTGTGCCTCTGTATGCTGAGGCAGATGGACTGAGGCTGTTCTTTCCAATGCTGTGTTGAAAGAAGCAATTGTGGCTGAAAAACCTTAGTCTGACCAAAGAAAACTTAGAAAAAAGTGCTTAAAAAGAAGAATTTCTAATGGACATATAGCAGAAACCATGCTGAAGATATAGAAGGAGTTGTCACAAACAAATGACAGTGATGAAGAAAAAACTGGTTCTTTCTCTCTGGCACTGGATGATGCTGTTTTCTAATATAAGACTACAACCAAACAATCGTGTTTGAAACAATTACTGCCCCAGTTCTCCCTCAGGGTCTGGTCACTGTCCTGCTGGCAAGTTTCCTTGTCTTCCGATCTGCCCGCCTGTGCTGCTTTTATATCTCTTACTAACCTATCCCTGTCAAAGCAAACTGGCTTAACCTAAAAAATTGAAATAGTATATCTTCACTAATGAAGCCCATTTTGATGAAAACAGCACAAGGAACACTCTCACAAACAGCTGAACTAGCTCATCAGAGCTGTTAAAGTGTTTGGTCCCTAAAACAAAATGGCTTTAACATAGTTAACATTTTACTCAAGTGGCCAATGTAAGTGTGATAGAGAGCTCCAGTGGAAAAACAAAGTGCAGAAAATTAATAGAAATACATAAGGAGAGGGAACAGAGAAGTGTATATGCTGCAAATCATGAGTTGAAAACATTCTGGGTGTATTCAGGAACATTCAATAGATATAATTGTTTTATGGTACTGTAATTGTCTTCTCTTGAAAATGTAAAAAACCTCAATGGATTGTGACTACTCAAGGGTACAGGAAAAAGATGCTGAAATTTAAAAAGGCAGATTTTAAATCTATGAGAAAATACTCTTAAAAAGAGGTTGAAGAGCAAAGCAGAAAACCTCAGACACTGTAGATATAACCTTTCCCAAGAAATAAGTGTTTTGTATACTAGTGAGAAGAAAATGTTGAAATAAAATAGTAATATTAAAACCTCTGTGACTTAGGGAAAGACAAAGGTATTGTTAGACAGAAAAAACACCCTTTGAAAAGTGTTATCCTATCCTGAAAAAACTAGAAGGGAGACTATACAAGCTAACATTGAATTATGAAATATAATAGGAAATATGGTAAAAAGAACAATTTAAATTTCAAGATTAATCACTGAAATAGAATTAGTTTCAGAAATGTAATGTGTTGATGAATTCTAAAATGTTCTATGTTGTTCTAAAATGAATCTATCTTATTTTCTTCTCTGCCACCCTTCTGTCTCAATATCTTTTTCACCCCAAAAAAGGATGTAAAAAATGTCCACACATCAGAAGGCAGTTATTTGGAATTAATAAGAAATATTTATAGAAATTGAAATTTTCACAGGGAAACATTTAGAATAGTCTGAAATGACTACCCAAAAAGGTTGTTGTTATCTTTTAAGTCAAAACAGCAGTCTAGCTTCACTACCTCTGTGAAATACTGATCAAGATTTGCACTTTAATGGCAGCTATGAAGACTTGACTATGATAGGTAAATTGATAACAGAAAAGAAATAAAAGAGCTAGCTAAATCAGAGTATGCTTATGCAAGAAAACTATCATAGGATGCAGTTTTAATTCTATACTTGAGATATCTCTGCAAAGGAAATTAAACCACCTTGATGCGATCATCAAGTTCATGTTTTGTTTCTTCTGTCTTTAGTAGAAATGAATTAACCACAAAAGCTGAATACAATTTCACAGAGAGAAACCTGATGAAATAATGCTCAAGGGAAATGCTCCTCAGTAGAGAACTGTTCTTGTCATATGAGACTTTGCAACATTTAGGATTTTAATACTCTTTAAAAACTCCTTATATTGAAAAACATTCATGAATATTTTCATTTTTCTCTCTACCAAACACAATATCCCAGAAGAAAATGCTTTCTATGAAGCAAGAGAAACTGTAATCTATATGTTAGCAGGAGAATACTATGATTTACAAAACTAAAATGTTTAATCTCTCCTACAATTAAAAATCTACAAGTTTGATACTAACATCTGAAAGCACTATCTCTTTCTAGTCAGTATAGAGTAATACAACTCTAAATAGAGCCATACAGTCTGAGGAAGTAATTTATCTTTGTCAGATATCTACATCAGAATTAAATGAATTGCAGTCCTGATGTGTCTGTTTCTGTTTATTGGTAATAAATGGAGTCTAGATCACTAACTAGAAACCTCAGTGTAAAATCGAGCACATGAAAAGCCTACTTCTCACTGTTGATTTTAAAGAGAGCCTAGATGACTGTTTTCCTAAAAAATTTCAATTTTAAGATACGGAAAACAAGAAATTGTAAGTGACAGTCAGTATTCATTCCAATAGACTAGAGATTAAAAATATCTTGGACAAATGCCTAACATTAATCCCTGGAATACACTTAGTCAGTTATGCAAGTTGGTGTAAAATGGAAACTTCCTTCTGATTTCCTTCTTCTGGTTCCTTAAAACATGAAATTACATGTTTTACTTAATTGTTGACTTAGCAGACAGGTCATTCAAGCCACAGAGAATTGTTCAGGATAGTTTTGTTAGTAGAACTTCAGCTTTGTTTTCATTCTCTTTAGCTAAAAACTTTTCTGGGAAAGAAAATGTGAAAAGAAAGCTATTTATTAGATATTTTAAGCAAATAAGCTTAACAAAGGAAGAATCAAAGAGAAACAAAGAGAGTCAAAGAATGAGAGAAGGCACAAAGACTCAGAAAGAAGTTTCCTTTATGGAAGCTTCTGTAAAGAAACATGATTTTCATCTTCCTAAATTGTGTGTTTGCACAAAACAGGTGGAACAGGAGCCTCTTATTACAGCCTTTGGGTGATAAGTAGTGTAAGAAGAACAGTGAAGGTGCACACCACCTTTGTTTTCCTCACTGATGTCATCTGCCTTTTTTCTTATTTTTGATTTGAAGAAAAAAAATCTGTAAATTACACATTCTGATCTGCAACACAGAAGCCTAGAGGGACTTGTTCACTCAAGCTCGCTGGTGACATAAACAGTATGCTGCAGTTCATATATTTTTTACAATTCAAAAGTGCCTGAACACCTAGTTCTCAGATGACTTGCAACATGTGTAAGAGTGGATAGTTTCACACAGCTCATATCCTTTGTTTCATCATGTTTCATATGGGGAAGAAAAAAAATTCCATCTGTGTCTTTTTGCAGGATTTGTCCACAATTTATTCTACAAATATTCCTTTCATTCTGTTAATAATGGGTTTTGTACATATACTCTTTAGCAAATTTTATACAAAATTTACTTCTGCTTTGGATCTTTCCACATTGCAAATTTAAATAATTTCAAGCACAGCTCAGCAGATTAATGTCCAGGTCTGGTTTCCTCAAAATCTCCATGAAAACTAAACTTGTTAACTGAAAGAAACTGAATCAGCTCTGCTGTATTTTTGATGTAGCACCTGGTCTTGTTTAATTGAATTTAATTCAATAGAAAAGATTCAATCATTTTCCCACCTCCTGTTCACTATTTTACCTCTTCCCATAAAGCCACAACTCACAGGAAATATGTAATATCTACACCTCAACACCCCCCCCCCCTTTTTTTTTTCTTTCATTGTACCTTGCAATTCATTAAAAATACAAAGCATTTACCATACTTTTTGATCATATGAGGTGAGTCATATGGACAATGAATTTATAAAATACAATCACCCATTTTAATAGAAGAGATGAAGGATAGGAAAAAATTTTTTTAAGAATGACACTTTGACTCCAAAACCAACATCATATCTGTCAGCCTCTGTGTGTGAGGAGTGGGTAGGGAATGTGCAAAGGTTTGACTACCATTCTTCGCTTTCTGAGTTGCTTTTTAACATCTATGTTAATGCTCAGTTGAAGGACAGCAATTTCTTTGTGACATGGACCATCTCTGGTACAGCAATCCATTTCTAGTTCCTGAGAATGAAGAGAAAAGTAAGAAATAAAGGTGGTTAAAAGGTGTGCCCGAGTTACTGTCTCTCCTGGGAAAGCCCCTATACTGATGCACTTTATGAGCAAATCCTTGCTTAAGGCTTTACATAACCTAGAAATTTAACCAGGAAGCATTATTGAAGAATTTTTAATCAAAAAGCATAGAGGTTCCCAGGTGATTCTGAACTATTTTATAAGAATATCCTTAGTGTTTGCTAAAAATCTAGAAAAACTAGCATATTGTCAGAATTGAAAAAAATGCATATGAAAAGGTATATTCAATCTATGTATTTGGTGGGCGTTTTTTGCTTGTTTTGAAAACAGTAAAATTTTCAACTTCATTTGGAAGATATTTGTTCTGAAACAAGAAAAGAGGAAAAAGTTAAGTAAAAAGGGTAATATTTTAAGATGTTGCAATTACTGGAGAATTTTTGCTGATCACAGTTCATCTCTTGCCAATAAAAATAATACAGCCACATAAAAGTAATGGCAGCCATTACATTTTAAAGCAATATCTAAAATAATTTTTCCAGAGATTGTTTCATCCCTTCAACCTATTATCTTTCTCTCCCTAATAACTGAGTTCTGACTTTCATGTGTGAAGTGAGTTCTTACCTGTTTGTTTCCATTTGCATTTCACAGAATCGTCTAGGTTGGAAAAGACCCTGAAGATCATCCAGTCCAACCATCGACCTAACACTGACAGTTCCCAACTACAGCATATCCTTAACCGCTAAGTCAACTTTACTCTTAAACACCTCCAGGGATGGGGACTCCACTAACTCCCTGGGCAGCCCATTCCAATGCCTAACAACCCCTTCTGGAAAGAAATGCTTCCTAATATCTAGTCTAAACCTTCCTTGGTGCAACTTGAGGCCATTACCTCTTGTCTTATCGCTTGTTACTTCGTTAAAGAGACTCATCCCCAGCTCTCTGCAACCTCCTTTCAGGTAGTTGTAGAGGGCGATGAGGTCTCCCCTCAGCTTCCTCTTCTCCAGACTAAACAACCCCAGTTCCCTCAGCCGCTCCTCGTACGACCTGTGCTCCAGACCCTTCACCAGCTTCGTTGCCCTTCTCTGGACACGCTCGAGTAATTCAATGTCCTTTTTGTAGTGAGGGGCCCAAAACTGAACACAGGAATCGAGGTGTGGCCTCACCAGTGCCAAGTACAGGGGTAAGATCACTTCCTTGTCCCTGCTGGCCACACTATTTCTGATGCAAGCCAGGATGCCATTGGCCTTCTTGGCCACCAGGGCACACTGCTGGCTCATGTTCAGCTGCTGTCAATCAACACCCCCAGGTCCCTCTCTGACTGGCAGCTCTCCAGCCACTCCTCCTCAGGCCTGTAGAACTGCTGGGGGTTGTTGTGGCCGAAGTGCAGCACCCGGCATTTGGCCTTATTGAAACTCCTCCAGCTGGCCTTAGCCCATTGCTCCAGCCTGTCCAGATCTCTCTGCAGAGCCTCCCTACCCTCGAGCAGATCAACACTCCCACCCAACCTGGTGTCATCTGCAAACTTACTGAGGGTGCACTCAATCCCCTCGTCTAGATCATCAATAAAGATGTTAAACAGGAGTGGCCCCAAAACTGAGCCCTGGGGGACACTACTCGTGACTGGCCGCCAACCAGATTTAAATCCATTCACCACAACTCTTCGGGCCTGGCCATCCAGCCAGTTTTTTACCCAGCGAAGCGTGTGCCATCCAAGCCTTGAGTAGTCAGTTTTGCCAGGAGAATGCTGTGAGAAATGGTGTCAAAGTCCTTACTGAAGTCAAGGTAGACAACATCCACAGCCTTTCGCTCATCCAATAAGCAGGTTGCCCTGCCGTAGAAGGAGATCAGGTTTGTCAGGCAGGACATTTCTTTCACTTGTATAGAAGACAGCTCTTAAGATAAAGGTGAATCAATAAAAATCATCACAAATAAAATCGAGATTTTTTAATTAAAGGAAAACTAATAACTTGATAAAACTGAATCCTTAATTGTGTTCTATTTATAAAGAATGAAAGATAATCTAATGAAAACACTGAAACACCTTTTATCTTGGTCATGCACCTTGGGTGCGCCCAGAACCAAATTAATTCAAAGTTTCACAGGATAGTGATTCTAGATTCTAAAAGTCTAGAAAGTAAACTTTTAGATAAGCTGAAAAGAATTTTCATCATGGTCATGCATGATACAGAACTAAAATGTTGGTCAATCTGTGAATATTCACTGTTTTTCTTTTTTAATCCAGGCAAATTTTGTGGGTAAATTAAAGTGATTAGCATTTTCCAAAGAAGAGAGAGGTAGCAGAAAACCTGTTTCCCTACATAACTGTAGGATACATAAGTAAAAACTGTGCTAATGTGCATTGAGGCAGAGCAGCTGTGAACATCATTGTGCATCTCAGACTCTTACCACGAGTAAGAGTCTGTCTGAAAATTCCCAATTTAAACCCATAATCTCTCAAAGAATCTGCCCAAATTTTCTGCAGCTCCAACTTGTCTGTTTGCCCATGGTCTTCTTGCACCAGGTGCCTAAGCAGGCAAGAATATGTATGTGTTTTGGTAGGGAAAAGCCCTCCAGTAACCAGCAGTACTTTCTCAGGAAGACATTTCTTAGCCACTGTTTTAAAGATGCTTATTGTCATCCAACGATCTGTATGTAAACAGAGTCTTTGAAGTTTCACTGACAGTAAATCTATAAGGAATTCAGTTTATATGGCCCAATGACATAATCCTTGTTTTATAAACAATATTGAACTGTAGAAAGGACCATGCTCTTTTTCTCTATGCATTTTCTTTTTTCTTTTGAAAAGAAATAATAGTGCTTTGACAAAAAAGTTTTCCGATATCAGAAAATTATTCAGAAGTTTAAAACTGTATAATATGAGACAAAATAAACACTTTAACACAAGAGAACTGTCACTAATATGTATGCTAAAATTGCCTAATGTGTTCCATGACAAATCCTGTTTCTAACTCTTTCCAATTTTTCTAACTTTTAATCACTTGATGTGAAAATTTGTCTGTTTCCTGCTGGCTTCAGGCTGAGCTATTTGGGAAAATAAACCAGAAAAACTAGCTGTTTCTAGTTTCAAGTTAGAAACAACTTGATATTCTTGTCAAAGGTAAACTTTTTTTTTTTTTTTTTTTTAAATTTCCTTTGCGGTTATGTAGGAGAATGTGAAAGATAAAGTGTTGAATAACAGAGCGATCTGAAGCAGAAACTTGACCTTTTGGAAGTGGACACAGCCAACATTTGTGTCATTCAGAAATGTGATGAAAGTCCTATTTTTTGTAAAGAAACTTTTGATAGTATTAGGGAAATAGATTTCATTCTGAGACTATTTATATAGAAAATTCCTAGTTAATTTTTCCTGGTTCTTTTTTTTGAAAGTTAGAAATTTCTGATTTCATCTGTTAGTTATGTTACTGTACAAACACAACTTTTACATATAATGGACCATTTATGAACAAAATGATACATGGAACATTGATGACAAGAAATAAAAAATACCATCTTGATATATCCTCTGTTAATTTTCAGTGTTTAGATGTTTTAAATTTGCTGGAGTTACTATTGTGTGGTATACAGAGATTAATTCACTCAGCAAGCACTTGCAAAGGAAGAAAACACTTGTGCCCTAATGAGTTTAAACCTTATGTCAGGGCAACTCTAATTGATCCTGCTCTTTAGGAGAAATCCTTTTCTTAATGATCCCTTCAAACAGCTTAATAGACATGAGAAAATTTACCTTGTAGTCTTTTAAGTATGAGTTCTTGATGGAGACTTAATGAGCTACTTTCTACTCTTTCTCTTTTGAGTTGATCACAAGCTTAGCACACCTCTAAAGTTAACAAGATGTCTAAAGATATACAAACTGCTGCTTTGTTTAGCATCATTTAATTGGTAATTTTTTTGGTAATATTGATCTTAAAGCTCACAGAGAAAATCAGTGTGTCTTCTGGCACTAGTGGTAAGTGTTGCTGACTCAGCAGTTGGTTTGTGGAAGTACACTGATATTAATGTCTGTGACTAATGCAACTTTTTTTCAGCTTCAGTAGATGGGGACTATGGAAAGTTGAGAAAGTATTTGGAAAACAAAGGGAATTTGAATTACAGCCAACAAAACATCCAAATCCACAAAATCTGCATTTTGATTGAAGGTTGCAGAGAGAGAAGATATCTGGGAAGATGTTTCTTTTTTTGTCTTTTTTTTTCTCTTTTCTATATTGTAGAGAAAAGAGATAATCACCAAAGGACAGGCTATGCTTGACCTTTGGATAGTACATGCAGAGTACTGCCAGGCAATAGTCACAGGAGGCATTGTTTCTCAAGGGTGAAAAACCTTTGTTCATTCATTCCTGTTACAGAAGGAACAGTAGTTACTTCCATGGTTGGGAAAACGCAGTTTACTCTGTTTAGTGTCTGGAAAATTTGCTGTGGAAAACAGCATTATAAACACCCACTTTACTTCTTTATCAGACTTCATCATTAACAGACTTTTATACACAGAGAAGAGTCTTCACCAGGCCCAAATTTAGAACTCAGTTACCAGTAGGTACCTGTGTGTAAAGGATGAAATACCTTATTTCCTACCATATAAGAAATGTGTAATCTAAAGCTAAATCTAGACTGGACTCTAGGTGTACTGAATGGATAGACATTAATCTACCCACTAAGCACTTAAATGGAAAAAAAGATCTGTATACCCTGCTATGTAAAAAGAATAAACAAGCAAACAAAACTCACCAATACATGAAAAATAAAGGAACGTAAAATAAGAAATAACACATGACTCATACATACATATATGTGTAATCATATACAGGCAATAGTCCTTTCATGACTATTGCAGATGGTTTTATTTGCCCTCAGATCTGTTATCCAAAACCTGAGAAGAAGAAAATGTGGTCATCTTAATGACCAGTTTGGGTTGAATTTCTTCAGAAATAGACTGGGAGGAAGCAGGAAGAACCTTATGTGTGAACTGGACATAGAGATAGCTCACTGTATCAGTGTGGAAATAAGGAGTTGAAATGTATGGATTAAATAGCAAATACACAAGTAATACATAATAGTAATACACAAGTATAAGTAATACACAATTACTTACAAGTATAAGCAATACACAATAAGTAATACACAAGTAATACATTGGAAAGCTGGAAAAAAAGTAAAAATCCAAGACACCAGTTCTTGAGGCTCTGTAACAGTATAATATATTGTATATATTCTGTTAATTGGGTATTTAATTTTACTCCCAGAAGACAGGCCTTTCCAAACAGCCTGTACTAGAGAAACAAATGGAACAAATGTGTTAACTGAAATTAAAGATGGATCACAAAAACTCATGAAACAAAACACAGGGTTACACTATAGTTGTTAAACAAATTGGAATTAAAAACAACAAGAAGAAAACAAAACAAAAAACCCAACAAAACCAAAAACCATCCAACCAAACAAAGCTATGGTACTATGGAAAATGAGCACTGGGTCCTTAGATACGTAAAAATAAAGAGTATTCAGAAAACAACAAAATTAATAATGAAATAATAAATATTTTAACATGAAAAAGGAAAGAATTAAGGCAATGTGTGTATATACATCTATACATATCCACATATGTTATACAAACATATATATGCATATATATGTATATGTATATATGCATACATACATACATGTATGTGCAATTTTTAGACACATAGAGATATATTTTATATATCTCTTTTATATTTTTATACACATAGAGATATATCTTTTATATAAAGTGTATGTATGCATATGGGCATGTATGTGTATGTATTTATCATTTATGTTCCAGTTACCAACAGGTACATATATACCAACAGGCATGTATATGTATAAATACTTTCACTCCTTTCTTTCCCTTAATAAACTGTTTAGTAAGTGTTATTTATTTTTTCAGACCTATCACAGTGGAAACATTCCCTTCCTCATTGCATAGCTAAGCTATAGGCCGTCTTTTTAGTGTATTTTCCAGGGTCACATTCATAAGAAATTATGTTTCTTTCATGATTCAAAGAATGAAGTATCTACCTTTACAGCTGTCTTTCCTGGTTTTAATTTTTCAGCATGACCACAATGTGTATTTCACCGAATCATAGAATATTACCTTATTAACAGTTTTAGAATTATTCTTCTTCTCAAATATGTGATTATCTAGCTCATTTATTGAAGAGATAAAATATGAATTAATTTGGATTTATAGAATTGTAATGAATGCATGATACCTTAATTTCTAACCTCTTATTAAGAATGCTAAAATTGAATATGAGTATTGGGTATGCTACTGATGACACCTATATGTCAAATTACAGATATCTAATATTATTCTTCAAGTTTTTGGTATATATTAAGTAATGAAAGCTCATAAATGAGACATGTGTGTCTTCTGTCTTCTGTCCAGATGCTACCTCACTTTAGTGCCACACTAAGTGACAGAAATCATGTCATTGAAGTGTACTAGGATTCGCCCTCTTCTATGAAAAATCTAAGTTTCCTTCAAACCAGCAAAAGGATTTCAGGCAAATTAGATGGTAACTTCCTTTGGTCTTTAGTACTACTAGAGAATTTGTCTATGGCAGAATTTTTTTAAAATACTGTATTCTAGCTCCAGTTCAGAATTTGCATGTATGTAGGTCCATTAAAATAATAGGACAGTTAATAGTCTGGTGTTCTGATTCAGGAGGAGACTTTAATTTAAAATGTTTTGCTGATGTAAATTACATTTTCTACAAAATTTTTTTTTTTGGGGGGGGAAATATCACCATTTAGCATAAAACCAAAAATTAGTTTAGTTACTTGTGTATATCAGTGCAAAGACAAGATAACTATAACTTATTATTGTTTTATATAAGCATCTAGACTAGAATATGGAGCTAATATACCAAGAAAATAAGTTTCAGCTTAATTATCTTTTTAAATAATTAAATAACTAAGGTGAGGGTCATCCAGTTCAAGATTGTACTGAATAATACTGTGCTACTCCAGACTTTCGGCTACTTTTTCTACTGTGCTATTGTTCTCAGTGCTCCTGCTTCTTCCCTGTCACTTTACAAACTTTTGTTAATAAGCAAATGAATAACTGGCAGGCTACAGCTCTACATCCACACAATTCAATGCCAGATCCAATTTTACTCAGACATATTACTGCTAGAGCTGTCATAAAACAGCTAGACCTGTGAATAAGGTATTAATAATAAAATCACCTAAGGAGAGATATGAAGGATGTGTTATTCATTTGTAAATATCATATATTGAAGTGTGCCCCATTACGCAAAGCAAAGTGATGTTAATATCAAAGATATCAAACTCAGCTTAAATTGTAAGTCTTAAAGTAATCCTTTTTCCGTCACACACTACACTAAAATGATATTGTCTAAGTCTACTGATCTACCATGCTACACATAGATTTTATATACATTTCTTATAATAATCAGCCTATTTGGAGATTACATTTATTTTCATTTTCCCATAGCACAACAAGATACATGACATATTTTAGGAACAGAGAAAGGCTGTCTTAACCCTTGTGTTTAAAATGTAGGACCTTCTGAGGTAAATAGGAGTTTTGCCATTGGATTTAGCAATATCGTTACTGCACACCAGAGAATTATTTTGTTGTGAAGCTGATTCTGATGAACCAACACAGCAGCTGGTAATTTCCATTTCTGGAACACAAATGGAAACTCTTAGCCTTATGGATCACTTTTTAAACGGGAATATGTGAAGCGTGTGTATAATTTTGTTACATTATTTTGGCATATGAAAATCAGTGGCCGAGTCCTTCTAGCCATGAACCATAAGGTCAATGGGAGCTGGGAGTACTCAATACTAAAGATTGTTTTGGAGAGTTTTACACTCCAGTTCTGCGGGAAAGGTTGCACAAACTTTCCGTGAGATTATTATAAGGGCAAGAAGATGGATTTTTAGTTTGAACATCATCTATGGTGACAACTTCACTGACCTCCCTTTTTTAATAAGAATTTTTTGGGTTTTTTTAATGTGTTTTTTTCTCTTCTTTTTCTCCTCCCCCTCTTCCTTCTCACTCTCTTTCTTCTGCTGCTTCTTCTGCTTCTTTTGCTTCTTCTGCTTTTTCTTATTCACTATGATAGCCTTCATGTGCTGTTTTTAAGAAAGTTTCATACCTTGAATTTCTGTTACTTCACTGTCAATGTGTGTCCATTTTCAGTTCACAGAGGATCTTGAGGAGACATAAAAAGTTCTGACTTTTCAACTCAGAGGGGTTGTTAATGGCAGTTGGTGCTTGCAGATCCACAGAGTAGATTAAACAGACACCTGTTTTGCAGCCTGAAAAGTCCTTTCCTCATTTACTTTACAAGTTGACTTTCATCATAAACTTTAAATCACAGCCACGTGGCCACGCTTCATGGAACTTCTTAATTACCAGTCATCCCATGTACCAATCAAGGAACAAATTAGATATACGTTACTACAATATTTAGACCATAAGGAAGTCTGTGTTTAAATTCCATTCATGTCTTTGAGAGTAGTGTTATATTTAAAACAGGACTCTTTTAATCTACTCCAGGTTGAATCTTACCACTGCGAGCAAATGACAACCAAACCAATCTTAATCATCTTTGTTGGGCATAGTTATGAGTAAGGCAATTATGTAAGTATATTGAGTCTATATAATCACCACTAAATTACATTAAACCTTGATATGATTAAGGAAAAATAATAATTATATTATTAATTTTATATTTAAAGAAAGATGTCACATTTCAAAAAAAAGTCATAGCTTTTTTTTTATGTTATACTGTGCTGCTCTAAACCTACAGCATTTACATAGACACAGTATGCAAATACCTTAAATACAGAATGTGAACAGTTCATGATTTAGGATCCAAGTCCACTATAATTTGTATAACACTTCAAATCCCTCTAACTTCAAGTTCTGCATATGCATACACTAGCATGAGTTAATGTGAAATTATTTTCTGGGCAAGATTATATGTAGGTTAGGGAAAATTTAGATAGCTAAGATTATGTAAAGAGACAGTAACACACTGTGAGTTATAAACAGAAAGAAATTATATACAAACAAAAGGGAAATACCTAAAGAATCTGATCATCATCTGTTAGACTAATTATACTATAGATCAGTAGAAAGGTATCTGAGTCAGCACACCTTGAAAAATCATGGTCAGGCTTTCCTTTTTAAAGTGTTTTTTTGTGTTTGTGATTTGAGACATTTTCTTTTTGCTTTTCTTCCAGCTGTATATGAAGCAAGTTAGGCTAAATTGTTAGCTATATATATGTGCAATGAAGAGTTATCCAGAAAGAACAGTTCTTTAAATACTTAAACTGATAATGGCTTAAGAACTCTATTGTAGAGTGGACTTGGAGCATGACTGAAATACTTTTGGATGAAAATACACCAGAAGATGTGCTCCAGGGGTGTGTGTGCATAGTGAACTCCAGGTGTTGTCAGGAACTTGGTCCATGGGGCCATGCTACAGCTTGAGCTAAACCTCTAAAAATCGGTGTCAGGTAGACACCACATTCTCAGCAGTTTACTCCACAGATCAGCACCCATCATGCTACATTAATTGCTAAGATAAACACAGTCAATGTGTTCAGAGATATTTTGTGTCTTCTACTGTCTCAACAAAATTAGAAAAAGCCCAAACCAACTGTAGTCATTCAGATTATTATTGCCTTTGCACTGCTATTCTGATTACTGAAATTCCTTTCAAAATACTATGACAAGTAGATTCATAAACATTTATAATTTCAGAATTAATCTTTTTTTCATGCCTTTGTTAACTAAAAATAACTGAGAATTTAATGGGAAAAAATAGTTGTTTATCTTTTTCCCTAGAAATTATGTAGCATTTTCCAACTAGCTTCAGGGGCAACATATGTAAAGGCAAATTTTTGTTAATGTTGTTCCAGGAAGTTAGTTGCACTGCTCTGGAATGATGTCCAGCTATTCAGCTAGAGACAATCTTCATTTCACACTGATTACCCTTTTACAGGAACAAGATTATGCTTAAAATGCTTGGAAAAAATATCCCTAGCTTAGTTCTTATTTGCCAAACTCTATGCCTTTTACTGTAAATTGCTACAAGCACAGGACAGAGATACTCAATATATTATTTCAGCAGTGACATAAGTGACATAACCTTTGCCTAATGTCTATGTTCCCCAAACTCCCTCTTGCACTGAAAGGTGTGACTAAAAATGTTTTAATTCCTTTAAACCCAGAAAACTGTATGTTGCCATAACTTCTGCACAGCATACTCATGCCATGACGTTTCATTTTAGCAACTGTTTATTATAGATGTGATTAGGGTCGCTTTTGATGTATCTAAACCAAAAACCAGAGTTCATACACAAGCTGTTACTAGTAATTATCATAAAATTTGATGTGTGATAATAACAAGAAACATATACAAAGACTTAGTAAAAT
The DNA here is from genome assembly GCF_047716275.1 of Strix uralensis. Lineage (NCBI taxonomy): Eukaryota > Metazoa > Chordata > Aves > Strigiformes > Strigidae > Strix > Strix uralensis. The sequence continues at coordinate 33,631,747 of NC_134012.1, read as the reverse complement.
TCATGAATGGTAAACTGCAATCTTTACTTTCTTTTCCTCTCCAAGGATATTGTATTTCATATATTAAAGAGATCATATATTTTTTCATGAAACATTTACTTCATGTAATAGGCTGCTCAATTTAATGTATGAAAATATAGAGTCACAAATCTCAAAACATGTCAATTACGATATTGGGAAATGGAATACCCCTAAAATTACTAATAACTTGATTTTAAACAGCGTGTGACAAACAGTCTCTGATATGAAGCACTGAGGCTCTCAACAACAATGTATCATTTACAGATTAATACATAGATACAGAAAATGCAACAATTTAAATGGAGACATTCTCACCAGAAAGCAGCAATTTAGCAGGAAAGCAAAGGGATTCCAGGATGACAAGTTTAGTGCCTGGATTTCCCAGCTAACCTGCCATTATTGCTCTATTTTTTCCTAGCATTCTCAGGAAATCCAAAAGCCTGGAAAAGTGGGAAGGCTCTTTCCAAAGATTTGGACTGCGTATTTCTTATTAGTGTTGAAGACAAAATAGAGAAAAATGTTATCTTAAATATATATTGTTGACTGGATGAGCCACAGGGCTATATTTTTAAAGATCTGTGTCTTTTCAAGTCTTAATTACTAATATAAGTCAAGTATAGGCCTGGAGTAAGCAAGGGTCATAAATATTTTTCTCTCATTAGTTTACCTGCACAAGTTACTGGTTTCTGTCTAACTTCCAGTGGATAGACATCTGTATTATAGATGTTGCCTTGAAAATGGACATCTTAGTTCACATCATCACTGTTAAGACAATGACATGAACCATGTTTCTGAAATAGCGCTGAGAAATAAACTCTGTTTATGACTTTTCTTTTCCTTCCAAGGAAGTTCACCACTTCTACCAATTCCAGAACTACTGGGACAGTCCTTGGTTTCAATCTAAAGGGTTGGCATAGATCTTCTCAAATAATATATAAATAATTACAAGGAAAAGATTATATAAAATGTGCTATTAGTCACTTTATATCTTGGAAATAATCTTTCTTTAAAGTGGTTATTTTACAACAGGTTGATTCCAGGTTGTATCTTATCTAACCTGTACCTAATTATGATAAAAATGTTACAAAGCTACCTTTTATGTGGCTTTTGATTTTGCACCTTGAGGTTTCTAGCCAGTCTCAACCAACTTCAACTGAGATTTCTCTTCTCAGTTTTCATCTTTTCATTTTATCTTTTAATTTCTTTTATCTTTACAGCATGATCTCATGAGTTTAAATTATGACTATCACCTTACACTTGTTTTTTGTCTTTGGAGACAGGCATCATTTTAGGTACTTTTATCAATATTATACTGCATTTGCAACTTGTTAGGGTAAAGGCAATATATTATTTTTCCATATAAACTTATTTGACACAGACACATAAATTAATCACATTCATATTGAGTCTTTGCTTATGATATATGTATCAATGACTTAAACATTTATATAAGAAGAGAACACTTGATGGAAAAACTTAAGAGTAGCTGAGTACAGGGATATATGTGTGCCAGTACCCCTCTCTTCTACAAAGAATGTGTCACATGTTGAAGTCTTCAAAACATAAGGACAGGGTAACCCTAAATTTTGGCAACTCACAGACATACTCCCGACTTAAGACAGCCTGACTTTAGTCCTTGGCCCACTCCCAGGGTGTGGTCTGTGCTTCAACTGTGTGAATTTCTGATAGAAAGAAAGGAACTTGACCCTAAAAAAGTCTTGCAAAAATCTTCAGTCTGGTCTGTTCTACATTCACAGCTGCAGCACATACAATCTCAGGGTCCTACCTGCTCCTCAGCAGCTCTCTTGGGAAAATCCAGAGTGCCTGATCACTACCCAGGATTACCACAGCACGATGTTTAGTCCTGCACTTCCTCTCCCTACAGAAATGAAAATCCCCAGCACTGTCTCTGACATATCCTTTTAAGCTAGCTGGGTTTTCAGAGCCACCACCTGTTGCATGACAGGTCCTTCCCAGATTTTATTCCTCTTTAACTAGAAGAGTTAGAGTCAGAAATTGCAAGAGGCTACATCTTCTGGCAGCATAGCACTGTAGTTTGCGGTTTGTAAGGAGCAACCAATGACTGAAGATTTCTCCCATCTCCTCTTATACTCTTTCAAAGAAATTGATGGTTTTACACTGCTGCCAATCCAGCTGTGATGTGATTTAACACCTGGATAGGGCATTTTGCACCTCTTTACATGGTCTTTTCTGTCATCCTGGACTAGAAAAAAATGCATTCATTTGCATTGATATTTCTTTAAGCTTTTCCCTTATGCTTCTTGCTCAAAGTTTCAATAACCAAAATAAAATGTAACAAGCACTACTTTGTCTGGGAGGTACTCTAGCTAGCATGTCAGCATATTTTAAAAAAAGTTATATTACTTTATATTTCATGATCATGGTAGACAAAATTAATGTTTTTTTAAAACAGAAAAATTGTCACAGTTCAGTCAAAGAAATATACATATAACTGACAATTTTTACCAAGTAAAATACATATATTTATACCATATTTGATGTTTACATGCACACAAGCACATATATATTAATATATATATTAATATATATACCAACATGCATATATGTACATACACATTTCTCAGGGATAATTTTGAGATGAAGTTTTGTCTATTTAACATTAGGTTAAAAAGTTGGAAGCTTATAAATTATGAGTTAGAAGTTTTGGACACCAGCAATCTGAAGAAGATTCTATTTCAGAGCAGACAAAATATCTAATACCTTTTACAAACAGTCCAGATGTAATCAGGATTAAAGCTAACAAAAAACTTCTATCCTCCTATAAAATTCCTGTAAGTTCATGTACTCCATTCTAACATAAGATTTTAAAATCAGTAACAAACATCCATAGCTCATAGCTTAACTAAAATACATATTATTAATGGTTATGTTATGAATTCCAGTGGGAGTGACTGATCTCTTGTTTGTCATTTATATTTTGTTCTTTTTTAATCCCACTTATAAAGCAGCAGTATAACTCACTAATGCCTGAACCACTTTATCTTATGAGTTATATGGGCTTGCTTTCTTTCAGTTTGATTGAAAACCTGTAGTTATGGCTTATCTAGCCTCCCTTCTAAGTAACACATAATTACAAAGAGCTTAGAAAGTGACAGTAAGATTTAAGACCACCCAGTTTCTTGTTTCAATCTACAGGAGGCTACATCTTCATTCAGAATGTTTCAGACTATCAGGGATTAAAGGAACATGAAATAACACTTTTACAACTATATTGATACTTAGATTTTTTGTTTCCTTGTTCATTATCTGGCATTACTATACTCATCAGTTGTTTACCAAGTAAAGCTTCAGAGAGGTTACTGAATAGTTAATCTGAATATTTCTGAATAATTGATGGTTACCTAAAAATGTGAATAACTATAGAATCAGACAGTTTTCCTAAGGACACACCTTGGTGATTCATGACATAACCAAATGTGCCATTCCCAGCACAAAGATCTAAAAGAAGTAATTTACAAGGGAAGCTAGTAAACTCAGAGAGAGTTCTCAACTGTCTTATATAATCACTTTTCATATAGTCTTAATGAAAACAAAAGTCCCACCTATTTCAGCTTTATTTCAAGACATTTTGCTAACATAGGGCATGAAATAGTCAGTGGTAATGGTCTTTCTACACTGAGACATGCTATCATGCTTTTTCTTTTTTTTTTTTTTTTTTTTTTTTTTTTTTCCTTGAAACACTTATGAATTCTGTCACAGGCACCCTTTTCTGCTGATTCAGATCTTTGTTTCACATGTTGATTTTGCATCTAGTGGCAATATGGACTCTGAGTTATATTTGCTGTTTTATAGAAGGATTGACCCAAGACCTCAGAGCAAAACAAAGTTTAAATTGTTGAATATCTGTTGGTTTTAACAACAGGCCATATATCATTCAGGATCCCTCACAGTGTGACACTAATCATCATTTTCTTGGCCTCAACATGCATTCTTCTTCTTTTAAAATTATATTAAGCCAGTTTTCCCTGATTGTATTGAGAACAAACAAACAAACAAACCTCAAGGGCTACTTCAATGTTCCCAAATGGAAAACTCTTGTGGCTTCATATGAGACAAAAATGCAGTTAATTTGTAAGATCCACAGCAAGACAAGGACAGTCAGTGGAAGCTGGCTATTGAACTGGTAAATGATGCAGCTGCCTACAGAACAAAACCAGTGATCATGATAACCTTCTTCACAGCACAGTATTAGGAACAATCCACTTCTAAACAGTTTGTGAATCTCAGTGCATCTGAGACATGTACGAAACCAAGAACAACTGTAATTTTCTGTATGCTTGTACAGCATGATGAACAATGAAGCATTGCCCTGCTCAGGCAGTATGGAATGATAAGACAGTCTAGGGTTTTATTTTTATTATTATCTAGAGTATTCCTCTTTTCTTGATTAACAACCCAGACACCTTTTTGTATTTGTAATATATGAAACCAAAATAATTCTGAGTGTTTCCATTTAGCCACTTTTTTCTAAAGGTTGGAAAGTATTATTCCTCTTCATTGATCTATAGTGAAGCCTTAATTTAAAGGAAAATAAAAGTCAGATGTGGTTATTTCTCTGTACACTGATCTTCTACCCTAGTTGCATCTGGAATATATTAGATCAAACTAGAAAAATTAAAGGGGTGATTACTCTTCCTGTTTCTAAGTAAGTTATTTTTCATGTTTTAATGTCAATCTGTTGAAGGGCAAGTCCACCGTAAGTAATCTGAACACCTCAGAAATACATGGCAAGAAAAAGGATCCATGTAACCACATGGGACAAAAGCATTTTTAGCAACAGACTGGCCAATATACTTTGGAAAGGTTTAAACTACAAATGATAGGTGTGGGAGTTGACCTATGATCAAGCGAGGAAGTGGTAGCCAGGGTTCACAAACAAAGGATGCAGTCTGATGTGGCAGTAGAGGCCTTATAATCAATGAAACAAAGCTGAAGTCAAGCCACCTCAATGTATGCACACAAATAAGGAAATGTGGACAGGATGGAAGTATCAATTAAGCTCACACATTTTCTGGGAAATCAGCAAAACTGAGTGTCCATTTGAAGTACTTGTACACCACTAATGCATGCAGCGTGGTATAAGGAACTGAAGGAAGTAATGCCTCAAGCATTCACCAACACAGAAAACCTCAAGGACAAGCTGTGGCCTTTGTGATCAGTCTAAGGAATGTAACCCAAGGAAGTGCAGAATGTATCGGAGGATGTACATCCCCACTCCCTTGTGGTTGTATTGACAAACTCCTTAGATAAGCCTCAAGGGGGGGAAACATGGACTGAGTTAAACCAGATGTTTCTCATCCAGCACAAGAACCGCTAATCACAGACTTCATTGTGTAAGCCCGAAGAGGTGATAAGGAGTGATGGAAGGTGAGCATCTGGTGCCAGGAGCTGGATGATGCTCAAGAAACATGAAGTCAGCAAAAACCTGTGAGAACCAGGGGAGAAGTAAAGGCAGCAGGGGGAGATGGTGACCACTGTCTCAATTGGATGAGGGGGTTGGTGTGCCCCACTCTCCCTCAATGCATACCCATGCAAATGAGTTCATGGAATACCTGCCTCTCTTGAACTTGTATGCTAATCAGCTGATACAACGAACTTAAAAGGCAACAGAAAACTTTTCTGTTAGAAAAGATTACTGGACCTGAGACAATGTTGGAACCTAGGGGTGGTGATCCGTATTTCCTCGACTCTCTTCCCCTCTTTTTATTTTCTTTTCTTTGTTGTAGATTTATAAGAAACCACAATACTTATTATCCTTTTCCAAGTTTAAGTCATTTCTACCACAAGTAAAATGTTTTAACTGGTCATCTGGTGTTGATTCACCTTAATTTAACCCAAGGTGATTACAGAATCTTTACAACTCTCTGGGGTCACAGTCCAGATTGTAACACATGGGGAGCACACAAGAGGAATTAGAGATCTGTGTGCAGTTTTGGTGCTAGGATGTAACTGAGATTGTGGAGCCATGGTGGAATAGCTCACATGGTTGGATCTGTCATGGACAGGTATAGGCTTTTTAGGAAGAGTTGGGATGGTGAGGAGGGGGATTGGTTCTTTGTATGAGAGAGTGGTAGGGATGCATGGAGATCTGCCTGGGAATGGACAATGAACCAGCTGAGAGCTTGTAGGCCAAGATTAGTGGGCAGACTAAAGTGTGTGACATTGTGGTCAGCGTCTGTTACATCATCTTGATAAGTGAGAATAACAAAATAAGGTCTTCTTCAGGATCTGGAAAAAGTTTAACTTTCACATTCCCTTGTCCTCATGGGGAGCACTGAACTGCCCTGATACCTGTTGGACAGAAAACACAGGAGTACAAAAGAAATGCAGGAGATTTCTAGAGTGCTTTGATAGCACTTTTCTGACGCAGGTGATTGAGGAGTCAGTGAGTGAAGGTGCGCTGCTGGACCTGATACTTACAAACAAGGATGAACCGGCTGAGGATGTAAAGGCTGGGGGTAATGATGGTTGTGATGACCCTGAGATGATGGATTTTAGGATGCTGAGGAGGGAACAAGCCTAAAAACAGGGTCACAGCCCTGGACTTCAGGAGACAAAACTTTGGCCTCTTCAGAGACCTCCTTGGAGGAATCCCATAGGATACAGTCCTGAAGAGAGGAGGTGTCTAGGAGAACTGGGTCATATTTAAGGACTGCCTCTTCCTAGCTCAGGCATGGTCCATCCTGATGAGGAGGAAGTCAAGCAAAGGCAGAAAACATGAATATGGAGCTCCTGACTAAACTTAAACAGAAAAAAAGAAGCATAGTGGAGGCAGAAACAGGGACAGGACACCCAGGGGAAATGTGGAGGCACTTGTCCAAGCATGCAAAGATATGGTAAGCCGAAAGCCATGCAGGGTTGGATCTAGTGGGGGATGTGAAGCAGAAGGAAGGTTAGGGAAATGATGGCCTGCTGCTGAATGGGGCAAGTACCCTGATGACAGAGTATGTAGAACAGGCCAAGGGACTCTCAGTGGCATATGAGACCCTTCTAGCTGGAGGTTAGAATCACAGAATCACAAAATAATCCGGGTTAGAAAAGACCCTTGGGATCATCGAGTCCAACCATCAGTCCTACTCTACAAAGTTCTCCCCTGCACCATATCCCCCAACATCTCATCTAAACGACCCTTAAACACATCCAGGGATGGTGACTCCACCACCTCCCTGGGCAGACAATTCCACTGTCTCACCACTCTTTCTGTGAAAATTTTTTTCCTAATGTGCAGTCTGAACCTCCCCTGTTGCAGTTTAAAGCCATTCCCTCTTGTTCTATCACTAATTACCTGTGAGAAGAGACCAGCACCAACCTCTCTACAATGTCCTTTCAGGTAGTTGTAGAGAGTGATGAGGTCTCCCCTTAACCTTCTGTTCCTCAAACTGAACAGTCCCAGCTCCTTCAATCACTCCTCACAGGATTTGTTCTCCAGGCCCTTCACCAGCTCCATTGCCCTCCTCTGCACTCGCTCCAGCACCTCGATATCTCTCTCGTATTGAGGTGCCCAAAACTGGACACAATACTCCAGGTGTGGCCTCACCAATGCAGAGCACAGGGGGACTATCACCTCCCTACTTCTGCTGGCCACACTATTTCTAATACAAGCCAGGATGCCGTTGGCTTTCTTGGCCACCTGGGCACACTGCCAGCTCATGTTCAGCTGTTTGTCAATTAGAATCCCCAGATCCTTTTCTTCCACACAGCTCTCCAGCCACGCCTCCCCAAGCCTGTAGCGATGCATGGGGTTGTTGTGGCCCAAGTGCAGGACCTGGCACTTGACCTTGTTGAAGCTCATCCTGTTGATGTTGGCCCACCGATCCAATCTATCCAAGTCTCTCTGTAGAGCCTCCCTATCTTCATGGAGGTCGACACTCCCGCTTAACTTGGTGTCATCTGCGAACTCTCTGATGATACACTCTATGGCCTTATCAAGATCATCAATAAAGATGTTGAACAGAAATGGTCCCAACATCAAACCCTGAAGAACACCACTTGTGACTGGCCGCCAGCTGGATTTAGCTCCATTGACCACCACTCTGTGGGACCGTCAATCCAGCCAGTGCTTGACCCCAGCAGACCATTTGCTCATCCAGGCCATGAGCAGCCAGTTTTTCTATGAGAATTCTCTGGGGAACTGTGTCAAATGCTTTTCAAAAATCCACGTAGACAATATCCACAGCTTTTCCCTTGTCCAGTAGTCGGGTCATCTTGTCATAGAAGGAGATCAGGTTTGTCAGGCAGGACCTGCCTTTCATAAACCCACGCTGACTAGGCCTGATCCTCTGGTTGTCCATTATATGACTTTTAATGGCACTCAAGATGAGCTTCCTCATGACCTTCCCTGGCAGCGAGGTCAGACAGACACTTCTATAGTTTCCTGGATCCTCCTTTCTGCCTCTCTTGTAGATGGGTGTCACATTTGCCACCCTCCAGTCCAATGGGACCTCCCCAGTTAGCCATGACTTCAGGTAAATCATGGAAAGCGGCTTGGCGAGCACATCTGCCAACTCTTTCAGCACCCTTGGGTGTAACCCATCCGGTCCCACAGACTTGTGTGCATCCAAATGTTGTAGCAGGTCTCTTACCACTTCCTCTTTAATTGTGATGACCTCATTCTGTTTCCCCTCCGCATCTCCTACCTCATGAGGCTGGGCGTCCAGGGAACAGCCAGTTCCACTGCTAAAGACTGAGGCAAAGGAGGTGTTGAGCACCTCAGCCTTTTCCTCATCCTTAGTTACCATGTTTCCCTCTGCATCCAATAAAGGAGGGAGATTTTCCCTAATCCTCTTTTTGTTGTTAATGAATTCATAGAAACATTTTTTATATCTTTAACAGCTGTAGCCAGGTTGAGCTCTAGCTGCACTTTGGCTCTCCTAATGTTCTCCCTGCATAACTTCTTTATAGTCTTCATGAGAGACCTGGCCCCTCTTCCAAAGGTCATAGGTGCTTCTTTTGTTCTTGAGATCCAGCCAAAGGTCTCTGTTTAGCCAGGCCGGTCCCCTTCCCCACCTGCTTATTTTTCGGCACGCGGGAATAGCCTGCTCCTGTGCTGTTAAGACTTCTCCCTTGAAGTATGCCCAACCTTCCTGGACTCCCATATCCTTCAGGGTAGCCTCCCAAGGGATTTTGTTAATTGGTCTTTTGAACAGGTCAAAGTATGCCCTGCAGAAGTCTAAGGTGGCAGTTTTACTAACCCCTCTCTTTGTTTCTCCAAGGATCAAAAACTCAATCATCTCATGATCACTGCACCCTAGACGGCCTCCAACCTTTACTTCCCCCACAAGCTCTTCCCTGTGCACAAGAAGCAGGTCCAGTAGGGCACCTTCCCTGGTCAGCTCACTCACCAGCTGTGTGAGGAAGTTATCCTCCACACATTCCAGGAACCTCTTGGATTGTTCCCTCTCTGCTGTGTTGTGATCCCAGGAAATACCTGGGAGGTTAAAGTCCCCCACAAGAACAACGACAAGTGACTGCAAGATTTCCCCCAACTGTTTATAGAAAGCTTCATGCACCTCACTGCTTTGGTTGGGAGGTCTATAGCAGACTCCCACAGCAAGATCTGCTTTATTGGCCCTTAACCTAATCCAAACACTCTCAACCCTGTCATCACTATACTTGATTTCTGAGCTCTCATAGCATTCTCTAACATACAGGGCCACTCCACTGCCTCTCCTTCCCTGTCCATCCCTCCTGAAGAGCTTGTAGCCATTGGTTGCAGCACTCCAGTTGTGTGAGGCATCCCACCACGTTTCTGTGATAGCTACTATGTCATAGTTCTCGTGTTGTATCATGGCTTCAAGCTCCCCCTGTTTGTTGCTCATACTGCGTGCATTGGTGTAGATGCACTTGAGATGAGCTAATGAATCCAACACCTTTTTGTGAGTGTGGGCCCCATTTCCTACCAGACCCTTCTCAGGTGCTTCCATGGTTTTTAAAAATCTATCCCTTCTCTCAAATGAAATGGCAGAGGGAGAGCCCTCACCAGTCTACCATCCTTCAAGCCTTGGCATGCTTCCCTTGAGCTTATTCCCAACAGGCCCAGTTATCTCCCCCTCCCCCCTCATATCTAGTTTAAAGCCCTGTCAATAAGCCCTGCTAACTCCTGCCCCAGAATCCTTTTCCCCCTCTGGGACAGCTGCATCCCATCTGTCCCATTTGTCTAGTCACTACTTGTATATCTCAGAAATTAATACTAGGTCTAATGATATTTAAGATACTCAATAATGATCTTCATGATAAGGCAGAGTGTAGCCTCAGCAAATTTTTAAATGGTACAAAACAGGGAGGGGGTACTGATGCACCAGATGGGTGGGCTGACAGGAACCTCAAACAGTTCAACAAAGGTAAGTGCAAAGTCCCATATCTGGGAAGGAATAACCCCCTACACCAGCACAGGCTCTGGATTGACCGAGTGGAAAGCAGCTTTACAGAAAATGACCTGCAGTTCCTTGTGAACACCAAGTTGAACAAGAGCCAGCAATGTGCCCTTGTGGTTAAGAGGGCTAATGTTTTCCTGAGCTGTGTTACGAGGAGCCAGAAGGTAGGAGGTGATCCTTATCCTCTTTTCCTAGGTTTGAGTATGTGGCTGGGGTTTTGGTAGCAGGGCAGGGGGCTACAGCAGTGGCCCCCTGTAAAAAACTTCTCAAAGCTCCCCTGGCTCCAAGTCAGACCCGCGTGTGCACCATGCCTGAGCCAATTAGCCATGATGGCTGCACCTCTGCAATAATGTATTTAAGAAGGGGAACCTGGGAGAAGGAGTTGGACTTGTGAGGAGAACTTGTGAGGAGGACATCTAGGCAATCATCGAGGTCAGTGAAAGGAAGAAGGAAAAGGGCAGGGTGGTGCACACATGCAGATACCCCCTGCAGCCCATGGTGAGACAACAGAGCTTCTCCCTTGGACACCCGTGGAGGTCCACGCTGGAGCAGATGCCTACTGTGGTCTGTGGGGGGCCCCATGCTGGAACAAGTGACTGCACCCGAAGGAGACTGAGACCCTATGGGAAGAAGGCCCCACTGTTATAGTTTGGCACTGAGAGCACTGCAACACATGGGGGTTACCAACATGCATGTGGGAGTGACTCATATTGGAGAGAGTTTGTGGAGGACTGTCTCCTGTGAGAGGGGAGCTGCGCTGGAGCAGGGGAAGAATGCCAGAAGTTGTGTCCCCCCGACCAAGGTGGAAGAAGAGGCAAAATTGACCACACATTCCATTCCATGCCCCCTGCACCCCTGGAGGGCAGGAGGTAGAGATATTGGGAGCAAAGCTGAGCCTAGAAAGAAGGGAGGGTGAAGGAAAGTGTTTTCAAGATGTGGTAATGCTTCTCACAGTCCTACCCTGTCTGTTAAGTGTTGTTGCTGTTAGCTTCTGTAACAAATTTGTTCTTTTTTTCTTCCCTTAACGAGTCTGTCTTTTGTCCATGACCATAATGGGTGAATCATCCCTCTCTGTCCTTATCTCGATTCCTGAGCCTTTTGTTTTACTTACTCTTTCCCAGTTCTGGGGGGTAAAGGGTTAGGTGAATGACTGCCTGATGTTCAGTTTCTCTCTGAGCTCAAACCACAACACCTCTACTCAACACAGGTCAAGTTCTGGGCTCTTCAGTACAGGAGAGAGATGGACATACTGGAGAGAGTCCAGTGAGGGGTCAAGATGATTTGTGGAATGGAGCATCACTTACATGAAGAGAGTCTGAAAGAGCTGGGACTGTTCAGCCTGGAGAAAAGAAGGCTCAGGTAGATCTTTTCCATATGTATAAACATCTGATGGGGAGAAAGTAAAGAGGACAGAGTCTGACACTTCTTGGCAGTGCCCAATGACAGGATGAAAGCCAATGGGCATAAACTGAGCTGCAGAAAATTCTATTTTAACAAAATTTTTTTTTTTTTTTATAGCATGAGTGGTCAAAGACTGGCACATGTTGCCCTGAGAGTTTGTAGAGTGTCCATTCTTTAGACATATTTAAGCTTGTTTGAAGATGGCCTGGAGCAACCTGTCTCCAAGCAGCAGTGGTACCAGACAATCTCCAGAGCTGCTGACCAGCTTCAACCATTTTGTAATTTTGTGATACTGAAAGACTGTGGAGGTGTGTGTCAATAAGGCAGATTGGAAAGACTCAAGTGCTGCAATACCATGTGTTTGTTACTATTCAGGAGTGTTTCTTTGGGGGAGGATATTCTCATAAATATGCAAGCTGATACGTGAACATAGAATGATGTCGTGGTTTTACACATTAGGAGAGTTCCCTGGTGGAAAGTATGAAGAACTGAACAGAAATCCTGCTAATTGAACCATTTCAGACAAAAAGCCTTCTGAAAGAATATACGTGTTACTTTACCTCAGAGTATTTATTATGGTGAGGAACTGGATTTGAAGTTGATGAATAGGTATCTGCTTTTTGGTAAGGAAGTTGTGTTGTTTTATAATGACTGCAAATCTGGCCTGTTATTCTACTTTTTTGTTTGTTTTGATTTTTATTTTAAATTTATTTTTCTCCTTTTCTTTTAGTTTTATTACAGTTTGTCCTGGTTTAACCAGGATAGGGTTAAGTTTCCCCAGCAGTGGGGGGGGAGCTCTAGCCAGGTTATTCAGATACCACGCGGACTCACATCCTGGCAGGTCACATTTTCCTGGGGAGCGCGGTGCACTCGTGGTTTTGTACATCGTGCTTCAAACTGCTGTATTTGGTAGCTATTTTGCTCTGTTCATTGCTATCACTATTACTGTTATTGTTATTGTTGTTGTTGGTTGTGTTGCTATTGCATTGTTGTATTAAACCTTTCCTTATTTCAGTCTTGGGGCTTTGTATTTCACTCCCTTTGTGGGGGAGGGGCAGCGGCCGCGTGGTCTCAGACCCCGGCAGAGGCTAAACCACCACAACTTTGGCGCCCAACGTGGGGCTGGAGAAGACTGAAATAAGGACAAAAGGAGAAGTGTTAGAGCAATCTGTTAGGTGTAATTTTTTCTGGTTTTACTTATATTGTTTGATAAGCATTTACAATGCTGGCCAATTTGCTTGCGTGGTGGGGCTGGATTAATCCTTATATCCCCTGTGTGTTCCCAGTGCTGGTGTTTGTTCTCGGTGGAAAATGTATCAAGGGACTTGTTTTGCTCTACTGGTTACTGTCTGCTTATAATGGGCTCGTTTCGCTGCTTGTGGGGGTGCACCGCTACCTGTTTGCTGCCTGGTCTTTTGTTTGGGGTCTCAGCCCCTCTATGGGTGAGCCAGGGGAAGAGATTCTCTCGGTTTTTGAGAGTTTTAGCTATCCCTGGAGCCTCCTGGCCACTGTGTTCGTGGCACAATGCTTTCTAAATGTCTGCCTGATCTTGTTTTGGGCCATGCGGTACTTCTCCAACAATAGCACCACCCGGAAACCTGCCCCGGGGGCAGATAGTTATAAATGGCTAGGTATGTGGGAGAAGATGGGCAAGTACCTGAGTGAGTGGTCACCCCCAACGTTCTGGGATTTTACTCCCGAACAAGTGCAGAGTCCTGATAAACTGGTGGAGTGTTTGAAAAAGGTGTGCTGCCAATCTGACAAATCCCGGGAGATGCAGCTCGCTGTGATGTGCTGGGGGCTTGCCCATGCTTACCGTGTCATCTTTAACCCTGTTCACTGCCCTCAAGGGGGCGAAAGAGCTGCAGGGTCTGAAAGTGAGCCTGCTGGTACAGCAGCTGGGCCAGGGGGACAGGCAGCGCCAGTACCGGTCGCCTCCACCAGCACAACAGCTGAGCCGAAGGGACAAGCAGTACCAGTATCAGTTGCCCCGATACGGAAAACCAAATATACCAAAAAATCCCCTCGCAGTGCACAGGGTGATAATGAACCAGGCCCATCACGAGAGCAGGAGGAAGAGCCGGAGGTAATAATCCGATCTCTATCCCTCAGTGAGTTGCAAGATATGCGGAAGGATTACAGCCGCAGTCCAGGCGAGCAAATTTGCACCTGGTTGCTCCGGTGCTGGGATACTGGAGCTGCTGGTTTGGAATTGGAGTGGAGAGAGGCCAAGCAGGTTGGACATTTAGCCAAGCAGGCTGGTATTGACAAGGCAATAGGGAAACAGGCTCAAACCCTCAGCCTTTGGAGGCGACTCCTGCTCGCTGTGAGGGAGAGGTACCCCTACAAGGATGATGCTCTATGTCAGTTAGGCAAGTGGACTGACATGGAGAAAGGCATCCAAAACCTCAGGGAAATGGCTGTGTTTGATATGATCTATGGTGATCTGAATGATGAGCAGTCACCATTGGATCCAGATCTGGTCCCTTGCACACAGCTGATGTGGCGGAAGTTCCTGCAAAGTGGACCGGAGGGACATTCCAAAGCATTAGCAGCAGCATCCTGGTGGCGAGACAATCAGACAGTGGATGAAGTGACTATGCAGCTCCGGCATTATGAGGGAAGTCTCCCTTCCTCCCAACATGCCTGAGTTTCAGCCGTAGAGGAACTGTCTCAGAGGCTCCAAAAAATGGAACAGGACATGTCCTATGTTTCACCTGCACGGGCCGATGTCTCAGCTATTAGAAGCAGGCGTTTCCCCACCCAAGAGAAGGGCGGTAGAAGGTACACACCACAGGGCACCCTGTGGTTCTTCCTCCGCGACAATGGGGAGAACATGAGAAGGTGGCATGGGCAGCCCACTTCCGCCCTAGCTGCACGAGTACAGCAACTGAAAGGGAAGACCACCATGAAAGGGGAGTCTTCCAAGAGAGATGCAGCTCCAGAGTCTAGTCAGAAATCCCCCAGACAGAATAGAATGGCCAGCAGTATGCTTGACCCTCTTGAGGGGACTAGTAAGTCATTCCTGCAGGAGTCACTCTTAGATCAAGTGAGTGATGGTGAGCAGGATTAGAGGGGCCCTGCCTCCAGCCAGGTGGAGGAAAGGGATAATTGGATTTACTGGACGGTGTGGATCCGGTGGCCTGGCACATCAGAACCACAAGAATACAAGGCCTTGGTAGACACTGGCGCACAGTGCACTCTGATGCCATCAAGCCACAGTGGGGTTGAATCCATCTGCATCTCTGGAGTGACAGGGGGGTCCCAACAGCTGACCCTATTAGAAGCTGAAGTAAGCTTAACTGGGAAGGACTGGCATAAGCACCCCATTGTGACTGGCCCAGATGCCCCGTGCATCCTAGGTATAGATTACCTCAGGAGAGGGTACTTTAAAGACCCAAAAGGGTACCGGTGGGCTTTTGGTATAGCTGCCCTGGAGGAGGTTGAGCAATTGTCCACTTTACCCGGCCTCTCAGAGGACCCCTCGGTGGTGGGGTCGCTTAAGGTCGAAGAGCAGCGAGTGCCAATTGCTACCAAGACGGTGCACCGGCGGCAGTACCGTACTAACCGAGATTCTCTAGTCCCCATCCATCAGCTGATCCGTCGACTAGAAAGCCAGAAGGTGATCAGCAAGACTCACTCACCTTTCAACAGCCCTATATGGCCAGTGAGAAAACCTAATGGCGAATGGAGACTGACCGTGGACTACCGTGGCCTGAATGAAGTTACGCCAGCAATGAGTGCTGCAGTGCCAGACATGCTAGAGCTCCAGTATGAGCTGGAGTCAAAGGCAGCCAAGTGGTACGCCACGATTGACATCGCTAAAGCGTTTTTCTCCATTCCAATAGCACCAGAGTGCAGGCCACAGTTTGCGTTCACTTGGAGGGGTATCCAGTACACCTGGAATCGATTGCCCCAGGGGTGGAAACACAGCTCCACCATTTGCCATAGACTGGTCCATACTGCACTGGAGAAAGGTGGGGCTCCAGAACACCTGCAGTTCATTGATGATATCATTGTATGGGGGGACACAGCTGAGGAAGTCTTTGAGAAAGGAAAGAAGGTAATTGAAATCCTTCTGAAGGCTGGTTTTGCCATCAAGCGACAGAAGGTTAAGGGGCCTGGAAGGGAGATTCAGTTCCTAGGAATAAAATGGCAAGATGGGCGTCGCCACATCCCAATGGAGGTGATAAACAAGATAACAGCCATGGCCCCACCAACCACCAAAAAGGAGACTCAGTCTTTCCTGGGCGCTGTGGGGTTCTGGAGGATGCACATCCCAAACTACAGCCTGATTGTGAGCCCTCTCTACCACGTAACCCGCAAGAAGAACGATTTTAAATGGGGCGCAGAGCAACAACAAGCCTTTGAACAAATTAAGCAGGAGATTACCCAGGCAGTGGCTCTCGGACCAGTCCGGACAGGGCAGGAGATTAAGAACGTGCTCTACACCGCAGCCGGGGAGAATGGCCCTTCCTGGAGCCTTTGGCAGAGAGCAGATGGGGAATCCTGAGGCCGACCTCTAGGCTTTTGGAGCCGGGGATACAAAGGCTCTGAAGCTAACTATACCCTGACTGAGAAGGAGATACTGGCAGCGTATGAAGGAATTCGAGCTGCCTCAGAAGTGGTCGGCACTGAGACACATCTCCTCCTGGCACCTCGACTGCCGGTGCTGGGATGGATGTTCAAAGGAAAGGCTCCCTCCACACATCATGCAACAGATGCCACGTGGAGTAAATGGGTTGCGTTGATAACACAACGGGCTCGAATAGGGAACCGCGACCCCCCAGGATTAGTGGAAATGATCATGAACTGGCCAGAGAGCAAGGATGCTGGGATGTCAGCAGAACAAGAGGTGAAACGTGCTGAGGAGGCCCCACCATATAACGAGCTGCCAGAGGAAGAAAAGTAATATGCCCTGTTCACTGATGGGTCTTGTCCCATTGTGGGAAAACATCGACGATGGAAGGCTGCAGTGTGGAATCCCACACGAGAAACCACTGAAGCTGTTGAGGGACAAGGTGAATCAAGCCAGTTTGCAGAGGTGAAAGCCATCCAATTGGCTTTGGAGATTGCTGAATGAGAAAAGTGGCCGAGGCTCTATATCTACACTGACTCGTGGGTGATGGCAAGTGCCCTGTGGATGTGGTTGCAGCAATGGAAACAGAACAAATGGCAACGCAAGGGCAAACCCATCTGGGCCGCTGAAGTATGGCAGGACATTGCAGCCCGGGTGGAGAACCTCGTTGTGAAGGTGCACCATGTGGACGCCCATATACCCAAGAGTCGAGCCACTGATGAACATCAGCATAACCAGCAGGCAGACCAAGCTGCTAAGATTGAGGTGGCTCAGGTGGACTTGGACTGGCAGCGTAAAGGTGAACTGTTCATAGCCCGGTGGGCCCATGAGACCTCGAGCCACCAAGGCAGAGATGCAACATATAGGTGGGCTCGAGATCGAGGGGTGGACCTCACCATTGACACCATCGCAGAGATCATCCACGGATGTGAGATATGTGCTGCAATCAAACAAGCCAAACGGGTGAAACCCCAGCAGAATGAAGATCGATGGATGAAATATAAATATGGAGAGGCCTGGCAGATCGACTACATCACACTGCCACAGACCCGCCGAGGCAAGCGCCACGTGCTCACAATGGTGGAAGCAACCACTGGATGGCTCGAAACTTATCCAGTGTCCCACGCCACCACCTGAAACACCATTCTGGGCCTTGAAGAGCGAGTCCTGTGGTGACACGGCACCCCAGAAAGGATTGAGGTGGACAACGGGACTCACTTCCGAAATAACCTCATAGATGCCTGGAGAGAAGAACACGGCATCGAGTGGGTCTACCACATCCCCTACCACGCACCAGCCTCCGGGAAGATCGAGCGCTACAATGGGCTGTTAAAAACTACATTGAGAGCAATGGGGGGTGGAACCTTCAAACACTGGGACACACATCTGACAAAGGCCACTTGGTTAGTGAACACAAGAGGATCTGCCAATCGAGCTGGCCCGGCTCAGTCAAAACTTCCACGTGTTGTGGACGGGGATAGAGTCCCTGTGGTGCGCATGAGGGACCTGCTGGGAAAAATGGTCTGGGTTAGTCCTGCGCCGGGCAAAGGCAAACCCATCCACGGGATTGTTTTTGCTCAAGGACCTGGGTGCACCTGGTGGGTGATGCGGAAGGACGGAGAGGTCCGATGCGTGCCACAAGGGGACTTGATTGTGGGTGAAAACACACCGTGAGTTATACTGTGCTTTTGTTAATTTTTCTTTGTCAATGCTAATTGCTAAGTGGCAGCTGGATGTGACGCACATGGTATAGAATAAAGGGGTGGATTATGTCCTGGTTTAACCAGGATAGGGTTAAGTTTCCCCAGCAGTGGGGGGGAGCTCTAGCCGGGTTATTCAGATACCATGCGGACGTCACATCCTGGCAGGTCACATTTTCCTGGCGCGGAGCGCGGTGCACTCGTGGTTTTGTACATCGCGCTTCAAACTGCTGTATTTGGTAGCTATTTTACTCTGTTCATTGCTATCACTATTACTGTTATTGTTATTGTTGTTGTTGGTTGTGTTGCTATTGCATTGTTGTATTAAACCTTTCCTTATTTCAGTCTTGGGGCTTTGTATTTCACTCCCTTTGTGGGGGAGGGGCAGCGGCCGCGTGGTCTCAGACCCCGGCAGAGGCTAAACCACCACACAGTTATGCATAACATTTCACAGACAATATGAATACTAAGTTATCCTCCTGAAGTATTCATCGAGACTTCAGTCTAAGCAATTATTCAATATCTGAAGGGACTATATCATATGAGATGGAAAAGGACCAAAATGATATCATATTACTTGTAAAATATTGATTAAAATGAGTTTAAGTAGTCTGAAGAGAAATAATGAATAATGGCTACTCAGTACTCTCCAAAGGAACAGCAGAAAGTATATTCAGATAGGGGTGGGACAGAGTGACCCTGACAAGGACAAACTGATTTAAATCCCACAAGCTGCTACTATCATGGTTTTGGCTATTACTATGACTCTTCAGAAAGGGCTCTGGCAACATGTGCAGGAAATAGCCAGAAACAAACCAGATAGGCAGTGCTGTGGATGTTACCACTCAATACTGTAAATCTTTTTTCTTGCTGTCCTTTGTAACCGTCCCTTTTATGGCAAAACACTTTAATTCTTTAAAGAAGTATTACTAGATCTAAACTGTGAGTATTCAAAAATATCTTGGAAACAAGATGTTTTCAATGTTAATATATAATTTTTGTTGCATGTATTTAATGTTAGTATTTTAAATTTATGTGGCTAAAAATCTAATTACACAAATATATTTATCTTTCCAATGGATAATTTACTATGGAAAATTTTCTGGCTAGTTAAGAAAAATTGTAAACTACCTTGAATATCTTTCAAGAGTGAGAGCTTGAATGTCTAAGGGAATTACATATCCTTAGCTGTAAAAAGGTACTTATTTCTTCTATGTCGATCTGCACAGCTCTTAGCATGTAGTTTTGTGTCTATTTTGCTCTAATATTTCCAAACAATTATATTTTACAATGCCTTTTCAAAGATACATATAAGTGTCTGCTTGGTATTCCACTTCACAGTCTCTATGGAACAGTTAGGTACATAGGTGCCTTCAGTTTCAAGTTGTAAATGCTCTGCAAATGCTAGAATCATGTGGAAAAAAGTCAAAGAGCCAATAAAACACAACACTTATCCCCTTGTATAATAACACAAATTAGAAAGAGACATGATCATCAACTCAGGAAAACTAGCCCTGTAATATATGTATATTGTCAGGAAATCAGCCTGAGAGATAGTGTGCGCAGCTGTTTTTGTAACCTAGTATTTTAGTAAGGCATTTCAAAGATGCAGAATTCTACAAAGTGGATCAGAGCTATATATTTTCATTGGAAGGGACTGACTTATCCTTATTCCTTGCAAAGAGAATCAGTTTACAAAGTCATTATTTTCTTTTCCTTTAACAGAGGTGTCACATAAAACATGGAAAGAAAGCACCATGTGACTAGGAAGCGAGAGTCACACTTCTGAGTTGCCATTCTGTGACAGTTATTAAAAGATTTTTTCTTGTTCTAAAGACCACTTTTTTGAATTGTATGACTTGATGTTCAACACTTTAAATTTCGCCTTTTTAACTTGAAAAAATGTGAAAATAATACAGAACAAAGCTTTTCTGCAGTCTGAGATCTACAAATGAGCTTGTTTTTCTCTAAAAGCAGTTGTGAGAGACAGCTGTAAAAGACAAAAAAAAAAAAAGACTATAGAATTCTAGGCTGTATTCAAGGGAGACAAGCTCTGTTTTTCCATATTAATCAATGTTTCATACCATAATAGATTATTATTATTTCTACAGAACTATATTTGGAAAGCTGCTACATAGTGTGCTACATGGCTGTTCTTCATTGTTGTGTTTAAAGGTAGTCTTATTTTCAGAAAATGGAAATTAAGTACAGGATAAACTTATGTTCCTTAGAAAAGAAACTCAGAACTACTGGATATTGTGGATATATACAGCAATTCAAATTGAAAGGTAGAGATTTTGAGGGAAATTATCTTGAGTATTTTCCTATTCACGTTTGATTAAAAGAACCCCAAACAACCCAATAAAATATTCTTGTAATCATTGTCTGATGAAGACAGTGGCTGTAGTAGCATCCTTTTTATAAAATTGGTAATGAATAATGGACTACATATTCCTAACTACATGTTGGTGCTGCTTTTCCAAAACTACGGTCTTATAATCATAAGACAATAAGGAGGGCTTTTCTAATTCATACCAAAGGAACTTGTATGAATACAAATACAAACTAATGCAACCTAGTTCATAGACTGGAGACATTACAGTGAAGGGCAAAGACTCTTCAACTTTCTGTAAATAAACTGGTAAAGATACCAATGGCAATCCAGTCAAAGAAGTCCAAAAGTCAATAAAAAACCATGACAAACCCTACTGAGAAACAAGTAATTTTCTGTTGTTCTTGACTTAAAGATTCTGCTTAGTACAAGCATTTCCCTGAGACAGAAAAAGTTTTTGCTCAGGATCTGGCCTATGGGAAATGATATAAGATCCTGAAGTGCTAAGGCTTGGACAACCAGCCCAAGCCGGAGTTGACCTATAGATGAATCCTGTATATTTTATTACTGATAGCCATTGTACTAATAGGTATTATACTAAGTTATAACAAACCACCTATTCTGATGTGTATTGAAGCCTGAACTACAGGCCCTGAGCCGAAGCTGCTCAGTATGTAATCTATAAGTGAAATATGTATGGAAGATGTAGCTATCTTGAATGTATCTTTATCTTTCTTTGTGTGTGGATAAAATAACAGGGCCATGGAGACCGTTGTCTGTCACTGTGGCCTGATGTGAGACCTTGCACATAATCCAATTAAATAAGCAGGGAAACTCCCTTAGCTTCTCCCTTGAGCTCTGACCAGGCTCTGGGGGAATCTAATGTGAGATTGAAACAAGACATTTCCACTTAAAACTAAGGTGCCAGCTATTCTGGCTTGTTGATTTTTGGGTATATAAGGCTGGACCTGCTCACAGTGACTTTGGATGCCTCACCTACGGGTGGACGCACCACTTAGGATTTCCCACTTGCCGGGACAGGCTCTCCAAATCCTCGCTGTAACCGGGGCTCCCCAGCGACTGCGGATCTGGATGATGGTAAAGTATGCAGGTGGTGATGTATCTTTCTTAATCATTATTCTCTCTCTCAGGTAGTAATGATTTGATGCATTACCCTGTATTTTTTTATTTGTTTAAGTGCACTATTCTGTCTTTTCTTACTGTATATTTTCTGTATTATTATGTTACATTATTTAGTTATGCCCAGTAAAATACGCCTGTTCTTTTCACTCTGGTGTCTGAGTTTAATTGGTACCCTTAATCAGCAAAACAAATCCTTGTCTTTCATATGAAACTCTCATTTCTCTGTTTCAAAGACTCTATTTCTAAGCTCTATATTCTGATACTGCAGTGTGGGAAACCACAAAACACAGAACTATACTTGTGTATAATGCAGAACAAAATTGTAGAAAACATTGTTGCATCCATAGACAGAAGCTCCAAATGTGATGGTAGAAAAAATTCTCCTAGCTAACCTTATATGTAAATTCACTGTTTCACAGCACTGGAGCAGGGAACATTCTAGTGTTACCCGTAGAAAAAACATTTTTTATGGCCATTGTTTTCATTATATTATCACTACTAATCATACTCATGGAGTAATATTAATTGTAAGGCTATAATAACCAACACTAAGCTTTCCATCTTTCCAAAGGAATGAAAAAATATCTTCCAATTTGTCTTCTACAAGAAAAAGAAAATGGATTGTTTCATATGTTCCTGGGGTCTTTGAAGTCCCTTTCTATTATCAGATATTTACTGTCCTGCAGTAGGAACAGCAGGTTCTTATACTTTACAGTATAGCTGCAATCTAAAACTTCTAGAGTGTAAAAAAACCCTTTGAACTTGCTGTCCCCATCCAGTGTTGGGGGAGGTTTTGATATGATCCCAAGAGCGAGATTAAGACACAAATGAGGTCAGATGCCATAGAATCTTTTAAGCTTTATTCCCGTAACAAGGGATAATAGCGATAGGACAGAGTGAAGAAGAAAGAAAAAGTCAGAACTACTAAGCAAGCAAATGGAAGAGATGCAGCAAGAACAGACACCACCACCATGAATCCAGTGACATCCCGTTGGCTCGGTCTCGATGCAGGTGATGAGAAATTCCAAGAAGGGAGTTCAGGTGATGTTGGTTGAGCTCCAAGTTCCAAACTCCAAGCTCCAAGCTCCGCCAAGAGATGATTTCAAATTCCAGAAATCCCAGCTCTGAGCTCAACAGATGTCAAATTCCACTGAGAGAGGAGTACGCAGTCCTTTTATTGTCTCAGTCTCCACAATTTCTCCGAAGAGTCTGCCCATTTCCCCAGAGTTCACTGTCATACGTGCTGCCCCATGTTTCTCTATGCACACATGCCCAGGTGTTCATGGTGGTCGTGCTGGCGGGGGGTCAACCTGCAGCATCTTCAGCCTCTGCACGTCTTCCTCACCCTGATTTCCTCTCCACCCGGCTCACGTGCAAGCGTAGCGCTAAGAAGGATGTTGTTGTTCCAGCTTCTGGTGGATACAGTGGTTTCTTTGGGGACATTTTGTTTCCTTCAGCACGTACTCCCCCACAGTGAGAGGATGTTGAGGCCAGGAAGTGGTAGTGGTGCAACAGCAATGTCGAGACAAACACAGTCCAACACAGTCTCTTACACTTGTTAATTGTGATGTAGTTTTAGAGAGAGACCTCATTCTTCCATGAAAAACTTGTGGACAGTAGGATGGTAGACTTGTCATTCAACCCCTTTTTGTTGGGTTTTTTGCGGGCCAAATTTGTGTGTTGTGTCCTCCATGGCACAAATATTTCCAGTTTTGTATGTGATCCTGGTGCTCATTTGTCACTTCTTTCATTATTAATGGCATTCACTTAAGCCAGCTTTATAGTGTCAACAGTTGCTTTACATGTTATAAGTAAACCATATCCTTCAGAATAACTTTTTTTTACTGTCTCACTGGTTTTCTAGATTCACCTAAACACCTTCTCTTCCTTGTTCTTGGTTTGGACTATGTTGTAGTTCTAAATCAGCCCATGATTAATCAAGGCTTCCCAGGACCTTACAACTTTACAAGCATTAATTGCTCAGAGGACCTAGGTGTAATGCTTTTGTTATCTTTGTTTCTTTACTGGGTTAGTAATTTTCTGTTAGTTTACTCTGACACTACAAATTATATCACTTCCTTATAATATTGACTTGACAAACTCCTAGGCTAAAACTTCTTTATATATCTTCTGGTAAGATCTGGATTTGCACAAGTGGGAACATAAAGGATGTCTCAGCCCCAGGCAAAATTCAATCCTTACGTTTAAAAATAGTGCTGCTTTCAAACAAACTACGTTGTTCACTATTTAATGAGTCATCGTACCACTGAGGTACATAAGTGAAAAAAAACACCTTTGGCTTTCTTAATTATGCAATTACCCTGTTTGATATTGTAAAAAGAATGTAATTTCATGATCTAGGTCCTCCTTGTTTAATTTTCATTAGAATATAATTTAACAGCACAAATTTTTTTTTTTTTTTTTTTTTTTTTTTTTGCACTGCATTGGCTTACAAATAATGACAAAGGCAATGTGAACTATTTTGTTCCTGCAGTCAGTGGGGTTCTACACATTTTTAATAATAAGATCAATTAAAGCAGAAAGCTTTATAATAACTACTTGTGAGAGGTTCTTAGAAAATGCCTGAAAGTGACTACAGAATGAACAGCATTCATGACAGCTATATCTTCTCTCGTTCCTTTGAAAAGGTCATCTTAGTTGAATCCTGCATAAAATGAAAATTTCAGCTATTGAGCATCCGAGAACTTGTCCTTGTTTTTTCAATTAGTATTTTTGTCCACTGGTCAGCACCTATGTATGAATCCCTACAGGTATTTTGCAAAATCTTTCAGTAAAATAAATGACTCACATGATTTCACATGAATTAGTTATTCCCTTGAAATGTTTATATACCTCAAGCAGTTTTAATAATCTGACTTGGGAAAACTCTAATTGGTTTTGAATATATCATAATGAAGTTAACATTTATGTTTCAATCTAATGTGGTGTGTTTAATTTCACATCCTTTTAATAGAATCTTCATAGGTATGACAAAGTAGAAATGCCTGCTTTCATATTTGTGTTTGCTGAAAGGAGTCAGTGGAGTATAATCAGTTTAGGGTTCTGAAGCTGTCTTTAGTCGGAGTTCTTGTCTTGCCTTGCCTTCTTTTCGACTCTCTTTCCCTTATAGGCACAAATACATCGTTTAATGGAAAATGTATAGTGATTGTATTTCCTATGCACAAACCCAGTTCTCTAGCAAACTATGATGTCTGAGAAGGCATCTGCAAAATCTAAGGGAAAATAAGAATATTTTCCCCAAAGGTTTTAAGGAGGATCAGGACATAAATTCTTTGTAAATTTAGAGATGTGAGTAGTAGTATACTCTACCATGACATAAAGGCACTAGCCACACTTCATCTAAATCTTGAACATGGGAAAAGACCAGTAAAATATTAACTAATGTAGAACAAAGTTGATAGGCAGGAATGATCTAGAGAAGATTCTTTGTCTTTGTTATAGTCATCATAATTTATTATTCATAGTCTCTCTTTCTCTGATATTGCTTATCACTGTCTCAAATGAAAAAATAATCCAAAACCAAAAAAGTACCACCTTGTTCGTATTTCCCTCTAAACTGTGTTATTTTGCTAGGTACATCTGTAGAGACAATGCCAGACAAATCTGAGTCATTAATTTTGCAGTCTAATGGTTATTCCTGACTCCCTCTCATCCCTTATTGATTTGAGCAATTCTTTCCAAATCCTGTTGCTTCCTTTGTTGCAACAGTATGTAACAACAGTAAAAGCAAAGTGAAGAAAGTGGCTAGGGTACAGTGGATAGAAAAGTATGTTTATATAAGAGCAAGCATCTGGAAGAGAATGTTGAAAAAAATAAGAAAAATAAGCAAAGAGTTTGTATTTGTAAAGAAAATAATAAAATGACCAAAAAAAAACCAACAAAAAATCCAGGAGTGACTTAGAGTTCACTTTACTGAACTAAAGAAGCAGAAAGATTGCTGTAATTGTAGTGGTTTAGATAATCTAGAACGTAAAAGAAAAAAATCAGGGAACAAAAGGAGATTATTTCAGTACTTGACATGTTGACCACTACTCAAATTTATGTAATTGTTTTTCAGAAGTTATTTCCCATAGCAAATAGATAAGTGTAAAAAACTGCCAGGATGGAGAAGAATGAGAATTGACATGAATTGGTGAAGGCCTGGATATGAGGGAACAAAATGGATAGGAGGTGAAAATCACAGGAAGGTTTCAAATTTTTATCTGAAAGGATAAGGGATATTTTTTCTGAGATTGCTGCATTGTCTAATTAAAAATGAATAGTCCAAAACATGCAGCAACAATTCAAGAGTACCTGTAAATGATAAGACTTCTTGGACTCCACAGTATTTTACTCTAACACAGATTTCTCACCTCTGAATCTACACGTGTAATACTTTAGCAACACTAATTTTCAGGAAAGTTTTCCTGTGTTATTTGTGTTATTTATAAAATGTAAAAGTTACATTTTATACGTTATATGCAGACTTCACATAATTCCTAACTATGAAGTACTAATGCTTGAAGTATGGAAACAGAGGTAGCAGAAGATCACACAAAACAATACTGTCTCACTGGATTGATATAATGTGTTTTAAAAAGAGAACAAATACCTCACCTTTCAAATTTATTTGCACTGTGAAAAACGTATTTCCAACGGACACGGATATTCAGGCTAGCATGTAATGAAGTGTTCAAGCTAATATGCAGTGACATCCTACATATAAGTTTCACATTATTTTAAATACAGTTTTTGGTTTTGTTGTATAGTTCAAATGGCAAATCTGGATTCTTGCCTGATGGAGGTTAATGACATTCAGCTAAGGTCAAGAGAGCCAGACATTATTCATGAAAGAAATTGCTAAGGCCTAGAGTCACTACCCCAAGTTTGTGGAAGACAATAATTTTCCTGAAAGAAAAAAATTATTAAAAAAAATAAATTCACAAGACAGAAGTGTCTTATTGTTAATAAAAAAAAAAACAAAAACAAAACCAAAAACAAACAAAAAACAAAAACAAAACAAACAAACAAACAAAAAAAAAACCAAAAACAAAACCAAAAACATTCAAAAGTTGAAAAGTTTCTGGCCAGATTGAATAGTCCAAACCTTTGACACTGTCCTGCACGACATCCTTGTCTCTTAAGCGGATTTGATGATGGAACATGCAGTGGATAAGGAGTTGGTTGGACGATTGCTCTCAGTTCCATAGAATCATAGAATAGTTTGGGTTGGAAGGAACCTTAAAGACCATCTAGTTCCAACCCCTTGTGCAATGAGCAGGGACATCTTCAAGTAGATCAGCTTGCTCAAAGCCTCATCCAGTCTGACTTTGAAAGTTTCCAGGGATGGGGCATCTACCATCTCTCTGAGTGACCTGTTCCAATGTTTCAGCACCCTCATTGTAAATAATTTCTTCCTGATCTCTAGTCTAAATCTACCCTCTTTTAGTTTAAAACCATTACTCCTTGTCTTATTGCTACAGGCTCTACTAAAAAGTCTGTCCCCATCTTTCTTACAATTCCTCTTTAAGCATTGAAAGTCCACAATAGGGTCTCCCCAGAGCCTTCTCTTCTCCAGGCTGAACAACCCTAACTCTCTCAGCCTTTCCTCATAGGAGAGTTCCATCCCTCTGATCATTTCTGTGGCCCTCCTCTGGACAAGCTTCAATAGGTCCATGTCTTTCCTGTACTGAAGGTTCCAGAGCTGGACACAGTACTCCACGTGGGGTCTCACCAGAACATAATAGAAGGACAGAATCACCTCCCTCAACTTGCTGGCCATACTTCTTTTCATGCAGCCCAGGATACAGTTGACTTTCTGAGTTACAAGTGCACATTGCCCACTCATGTCCACTTTTTCATCCACCAGTACCCCGAAGTCCTTCCTGGCAGGGCTGCAATCCTTTCATCCCCCAGCCTGTATTGATACCAGGCAATAGGCAGGACCTTGCACTTGGTCTTGTTGAACCTCATGAAGTTCACATGGGCCCACTTCTCGAGCTTGTCCAGGTCCTTCTGAATGACATCCTGTCCCTCAGGTGTGTCAAGCACACCACTCAGCTTGCTCTCATCTTCAAATTTGCTGAGCGTGCACTTGACCCCACTGTCTGTGTCATTGATGAAGATATTAAACAGTACTGGTCCCAGTACAGACCCCTGGTGGACACCACTCATTGCTGAACTCCATCTGGACATTGAGCCATTGACCACTACCCTTTGGTTGCAACCATCCAACCAATTCCTCATCCACTGGACTGTCTACCCATCAAATCCATATCTCTCCAATTTAGAGACAAGGATTTTATGGGGGACTGCATCAAAGGACAAATATGTTGGAGAGTGGCTTGGCAACTTCATCTGCTAGTCCTCAGGAACCTAGGATGCATCTCATCAGATCCTATCAATTTGTTTATATTCTGGTTCCTGAAGTCTTGGTGAACCTGGTCTTCTCCTACAATAAGTAGGAATTTTTTTCACCCAGTCCCTGCCTTGAGATTCAGGGACTCAAGAAATGTGGTAAGAGCAACTGACAGTGAAAACTGAGGCAAAAAATTTTTGAGTACCTCAACTTTCTCAATGATTTTGTGACCAGCTCTCCCTTCTTATTTAGCAGACTGTGTACCTTTTTTTAAATCTTCATTATCTGGGCAATACACCCATAAAAGGTCTTATTATTCTTTCGATCCTTCACTAGAATCAGCTCCAACTGTGCCTTAGCTTTCCTAATTCCATCCCTACACATCTAATCAGTGTCCCTGTATTATTCTCAGGATACACATACCTGGTTCTGCTGCTTGTGCACTTCTTACGCTTCAGTTTGACCAGGATGTCTTTACTGAATGTACTGAGTGTATGGTGCTATGGTTTGGAACTGTGTTGAAAACAGTGTTGATATCATACTAATCTTTTAGTTACTGCTGAGCAGTGCTTACACAGTGTCAAGGCCTTTTCTCTTTCCAATTCTGTCCTGCCAGTAAGTAGGCTGGGAGTGCACAATAACTTGGGAGGGAATGTAGCTGGGACAGCTGACCTCAAGTGGCAGATAGAATATTCACAGAATCACAGGATGACAGAATCATCTGGGTTGGAAAGGACCTTGAAGATCATCTAGTCCAACCGTTAACCTAGCACTGACAGATCCCAACTACACCATATCCCCAAGCGCCATGTCAACCCGCTTCTTGAACACTTCCAGGGATGGGGACTTCACCACAGCCCTGGACAGTCCATTCCAACCCCTAACAACCTCTTCTGGAAAGAAATGCTTCCTAATATCCAGTTCAAACCTTTCCTGGTGCAACTTGAAGCCATTCCCTCTTGTCCTATCACTTGTTACTTCGTTAAAGAGACTCATCCCCAGCTCTCTGCAGCCTACTTTCAGGTAGCTGTAGAGGGCGATGAGGTCTCCCCTCAGCCTTCTCTTCTCCAGACTAAACAACCCCAGTTCCATCAGCCGCTCCTCGTACAACATGTGCTCCAGACCCTGCACCAGCTTCGTTGCCCTTCTCTGGACACGCTCGAGTCATTCAATGTCCTTTTTGTAGTGAGGGGCCCAAAACTGAACACAGGAATCGAGGTGTGGCCTCACCAGTGCCAAGTACAGGGGTAAGATCACTTCCCTGTCCCTGCTGGCCACGCTATTTCTGATACAAGCCAGGATGCCATTGGCTTTCTTGGCCACCTGGGCACACTGCTGGCTCATGTTCAGCCGGCTGTCAATCAACACCCCCAGGTCCCTCTCTGACTGGCAGCTCTCCAGCCACTCCTCCCCAAGCCTGTAGCGCTGCTGGGGGGTGTTGTGGCCGAAGTGAAGTACCCAGCATTTGGCCTTATTGAAATTCATCCAGTTGCCTTAGCCCACCACTCCAGCCTGTCCAGGTCTCTCTGCAGAGCCTCCCTATCCTCGCGCAGATCCTCACTCCCACCCAACTAAGTGTCATCTGCAAACTTACTGAGGGTGCACTCGATCCCCTTGTCTAGATCATCAATAAAGATGTTAAACAGGAGTGGCCCCAAAACCGAGCCCTGGGGGACACCACTTGTGACCGGCCACCAACCAGATTTAACTCCGTTCACCACAACTCTTTGGGCCCGGCCATCCAGCCAGCTTTTTACCCACCAAAGCGTGTGCCTATCCAAGACTCGAGCAGCCAGTTTTGTCAGGACAATGCTGTGGGAAACAGTGTCAAAGACCTTACTGAAGTCAAGGTAGACAACATCCACAGCCTTTCCCTCATCCAATGAGCAGGTTGCCATGTCGTAGAAGAAGATCAGGTTTGTCAAGCAGGACCTGCCTTTCATAAACCCATGCTGACTGGGCCTGATCATCTGTTTGTCCCGCACGTGTTGTATGATGGTACTCAGGATGAGCTGCTCCATCAGCTTCCCGGGCACCGAAGTCAGGATGACAGGCCTGTAATTTCCCATATCATACTTCCAACCCTTCTTATAGATGGGCATCACATTGGCCAGTTTCCAATCTGTCGGGACCTCCCCGGTCAGCCAGGACTGCTGGTAAATGATGGAAAGAGGCTTGGCGAGCACCCCAGCCAGCTCCTTCAGTACCCTCTGGTGTATCCTGTCTGGTCCCATACACCTGTGTGTGTCTATGTGATGCACTAGGTCACTGACTGTCTCCTCCTGGAATGTGGTGGGGGTCATTTTCGCAGTCTCTGTCTTCTGGCTGAGGAGGTTGGATTCCCTCAGTACAACTAGTCTTGTTATTAAAGACTGAGGTAAAGAAGGCATTAAGCACTTCAGCCTTCTCCTCATCACTTGTTACCATGTTTCCTCCTGCGTCTAGCAGGGGATGGAGAGTCTCCCTGTTCTTTCTTTTGCTACTGACAAACTTATAGAAACATTTCTTGTTGTCCTTGATTGCTGAAGCCAGAGTAATTTCCAGCTGGGCTTTAGATCTCCTGATTTCCACCCTGCATAGCCTCACAGCCTCTTTGTAATCATCGTGAGTCGCTAGCCCCTTCTTCCAAAGGCCGTAAACTCTCCTTTTCTCCCTGAGTTGCAGTCAAAGCTGCCTGTTTAGCCAGGGTGGTCTTCTCTGTTGCCGGCTTCTCTTACAGTGCCTGGGGACTGCCTGCTCCTGAACAATTAAGACTTTCTTCTTAAATAGTGCCCAGCCTTCCTGGACCCTTATAACCTTCAGGACCGTCTCCCAAGGGATCCTTTCAAGCAGGTGCCTAAACAAGACAAAGTCAGCCCTTTTGAAGTCCAGGATGTCAGTTCTGCTGCCCCCTCTCCTGGCCTCTCTAAGAATAGAGAACTCTATTATTTCGTGATCACTGTGCCCTAGTCAGCCTCCAACCACCACATCATCCACCAGTCCTTCTCTGTTCACAAAGAGGAGATCCAGCAGGGCACCTTCTCTGGTTGGTTCTCTTACCAGCTGAGTCAGGAAGTTATCTGCGACACATTCCAGGAATCTCCAGGACTGGCCTGCTCTGCTGTGTTGTATTTCCAGCAGATGTCTGGGAAGTTAAAGTCTCCCACAAGAACAAGGACAAGCAATCGTGAGATTTCTCCTAAATGCCTATAGAATGTTTCATCCACCTCTCTGTCCTGGGTGGGTGGCTTATAGTAGACTCCTACTACAACATCTGCCCTGTTGGCCTTCCCCCTGATTCTAATGCAAAGACACTCCACCCAGTCTTCACTATACTTGTGCTCAAAGCAATCGTAACAGTCCCTAACATACAGCACCACCCCACCACCTCTCCTTCCTTGTCTGTCCCTCTTAAAGAGCTTGTAGCCATCAATTGGCACATCATATGATGTCATGCTTAATAATAAAAGCTAGGGGAAGAAGAGGAACATGGAGTGTGTTCTGATTTCTGACATTTGTCTTCCCAAGGAGCCATTACATCTGATGAAGCCTTGCTTTTCTGGAGATAGCTGAACATGGTTCTAATTGACAAACATCTGCACATGAGCTGGCAGTGTGCCCAGGTGGCCAAGAAAGCCAACGGCATCCTGGCTTGTATTAGAAATCGTGTGACCAGCAGAAGTAGAGAGGTGACAGTCCCCCTGTACTCCACATTGGTGAGGCCACACCTTGGGTATTGTGTCCAGTTTTGAGGACCTCAATACGAGAGAAATATAGAGCTACTGGAACGAGTGCAGAGGATGGCAAGAAAGCTGGTGAAGGGCCTGGAGAACAAATCCTGTGAGGAGTGATTGAAGGAGCTGGGACTGTTCAGTTTGAGGAACAGAAGGTTAAGGGGAGACCTCATCACTCTCTACAACTACCTGAAAGGACATTGTAGAGAGGTTGGTGCTGGTCTCTTCTCACAGGTAATTAGTGATAGAACAAGAGGGAATGGCTTTAAACTGCAACAGGGGAGGTTCAGACTGCACATTAGGAAAAAATTTTCACAAAAAGAGTAGTCAGACAGTGGAATAGGCTGCCCAGGGAGCTGGTGGAGTCATCATCTCTGGATGTGTTTAAGGGTCGTTTAGATGAGATGTTGGTGGATATGGTGTAGAGGAAAACTTTGTAGAGTAGGGCTGATGGTTGGACTCGATGATCCCAAGGGTCTTTTCCAACCTGAATGATTCTGTGATTCTGTGATCTGCCTGCTGATGGGAAGTAGTGAATGGATTCCTTTGCTTTGCTTATGCATTCAACTTTTATTTTACCTGTTAAACTGTCCTTACCTTAACCAATGAGTTTTCTCACTTTTACCCTTCTGATTCTGTCCCCCATCCCACCATCAGTGGTGGGCAGTGAGC
Organism: Strix uralensis; assembly: GCF_047716275.1. Classification (NCBI taxonomy): domain Eukaryota; kingdom Metazoa; phylum Chordata; class Aves; order Strigiformes; family Strigidae; genus Strix; species Strix uralensis. Next base: position 33,599,413 of record NC_134012.1, on the reverse strand, counting down.
AAGCGGCTATGTGGTTCTTAGCTGCCTATGGGATTAAACCATGACACTGGGCCATGCCAGTGTCCTGCCTTCCTTGCCTGATTTCTTACATGTGGGAATTGAGAGTTCTTTTGCTAATTCTGTAAAAAACTGAAAGTTTGGCCTCCTAAAATTCAGGGTCTTAACCTTCCTCTTCACCTGGCCTATATTTCTCAAGATTTTGAGTTCCACCAGGGCTGCCACCAATCTTTACATCACTAATTAGTTCTTCTCTATTTGTGGGCAAAAGGTCCCATAATGCTTCCTTTCTGGTCAGTGTGTCTGTAACCTGTGTTAAGAATTTATCCTTAACACTCTCCAAGAGTCTCCTGGATGGCTTACAGCTTACTGTGCTTCTCCTCCAGCAATGTCACGGTGACGGAAGTTCAGCACAATCAGAGCCTGTGAGTGTTATGCTACCCACAGTTGAAATAAGAATGCTTCATCAACGGTCTCCCCTTGGTTCAGCAGCCTGTAGTGAACATCAACCATGACATTTTCTTTGTTAACTTGACCCCTGATTTTTACCCATGAGTTCTAAACCTGTTCATTGTTGGTTTTTTCAATGTTTTTTTCTGTGTAGTTCTTTTACATAGAGGGTAACTCCCCCATCCCCTTCTTCCTTGTCTGTCCCTTATGAACAGTTTATAGTCATTGATTGCAGTACTCCAGCCATAGAGTGTAGAGTCTGAAGTCCATTCTGCAAAGGATTTTTCTGCTCTGACATTATGTAACCTAAAACAAAGGCACATTTTTCTATCTTAACTTGCACAGTAAAGAAAAAAATATTTTAAGGAAATGTAAAACGTAAACTCAGAAAATTTTACAAAGTCCAGCCATACTTTTTCTTCTAAAGTCTCTTTGTCCTAAGGAAGCTAAAAAGTATAACAGGTTAAGGTATTAGAATCAAGTTATGAGTCCTGCTCTGTTTTGCCAGGTTTAAGCTGTTGAGCATAGAGGCTGGAGGGGCAGACACTAAGTCAAAGAAAGGGTCAGTTTTTCTTTATAAAAAAGTTTAGTATCATAAAAGAAGTGATGATTTCTCTCAAGAAAAATAATGCTATTTACCCTCTATAGATGAATAATTGTCAACATTCTTTGCACATTGAGAGGTGACAACTGCAACAGGTTTTCAAGGTCACTACAGTTTATACTCCACATACGCTTTCTACTTTCTAATTCTGTCTTATAATTTTTAAGTCTAAATCCCTATTCCCAGGGGGAAAAAAAAAAAAAAAAAAAAAAGAAAATAAAAAAGAAAGAAAAAAGGAGAGAGGAAAAAAGAACATTATTAATATAATTGCTATTAATAATATTACATGGTCAACCATGTTTACCAAAAAATGAAGAGAAATGTTTTAAAACATTTACAATAAAAATGTTTTGGAAGCAATGTCTATTGGGTTTGCATGGCAAGATTTTGATAGCAGGGAGGGTACAGGGGTGGCTTCTGTGAGAAGTTGCTAGAAGCTTTCCCCATGTCCAATAGAGCCAATGACAGCTGACTCCAAGATGGACCCACTGCTGGCCAAGGCCAACACAATCAGTGACTGTGGTAGCGTCTCTGTGATAACATATTTAAGAAGAGCGAAAACACCTGCTGCACAACAGCAGCCAGAAGAGAGTAGTGAGAATATGTGAGAGAAACAACTCTGCAGGCAGCAAGGTAAGTGAAGAAGGAGGGGGAGTAGGTGCTCCAGGCACCGGAGCAGACAGTCCCCTGCATCCCATGGAGAAGACAATGGTGAAGCAGGTTGTTCTGCTGTAGCCCATGGACGTTAATGGTGGAGTTAATATCCACCTGCAGTCTGTGGAAGACCCCATGCTGGAGCAGGTGGATGTGCCCAAAGTACATACACCGTGACCCTGTGGAAAGCCTGAACAGAAAAGCAGACTCCTGGCAGGACCTGTGACTCCATGGAGAGAAGAGCCCGTGTTGGAGTAGGTTTTCTGACAGGACTTGTGACCCCAGGGGAGAGCCACACTGGGGCAGTCTGTTTCTGAAAGACTGCACCCTGTAGAAGGGACCCACACTGGAGCAGTTCATGCAGAACTGCAGCCCATTGGGAGGACCCATGCTGGAGCAGTTCACCTCCTGTGGGAGGGACCCCATGCTGGAGCAGGGGAAGAGTGTGAGGAGGAAGGATTGGCAGAGACAACATGTGATGGACAGATTGCAACCCCCATTCCTCATCCCTGTGTGTCAGTGGAGGAGAAGAGGTAGAGAAAATCAGGATCGAAGTTGAGCCCAGGAAGAAGGGATGGGTGGGGGAAGGTATTTAAGGTGGGTTTTTTTGTCATTACTCTACCCTGATTCAATTTGAAATAAATTAAACTAATTTCCCCCAGTCAAGTCTGCTTTCCCCATGACAGTAATTGGTGAGTTATCTCCCTGTCCTTGTCTTGACCCACGAACCTTTCATCGTATTTTTGTCCCCCTGTCCAGCTGAGAAGGCAGAATGATAGAGCACCTTGATGGGCACCTGGCATCCAGCCAGGGTTAACCCACTACACAGTCATATTCCAATATGTCTTTTTCACTATACAGCACTACCTGAAGATACATATGCACCCAGTTATATGTTTCTTTGCAAAGTACCTGCTGAAGTATGGTCAACATTGATTTGTTTGTGACAGAGATCACAAGCAGCCACATGTGGCAGTCAAGTGCACAGAAATTCTAAAAGAAAATCACAGTTCCAACTCCATACATTAGGAATTATCTTTGGATTCCCAGTTTACACATAAAGAAAAAAAATGTGGAATTTTTTGTCACTTTTTGATAAATAATTCACTTATATTTCAAGATTAGGATCACAAATTATTTTTTTTTTAAGCTAGTCTGTAATAGACTGCCTACCTTTGCATATATGATACCACACATTTTTCATTCATCTGAAAATGTTCGGTCAATACCACAGAACACTTACTTTCCCTTAAAACTGAATACTGAATTACTAACTCTCAGAATTGAAAATATTTAAATACTACCATCTGAACAATAGACTGAGGTTTAACATAAATCACTCCGAGTACTGTAGTGACTTCTCTTAACCTTTCATTTCAACAATATAATGATTTTTAACAGTAATGTTATAATTTTCTAAGTCATATCACTGTCACAATAGATATTTCTTAAGACAGAAGAATAATGTACATTTTAAATGGCAAGAATTCTGAATGTGACACTATTGTTGTATGCAAATATTATTTTAACATAGTAAGTAATTATAATAAGGATAAGCAGAGAAAGGTACTCAAGGATAAATTTAGAGTTTCATTAGGTACCATTCACAAAAAGAAAGTGTTTCAAGTCAGAAGGAAGACACAATAGTGTCTCCAAGGAGTCCAGCAAACAAAAGTAAGAGAGGAAAGTCAGTGATAGGGAAACAAACACTCTTCTGGTTCATCGTTGCCTTTAGCAAAAGAGAATTTTGTTTTGTCAAATTATGTTTCTCTATAATATTATTGTAGATGCTTACTATGTATTTCGTTTGATGTACAACCCCAACTTTTGTCTTTTTATTATTGTAATTATTACAGTGAACATCATTATGTTAAATATTCCACCTGTACTCTGCATCCTGTAGTTCAGAAGTCAGTATGAGTTCATTAACCTGTGGCTGCTGCCACATGTCTCAGAACTGGGGATGCAAAGGTGATGAATAGCCAGCAGCCATGGAATAAGACTGTGCAGCCAAAACTCTTTGCTCACAAAAGAGTCAGAAAAATGTTCAGCTGATGTATATTTGGAATCAATGCCAGATTGCCCTCCATTAGTTCTAGTGTACGCAAATGGGTACATTTTTCCTTTATTTTACTGGGATTTTTGCTTGCAAAGCCTAGGTGGTTTTTTAAACAGCACGCAACAAATAACAGAGCAAATAAAAAACATGATGAATATAATTTTTCTTTCGCAAAATTATAACATTTTTATGTATTTTCATACTTATATTCCTGTGGGAAGGAAGAAGAGGAAAATATACTGTGCTCTAGAGTGTAAAATTGCCCGTACAAAATATCATGGAGGACTTTCAAAGGAAGAGGGATTATCTTGCTTTTTTTTTTTTTTCTCTTCTGGTCAGGGGAGAAAAAGGAGAACTTTACAAGTATATGAAAAGTGGGGCCTAAGAATCTTTCTGAATATCTATCTCTTTGACAAGAGGTTCTGCATTTCCACAAAGACTTGCCTCCCTACCACTCCTACCTTTCTCCCCTTGCACACAGTCTAATATACTGTATTACACTAGAGTGAGTCCTCCAGGACACTGATAATACATAGATAACTACATTGCTATTTGTGATCTTCAGAAACAGAGAACTAATGATATTTATCTTTTTATTACATTATCCTACAGTTTGCTTCATATTTCTGGTGGAAATTGACATGTCTTCTCCTCTCCTTAAACTAAACATTTAAACAAAAGATTTGTCCAAGCTTCTTATTCCCCAGGTGAAATTTTCTGAGTGAATTCTTTTCACAGAAGAAACTATCTTCATGCATTCACTTTGTTTCATTTTTTAATCATCATAGTCTGCATTATGACTGAGTGTTGCATTATTGGCTTCTTTTTTAAAGAGAGAACATAGCATCCTGCTGGATAAACTTATTGAGCTCCTAATCTTGTGATTCATTCTTTACATCACCTGTCAATAGGGAATAACATTTGAAGATGGGACACAGTTTTTCCAAATCATATTAGGCTTCCTGAGTCTGATTTGCAAGTATATAATTAAATGGAGATGCATGAGAGGGAGCTGAAGTAATTATTTCATGCTTTTAGGTCTGATGGTCTAGCAAAAGAAAGGGGCAGGAGAGCATGAATCATGATAATTCAGCTGAGTAAAGTGCGGATAAGCAGTAACTATAAAAGCAGGCTTTAGCCATCTTGCACTGACACTCCCAATAGGAGTTTTTCCTGAGAAAATTAAAAATAATTGGAGGGGCTAGGTGAGGAAAATGAAAGAGACAAAAGTAACTGAGAAAAAGGACAAAGGTGTTACACAAGCAAAGGTTATATTTTAGAGTTACTGGGTCATCAACATATATCTGTTTCACTCCTCCTAACATCTGTTGAAAGGCAGAGAGACATCGTAACTGCTGATCTCTTTACATCATTATTTTTAAAAGGCTTAAATGAGATACAGAACAGAAAAAGGGCGAAAAAAATAGAACTGAACTTCAGAACTGGGACCTTGTCTTCCATTTGTTTCTCCTCTGGCTAGTTATAGTAAATCCCTTTCTAACCTTCCTGTTTCCTAAGTGATTCCTTATCTCTTCTGTGTTGATGCACATAACCCTAATAAGATAGTTTCCAATAGCCTCTGACACATTTCATTTATTAGAGACAAATGTTCCAGCACATACACCATTGAAAATTAGTTTAATCTAAGTGCTCTTAGACTCACTATCTGAAAATGTAAATACTCCTATTGTAAATTTTGATCCAGCTGACTTTTAGTTCAAACAGTAGATTGAGCTGATTGTGGGAGAGCAGTTGCATGTTTATATGTATACTTTGGATTATTTTGAGCAAATAAGAAAGCTTACAAATGAACCAGAAGACAGATTTTTTTTTTTTTTTTTTCTGTTGGAATTAATATTAGGCTAGATTTGGTTCGGGCTCTAGACAGAAAATATTGGACTTAGGGGGAAAAGAAATGATGAAAAGGGAAGAAGTGAAGTTTCAGAGTCCCACCAACACTGATGAAGGGGAGGGATTGTTACAGCTCCATCACCTCTAACCACTACTTACCCCCTCAATAACACTGCTGTAATTAGATAGAGATTAGAAAAAGGAGTTGAGAAAAAAGTGTACACATATATATATTTGTATACATATATATGTGTGTGTCTATATATGTGTATAAATATATATACTTTTGTATACATACATATGTGTATGTATATATGTGTATATATACATATATATATATACACACTTTTAAACCTTATTGCACAAAGTAATGTTACACTAACCAGAGACTAAGTCTGTTTGTAGCAATGACCTGTCAGAGACACCGCAGGGTCCCCTGAATGCATAGGCCTGCAGAGGTCTGGAAAGCTCAGGAGCATGATGGTACTAGGAGCCCCAGGTCCAGTCACACAAATGTCCATTTGCTGACATATAGCTGCGTAACAGCCTAATGAAGCTGCATATAAATAAAAGCACAGGTGGAGCTGTTTTTAAAGTATGTATAAGACAACAAAAAAACACATCTAGGTATACTGGCCCCACTACTTCAAAACTGGGTATGAAGAACAGATAGCTGTGCTGTCTTGTACTGTACTGTTGTGTATATAAATAGTGTCTCATTTGTTACTGTGGTAAAAATTTAGTCCTCATTCTGCACTAGAAATAATTGTAAACCATTACTTTTCTAAAAAAGTTATTTTCTGCCTTTTGTTTCTACTTCGGTAATTATCCACAACTCCCAGATATTGATTAGGTTTAAAATAATAGGACTGGAATCAATGGAAAGCAAAGACTATTTTCTGCATGCTGGCAGACATACATGGATAGATACAGTTTACTAAGAAACACTGATTATCAGCCCTAGTGGTAGTGTCCAATCAGCCTAGTATAAATATTGAACACTGGTACTAGCTATGGTGTGATAAATTCCAATTCTACTTGTCACAGAATAAGACTTCCAACAGACAGGAGGATCTTCCTCTGTAGTATGTTTAAGCTGCTGTTTTGTAAATCAGGCTCACATGAGTAGTTAGCAGTAGGAGTAAAACCAGCTGGAGTTAGAGAATACCAGCCTCTAGTCACAGGTTTGCGTAAGCAGTGCTTTCACAGAGCTCCCTCAGCCTTTCTCACTGACTCAAAACAATATATGTTTGACTATCGGCAGTGCCTAAGTAAAAGTCAAGGGGAAGCTAAGGAGAAAAATATATCAAAGACCAGGACAAAACAATAGCGAGTTCTCAGAAAGAATATACCATTTTCTCCCAAAACAGTTCTCTCCAAGTTTTCTCAGCGAAGGTGAAAGTGGTAAGAAATTGATTCCCCTATTCTTCCCACTACTACACCGACTTCTCACCTCTCCTGCCTATTGATCTTAGACACTGTATCAGCAATCTTGGGAAACTACAAGAAAAACTGAGATGAATGCATATTTGAGAGGTGGCAAAGACAAGGCAATCATTCTTTTACGCTCACCATATAATCTAGGAGTACTTTCTTGCTTATGGTTTGAATTTTTACAACTATTATCCAGTCAAGAGCTCCCTAGGCTAAATCCCTTGTATTATACATCAATTAAATAATTAACTTTCAGTTCTTAAACAAGAATCTATCCAGTTTCAGCTGAATTTCAAAAAATGAGCTTTGACACTTCAGCATCACAGGGTATATTCTCATTTCTGCCTCTTTTGCTATAACATAGATATTGAAAAAGCGTCTCCTCTGAAACTACATAAAACCTGAGAGCCTCTTAAGTGAGGAAACAGTGGTTTAAATCCTTAGGCACAAGTCATAAATCTACTGAAGTAAATACAAGTAGTAAGGGCTGCCATTCTTATTCATGGCTAACTTTGTGATGTTTAGAACATCAGAGTAATTCACAACTGACATTTACTAATTAACACTTAAAATTATGTGAAATATCACATCCACAGAAAGAAAAGTTGTCAGCTGCATTTGTATTCCTTAAGGGTGAAAATTAAATGCTGTTATCTTGTGTACAGTAGACATGCAGTGAGATGCTATCACTACTCCCACGTGAGGCACAGCAACCTTCTCAGCCTAGGGCCAGGATCTCAGCAGGTATCTGATTGGCTAATGGATACCACTAGGTATCAATTCTGTTTGATACCTACAAGCATACTTTTCATATTTCTAAATTTATTTGATAACTACATAAGTATACTCAGTTATATTTAACCTGAATACAGTGTAGTATAAACTGTACTTCCAGGCAGCATAAGTTACAGGTACAAAATACACGTAATTCTTGGCATTAGCTTGCAGGAGAGCAGACAGGCTAAGAAAAGCCTGGATCTCACAAAAAAGGAATAGAAGGATAAACTGGGGACTCTGAAACTATAACAAAATTTGATTTACAGCAGTAAATGTTAGGGAAAAAAAATTCAAGTTATGCAAGGGTACAGCAAAGAAATTATATCTTTGCACTGGTAGACTAAAATCTTGGAACTTGTGAAAAACAAGTAAGCAAACAAAAAAACCCAAAACACAACAAAGCACAGGACCACTGACAGGACAGCTGCAGGCAAAAGTAGAGTTGAGCCTGGTTAATGAATGACCAATGGACATCAGTCTGGAGCTGAGAAGGTAAGGACAGGGGCAATGCTGGAGACCTGCACTTGACAGGTCTTGATGGGACAGGGGCTGATGGCTCTGAGCTGAGCTGAAATGGGGATTCTGGACCCATGGAGAGAGGGGCCAGAGGCCCCAGATGAGGTTATTCAGGGACAGTAAGGTGTGTTAATGCCCTCAGGGTCCCGTGAGATAAAGTCTGAGGGAGCTTTGCTGGTTCATCTTGGAGAAAATGTGGTTTCTGGGAGACCTTATAGGTGTGCAAACTGGCTGGTTGGAGAACCCAGAGAAGATGGAGACAGACTCTAATTGGAACTGCATGGTGATAGGACAAAAGGCAATGGGCAAGCATCTGTTCCCGAGGAATTCCAATGAGATACAAGGAAAGCACTTTTACCATGAGGGTAATCAAATACAGGAACTAGGACCCAGAGAGACTGTGAGATCAACATTGCTGGAGGTATTCAAGACTCAGAGGCACAAGACCTAAAGCAGTTGTATCGAATTAGACCTTCTTTGAACAAAGGTTTGAATTAGGTGATCTCTGGAGGTCTCTTCCAACCTATTTACTCTGTGAATCCATGTTTAGAAGCAACATTATCTTCCTATGGGAGCATGGCAAAAGAAAAAGTGTTTTCAGCAATTTCATGGCTCCAGAATACAGAGTGAGCCTGCAGCTGTGCACTGAATACAGAATTTGTACTTTGAGAGAGATGCACAGATAAATGGTCATATGTAATATTAGGTTTAGCAGGGAGTTCAGTCACCTTTTCACACTGAAATGCTTGTAAGTTGTATTCCTCTGACCCTGGGACTGCTCAGCCTGAGGTTCAGTATTTATATGTTTACAGGAGACAATCACTCTAGAGCAAAATTAACCTTTTTGTACAAGCATGAATGAAAACAATTGTCACATGTCTAAAATTCAAATAAGTTACTCATTACCAATCAAACTGATTTCTCAAAGAACTTTGTAGTTTTAAACCTTTATGTTGAACCTTTGCATTTTACCTATTGGAAAATAATAATTCCAAGATAACAGTTCCAAAAGCTGGCATTGCATGGAGGACAGCTTTATCAGGAATTGAATTAGCCTGCTTTAGAATTTCCATTAAGTGACATTTAGAAGTGCACAGAAGCTTTTGAATCAACAGAAGTCATGGACTTCTACACTTTGTTAATTCTATCACTTCTCTCCAGAATTCTTAGGATTTTGTAGCTTTCTTTTAAGAAGTATTAATTACTGACAATTTCAGGTGTGCTCCCTATGCATTTTATGATGAGATGATTTGTGTATGGTTAATCTGCACAGGAACCTGACCTTGATCTTGAGTATGAGCAGGCTCTGCCCTTAACAGTGATAAGAGCTAGCCATGGTTCTGACCCAGATCAGGGAGCAATGACTGTACTCAACAGTATCAAGAAAGATGTCCTATGAAATTAGTCAGATATTGTATTAGACTTTGATCTCCTTTCAACACTGAATGACCATTGGTAAATATTTTCTAGGGTATTGAAAGTAGAGAAAAATGCACAATTTCTTTGTTCCTTGAATGCTTCTCTCCAGACTGTTCATTGTATGTGCTCATCCTTTTGTGGCTTGCTCATTTAGTTCAAGCATTTCACAGTTTACTGTGATTTCTCTGACCTGTTTTGCTTTTCTGTTTCTCTGATCCCTTCTGCTATAAAAGTAAAACCAATCTTTATACTCTTTTTTTTTTTTTTTTTTCTGATTTTTCTCATGTTGATCTTCTGCATGGCAATTGGTGTGCTCCTCCTAAAACTATCAACCATAGCATCTCCCCTACCATATTCAATTCCTTTCATCAAATGACACCTGCCATCTGTTCTTCCATAACTGAAAGAAATGCAACTATTTTAATTGTATAAAACCCCTCAAAATCACTCGTATGTGCCCTTGAGTTTGTATTTTATCTCAATCATTCTTGCTTCCCCACATTCTCTTTGTCAATTATCTCCTTTTTAAAAGAGTTTTATGGTCAAATTTAGATTATACTATCTGTGTAAAAGAAAATATTTCTGATTAACATATTTCTGAAGAAAAATATTTATTTTTTAATTTTTATTCCCTTTGCCATTATTAGTAGTATCAGAAATTTTAGTGTGTTTAACAATATAGAAGAAAAATTTATTTTAAAGATTTATACATTACAGGGGAGACATGGGGGAATTTAGACACCTTTTTTGTGCTTCTTTATGCAGTGTAATTAGTTTGCATGCAAAGATGTTTCTGAAACATAATCTTTTTTGTTATGGACACTTCCTGACAATTCTGACATCAGCACAGCTGGATATCTGACAAGCAGGAGAATTTAGAAAAAGATCAGTTTAGGCATTGCAATGTGTTTGATTGACAATATGTCTTAGACCAATGCCAAATGAAGTATCTGTGTTTGAAGGAGGAGGGACCCAAGTACTGTAGCTGTCTGTGATTCATTCATGGTGAGGAAAATGACATAAGGTGCAGCTAGAATGAGATACCTTAGCAGAATAGACTTTAATCAGAGAGGTAATTTAATTGAAACCAGTATGTTTCCTCTTCATAAGTATTCCAGAATATAGCTGAAGATCAAAGCCAATAAATAGGTTTTCTGTGATTCAGTCTGGTTGACTTTCATTAGAGACTTAAAGAGATAATGGCAAGGCTGTTGTCCTGAATAAACACATAGGGACAAATTTTAGCCGTTCTTCACTTGCTCTGTGTACAATAACCTACTGATCATGCTATGGACAAGTAAACTTCTACTGTCCTTTTTTGTAGGTCATTGTGATGCTGGTTAACTTTAGAAAACAATTTCCTTCTGTAAATGTTTCTTCCATTCACAGGAACATTAAACAAAAGAGATCTGCCATTCACACAAAATAGCTACAATTTACTATATGAAACTTGCAATACCACTGTTGGCTACTCTGTTTTTTGCCATACGCTGACATATTCATTACAGTTGTAAATTAGCATGTAGGGAGTTCCAACTACTGCATGTGTTTAAAAGGGTATCCCAAATAATTTAAAGTATAATCCAGTTTCAGGGTTCATTGACACATATGACTGCTTATGGAGGCTAATGTTACTTTCAGTGAACTCAGGGACAACATTCCTAGTGATTTTCGCAGGAGTGAGATCTGGTTCTTTGTTTTATATCTCTACCACAGCAGTAATAATTTTCTAAAGGCATATGATCCCTGTGAGGGGTTGAAAAACAGTTCCAGTCAAAGCATAAACTGAGAGAGATAGAAACTATTGAAACATATTTCAGTTTCCTTAAATTTCAGTACAAAATAAACCTGTATCTGCAGCTAGTCTTCCCAGAGAGCAAATTGTTCATTACCTTGTCAAATGTTAATACTATATAGTATCCCTGCACTGCTTCTTTTAAAGAAAATTGTCATAGTGATGCTTTTGAACTAAGCTTTGAATGTTGTTCTTTGTACTGTAGAGAAGATATATTATTTTCTTTTTTTTTTTTTTCTTTATCCATTCTAATTATAGTGGTTGAGAGCAACCAGGAATACAAGGTGGAAATACAGACTCGGCATAATCCTCAAACCTTTTTGTTTTATATGTGAACTAAAAATATTTCTTTACAGTTGTTTTTAGACCCCAAGCTAATAACAAATCACTGGCTTGATACCTAACTAGTGAAAGTTATTGTAGCTCTCCAAAGGTACAGTGATCCTTTGTATCAAACCTTTAAAGTGATTGCATTCCTTTTCTTTTTCAACAGTAACTATACAATAATTTTTATTTTCTTACAATAACAAGAGGCTTTCTGATCGTTCCACACAGAGTACAGAACTGCTAAAAAGGTGGATTACTTCTTGAAAAATCTACATTTTAAATATCTCTTTCTAATACCTGATCTTCAGCAATTCTCTGTAACAACAACTGCATTTTAACTTGATTGTGTGAAGTACTATCACCAAAGCAGCTTGATAATATGACAGCATTCAACACTCTATAAAAATAAGTTAATAAGCATAGGTTACTAGTGGGTCCATGAAGTGATGCTGAAAAGAAGACATACTTTCTGTCCTTTGTCCTAATACTTTTAAAATCTAAGCCAGGCTTTAAAAAGGCCAGTAAAAATGATTAATATAATTTCAGTTTAATCCAACATGAAATCTAAATTTACTGTTGTAAATAGCCCTTTAAATAAGATAGAGAAGAAGGATAGTTTAATCAAATTTGGATACAGAGAGAATGTAAAACTCTTTTGCTTCCTCAGATATGCATGTAGAGAGAGTCACTATTAATCTGCAAACATTAGTCAATAAATAACACTAAAATTATACACATTGTTCTGCAAAACATCTTTAGTAATTACTTTAGTACACAGATATACTCACATTCCATATAGAGATAAATGTGGCTTTGGTATTTTAAGGAATTTCCATGCAAATGTAGGTACCCAAAGTCTGCATGCTAGCTATTGTTTCAGGGAAATTATATTTTCCTATTTTTACAGGAAAAGATAAATTATTTGTTAATCAAACTGTAATAACAATTATTTGTAAATAAGTTTACTGGGGCTGCCCTTTAGTTTAAATTACAGATTCCCTGGGGCATGTGCTGGCCCTTTCCCTTCTGTTCCATCTTGTCATTTTTGCACAACAGCTGGAGTAGTAAGTCTTAGACATCCAAGTTCAGAGTAGTACAGTGCAGTACAATGTAGTGCAGTATAGGAAGCAATATATGGTATGAATTCAATGTTTTGGGTAATTGTTAATTAATGCCAGAACAGTGAATAAATCCTTTTTTCAGTAAATATTGAGATTAAGCTATCCCAGTTAGGCATGTGCACATATCTCCCCCAGCTTCAAAAACTGCTTTTCAAAGGTTCATGCAGGACTACTATAAAGAACATCAGAGGTGAGCATCAAAGCAGGGAAAGAAGACACCAATCTTTGCTGCTGCCATGGAATGGAATATGAAATAACTTCTTGAGTTACATTTTTTTCCCCATTCAAAAATGTCACTGGAGTCTTCACAGAAGCTGAAGCCTGAGCTTGAACGCATTCAAGTGTCCACAGGAAGTGTGTAAATGTAGCAGCTGTAGCAATTCAAGGTTGGTGTAGCAATTCAAGCTGCAGAGTTTAAGGATTTCCTGGCCTTCCAGCACAGCTAAAAGGGTTGATCTGAAATATATAATGTGTGTGGAAAATAATGTCTGGTATAAAACCATTGCCATGATTTCTTTACATATAAATCTAATAAAAAGACCAGTAATGCACAATGTTTGAATTCCTGGTCTGCAATTGAGTAATAAGGCACAACAAATATGAATGGCATGGACTGTTATTTGTGTTTATTTAATGGTGTGCAAAAGTGGATACAGGACAAGAGCTGATGTTTTCCTGACCATAACTCACTTTGCTGCAATGCTGATCTTGTCAGTCTCAATTGTTTTGTTTCTTTACTAAATGGGATCTGATATCCCAGAGCTCTTGTAGTCATACAGTTTATTTTCTGACCCTCTGTCAGAGCTTGCATGAACCAGAGCAAATGACTCTGTCCCAACCATCTCATCATACTAAATGTCCGTATAAATCCATCAGTTAGCTAGAAAATCTACTCTGAAGGGCTACACAGCCTTCAATGATCTAATATATGAAAAAGAACTGTGGCAAATCAAAAGGCACCATCAGTTTTCCCTTTACAGAAATCCTCCTTTCCAGTGTACCTAGTAAGGAAACCAGAATATAAGCAAGGAAAGAGAAAGCATGAGGTGGTGTATGTCTACAAAAGTGAACTGAGGATTAGGTTTGTTCTTCTACATATACCTGGAATAAGGACAATCATTAATTATACAATATTTTTTGCATATTATCTATTGCCCAGAGAAAACACAAATGTAGATCTGATAGTGGGCCTGCATCAAATTATTACTTAGTTATCTTGAGAACTCATGAGCTTATTTGCACAATTTTACATGTATGGGGTGGTTCTCCCTCCATTTTCCTCTTTAGTTTTCCCCTTTCATAAATGGAACGTGATTTGTTTTATTCAGAGAATTGACATCTGCAGCTGAGAGATAATGTGAAATTTGTTTCTTTATTTTTATAGTTGGTTTTATATAGGTACTCAACCACTTACAAGAGCATCTCTACTTCTTTCCCATAATATATCCACCATTATCATGTACTTTTTCATATATAAACCAATATTCAGTATGCTGTACCTGAGTCCTACTTGGAAAGATTATCTTAGGTAAAAAAGCAAAACAAAAAACCAAAAACCAAAAACAATCAAACCAACCCAACAACAACAAAAAAAAAAAAAAAACAAAAAACACCAAAACCAAACAACAACAAAAAATCCCCACAAAGCTTTCTCCAAACAACATTTGTTATCATCCAAGATATGTGTAAATATACACTTAGTGCTTCTTATTACAAGCAGCAAAAGACTCTTCAGAGCATGTTGCTGTTGCTCCTGTTCTCAATATGCACTTTAGAACTGATTAAAGCATTACTGATCTTCATTACTGATGTTCCAGTCCTCCTGATGCTTAATCACACATGTCGAACATATGCCAGACAATGTTGGGTGTCAAAAAAGTCAACATTCATATTTTCTGTACTTCCTCAAATACTCAGCTAATATATTCTCTCCATCTGTTGCAGAAAGCAAAGATAATGATAACACAGTGATGCTGAAGTTATCTGCTATTCTATTTCTGTCAAAGGTTGAGACTTTTTAAATACTATTAGTTGGTAAGGATCAACTAAGTCCCCTGAGCAGCTTTGAAAATCTCAGCCAAGATTCCTGAATTTTGCCTTTGGCCACAAAAGGAAACTGAATTTCCCTTTGTGCTTTTCACATCTTGTGCAGTTACCCTGCTGTATAACCATCGAACTCCATGATTCTTAGGAATTTTCCCTTCTTACTCATAATCTGCTCTTTTTTAACAACCACATCTTAATTTGTGAATAATCAGACACATACCATTATGCAACCTCTTTTTACTTTCCTCATACACAAAAACTTTCACATCAGCAGGTCCCAGTCTTCCTGTGCCAGCTCCCTGTATACCTAATGGCATGGATGACCTCACTTAGAAATTCTAGTCCCTAAAGGAACAGGGAATAACGTGTATGTAATGATAAGGGAATGGAAGAAATTCACTGTTAGCTGTCAAGGAGGATTTCTACCATCAGCATTAACCATATAATATAGTGGCAGTGGAGGGCAATGAATGTGGAGAGAAGTGAGAGCAATCAGCAAGCTTTCATTCAGTGAGATGGAAGAGCTTGTCAAAGACACAAACAACTAATCAGTTGCCAGCACTGATTGATGTCCCAGCCTGCATTCAAATCTATCATCGTAACCAAGTAGTACCTATCGTTTACCCAGTGGATGGATAAACTAGAAGTAATATATAGCATCTAAGCAAATAGATCATTAATTCCGCTTAATATGTGGGGGCTAAAGTTTAAATCTTTCTCTAAACAGCAATATTTCCCTTCAGGGAGGAAAAAAATAAAAACCTAAGAAAAAAAGATCTACTGTGGTCGATTAGGCAATAAAGATTATTTTTTTACAAGTTACAAATTTGCTGCATTGGATTTTACTTCAGTTTATGCCTCACAATTGTCACTGAATATTAAATCTAACAGGAAATTTATTAACATATTAATTAAAATAGTTAAAGAAGGTAAGAAATTACATGCCAGCAGAGACAGGGGACTGCTGTTCTGAGTTTCCTTCTTATGCTTTACACTTTTTTATTCCTCAAAGAGTTCCCAGGCTCAGCCCTGCTACACTATTACCCTTGACTTCGTATTCCTTTTTTCTGACTATGAGATGAAAATTTTAAATGCAGACATACAGTTAATTGGATTTTATTATTGCTTGACTTCTTCTTAATTGCAGGGCATGGCATTGAATGATTTCTTAATGGTTTGTAAATTCCACAGTTTGCACCAATCAGCATCAAAGTCAGTAGATTTTTACACATGCTTTTGTAAAATGTTAATTCAGGTCATAATTAATGGAAATATTGAGGTCTGCATTGATATAATGTAGAACTGAACAGGAGGAAATAAGCAGTCTGCAGTTCTCCAACTGAGGCTTGGTTTATATCTTCTGTCAGTCATTAATAGGGAAAAATGTAGGTGTTATTAATTAAGAAATAGTGTCTCAATTTGCTGCCTATACTATAATGAAATAAAACTATAATCTCTGAAGCAGAAACACCCAGAAGTATGAGTTCTATGGTTTTGCAGTTTATTAAGATACACTCAGTCTTGTTTCAAACACTGCTGTTAGCCTCTCATCAGTAGAGTACTGGTAATAAATAATTAATGGTTTCATTCATGATTTGTAACTCCTGAGGTTATAAATTATTAACATCAGGCAACTATAATAGGCATAAATATTTATATATTCCATTTTGCTTAATATACTTCATTTTTAAGACTGTAAAAGAGATCAACAGTACTATTAAAATATTTGACTAAAGCACAAGTTTAGTGAATTTGTTACTAAGTAGTATGTTTAGAAATGCTAAGGCTGCAAAAGAGAATATTTCTCTTCCTTAACTTTCAGAATTTTTTTTTCTGAAAACAAAAAACTTTCCTATTCAATTTTCAAATTATCTTATAACCTAAACATGACTACATAAAGATGGGTGGCAAACCTGTAAACTGTTCAGCCATGTAGACATTCTCAAAGTCAGTGTGTCAGTCAAATGAAACGTAGACTTACAACAGGGTCTTCATTATCTGATAGTAGATTCCCAAGACACCTCTTGTTCATACTGAGTTTCTAAATCTATAGAGAATCCCTGACAAAGCCCAATTTATAATCAGTAAAAATTAAACATTTAAAAAATATTCTCTCCAGTGCTTATATTAGTCAGGATGCACTGATGGAAAGTGTTCTGTTCTGTCTGAATGGTGACCTTTTTTTCTGTCATCATTTACCTGAAAACTGTAATATCACAGTACTTATACTAACTGCTGTGATAGTATTTCAGCTACACAGGCAGTAGGAATGCTTTAAGAAAGTATTTGTAAGAGGTTGAATTTAATGGACTGAATATTTGGTTTAAGAATATTTGTTTAACCCCAATGGCTTAAAAGAACCTACTTTAAAACACATTCATTAGGTCTTTGTTTTGAGAACTGAAATATGTATTATTTACAAAGTATTCATCCATGTATTTGTTCAGAACAAGCTAATCTCTTTAAGATGAACATTTTCTGCCGTAAATAGAGTATCTGTTCTTTTAAAATTCTCATAATCAAAACATACTTTAGTTTTTCTTGTAACTGCTGAATAAACCTTAAAAATATTTGAAAAAAAAGTAAAATATAATACAATGAAAGTACTATAAACTTGCCTTTGCTCTTTAATACAAAACTTTGTTTTTCAAATATTTCTTTGATAGCTTCTTTGAGACCTATAAAAACTAAATAATCAACTCAAATTCCACAAAACAGGCCCAAGAGGGCTGAAATACAACCATGTCCTGGGAAATTTTACTGAGCTCATAATACTTGTAAATAGTGTTTATTGCCCTTGGCCCCTGCTTTCCAATGGCTGTTAATGTTGCTTTACAATCTTGTGCCTAAACACCAAACTGCAGTTTCAGTTACAGGGAATAGCTCAGAGCTGTAATAGTATTTTTTTTCCCTCCTGAGCATGTTTATTCTGTCAGGAACTTGATTAATCCTTAGCATTTTTTGGTGTAGATCAAAGACTGATGTGAAGGATATTTTAATAAATTGTACTCATATTAACCTTTTGATTCTATGGCTTCCTGTAGACATAGTGGTCTTAGAGTGCTTCCTGTGCATATTGCAAGGTTCTTTGATCCCATCATTTTTAGGAAAGAATCACATTATATTTAAGTCCTGCAGTTCTCCAGAAAATGAGCAGGTCTTAAAACACATGTTTTGATTTTGTTTGCTTTGTTTTTTAACTTGAAAAAGCTGAAAGTAGATGTTGTTCCCTACAATCAAAATTACAAAAAATCCTTGGTAGTCAGGTATCAGTGGGACTCCTGGCTAAAAATAAATAATGTCTGGGTGGGATATGAGCTATGCCTATCCAACCCTGTGTATTAGGCAGTTAAATATATAACTACTCCCCCAAAAAATATATGAGCTATACAATAAAGAGATTAGATGTTTAGTTTGAGTTCTCATGTTTACAGCCATGGATCTCTACTCTACAAAAATGAGAATGGAAGATGGTGTGGACTAGGACACAGATTCATTTGCATAAAGGTCCCTGTTCTCCCTCCAGGAGAATTTTTGGAAGTACTACAGATCTGAAGAGACAAAAGCACGTGAAGGTAGAGAGCAGCTTGAAGTCTGACTCAGAAACCATGATGCATTCATTATTAAGAAAGGTGTTCACAGTTCAGGTAATTTTCAAATAAACTAGATATCTGAGGTAACAAAAATGCATGCACAGTTCAACTCATAAGATCTTGGTCAATGTGTCACAAATATTGCCAAAATTGCAAGCTAGGTAGTTCCAAAGTGTAAGTCACTGTCTACATAGCTGACTATCTTGTTCCATCATCAGCTTAATTGAGGTCACTGCAATTATTGATAAAATAAGATGCTATTACACATCAAGAAGTGGACTGGCATATTGCCATCAGTGTATTTTAATTGTTACTGTCTTTTTTTGCTCAAGAAATCTAACTACAGTTGTTTAATGAATTCTAAACATCTGAACAGTCTTGAATTTCATAGACTTCTATTCCCATTAGACTTTGCTTATCTTTCACCAAAGTTTTCCTGTGGGAGCACTTGTTGCACAGATATGACATATTTTCAATTATTTGGAAACATGTTTAAACATATCTCTTATTTAAAAAAAAAAAAAATGTACATGTCCAGATGTGTCAGTTAAAAACATATAAAGACTTGAACTTAATAAAGCATCAGAAATATGCAGCTGGTAAATTACAAAAGTCATACAGCAAGTACCATTATTACATAGATCTGATTTTCGCAAATGTTGGTATTATTAACTTCTAAAATTATGCTGTGTGTTTATTTTTGATATTTATCAGGGTAATTACACATTTGCTGTGAAAGCGTGTCAATGGGGTCTTCGTAAGCAACGCTTCGAAATATTTTAAAATCTGGTTTGCATTTTTTTCCTCTTCTAAGCCATCATAGAAATAATCCTCACTCACAACTATGAGATTATGGAACTGCCATTGTTAAACCTATGTCAGTGAATCATGAGACAAGTAAGAAACATCAGGATGAGTCTTTTGATTACATTGGGATAACTAACACTACATAGTTTAACTTCAGCTTAATTTTAGTAAGGAACAAAGTTGCTTCAGATGTGATGATGTTGCAGGGTCTTACACTATTGTTCTGAAAAGAAATTCACCAAATTTAAGTTACTCGATATCTGAGTTAATTTTGAGTTAACTCAGTCTCTGAGTTTCAGTTACTCACTTGCCTGCATTCTTCTATATTTCCCTTTCAGTCAGAAAATGTCCATCCCAAAGTAGTACATTTTCCACTAAGTATGCTTATTGCTAAAATGAAGTTTATAGCTGATGCTATACAGAGTTTTGTTCCTCTTTAGGTTGTCCCATGGGAAAAGGTAAACCAAGTCAAGATTTGGTTCAGTCCATTCACAGGTTGTCTTGATGACCCATACTGTAAGTTTACCTTTCTGTGTAAACCAGAGTGGGAGAGGGAAAGAGAATTGCCTGTCCCGTTATAGTGCAGTCCATGCACACAGGTAGAGTTGATACAGCCACTATGCTACTGTTCTGCTCTATATCCACAGACTGCTTTTTTTTTCATAGACGGTTAACAAAATACAACCATAATTTCTAAATACTAATACTTAATACTAAATATTAAGACAGTGAGAGGTCATAAGAGGTCTTTTGCTCTAGCTTGAGAAAGAATACTCATAACATTAAGAATATTCATTAAATTAAGGGACTACCTTCATTTAATGAATACTAAGACTTCCAAAATGTTGCTTGGATATATGACACCTTCTCCCCCAAGACGGGTTATTGTGTGTTAGACCCTTGCTCAGTTTAGCATTGCTCACTGTGGTTACATCAAGACAGATCTCTGTGTCTTTCCTGATTTCCTGAGCTGTTGCTTTGGTTGACTTCAGGTGCTTGAGTTACCTTTTAATTCAATATGGCTTTTCAAAAGGGAAACATTTCTGATCAGCTGGAAATGACAGTATGAAAACACCAAACAGGTTATGTTAACTGTTCTTTACTAAGATATGTTTTCTTCACAGTAAGTTAGATAGTTGTCTATTATGTGCCAGAAGCATTTTCCGTTATAGGTTATGCATTAAAATATCTTTAATGATTACACACATTTAGCATATCTAGGGAAAAAGAAGAAAACAAAAGAAAAAGCAGTGCAAGACACCTCACAGTCTAGACTACATCCAATTAAAAAAAAAAAAAAAAAAAGAAAAAAAAGTATGTTAGAAACTTCAAGAGGACTTAGACGATGAAGGACTTAAGACCCTTTTGAAAATGGGACTTACCCATATCCATACAGCTCAAAATAAAGTAGTACAAAAAGCTCTTCTGGTGTCTCTGATATTCTGAGCAGAGTGTTGTTCTAACAAAGATAGTCCGTTTTCAGTGTTTGAGCTAATTTATCCAGAGACATTTCAGATGTCCTTGCACAGCACTGTAGTATGCTGGAAGACACACGTTTTGAAATACCTTCATGCCATAGTCTCACATATGAAGTGTTACTTAGACAAAATAATTTTACCCCAGAATAAATTGCTTTCTGGCCAGCCATTCTGGGTTTTGTTTTTAGTTTGGTTTGCTTTGTTGTTTTTTGTGGGTTTTGTTTTGTTTTGTTTTGTTTTTTAATTAGGCAAGCTAATGAAATCTGAATCAAACCCCTGCATTCATTTTACTCTAGAGTTTTTAACTCACTTCTTTGGTATGGTACCTGCATTTCTTAATCATAAATACAAATTTCCTCCCACAGAAATGAGGGCAAGAGTTCTGATTGACCTAAATGGCAACAGAAGGAGCTGATATATTCCACAGTTGTTTCTTAGGAGCACTAGGTCTGATTCTCCTTGGTTTTATTCATGGTTAATCTTAAGGAAAGAATGCCACGGGTGTTTACTACATTTCACAGAAGTTGAGAATATGAAGTAAGGAAGAAAGCAGTCAACGTGAAATTGTGTGAGGAGTTTAGGAAAACAGAAGTATTTTCTTTTTTGCTTTTGAATAAAACCCAAAATATAGCTATAGTCACCAGGGTTGGTTATTTCAAATCCGTGGATATATATGTGCTAGGAAAAATGAGAACCTTTTCTTCAGTAGTAGGGTCACAATTTATAGACATGACAGGGGTTTTTTTGTTTTCCCTGTAGAAATTTTTAGAATACCTAAGATTTAATGTCTTAATGACACAATGATTAAGCACGTAAGATCTCTTTACATCAGTAGTAGTAAAGTGACTGAAAGCCACTTTCTTTTCCCATATTACAATCCAGTGACTGCAATGACTCAGTGACATTCATCCTCCCCAAAATGTCTAGGATCCCAGATGTAGCTGAGTCCTTGAATTATATTCCTTCTCTCACAAACTGTTAATTGTAAAGAGAAACTGTTCATAAAGAGGATGTCTCAAAGAACTCAAGTGGGATGCCCTGTGGGGGAGAAGTGCAGTGAGCTCTGCGGAGGTGGGGCAGTGCATTATTTCTCTCCCCCTCCCTCCTCTGGTTGCCCAGAGACAGAACTTGCCTAACTGTGCGGGTACAAGCCAGAGAAAATGAGAACCTTCTGGAACAAGCTATTACACATGTGTAAGAAAGACTATATAAAGGCAACAGCCCATGTATGTCTTTGTCAACCTACCACCTATGGACCAAGTTGGCTACTCTGTGACAACATGGGAATCTAAGGGTGGTGATTTACTTTCCCTATCCCCTCCCCTTCTTTTCTCATTCCTCCTTTTTTTCTCTCTCTCTTTCTTACATAGATTCATATATGTAAGTTTTGTACAAATTGCGATCAGTTGACTGTTGATGGGTTATTAGGAAAATAGTCTGATCACCAAAGTGCCTTTATTCATTCCCTGGATGTTTATCAGTTGATTGTTGCCAAATTGTCTCCATTCATTCATTCAAGTGGTCAGTTAATAAAGCCATCAGCACAATTGTTCCTCTGAGTCATTGTCATGACTTGACCTGCCCTGAAGCTCTGCCAAGCAGAGACCAGCTCTTCCACTGTACACAGGCTCTTGGGGAATTCAAAAGATTCATCCGCCTTGTAACCCATCATGTGGGACTAGACACCTTCCCCAGAAGTGCATTCTGTAGCAAAATAGGGATGACTACAAACTTAAGCATCTCCATGGGCACAGCTCAGATTTTAAAAATAAAGCCTGCAATAGATGCTGACACTGCAATCTGAGATCCCAAACAATAATAACTTGGATCAACGGGTGTCTTTCTTGGTCAGTTCTTGTTCATTTGCCATTTCCCCTTTCAAATCCCTTTCTTTTATTGAATTGCTGGCACCACATCATATAGCAGACCATGGCTCTTTGGAGCTCTAGCATTCACACTTGATGTTTCTTTTATTTCATGTTGATTCCTTTGTGAGGCAGACAGGACCTCAGCCTGAGGTATGTGTGATAGCAGGATGATAATATTTTCAAATATTTATACAAATTTTTCTTTTAGCATCTTTTCTAGGATATTATTTGCCTTAGGAATAACATGTTTTCATGAAAGATGTGTGACTCTACAGCCCACTGAGAAAAGCCATATACTTTCAAAAATATAGGGACAATGCAGTAGTATGACATACCTGTGATTTGCCTGCTTCATTGTTCTCCATTTGTAGACACTAAAAACACATAATCCTGGAGAACAAACAAAATTGGCATGGATTGACCCTTAAATCTTTACTGGCATGTTTAATCATGTCTTGCCCTGGCTGCAAAGGCAAAATTACCTCCGTCTCTTGAGAGACTAGACAGAGTGGTTAACTTTTTTACTGCCTATCATACGGTCATCTGCAGCTGACAAGCTTTTAGGATCTCAGTGGAAGAAACTTTGAGGCGTAGTAGGGGAGTTGTTGGTGGTTTTTTCTGCCTCACTGATCCTCATGTGTAAATTGGTAATCATACAACTAGCTTTTCTAGAACTACAGAGACCAGAATGCTTGGCCAGAGGGGAAATCAACTGATATTGTTTCCTAAAACTTTAAAAAACCCGAACCTCCCAGTCTGTAATCTAATCAAAATCTAAATTACCCGTATAGATTAGATTTATCGGTTTGCTTTATACTTTAGGACTGATGACATTTTGTCAAAGACTACACAAGGCATACTTTCTTTCAAAATTGTTGCAATGTTTTGCTGATAGCTGCCAAAAAGCAACAGGTGCATGAGCAGTCATTAATCTACAGAATGTTGTTAATTATTTATACATTGACAATATCCTTTTTTAGCTAAACATTTCATGCCTCATATTTTCACACTTCATGTCAAAAGGTGGCAGAACTCAGCCCTGCAAAGCTTTGGCAGAGAAGGTTAATTTTCCATGGTTTCGTCACGCATGAGTGCCACTTAACATCATTTTAAAAATGTCATTAGCAGAACATTATTTGTAAAACAGTTTCTTTTTAGTGGTTTCAGAGTTGACAGAAAGCACTAGCTCAAGACTTCAGTGGGATGCAACAGAACAGGTACAACTCACTCAGCAATGAGAATCACATGCACATCCAACCCCCACCCCCATCACCCTTCTGGATAATTTGGTAATTCCTCTTCAGAGAAGTCCAAAGTTCAGCCAAATCCTGGCCTGTCTGCTCAGTTCCTGTGCTCCTTACTAGAGTGGCTTATGATTACTAGAGTTCTAACATAACCTGTGTGCTCTAATAATACAAACAATTAGTAAGGCTTCTAAAATAATATTGATCAGATACTCGTGTGACTGCATTTTATTGTTACCCTTACGCTTACCAGGATCTTGTGGCTGCTTTCTCTCCCAAGTGATTGGATTGACTTAAACTGGACCACCTGTGGTATAACTACTCAATTACCTGATGAAGAATAGAAATATCTAGTCTTCAGCTAGTACTGGCAATTACAGATCATTACCAAATCAATCCCAAAAAGGCATGTGAATGTTATATATGTGATTTATATTACAGTATACTATATTATGTACATACATACATCATATACATGTGTATACACATATAGGTATGTATATATAAATAGGTATAAATTACATTGATGTCAGGAAATACAGCAGTCATGAGATATGGTTAAATCATAGTGAAGTTGTTTACAATATTTGACAATATTATAAAGGATTCTTTTACAGAAACCTGCATACCTACATAGATATAAGCAACTGCTTCAAGCCACCTTTGAAAAGAGTGTTTTTCATGGGTTTTTTTGCTTCTGTATTAGTGTTGCTTACTGACAGGAGAGTCACTGCTGAATGCTATACCTGGTTATTATGAATGATGTTACTAATTATACTAATTCTATAAATAATATAAACAGAAATATTTGTGCCATCAGCTGTCACTTTTGATACTTGTAATCATAAATGAAAGTCAGGGAAAGAAAAGGGAAATTCTTCACTGATTCCAGAGGTGTGCCTAGCTATTCAGAAAGAATTATACTACTTGATGAACCATGGTACTGTCTGCTCTTGTCTTCCTGTTTGATTACAGATCAGATACTAGCACTTTATGGATAAATGATCTGCCAATAAGCTTTCCTTCCTGCATGCTATGTTTCAGGATAAATTATAACAATTCTTGTGATGAAATGCAGCTTTCTACCATATGCTGACATATCACAATGCAAGATGGTGAAGTGTCACAACCAACGCGTTGCAATGTGATCTGCCACCCATGAAATGAAATGCTTCAGAAAAGCAACATACCAGTTCTTGAATAAACTCTGACTCCAGTACATACTGCAGCCAGTAGACTGTGTAAAATGCCTTAAAGTTATCCATAGATTGCTCAGCTCTTCTGCCAATATAAAATTAATGGTCTAATTTTAGCTCCACATTGGAAAAAATGCTGTTAACCTTACAACATTGCAGCACTACACTAGCAAGATTTTATTTTAGCCACTACAGTAAATGCTGACTTTTAACTTTTATAAGGTTATTTTTTAAGACATGCAGTTGGCACCCAGTACACACAGTTTCTCTATGACTGTTAATGGATAGGAAAGGTCGTAGCATTTATTAAGCTCTGCTATAAATCAAGTCTACTGAAATAGTCATAATGTATTCTATTAGTAAACACAAATATATATGCCATATTATGTCAGATTTTCAGCATAACAGCAGCCAGATTTGCACTGTAGTTCACTGTGGTGATCCTGAGTCAGCACTTACAGAACAGGAAGTGGAAATTAAGGGTAACCCACTTGATAAGCTATAATGAAACAGTAATGCTGTTCTTTGCTCACAATAATGGTTTAAGGGGAGAAATCCAGTCTGGCTGTACTTGGCTTGCCTGGGCATCTTCTTACTGGGCTGGTAAAGACACCAGCATGTTGGCTTAGATTGTTATTGTAAGTATTTAATAGGGTGTTACGTTCTTGGCAGGAGGGAAAGGAAGGAGGAGTTCAGCTGGGTTAAAAATTCATTGACCTCTCACCCATCTTAGTTGGCATGTAATGTTTTTAGTGTGAAGACTGCTGAATTTGTTACCTTGGAAGGATAATCTCAAGTCACAGTAAGAGAATCTCAAAATACCACAACATTGCTGGAAAAATCAGAAGAAATAACTATCTTCTGAGAAAACTGTAATTCTTGGAAAGTATTGAAATCCAATTTGGTTAAACCTTGACTATACCAGAAGATGTAGACACATCACTTAATCGTAGAAGAACAGTCATCTCAGCCTCTTTAAAACCAAAAGCATTTGCACTTACTGGTCCAAGTTTATGTTCTGCATCAAACATTGCCAGCAAATTGTCACCAACATATAGCATATGCCATTCTGGTCACGGTTCAAGGAATCAGTGTTAACACTGACAGAAGACTAGAACTCTATCAGAATGATATCAATGATCTCCATCCTTCTTTGGACACCATCATCTGATTTTGTGGCTCAGGTGGGGGAGAGTGTGACTACCAGAAACTCCTACATAAAGACGCTATAAGTTTTTACAAAAATTTCAGTGTTGTGTGAAACGCTAATCCAAGAATGGTTATGTCAGACTGTCTGAGGTGGCCTCCTGCCTACACATGGTGCTACGAAGGATACATGCTGATTACTTCTTGTACTTAGGTACCTGGACATATTCTAACTTAAGAGATTAGTGAGTAACTTTATGTGCTCTAAAACCTCCCTGGTTTTGTTTTCTATTATACCATTACTATAAATGAATTGTTGATCTGTTAAAATCCAAGTTTTTTTCACGGATATTTCAACAAACTAATTTCAAAAAAATTATAGGCAAAAAAAAAAAAAAAAGAACAAAGTTATTTCTTGGAAGAACAGACAAATATTTCTCTTATTAATTATTTTATTCTTCTGTTCTTCTAAAATCCCAGAAGATCATCCCTGCCCCCACCCCCAAATACTGTTTGGACATGAATTTTTGTATTATATTTTCTCATAGAGTCATATGAACAGTCTAACAGAGTTAATTTTATGCTATCACTAGTATCTCATAGATGATTTTTGTTGTCTTTCAAGAAACTACTGATCATAATTTTCCTTATGATTTCTAAATCCTTTCCTCTGGCTTGACTTAAGGCATAAAGTATGTAACAGTACCTCCAGCTAAATTCACTATAATTTACAGCTATTTGATTTCTTTCCTCTCTCTATTCATGACTGTTTATTATAATT
This sequence comes from Strix uralensis, assembly GCF_047716275.1. Taxonomy (NCBI): domain Eukaryota; kingdom Metazoa; phylum Chordata; class Aves; order Strigiformes; family Strigidae; genus Strix; species Strix uralensis. Next base: position 33,572,250 of record NC_134012.1, on the reverse strand, counting down.
TTTTGAGAACACCACAATTAATCTGTGTGTGTATATTATGTGTATATACATTTTGTTTTCTGTTCTTAACATATTGTTTTCACCCACAGAATAAATCACTGCTGACTAGTGCTTAGCACGGAAAATTTTGTAAGATACATAATACTTTCTTAAGTGACTATTCCCTGAAAGATATTTTAAGATCATTTCTATACAGGTAGCTGCAAACAGACATGAACTGGCCCTCCTTCAAGCCACAGCAGCTGAAGCAGTGCAAATCAGGAAGCTGTACAGCCACACTGCTGGAGTACAGAGTTAACATTTCCTTCAAGTGCTCTTCTACCTGTCCCAGAAAGAGATGCTGAATTATTTCTCACTGACCTTCCTGATATTCCTATCATTGGTAGCATTTAAGACAGCTGCACATCTTGCTTCAGTGACACGAGGTCATTATCAAGCTTAACACCAGCAGCCTGAGAAAATGTGCTGGGGTTTGTTCATTTTTTCTCCATTGCATGTTCTTCTCTACCTTCTTCTCTACTTTCAAAAAACAAAAAACGGAGGAGCACAGCTGTGATCCAACTCTCTGAGCAGAAGTACCCTTTTTAACAAGAGAATCCCGCTCTAACTAAATTACAATCTACTCCACCCTTGGCAAAAAGAATGTGAATTATTGCTAAACACAGAGAGTGACTGACTTTCTCAGGGAGTATATCTGAATGGCCTGAAGCATTGTAAACATTTTATCCCAGACAATTCTGGTGGTAAGCAGAACTGTGAGAAAGATGAGATGACACTGAAAATCACTTGCCTCCTGTGAGAAACTAACTGTGACTTCTGTCTGGTTTTTGTTATGTTTAGTTGTAAAATTTTATTTTTAAACTCACATGCTCTTTTACAGTAATTATCATAGGACATTCTGCTCACAAAAATGATTAATAGTGCCATGACTGGACAAAATTATAGGATAATTGTTCAGTAGCTGCATCAGGCTGTGGAAGACAGCAGAACACAGTAGCAGAGACTTTACCACAGTTGTAAGAAAAAAAAAAAAAAAAAAAAGAAAAAAGCCTATTCTGACTATATGGCTACCCTCGCAAGAAAAAGTAAAGTCCCAGCAGACAGCTAACTTTAGCCACCTAGTTACACTAACAAGCTAATGGTGTGATTTTACAGGAAAGACAGAAGGACCTTAGCAGGCCACTGGCTAAATGGAGATTACAGAAACAACTGTAAGTTCCAAAAAAAAGAGTATCAAATGAGCTAAAGAGGTAAGAATAAATAGGACAGATTATTTATTTGGGAAGTGACGAGGGTAGTAAAGATGAAGAATTTAGGAAAGAAAAAAGAGTGACAAAGTGTTTATAAGGGATACAAGATCATATGATCAGATCAGCCCTGCTGTTGATCACTGTAGTTTGGGACAGTATTATAAAACCTTGCTTTTTTTGGACATGGTCGTGTCAGACATCTACAGTCAGGAAAGTCAGATGTGTTTTTCCCCAGTGCTGTTGAAGGCAACTGGGAGTGCTTTTCCAAACTTCAACAGGGGAAGGCTCAGAGGGTACCCTGTAAGAACATCATCTCTTCCTAACAGAAATGGTCATGATGGATTTGAAAACCTGGAATGTGGAACAAAAGCTATGAAAGAAAAAAAAATGCTATGAGGACTTTGGTGAGCCAGAGTGACTGGCAACATGCTGAAGAAAATGTGCAGCAGACAATTAACAAAGTAGTTAGAAATCTCATAGAAAACGTGTAAAGGAAAAACTGCAAAATATAGAGAATCAAAGTAGTCTCAACAATTTCAAGCTACAGAAGATGTATTGAAATATATTCCTCTTAACAATGGAGATAACTGTAGCAGTTTGTGATGCTTCCTCAGCTGAATTTATACTTGATATAAACCTGTATTGTAATGTTTGGGCCTTTCTTAATCTATACAATACATAGTATATAGTAAGACACAGCTGGTTTTATTGTTTTGCAACATCACAGCCTATTCTTAAAAGGAAACTTACAAGTATGTTTACAGAAATAGCAACAAGAAGAGAAGAAATAGTACAGAAAACAAGGGTAACAGTAAAATGATCATGTCTTCACAGGTTAATTAATACACAGTTTAAAGTGTTTCAGCAAACAATTCTCAGCCTCTTTGCGGTTCCAATTTTAAAAAGCAGTTATGTATTTTTTCAAACAAGTATTGGAAGGATTATGACAGGAACAGATTTGTTGGAAGTTGGTTACAGTTTAACTTTTATTTAATCTGTGATAAGATATTTTCTACCTTGGGGATGAGGAAGTGGCAGCATCTCTAATGTGGTTGTAGTTTTAAATAGTCAGTAGCACTGAAGATAGATTTTTTTTTTCTATTTTCATAGATACTATTACCATAGTATAGATACTATTTTCATAGATATTATGTATTATACATTGTTAAAAATAAATAGCGAAAAAATATGACAGATCTGAAAATTTAAGGAGAGAAAATGAGTTTTTATCTGTTGTCATAAGAGAAAATAATAAACTTAGCACTAAGCTGGGCAAAACCAGACACCCAAAATAGCTGCCTAGGAAAAAAGAAGAAAAAAAATAATTCCAGAAAACCAATTAGCATATCACCATTCATGTGATATGTGTGTCTGTACAGAAAGGAATATTGAGACCATATGTTTCCTTTTTTCAGAGTTTGATAGACCTGGTTGCTGCAGTGTATCAGCCTGGTCATATGGAGTACAAGTGGTTATCCACTTGTACTTAAGTGTGTTCTATGCTGTCTAAACTCTCCTAATCTTGAAATCTTCCCAAAGATATAAGGTGTCCTCTGTATTTTCTTTCCATACAGTCACATTCCAGATTCCCTCAGCCAGGAACAAGATCCTGTGTAGCTACCACATGGTAATAGATGATGAGAGCATCTTCAGGAATGGTGACACTAATTTCAAACTACAAGGGATACTTCATTTAGAATGGTTTTGGGGAATGCCTCTGTCTTTCTTGACTCTCCCAAGGATAAGTATATGACAAATACATATGAGAAGGAGCAATGTTTGTCAGAATAGATTGGCATAGTGGAGAATATTTTACGTATAGAAATTCTGAGCATTGCCTCATTTTGGAATCTGTAACACTAGAAAAACATAATTACCTTAATCTATCCTATTTACAACTATATTTTGAGGCTTCTCAGATTATATATGTTGCAACATGAATCACAAACTACCAAGACAATTGTTGGACCCTTAAAGAATAAGGACATATGAACACATTTATTTCTTCTTTAAAGTGATAATAAACAAATAAATAAATAAGAGACAACTTCATCACCAACAAAGAAACACTACAAGTAACTGATAAACTTTTAATGATAGACAGGGCACTAATGTGGAATAATATAAAGAATAGTAAAAAACCTTTATGACCACTTCCTATTTAACAACATCTGTGAGGGACATAAATTTCTCTGGAATATTACGAGGGGTTTTGGAACTAGGTTGTTGGACAAAATAAAGTAAAAATTTTCAGGACAACACAATAAGTAAAAGATAGTGCTTTTGATCATCAGCCTTTCAGGTAAGGGGATAAAAAATTATAGGTTTAAAAAGGCAGATGTTTAAAGCAGCATGGTGTCAGATGGGATTTGATAAAGGAAGCAGTATCAAGTTTGGTGCAGACTTGTGCATATAACTTGTTTATTATTTGTTCATATCATTTGTTCATATCATTTGTTCACTGCTTTGGTTAATATAAGGTTACTTAAAATAATGTCTATCTTGAATTTTCAGTTAGAAACTACTTTTGACCAGAATAGATCAATAACTTTCTTCATGAAGAGTGTGTAGAACCAGATAAATTTGGTGGTCAGAGACTGACACTGTCAGTTAAGATTCTTCAGATTCTTCAGTAGGTTTTAGCTTTTTTGTGCCACAGATTTGAATTTTCCCTGTGGATCTGGTTTCTCTGATTACCAAACCTCTTATATCCAGGTGGGACACATGATAGGGTTTGCTGTTACACTAACCTCTTTCTAATAAAAAAGATCCTTATAGAGGCTTGAAGAGGATAAACAATAAATTAATCTTCTAGCTCCTTGACAATTTGTACCTTGTCCTGTGTGTGTACTGAATAGAGCCAGAATCAGTTCTGTGTAGATAATAAGCCTCATCAGACACACTGTGCACTATTGACAGACATTCAACTCCTTTTCTAATAACATTTACAACATCATTTAATATATTTACAGAAAACATTGCCCAAGAAATCCATCTTTCTATCACTCCCTATGGATTAATGACATTTAATGTGTAAAAAGATAAGCAAAATGCTCAGCACTTCAATTCTACCAGAATTTTACCTGTAGTGCTTCAATAACAAGAATGTGGCACAATCAAACTGAACTTCTATAGTTAGAAAATGAACCACAATAGTTAGCAAATGAACCACTTAAGCTGCTTACAACAATACTGAGACTATCAAGACTCATTAGGTCAAGCACAAAACCAACATAATGGAGCTAGAAAAAAATTTTTTATAGAAATGTAAAGAGCACCATTATTAGACCTAAGTCTATGGTTTACCCTTTCATTATTGATCTCATACTTTTGTCTTTCTTCATTCACATACTTCAGCTAGCACTGTTAAATTTTAGTGTGGGACATTTCCAAATTCAGTCTCCAATTTCCAGTGCTCCTTCACCAGTTCTCCCCCCAGTTCCCAGTTAATGCTTGCTATAGTAACATAGTCAAGTTCCATAACATTTCGTTACAGTGTTAACAAACATAATTTTTATTTCTATGGCAGAAATAGAAAAAAAAAAGTCTCATTATGCAAGATATTAATGATACACAGATAACAAATCAGCAATATTATGAAGTATTTACAACCAAAAGAATTTTTCCTAAATAGAGGCTTGAAATCAGCAGGTGTGCTCATGATAATAGAGTTCAGCAGTGTGTTTAGAGGACTGTGGTTTTAAGTCACCAAGACAGACATAGGAACAAAATTGGAGGTGGAAAAACTAAGCAAAATAAATTTTGTGCCTGAATTCGACAGAGAAGTCAAAGACAGAAAGTAGTCTCAGAGCATAAAAGTGCAAGTTATGAGCGTCAACAACAGATCTTTCCACATGACCATAATGAACTTGTTACCCTGATTTTCTATAAGGACGATTACATGCTTTCACAAAGAAACTTCTTAATTTAAGTTATGCAAATGTGGAATAACCTATGGAATGTGCCAGCATGATGTCATGGCAAAATATACATCTTCTACAGTGGGATACTGAAGGTGTTTTCCTCTTCCTCTTCCTCTTCCTCTTCCTCTTCCTCTTCCTCTTCCTCTTCCTCTTCCTCTTCCTCTTCCTCTTCCTCTTCCTCTTCCTCTTCCTCTTCCTCTTCCTCTTCCTCTTCCTCTTCCTTCTCTTGTTCCCTTTTCCTTCCCTTGTACCGTTTTTCTGGGTTTTTTCCTCCTTTTTTTCCTTTTTTCCTTTTTTTTCTTTTTTCTTCTTCCTCTTCTCCTCATCCCTCCTTTTCCTTCTCTTGAGGTGATCAATATCTCTGCTTACTGATTGCTACAAGAACTGTATCAGACAGCATAGCAATCCCAGTTTGGCTGGGATAGAATGCTTGCACAATATTAAGGTATTGTTTCTCACTTTGTTCTGCCACTAAGTAGGCTGGAGGTGGGCAGGAGACTTGGAGGGGCTGCAGCTTGGACAACTAACCTGAATTCACCAAAGGGATATTCTGCACTATATGTTGTTTTGTTCAGAAGTACAATTGGTAAAACCAGCAGGGGGGGTGAGGAGGTGGGGTCCAGGTTAACTACTCAGGTACTAACTGGGCATCGGTTATCTAGTAAGAAGTGATTCCTTTTGTGTCACTTCTCCTCTACCTTTTTCTTTTTTTCCCCCTTCACTTACTAAATTGTCTTTGTCTTGACCCACAAGTTTTATCACTTTTGCCCTTCTGATTCTCTCCCCCATCCAGTTATAGGGGAGTGGGTGTTCTACTAGATGGGGGCTTACCTGCCATCTGGGGTCAAACCACCACAGACACTTGTAGCCCTTCTTCTGACATAAAAAAGTAAACCTAAAGAAACAAAGCATTATTATGGCACCAGCCACCATATCCTGTAACTTAACTTTGTGGGTTTAAGTTTTAGGGGGCATTTTCTCCATGCTCTGATGTAATGTGTTTGACTATTTGCTTGTATAGTGAATTATGTCTGACTTCTTCCTCTCCCATGTGGTTTTTGTGTGTTTATAATACTCCATAAGTACTAAAAGTGGCATTTTATTTTACTACAAAAGGGAAGACTGAACAGTGATTGTCTTCCTTCAGTACAGCAGATCATCCTTGATTTTGCAGTTTAAATTTTCCACATTAGCCTGCAACACAACATTTTTAATATGACAATTAATTTCTTTAAAGCAAACTCCTTTTTCAGAAGGAACTTTCAAAATACAGGTGAATGTGACTTCAAAACATTGTTAGTTTTTACATATATTGTAAATCTAAATACTTCATTAAAACTTAAGCACCTACTTAAGTAATTTCCAAAAATCGTGTCAAACAATCATCTTATAAACTATATTTATAATGGTTTATTTTATTTATTTATATAGTAACACAAGATGATCATATTGAAGTTGGAAGGAACCTCTGTAGGTCATCTGGTCCAAGCTCCCTGCTCAAGCAGGGCCACCTAGAGCCTATTGCCCTGGACCATGTGCAGATGGCTTTTGAATATCTCCAAGGATTGAGACTTTGCAACTTCTCTGGGCAACCTGTGCCAGGATTCAGTCACTCTCACAGTGAGAAAGTGTTTCCTTATGTTCAGAGGGAACCTCCCATGTTTCAGTTTGTGCTCAAAAGGTCCTTTTTTGCAAAGCTTCTTTCCAGCCTGAAGGCCCTCAGGTGATTAATGAAGATGTTAAACAGGACTGGACCCAGTAAAAATCCTTGGGGTGGACTGCTAGTTACTAGCCTTAGAAAGTCAGTAATCTGCTCGCTATTGACCACTGTCTAGCTGACTGTTAGTTACTGACCTCCACAATATAATAAAACTTTGGCTCTCTGGACTTTTTAAATATAATGTGTAATCTTTATTCTTCCTCTCTTTTTAGTAAAGTTTATTGTCTTTTGTTCTTTCCTTTACATTTCTTTTGTTTTGTTTTTTCTTTCTGACCTTACCAGTTTTATCTAGAAACATTGCTAAGAAAGGAAAATTGCAGATCCATTCCTTTACCCTAGATTTCTCTGCATAATAGAAGCATCTAATTTTTCAGTAGACATATGTAAAATTTTCGGGACTGTTATTTTCGAAATATACACCACAATATTTCACTCACATTCACTATTAAGTAGCTTTTCCATTTTAATATGAAAGTTAGTATTTCATATTTCAACATGTTTTTCCTCAGAAAGAATTCTATTTTCAAGCAACAATACTAATAAACCCCTTGGATAAATGAGATAATTCTTGAGTTTACAGTTTTCATAAAAATAAAAGCATACTAGTTCTCATTGTTTCATTCTTGACTTGCATATCTTTTTCTATATTTCTGCCCTGTAGAGTAGATACAGATATAACACACTTAGATCATCATTGGACCTACTATTTTATTAGCATAATCTCAAATAGTTGTGAAGCAGCTTTGAAGCTTTATAATGCTCTTCCTTTTTTATTTTAGAAAGAGATTTTTATAAAAAAATATTTCTTCATTTAACTGCTTTCTTCTAGATACATGTGCTCATGGGAATTCACATAGAACAACAATTTCCTTTGAAAATCTTTGCTTTGTCCCTTATTTATTACTTCTATTTATTGTTTTCATATTTGTTTTTTAGATTCTCCAAGGGAAATGAAGGAAAATAAACATGAAAGCAGGAAAAAATAGAAAATAGAAATAAATTTGTAATTTCAGAAGCTACTGTTTCAGTTAATTTTGGAGGTGAGCCTGAACTTCATAATATTTAACACCACAACATGCTAAAGTAAGCTCCTGGTAAAATCTCTTTAAGTGGTCATTTCTGTTTCTTTTCAGTCTTCATCATGATTCATAATCATTTTTTTTCCTAACTCTCTTGTAATTTGTGTTCAAATTAATTACTTTCTAAGAACAGTGGCCATTGTCTGGAGACTAGAGCATTTTACCTCTTACCCAAAGGCTACTTTTCAGGACAGAACTTTAAGGTTCTTGAATGAAGCCTGGGAATTTCTGTTTTCTGGAAAACATTGTTAAGCAATTGGTTGTGTGTTATAAAGATACAGGTATTTAAAAATACCCTTTTGAAACACTTCCAAATCCAAATAAATAGAGTCAAATGTTATTATAAAAGCTATGGGTTATTTTGTTTGTTTGTTTCTGGTGACACATAAGTGTCAATTGTGCAGCAGAAATAACTGTCAGGAGGTGAACTGGGAGTAGAACATGATGCATGGATTGAGCCCTTGTGAGATCTTAGAGTAATTTAACTGACATATCTGTTTGAAGTGCCTTAGTGGATGAAATTCCTACTTTCTCAGACAATATGTTTTGTTTTGGCTAAATAATTTCAGCCTGGCAGACTTTGACTCAAAGGCTCACAAAGATAATCTTCTATCACTCTGGAAGTATGCAGCAAAACTGTAATTACTGTTGATCACAAAGAAGGGATTCAAATAATACCCATGATTTTTACCAAAGCTACCAGACTTTGACTTGAAAGCTTACTGAGGCAATTCTATACTATCCCAAAAGAGTGTAACATACTGTTAGTGTTAAGTGATACAGAGGCAAGACTGAGTTGACAATTTTCAGGACTTCATTTCCATAGAGTGAGTCACATATAGATTCAGCAAAGTTGGAGATAATCATCCTTGGCAATTACATCAGTTGTCATCTGGCACATTGAATTTTATCTATTATAGACAGATGAGTCTGATTTTTAAGGGTGCTTCACACAACCCTATTATCTTTATAATTCCAGCTAATTACAGGTCCTTTATTGTACCCCCAACTTTTATCACAAGACAAAGCTACTATGAATGCAGACAAATATATAAATAACAGGGACTGCATCTACAATTAATTAGGGATGCAACAGGCATTTAAGGAATCCAGATATACAATGAAAATTTGAATCCGAGGGTAAATGCTTTTCTGAGAACACAACATGGTAGTTAGCTTGCAGTCACTCTTTACTGTGTTAATTCATTGTTCTTTGTTGCTTTTTTTCTCCCTCTCTTTATGCCACATCCACCCATTTTCTTCATTTCTAATTTAGACTGAGGTTTCCTTTTGGAAAGAGCATTATATCTCAAAAATGGTGCTCTGTGAGCTGCCAGGGAGTTTACATCCTTTCCTCTGGCCAAATTCTACCATTTTGGCTCCTTGAGATTCCACCATGTGATTTCAGATGAGCAAGGCTGTTGGCATATATCTTCTTTCAGTTACAGCTATGCCAACTGAAGAAGTTACAGCCCACAGTTGTTTATTACCAGTGCCTCAGACCTGCCAGCTATGAAGCTTCATTTATAGAGATTGTATTTATTTCAATCAAAAATCAGGCTACTGCACGTATGTGGTATGAAAAACAAATCTTAACCCATTGTCTCTCTTAAACAGAAGACAGTCAGAAAACATCCACAAGAGAGTTCAGGCTGAACAAGGGAGCAGCATCCTGCCACCTGGAAGGAAGCAGCTCTGCAGTTGTCTACCACAGATACCTCAGGTGCAGCTAGAACTGCTTTCATTCACAACACGTGGCATGGCAGCTGGTTATTATTTTATTTTTTAAGACTGGTTGTAAGGCTGCAGTGCCGTATGCAAGGTGACACTATAGCCTAGCATATGCAGAAGGGAGATGGACCACAGCATTGCTTTTTCTCCTGAAGCCAGAGTATTGCCTCACAAGATAAAAGCTGGTTGTGTGATTTTTGTACTTGTTTAAGGATACTATTTCTGTTCCATTTCTGTAATAGTGCTTTGTATTTAATAGTAAACAAATTGGGCCCTATATAGTCTCATAGTTTAACATGTCTAAGACTTAGCTCAAAGATCTACAATAGAAATAAATATCATTTAATACCAATATATAAGTGCATTGTGTGCAACTAAGTGAAATGAGTCCTATTAATAGCAATATTTAGAGCTCAGATCAGAGCTTCCAAACTGACTAATTCATTAGACCCCTCAAGAGTGAAAGAAAAGCATTCATTGATGGATAAGTACTGAGAGAATATCTTCATATGTAACATTCAGCTTGGTTTTTTGTTTTTACTGTATACACGTCTGTGATGATGTTTTAACACACTAGAACTACTGCATTTAATATATAGTTGGAGCAAACTATTTGCATTTGTGAGTTGAAAACATTCTGAAATTACATAAAAATTAGGCCTCTTGAAGATTTCAATTATTTTTGCTTTGCTGAGACTAGTTAGTGAAAATGTGTTTGATAGCTTTCAAAACAGAATAGAGGGGACATTCTGTAACTCCTTATGATAAACATATGTAAGACAGATGGAGAATCAACAGTTTTCAGAACTAAAACTATTTTGTCCACAAATAATTGTTTTACTCTTATTTAAAAAAAAAAAAAAAAAAAAAAAAAAAGTCATATGAGGAAAATTTGTGGGTGTTTTATTTCACTTTTTTTGTTTAAAGTTATTTTATTAAAATGAGGGTTAACTGACTTGCCTTGCCTTGTTTTGCATTGCCTTGCTTTTCCTTGCCTTTTCTTTCCCCCACAATTCCTATGTAATATGACCTTGCAGTATTTCTGTCTAGAGATGCCCAATGAAGGGTTTTATTCATTTTCTATGCTCTAATCATGTAATGAGGTGCTCTTCTAAATAACAAGCAGGAAAAGGGAGCATCAAAACCTTATGGTGACCTGGTCAGATAAGAAACATGTCTTAGTATCTGATGTTGAACACAAACAGAACTACGTCTATGTGGAACAATAGTTGGTGTTGGCTGATCTGTTGCTATTTGAGTAACTGAGAACTCAAAACATGAACACACACACACACACACACACACACAATTCTCTTTATCCTCCAGGTTGTTAGTGATCTAGTAGATTAAACATTTCAAATGAAGTGTCTGCAGATCTGAACACTATATGAACCTGTAGAGAATCACCCATACTTAATGCTATCTTTTTGTACTCTGAACAAAATATTTGAATTCCACACAGGTGTTTATTTCATAAATTAGGAGGAAAATAAAGTTGTTTCTAGACAAATGACATGACTAGAATAAAACTAGAGAATACTATTTAAATTGAGTTAATATGGGAAAAAGGAGAACATAAAGTTACAGGACTTCTTTTATCCTTTAAGCATAGAATTAATTTTTCTTTCCATTTATAAAAGCAATAATTTCCAAGGCCTTCTTTCAAGTCATGAATATTTTACCCAGAGCTCTCCCTGAGAGGGAGAAAAACAGCTTTTCAACCAGCTGGTGCAGGGTTATATTTGGCATATGGAGCCTGGATTCGGTTATTGACTTAGAAGCCCATAAATACCCCCTTAACAACAGTGCTCTGTGTAATACACATCGTTGGGGAACTCCTTAGCACAGATTTCTAAGGTATCCAACCTGCTTGTCTACTAACAACACCATACACAGCAAAGCAAAAGACCTGAATTTAGATCAGGTTGATAAAATCTTGATGCTGACAAGCTGGGGAATCTTCAGTAACAAAATAAACTCTGGGAATTTGTTTAATGAAGAAAGAAACTAAAACCTTTTCACTAGTCTTTAGAATAATTTTCAACTAATTTCACGTGTTCTATTACTAAAAGTTGCTAAATTAATAATGCTGAGAAATTATATATGTTTTATGCAAGTCACATATACAGTACAACCAGCAACAATACAAGCTTTCTCATAACATCAATTGGGGTACCATGGAAGTCTGTTTTCCTTACAGCTTCAAGTTTTAATAAGATTTCAATTAAACATTTTATTTTTTTTCTTTTTTGATGAAGCAATTAAAATGACTCTTCAGGGTTAGCCAATTCACTCTTCTTGGTAAAATTACTTATAAAATTACTTTTTTGTTAATATTTCCAGGTTCTTTTGTTCATTTGCCTGAGAAAAATAATATAAGGTCTCTATATGCTGAATAGTTCAATGCATGTGTTGTGCAGGCATGTAACAGCTGGGATCTATCATTGCCAAGTGATAATTAAACAAAGTTGGCAAGAGAACTCTGGGAAAAGTTGTGTATGCAAAACAGAACCATACATCTTCTGTTAGGAATGTTCTTGTGCGTTTGTGAAAAATGCATTCAGATGACTTTCTGGTTTTTTTTTTTTTTAATTATTTACTAGAAGTAAAGACCATTTCAATTAATTTAAAATGGGGATGTTAACTATGAAAATCACTAAAATCAGAAAGGTCAGTCAAGTAGCATAATTCCCCAAAATTTACCTTGTTTAGAGAATTAGAGCAAAACGTGACTTCTTAACAGTATCCATAATTAATCAATTCTGCTTAATTTCCAGGCTGGCAAAAGAGTTGTGTAAATTTTAAAATAAGCTTTTTTTAAAAGGAATATTGCAGACTCATTATGCAAGGTGTAAACATATAATAAAGTATATCAATCTAAATTCTGGATCTGAGGATGATAAACATTAAGTCAAGCAAAACAAACTGTCAGGATAACCATGACTTTAAAAATGTTCACCTGTATATTTTTACACTTTAAACATTTATGTTTCTGTGGTCTTAAATATGGCTATTCATAGTATGAAATATATATGATTTATTGGCAGGAATTGGTTAAATATATTATCTCCACAATTACACACTCTGAAAGGAACATTCAGAAGTTACTTTCCTGTGACAAGTACTTACAAGGAAATGACAACTATTTCACCCTCCTGAAGTAAGAGGAAGAAATGAAACTTTCTGAAGAAACTGCTGTGAATAGTTTGGTCATCTCCAGTCAGTAACTATGAATCTTATTGGCACTAAATGGGACCATAGGGCTGGAATCAATACACCAGTTCACCAGTCTGTACTGCAGGTTGCTGCACTGCAATGCTTTGTACCAGAATAGATTACTTGATAAGAACTCAGAATTCGTAACTGTGAGATCTTATTACTTGCTTATTGCTATGGGCAATGGATAAAGCTCTTCTGGAGTTATGCTAGCTCTTTTGGGAAAGGGCTTGAAGATTATTGTGATGATGTCCTATGTTCTTGACTATCGTGCAACTTGTAGCCCTTTAAGTCAGCTCAACCCATCTTAGAGTATCTATTCATTAAGTAAGAGCCAAAGGGACTCTTCCTTCAGCCAGACACGTTATACAGGAGCTACATCTGTGAATAAATTGAAAGCTTTCACTGCTCAGATTCTCAAGTTATCTGCCCCTCAGCAAAGTGGTAATCTTTTTACCACAGCTTGTCTTTTTTATTTAATTATAGCTGAGCATCTGGAACCCAGGAAATATCTAGGGCAGTGATATTAAATTGTGGGTCTATCATTTCCTTCTTTTGTCTTTTACTTTGTTTCTGGTCACTTAGTCCTTCACCTAGAATGAACTGTATCCATTCTTAGTATCTCTTAGTAATTGCAATCAAAAATACTTGCTATTATTATGTCTACAGAAACATGGAGGATAAACATTTCAGCAGTATTTTTACTAATTGCCCCAGTATAATATAGAAAAGCAGACAATAAGCAAGTCTAATCCCCTTTGAATTCAGAATGTTAGAAAGGTTACTAGAAAGCATTCAGATTTCTAGGTTATTAAAACAGCAGTTTTGAGACTGGCGATGGTATCTGAGAAACTTTATAGATTGTATTGGTTGTATATTGTAATATTGCAGATCTTGGAACACAACTTGAAAGTTTTGCAGCCAGATATGTGTTCTGTAAATGCATCACAGAAGAGTATCACAGTCTGTAAAGTATTGTATTTAAAGCTTCTATCTACCACTAAGTATAAAAATGTTTCCTGAGGAAATGTAGCTGGTTATTATTGTGGGAATACAGTGGTCACTGAGGTGACGTTATGTAGGAACTTTTCAATGCAGATCAATACTGGCAATTCATTTGGGTCAGTATGAAATTTCCACTGTTAGTCCATTAATGTTGAAAAAGAGTAATGGAAGACAGGATGCAGAAACAGAAGCAAAGGGAAGGCAATGATAAAGCAAACAAACTGTTATATATTAAAATGGGAAAGGAGAAGGAGCAGGCAAAAAAGCTTACAGTGTATGACTACATGGTAGGCTACCAAAGAAGGTCCTGCTGTTAAAACAGGTGTGTGCTGAGTTCCCTACTATGACAATGATCCCATGTGAGGTCCTTAAAACAATTATTACTGTAATTATGCACCCTTTTCCTTCTGTGTCCTTCTTCCTACTGGTGAAGTAGCTAGAGATCATTTTAAAACAAAAGTGAAAAGTGAAAAAAAAATTTGTTATTTCCCCGTTTGCAGTAAGATACAGACATATATTTTCTATATATAGAAGCCGCCTCTGGCTATCTTTCATATTACTGTAGATTATTTTTGGTGTTAAAAGACAACCATGAGTGCTTACACAAGTATTTGCAGTTAATGTGATTAATGTGATTTCAGCAGCAGGAAAAGTAAGCATTCCAGCAAATGGAAGTAGGGATTATCTACAGTACAAAAGATACTGTTGCAAGAACCAGGGACTGAAAGCAATAACATGTCGTTATGGTTCTGAAATCCCTGGATTCTTTCTGTTGCTATCACTTCATTGTAGGCAGATGTCTCATATTTAGCAAGTGGTTTTCACAATTTCATATATTTTGTGGGTTATATCTTGCTCACATTTCTACTACCCAAATATTTGTGAATCTCACTAATGAAGAAATTACAAGGGAACTTTTGTGTAGGCACAATGAGGATCTCAAAAAGACTAACCAAGTCGAAGCAAATCAGATATATGGATATATTTTATCTTAAACAGTGTTTAAAATTCAAGAATTAGCTTATATGGCCGTTCATATCTCAGAGGCAACAGCCTTTTTAATGATCATCACAATAAGGAGTATAGCGAGGATAGTACTACAATGGAAGATTAGTTCTTTAAACCCAGGCCCCCTTCAGTACTTAAGCAAGTTTTTATTTATCATATGATGTGGAAAAGTTTTCATCACTTTTTCTGACTCCAGCTTTTTAGATAATTTAAAGCAATTTTAAACTGTTTAGTTAATCCATTGAAATAATCATCTTTAGTGTTATTTATTAAACAAGCCATGGAAGATGAAAACCATTATAAGAAGTTGGAAGACTGTTCTGAAAAAAAAAAAAAAAAGAAATTGTACCCCTTTCTCTTGATCTGACCTTATTCCCCTGACTGTCAAAGGAAGATTTCCTGTTAATTTCCATAGGAGAAAAATAAAAAAAAATATATATTTGAGCAATTTATCAAAATCTTGCCCACATGTAGAACTGGCTAATAATAAATCAGGAAGGATAGACCCAAATTTACATTCCAAGTGAAAATGATCTCTAGATGGATTCAGGCTTACTCTTTTAAAAACATTGCTGTATAGAATGTCCAGTTCTTTGTTATAAGGCCCATTATGCTTAGTCGTAATTGGAAAAATGTGTAGAAACATGGATATCTGAGGAACTAGAGTGACTCCTGATCACTTTAGTCTCCTTAAATATTTGTCAAGGGTTATTTCAGATGATGGAAGAATGACACCTCTTCTACTGCTTCATCAAGTTTTCTGATAGGCTGTTCTGCACATATTTTGAAGTAGCAAGCTTAATAATAAGACTTGGACTCTTTAATGAAATCTAATTGGAAGCAAATGATTTTTTAGTGCAGTGTTTTGTGAACATAGAGACTACAATTGTGTGAATTGCTACAATGAGACATTAGTTGTCTGTGAAGCATGGAAGTGATGGAGCAACTTTAACAGAAAAAAAAAACGTTTTGCAGAGTATTGAGTGTGTCAGACACAGTACAGTGGACTCTTACCTATATTTCTCTGCTTTCAAGGACTCAACACAGCAGTGCTTCTTCCTCCTGTAATGAGCTGTTAGTAAGGATGCTTTGCAGTGCTGCAGTGGTACATAGGATTGACATTCACTACACCTCCTTTATATGGCTTTTGAGGAAGGTTATATGGGGACACATGAAAGAGCCTGTGAACTTGCTGATTGTCAATGAGATAATGAAAACTCTCCAACATATAGGAGCTGTTAAAAACAAGGTCAACACTATGCAAAAGTAGCCGTTTAAAAGAAATATTTTATGACTACACACAACATTTAAAATACCTTCTTTCTTCTCTGGAGCACTGTAAAATTTTAAAGAAGAAAAATCTATATTGTCAAGATAAATAAAAGATGTATGTGAATTATTAGGACTAAATATGTAAAACCAGCTGTGGTTTTAAAAAAGCAAATGCTTGCAAAAGTGAAAACTTCTTATCTTTTTCTAGAATTGTTTTCCTTTTCTTGTTTTTATTGAAACAGAAGTTTCCCTTTAAATTTTTCAGGTTTTTGAAAACATTTTAATATTTTTTACTCTAATTAGACTAGATCATGAAAGACACCTTCATACCAAAATATTAATATCGTTCATACGTAATTAATTCTTGGAAAAATAAAATTATTTTAGGACTCTGAAAATTGACTTGGTATGCCTGAATAAGAACAGTAAGCGTTATTTAAAGTAAGGATACAGGTTATCAGTTGCATAGTCTATGCTAACTGCTACCTCCTGAGGAAAACATTTATTCTAAAGCTGTTTTAATTTACAAGAATTTATTAAAGAGAGGTATCTACTTGCCTTCTGAAATCCAGAAAAATGAAGCAGCACAAGCCATATTCTCTTGAACCATTATGTTAAATTCAGCTAAATGTTTTTATTTCAAAATCACCTACAAAGCTGTAATGTCTTCCTTCTGTATTCTACTGCAAAAACTGATTTGGCAAGGATGAGTTGCCAGATATGGCATGTTTGCAACCTGTGGGATGTAATTATTTCTTCATTTTCTTTGGGACTATATTACACTCTATTAACTTGCTCTGTGAATTTTTATTACCTTGCCATAGCTCGTTATTTATACTACTGTAGTCTGTATCACAAATGTGTAGTTTTCTGTTACTTCTGTGTAAAGGACAAATAAGAGCAAAAGAGCAGTATATAGGTGCTGATTATGTTAGTTCTATATTTTACTATATTTGCCTTATTTTTAGACTATATGATGCTCAACGTCTTCATACTGTTTCACTCTAACTTGAAGTACATTTGGAATTCATAGTTAAAACTTGCAAACTTCTTTTTATAATTAATTCATGAGTAATTAAATATATATTCAGTGGCCTTACACCACTTTCACAAGATGTATCAGCATATATTCTCAACTTCCAATATTTATAGGCCTTACAATATATTGCATTGCTGCTTTATTTTTTTGATTAAAGTCTTTAGAATTATCCTGCTAAAGTAGCCATAGTTTTTCAATGTGCTTTGATGGCATTATAAAAAATCAGATATTAAATGTACATTTCAACAGAAAAATGAGACATATATTAAAATAAATAGTCTGTGTGAGAAAAAATTACCATGCAAATAGAATGTAAATGAACAGAAGAGAGAAAGGAATTATGGTACAATATGCTTATAAAATAGATGGAAAAAGTAGGTCACAGGGAAAGAATAGACACTGGCTTTACGTGATAGGCAATCTTATAATTTATTTAGTTTATAAATTATTTACAAGAGCATTCATGCATCAAAGACAGTATAGACTTGTTCAAAAATGGATGGAGAGTCGACCTGCTTGCACTCCAGTAACTGTGTTACAAGATCACTCAAAAATTCTAATCACAGTATTAGCAGCTCAATTTCAATCTGTGAAGCAAGAACCCTTTCAGAGCAATGCATAGGGAAAAATGAGTTAAACTGATGTGGGAGAGGGGTGTTCCACTGAGCTGCCATGCCCCATGAATCACTTTTTGATTCATAGAACCAGAGAATGGTTTGGGTTGGAAGGGACCTTAAAGATCATCTAGTTCCAACTCCACAGCCATAGGCAGGGACACCTTGCACTGGATCAGGTTACTCAAAGCCTCATGCAACCTGGCCTTGAACACTTCCGGGGAAGGGGCATCCACAACTTCTCTAGACAACCCGTTCTGGGGTCTCACAACCCTCACAACGAAGAATTTCTTCCTTATATCTAATGTAAATCTACCCTCTTTCTGTTTAAAACCATTACTCCTATCATTACAGTCCCTGATAAATTGTCCCTCCCCATCTTTCCTGTAGGCTCCCTTTAAGTACTGGAAGGCCACTATAAGGTCTCCCCAGAGCCTTCTCTCCAGGCTGAAGAGCCCGAACTCTCTCAAGCTGTCTTCATAAAGGCGGTGCTGCAGCCCCCTGATCATCTTCGTGGCCCTCCTCTGGACAAGCTTGAGCAGGTCCATGTTCTTCTTATATTGGGGGCCCCAGAGATGGACACAATACTCCAGGTGGGGTCTCACAAGAGCAGAGTGGAGGGGGAGAATGATCTCCCTCAACCTACTGGCCACACTTCTCTTGATGCAGTTCAGGATACAGCTGTCTTTCTGGACTGCAAGGACACATTCAGAGAAGCATCACTGAGTAGTGTCAATTAAAGTTACAAATCACAGGAAAAGAAGAGGGAAAAATCTTTTGTTGCCAGATGTTTGCTTCTGTATTGAGGCTATGTGTGTAACAAACATATTTCAGACACTTTTAATGTTGTTTCATTGGACCTTACTTCAGCCAAACACTCTGAGCAGACATAAATCCCTTCAATATCAAGAGTACTTGATTATATGCTTACAGTTAAGTATACATTTAAATGTTTTTCCTGCCAGAGCTAAATATTGTGTCATTACCTGCGGTAGGAAAGATATGATATGACTGCAGATAATTCTGAAATGAAGTTCCGAATTGTAAGTGTACCAGATGCCTGCCATTTATATCTTTTCAAGAATATTTCCATTTTGAATTTAAGGCTGACTTATCTGAAGTCTTCTAATGTTCACTGTGGTGGTTTAGTCCCTGCTGGGGTCTGAGACCACGCAGCTGCTGCCCCTCCCCCACAAAGGGAGTGAAATATAAAGCCCCGGGGCTGAGATAAGGACAGGTTTAATACAACAGTGCAACAGCAACACAACAAACAACAACAATAAGAATAATAGTAATAACAATGAACAGGGCAAAATATCTACCAATACAGCAGTGGGAACAGAGCGATGGCATAACACACGTGTTAACTGACCGTCTCGCTTCGGCGTCAGGATGTGAGGTCAGCATGGTATCTGAATAACCCGGCTAGAGTTCCCCCCCCACTGCTGGGGAAACTTAACCTTATCCTGGCTAAACCAGGATATCCACAAAACACACAATTATGATCTCCAGTCAAATGACAGTACTCCACTGAGCAGCCAAGAATTTTCTTCATCACAATGTTTCTGGAATAAAAGCAGAAGGAGTCATGTTTTCAATAAACAGAGCTAATTTTAGTAAAAAAAAAAAAAAAAAAAAAAAAAAACAACAAAAAAACCAACCAAAATGGCTTATTTTTAAAATATTAAAACCAAAGGTATTTCCAACAATGTTTGAGGCAAATGTTCTATTCCTAAACATATTATTGTTATTTGTTTCCAATCATAGTCATATTCCATATAAAAAACTTTAAATTTACATTGCAATGCTTGACTGGTAAATAAGAAATAAATAATGGAAATAATAATGAGTAATGAATAATGGGAAATAGTATGATGTTTTCACAAAAAATAAAATAATTCTTTTCAATTTTTACATTAACTCCATTATTTTAAAGAGAAATGGTGGCTAACATGCAGCACATCATATCCATTTCCTTTTTGGTGTAGCCAAAAAATTGCAGTAGCAACACCATAGCTTATCTTTCAAGCCAAACTGCTCTTGTAAATCTGGTTGCTCATCCAGGATCAGCCTGTGGTTGCTTACCCTTTTGATCCCTATTCTCAGAGTTGAGGAAAGCAAAGAAATTAACATACATCTTACTTCATGTCTTCTGTAAAAGGCAACCCCAGATTGGAGTCTTCATGTTGAGACGAATGTAGGAGGCCATTCAGAAAAAAAGGGTGAGGAAGACGCAAGTAAACAAGCTTAGCCAAAACTGCATCCTCCCTCATAAAGTATTGTTCAGATTATTATTGGAAACTATTTTCAGATTAGTCTGGGAATTTCAAATATAACAGTTGTATACATGAGGTTGTAATGAAATCCAGTTCTGTGCACCAACCATCTTACTGAAAACTTAGGTTTTCTTTTAAAGGATTATTTGCCAAGAAAGATCTAACACTTAACATGTGGTCTGAACTGTAATGGAGTCTGACAACACGTTAAAAACCATAGCAAGAAAAATGCACAACAGCATTCCCATACAGTGATCGTGAATAGCAAGCATGGGATCGTAAGGGATGCCATGGCTCAGGCAAACTGCCAGGGATGCTTAATGTCCTGGGTCATCTGGCAGCAACAGTCAAGCATGCAAAAACATTTTGAATGATGGTAGAAGTTGAGCCACCCCTTGGCTTCTCCATCAGCAGTGTGATTTGAGAGAATTGTTCGTACCTTACGTGAACAATGTGGACAGCATCTTGCATCTGCTGACAATGTCAGTCATGGGATGGGGTGTCAGGAAAAAAAGTTGGCAGTCTGTCTGGTGGCAGAGGACAGACTTGTCAGTCTGTCTATGCTGCTGCTACTGGTCATTTACAGGGTGTCAGGAGACAGGGTGTCATAATGTTAGAAGTTAGACATTAATACAATATTTACATGTGCTTAATGACTTCACTTAAATGGGTTATATTTAATTGTTTATCTTCATTGAAGTTCTATGTGAAAGTCTTGGAGATACATGTGCAAATCTTGTTACTGGATATTAGAGATGATTTTTCAAGACAAGGAATTAAAGCTATCCATTTTGCTTCAATTATTGTCTTATTTGATTATTGGTTGGTAAGGAAAATAGTTTTCATTATTTAGAGAAGGTAGACTTGCTACCTCATGCCTTTGGGTATTACTCCTTGTTGAAAAAAACCATAAAGGTAACATTGTTGAATGTTTCCTTACTCATCAAAGAATATGCTCTATTCTAACTGACTTGTCTTCCACAAAATACATACACGGGGAGTGGCTGTCTTTATTAAATCATCTTCATTTAGGTTTCTCGTTATAAGCTTGTTTACTCCAGCAGGGTACAATCACAACTCTTGGACATACATCACTGCTGTTTCAAATGACTTATGTTTGCATGGTCTACCCTTTCAATAATTGTAAAGTATCAGTTAAACCTAATAGAAGTTGAACTTCACTGTTTTTTCAATTAATTTCTCAGAGAACAGTCTATTATATTTTTTAAGAATAATTGGTTTAGAACATTGCTTCTATGATTGCCTTATTATTTCATCCATATTTTCAACATAACACTTCTGTTCTTTGTGCAATTGTTCATCTCTTTTTCACCACGGAATATATGTTTTTCTTCTGTTTAACATTTGCTATACTACTTCTTAATACAGGATTGTTTTTCCATTCCTTCCTGCACCTGTATATTACCACTACTAGTGTGTAAGACCAATCCTTTCTGTTGTTTTGCGTTCCTCATATTTGTCAGAAAATCACCCTTAGGAGTATTCAGTCCTTACAGCAGCTTTTCTCACTTGTTCCATGTTTAACAGATCAACACCTGTGATTATCCACTAATAGCTGTCCAAGGTAGAACTACTTCTTTAATTTAGAGAAAGATGCAACACCCCTGAGCTTCTCACTTAAGTTTCAAATTGATGACTGGGGAAGAGCAGTAGGTTTTGGTTTCATTTTTCTTTTTTTTTTTTTTTTTTCTGAGAAAGTATTTCAATTTTAATAAATTAGGTGAATGAAGAATTGAATGCATACATTTTTAGCCTATTATTTCAAAGACAGAAATCTCCATCCCAGCAGACACAAATGCTTTTTAACTACATTTTGAAATCTGATTGTTTGGGTTTGCAATTTTAAACAAAGAATGCAAACTGTTTTATATCCAGAAACAGAATAAAGATGGCTAAATATTTTCTCTCAGCAATAAACTAAATAAATCAAGAAGCACTCAAACAGAAGATGTTCCATAAATGTCTTAATTTTTTAAATTACCTACTTCAGTCATACATTTATTTTAGTGGTGCCTTACAAAAATTCTGAAAATTTACTTTTATTGTCTAAATTTCATCCCACAGAAACACACACAATATTTTTTCATCTTTATTGTGTTTCAGGGATTTACCACCTTCTTCTTGTTTGATTATTTGCAATTAAGATGCAGAGTTCTAAACTCAGAGAACAGGTACTGAATAATTGCAATAAATTATTTCTAGTCAAAGCTTAAACAGGAAAAAACTTGTATTAGTTTAAATTCTTCATCTTAATTAATTCAAGAGTTTTCCACAATAATGTAGTTATTCTGTAATCTACAAGAGGTTAGTTTCACTGGATAACACATATATAATGAATAATTAACTTCTATATGCTTGAGTAATTATGGCATTGGTATATTTGTTCCAAATTACAATGTTTAGGTATTTTAAATCTGAAAATGCTTTTTGGTATTACTGATGAGGAATAAGTAGTTTTCAATGTGGAACTCATAAAGAAAAAGTTATAGATAATAGCTTTTAAAGGGAATTTTAAAAACAAAAGCAGTAGTTGTGGTTTCATTGATTTTAATACTCCAAGACTAAAACCAAACTACAGATCTTATACTGAATGAAAAGCAGGCAAGCAATGAAACAGAAGTATGTTATGAGTGAAAACTTACTGAGATTTGCATCTTTATCTTTCAGTTTTATGTGTTGATATCTGAACAAATGTGCAGATATGCATTTAAATGATTGCTAATTTACTTGACTTCTGCACAGATCTTTTAGCTGTTTTTTAGTTATTTCTCTTTCATTTTGTTCTTGCAGCATGAGATACCTTATATAACTGTGCCTCTCCTTGATATCATATAAGGTTTGCAATGCTGTTAACTCTTGAAGCTTAGGCATTAAGTCCTGGGCAGTTGAAGATATAGTTAGTTTATGTTGAGTAGATCAAAAAACAAGGTACAAAATCATAAAGATAATTTTTAAAAATGTATTTTCAATACACAAACCATTGGGTTTCCTGACCAGTCAGAACAATCTGAAGGTTTTACTAATGAAATATTGATTGTTGGCAGTCATATGACAGTGGTGTTGCTTAAGACAGTGTAAATAAGCAGCAACTCAAGGACCAGACTCACCAATATTGAAACAGGGATGTCACAGCCATTGATCTGGGACTTATTAGGGTGCAGACTGTGCAATCGTACTAGTGAGATGGATCACTATTTGCAGATGGAATACTCAGAGTGATTTTACTGTCTTTTCCTGAGAAATGTATGCGGTTTTACAACAATAGGGAGATTTGTGGGTACACAAATCAAGTCTATTATGGAAAGGATATTTGTCTTGGAGTTCCAAGTTGCTTTTACAGACTCTTTGGTGATAAACCCTGAAGCAAGATCAAGGCAACATGGTTGCTGTTTCAATCTGCAAAACTAGAAATTGTAGCAAAAAGCCATTGGAGGATTTGAGGAGACTTTGCTCCTTTCTGTAATAACTGCTAAGGACAGCATTTCTATGGCATAAGGACTTTCAGGCATTCAAAGTATAAGGTAATTCCTGAATGCCCAAAGGTTATTGAGGAAAGTTAAGCTCATTAATTTATTCCTACTGATTAGACAGAAAGACAGTGGTCCCAGACTACTCTGGAGGAATATAGGGATGCACACTTTAAAATATTGCAAGTCAGTTCTCTAAGAAGCCTGTTAGACTGTGGAAACCTTGAAGAAATTTAGTTGAAAGGAAGAGCTTGTAGGATAGTCTCAGTGAGGACAAGAATTGGCTAGCAGGCTGACCCCACATCTTTTACAAGGGACATAGCAGATTACCCTTTACCTTCTAATTTGGATTACCACTATGAAGGAGGCAACATTTACATCATTGGTGATCTCAATATTACCACATTCAGAATACTCCTGAGTTTGTGGCACTTCCAGATTACTTTTTTATCTTTCCAATAGAGCTTATACCTCCTTGTAAACATGCCATAGATGGCCTCAGGGGGTTCTTTATTGAGTCTTTGACTACAGAAAATTATTCATTTCCAATGGAAAAAAGTAAGAGCCAGCCTGATGTTCAAGGTATGCACTTCTACAAGCAAGCTGAGTCCCAATTGCTGTATATCACCCTAGAATGTTCAAATCTGGATCTGGTACAAAATATTCAGTAATTCATTTCTATACAGTCCTTATGGTTTTGGAGTTTTTTAGTCTTTGACTTCAACTATGGCAACAAGTCTCATGATGACTAATTTAAACTAATTACTTCTTAGAACAAATTAAAGAGGGTGCGATGGGAAGGGGAAATCCAAAAAAAATCCCTTCTGTAGAATATGTGAGTGGGTGTATTGTGCCTAAGCAGCTGTGTTGCTAAGTACTTTGAATGCTCCCTGTGATCTTACAATCCTAAAAATTCTGAACAAAATACCCATACATGTAATTTGAAACTTACTCTTCTGCTTGAAGTTGAGGATTAATACTTAGTGACTACAGTGTTTCATCATGAAGTCACTTAATTTAATCCTTGCTTCATATAACTGATTATTGGAATGCAATAAAACTCTCTAAAAACTAGTGAAAAAAATAAAAGATGTAGGTAGATGATACCTGATAAAAGTGATTTTTCCAATTGTTTTTTTTTTTTTTTTTTCAGAAAACCTAATCACACACTTCAAAGACTTCTTATTGAAGTGCTTTCTCCCAATCCATTTTAAAAGTGACATTTTTGGTCCCTGATACTGAATGATATATATATATATATTTAAAAGAGACCACTCTCCAGTTGAATATCTGCCTGAATGACAAGATTCATCAAAAGATTCTAAATTATGCACAGTCACCTGCAATTTGTGAGACATTATGAAATTCAGACATTATTTTGCTACGTTCTTTGAATAATTTGAAAATAATCATGTATTCCTTTGAAACTAATAATGATAATAATGAGATTGAAAAAAAAGTCCCATATGTAATAGCAATTCAGTACATTTTTTTAGTTTTTATTTTATTTTAGATCAAATTCTAGATTTTTACACCTACATCACTAGAAAGTATCTGCTGCTTAACATTATCACAGAGCAAATTTTTTTAAATAACAAGCCTGACATTTCAGAAACTGACATCTTGATTTTCAATGTCTACACTGTCTAATCAAGCAAACCAGAAATAAAATATAGAATTCTTAGATGGGAGGGGAAAAAAAAAATTGTTCTTATTATTATATTACTCATTATCTTCCGGAACACTGACTGTTATTTAGGCAAAACTTTTATTATATATACTTCATTTACTCCATGAGAGTATAGATCACTGGAACAGAAATCAAAAGAAGCTTGGCTTTCAGCTAGATCTATTTAATCCGTAATTTGCTAAATCCTATTAATTTTGCATAGTAACTCTATGTACATAGTAACCCTCTGTACATCTTATAAAGACAAAGTTTTCTGTGGTCCTTTCACCAGACAAAAGCTGCTACAGCTCTATGTTTTCTGAGGTAGGCTGTGTTTTTCCACTTTGCTCTCTTTCTCATCACAACTTGTGCTTGTTCAGGACACTGCCATTGGGATTCAAAAGATATATTTCTCTTTAAATGTGTTCAGTATTCTTTTCTCTTTGTATCTTCACACTCTTCAGGGTCTTAACTGTTGGATGCTTTATTGCCTGCAGTATTGCTAGAGTATGAATCCTTCAAATCCTGCTTGTTCATGACAGTAATAAATCAAATGGGATGTTGTGTTCACAGTCACTATATCTTACAAAGTTTTGGTTCAATATTGAATTACTAGATATGAAATAATAGAGAAGGCATTTCATAGATTTTTAAAACAAATCTTCTTATTACTTTAATCATAACATTTAATCAGGTACTACAATTGCTACTGAGATTGACAGTACCACACTTCAAAACATTCAACTCAGAGTGGGAATCAAGAGGTGCACAAAACCTTACAAGTCCTGTCTTTCTAGGGTTGTATTTTAAAAGAATAAGTGTCATTATAGTTACTTAGGGTAATATGTTTACTTCGATGGAACATAGGTTCAAAAACATAGGTGAAATTCATTCTACATGATTTCAGAGTTGCATCAAATCCACTGAGAATTAATTTATTATTATAGTTACCTCTCAATGTCACTCCAAAGAAGATTCTTTCTTCTCTATAGGTCATGTTCATGTATACCCAGTGTTAATGAAACTCTCTAAGGAACACTGTTGTATTGCACAGTTTCTACTGTTGTTTCATACTCCCATCTGAACATTCATTTTTGAAGCAGTGTTTGACTTTATAATAATAGTATTCAGTTAATATGTGCATGCACATATTTTACAGCTAAGCTTTAATCACTTTCAAGACTTGTTTTTTGTTTACTGGTCTTCAGAAATTAATCACTGCCAGCGTATTGTTAAGAGAAAAATAATGAGACATTGATGAAGTGGCTACAATTTGTGCACTGTGTATAAAAATCAGATTATGCAAAACCAAATCAAGAATTTAAAAGATATTATTAAGTCAAGCTCCTTTCCTACCTTGCATTGCAAATGGTGGTGGTTAAAGGTGCAGTAATTACCTCATGCTAATATCAAAAGAGGGGAATGCTTTAATAAATGTTTGAAAAACTGTTCATCTATCTGCATGGATAAACCTAGTGCAATCTTTAAGAAATACTGACTTAACAGGGCAACTCAGATTTCTACAGCTTTCTTTACTCTTATTATAAATAAGTGATATTCTATCTTCTGTGAGTGAAGTGACTTTACAGTTAAAAACTTGTATCCCACATGGCTGGGGAGAAGGACAATGTATATAAAAGAGGTTAAACTTCATATGGCTACAAATATTAGGAACTGTACATCAGAAGAATAGGTATTTATGTTAGAGAGAGAGGAGAGAGACATAAATGCTGATCTTTATCTGCTTCAGGAGTTATATGTTTCCAGCATGTTATAAGAAGAAAAGAAGAAGAAAAAATCTGTGGATGTCTTGACCACAGTCACTTTCTCAGAATAGTCACTTCAGAAAATTGATTTCTTCTTCTACTAGTATTCCAGCAGGGTTAAACTAAAATGTTTGGAAATCAATTTGTGTGTTTGTTTGTTTGTTTTTTCTTAAAAAGTGACAAAACCTTTCCCAGAGTCACAGGAGTCCTCCCTCATCCAGTTTGTCTTTTCCTTGTCCTAGAAGCATGTCCTAGAAACCTTCCGTCAGGTCTCTTCCTGAGGTAACACTAAAGATAAGGATAAAAGTTCTGGATCTGGCTTCAAGTTCTAATAATAAAAAGATAAGGGAGAACATAAAATTGAGAGAAAGCAGGGAGGGTACTGAGATAAAAACTGCTGGAAATTTTTGGACTAGTTCATCTGACTTTCTTTTTTGCTGGGGTCGAAAATAACAATCTTGCTCTTTGCAAACTGCACACCTGAAGAATTGTATTTGTGGTTTTGTTACTACTCTGTCTGCTCCCAGAGAGAGTGCACTCACAGTAGTCAAAGAATAGTCTCTTGTTTCCTACTGGGATTGTGAGCAGCTTTATCTGTCATTAACTCATACCCTTCCCTGGATGTCTCACTAGGTTCTGCACCAAGCTGAACATAAGTTTGTTCTCTCCCTTCTTTCCCTTAAATAAGCTATTTGTGACAGTCAGGCATTCTAGCTTCCAGTGACAGAGGATGCTAGGTGAATTAGTCACTACATCTTCCATCTGTATATCCTCCATCACTGTTTCTGAGCCAGATATTTTTGTAATGGAGACAGAATAACCGTTCCATGATTCTACCTTTCTGTTTGCCCTGAGCAGAGAAGTAAACGGACTCCTTTAATTGCATGAAAGAAAACTGGAATAGTCAACTGAATTAATTTTTTTCAGTTGTAAAGTACATTTGCACTAAATAAAGAATTAAAAATAAAACCAGAAACCTTCAACTTCAATAAAACCCACCCCCCTCAAAAAAAACCCCCAAACAACCAACCAAAACCAGAAATAGAAGATAAGGCATTTTAGAGTTGACACTAGTTTATTTTCAGCAATTTTCCATAATTTATTTTCCTAAAGGACTGATGACTGTTTCAGTATGGTAATAGACCACTTGCTTCTGCCTGAACCCACAAGTAGTAGCAGAATTCATTGTACCCACAGGTAATTTTCCTCTTCTACCTGGACTTACAAGAAGCATTTCTTCATGCTTGCAACACATCCATCATTTTTCAAAAAATCACTTTAGGATTACATCCCTCTATGCAGTGAAATAAAAAATGCTCCACTCTCAAGGCTGTTGAGTAGACAGATGAGAATCCTGACAGAAGAACTGAAAGGGGGAATACAAGGGGTCGCTTAGGTGGGGAGTATATGACTACTAATGGCATCATAGTGTTTTCTAAGGGCTGTTCAATGGGACTTATGTCCTGTTGGAATGAGCACTGTAGATACATGCATAACAAGACATGTTCTCCACCTGAATTACCAACCTAGATGGTGTGAGACAAAAAAATAGACCTGCAAGAAACACGGACTGTGAAAAACAGCCTGAGAAAGAGATAAAAGTTGAGGCCCTCCGAGCCTCAAACAGTCTCAAACAGTCACAAGATGAAACTATAGTCACAGGGTGGATGGTGTGGAGGTTGAAGCTGATAAGGGTGCCTGAAAAACACAGGATGCAGCTGGAGGAGGGAGCCCTGTGAAGACAGGACGGCTCTGCTCTGGTGCACCTGGTCAAATTTCAAGGGCCATCTGTCCGGTGAATGACCTTTGCTTCATTATCCACGAAATGCATATTAAAGTTAACACCCCTCAATATGTTAATGAAGACTAACATGATCATGCTAATTACATCATCCCATGAAACACCTTACCCCTACCATACATGGGATAGGTAGGTATGTGGGTCGATCTAGGGGATGGACCCAAGGAAAGTGGGTATAAATCGAGGGGGAGGAAAGAGGTGGGGGGGGCCTGGAGAGTGCAGTGGAACAAAGAAAACGGATGCCTCCTGGAACCACCACTGGCGGGATGGACGCAGAAGCCCAGACCGGTGATGTCTATTCCTCTATTCCCTCTATCTCCCTCCTTTCGTTTTTCCCCTTTTCCTCCGCTACCATTAAGAAATGCAAGGCACACTGTATTGTTTGCCACAACTTGTTATATACTTAGCCAATTATCTTGTGTCCAATTAGTACATTGTGGGTAGTTAATAAATGTTTGGACTTTGAGACTTGTCTCACCGTTGTCCACTCCGTTGGGGATTTACAAATCTGAGTCACTTGTCTCCCTCATCTGAGCGGGATGTGACAAATGGACAAATTAGAAAGTGAACAGATAATGCTTTTGATTTCTTTCCTTCTCAAAATACCTTCTCATAGAAGGTAGGAGAGATGAAGAATACCAAGGTGTGAGATATTTAACCAAGGTCATGCTATGTGTCAATGGAGAAGATAAGAAAGAATCCTGTCCAAGTCAGTAAGTTGTTGTGTGTCATCAAATTAAAATCCAGAACTGAGCTCATCCTCCAGTTCATGTCTAATACAGGATCTGTAATTTTGTCTGATTCTTGTGGGAGGAACTGTGTAGGAAGAGAATAGCGTTACAATTTTTCTCTCTTTTCCGGTATCAGTACCAGTCAGAGTCTGGCCCAGAGCCTATTCTGAGGGAAGAACAGTCTTGGGATCTGGCTTGCTAAAATCATTAGTCCTCTTGGTCATACTTCTATACATATCTGTAAAGTAAAACTGATGAAAGTACAGTAGAACTTCTTCCTAGGATCCCATGAGACTATTTTGGGGTATTTCAAAGTTACATAATGAAAAATGCTACAGTGGGAACAGATTAATTGTGAACAAGAAGGCAATAGTGCTCTGTCATCAGGAATCAAGGGACTAATTTGTGCTGGGTTTCCTTTTTTACTGGACAACTAAAACAATGAGATGCATATGAGAGAACGGAACCCTAAAATCAGACTCAAAATACTGGATTACAACTGTCTTGGACTTGCTTGGACTTCTACAGTGTTGTAATTCACAGTTTGTCTGGCATGGTGCAGATAGAACTATATGGTTGTAATTAGTGGCTATATGTGCTTTGGTTACTAATAATAGCCATAGGTGCCTGAAGGCATTTTGTGGTTTTAGTTTACAACCATCCTCATCTATGTCTGCTGAAAGGCTTTTGCTGCTTATTCCTCTCTTTTTTTTGGTGAGTCACACCAAGGAATGGATGAGCAAGTCGAAAAATCATTATCATTGAATCAATCAGTGCTTCAGAATCTACAGAGAAGTACTGTGTTCATGTGTGAGTGTATATATGAAACATATAATTACATATTTATGAATAACATCTACAGTTATATATTTATATTTATGTATAAAAGAATGTAACAAGGAACTGAATAGAGGAATAAATGAAGGCTTACTGGCACAGATAGGAGTGAGCAGGTTCTAAGGAAAGGAAGATAGATGATACTAGAGTCAACATTTTGTAACAACACAATGATATGGAAATGAAAGTTAGTTATACTGAGTAAAGTGCATATTCCAAAGCATGCAATAAAATTAGTTTTACTAATGAAACAAACGTGGCATGTGGGAAGGGCAATAAAAAGCTGGGTCAATAAATATCAGCATGGCTACAATCTATGTGAAGCATTAATGGATAATGAGTTAATGCAGTTCAGTGCAGTGCGGAAACTTAAACTTGTTAGGACGAAAAAGGGAGATAGACCTGTTTAAAATTCCCATACTCTCTAAAAGCAAAGAAAAGGTTTATCTAAATAATTAAAATTAAGACTGTGGAAACCACAGTAATGGAGTAAGAAGAAAAGAATCCTTGTCTAAATTCAGGTACGAGGTGAATTGCTCCTCTGTGGCAGTAATAGAGCACACAGATCTGTTTGTTCCTTTGCAAGTGCTTATGCTCATATGCTTCCGTAAAGGCTCTGATTCTCCACCTTCATCTCCTTCCATTCCCTCTTGACATTCTGTGACCTTGACTCAAACTATGATTTCCTCAAGAACTATAACAATGAGCTTCATTAGAAAAGGGAATGGGAAAAGCTTCTGAAGAAAAAAAACCAAAAACACAACAGGTGGAAGAGACCCCTGCAGTGTATCAACACATTTCACTAAACGCCTTATTGCTTTCATGGATTTATTGCTGTTTTCTCTGGTTTTCTTTCTTATTCATCACTTTGTTGAGCCTGTGTTTCATATACTGATCTGTCTTGTCAATTGCTGATAAATAGTGACTTGTGTTGGACAAACTGAAAGCATTTTGCAGTTGATTGGATGCTTAGTTTTCTTTGAAAAAAATGAAAATAAAGCATATTCTAAACTTATTGGTTTATACTCTTTCAGTTAATAACAAAGAAAATATTTAAAATGGAACATCACTGGAAAGACAAAGTGGAAGTGGAACATTTGATAACAGAGCAACACTGGAATTCCTCTGATACCTGTTTCTTTTCTGTTTCCTTATTCCAAGTATCTGACCTTAAGAATACCCTCTGTTAGATCAAAAGAAATTTCCTTACAAAATATTTAGACTGAAATTTTGAATTCTGAAACAGGGAAATCCAAAACTTGTTGGAGTGCAATATCTGGCTGTCAAATGGCCTCTGCATGGTGGTGGCATCATCCTTATATATGTATGAAGGATAAAGATAAATCCGTAATTAAAATCCCATTCCCTCCTTGTCAGTTTTACCATGTCATGCTTTCTACTGAAATCTGTTACTTCATTCATCCTCTCTAATGTGTCACTGAACTTTTCCTTAAAAGACAAGAAAGACTCGGGATTTTTTAGGTATTTGTCTTGTTGAATTTTGCACCATGTTATTCTCAGTCCAATACAATCAGTCTTTATACTCACTTGTCATTACCTGCCGGTGAATACCAAGATTTTTACTGTGTTAGGAGCTCTGTGCACCTCGACATGGTCTGCAAGGTGACTGGCCTCATTCAGTTCAGGATTCATTCTGTATTGCTGACAAGAAATTAAATGTCTAAGGATACTTTCTGGTTTCATTTATTTAACATAATTTAATAAGGACATAGGCAATTACGGATTTGCTTATTGTGTTATTTCTCACCGAATATAGCTTAGTCAAATGAAACCTTAGTGCTTTGTCTTTCCAGAAATGTCTCACAGCAGAAAGGTAACAAATAGTGAAAAATTAACTGAATTATCAAGATGGAAGAATGTGATATTACGTAAAACTAGCTTTTCCTTTAGTTCGTCTGTTCAGGTTTTATAAGACTTTTTTTTTTGTTGTTGTGGTTAGTTGTTATTATAAGATTTTGAACAGCCAGTTACACTTGGAGATCTTTGATAAGCCTTACATGTAACTCACTTTGAGTTTATACTTTTATGCTTCTCAGCCTCCTTTCCTGTGCAGTTCTAATTTTAACCTTGCTTGCCTCATATCCAAAAGCAACAGCACAAATAAACTATTTAAAATAACATACCTCGATTTCCTGGCACTCAAGGAAGCCAGTAGCCCTGAGCTCTGTTGCATGAACAGGTCTAAAGACACCTTATTTAAATACAGATATTTGACAGTTCACCTAGTGTGAGTAAAAAAGTACACTCTTTCCTTTTAGTAACACAGGAAACCATAGGGTTAACCATGGACTTTTCTTGAGCGAGGACTTCAACACTCACTTCTGAAAGGTCTTTATAATTAAAAAAAATCTACCCATGTAATTTAAAAGAAGAAAGTCTAGTATGTGCTTCAAGAAAATTGAATTTTCATTTTGACTGTAGTAACAAAGACTCTTCTGAATTCATGTAAACTGAAGGGGAAAGATGTGTCTGCTACTAGAAGATCCTTTTCTTAGGGGGAAAAAAAAGAGTGTTTGGCCTTATTTTAAAGTGATGTAACAGCACACATTGTGAGACTAACATGAATGACTTTGAAGATTTCTTTTTTGTCAGAGATATTTGGCCTGCTTCTCCATAATTGCATCTGGATGATCAGGAATAACTCCACTAAAGCCAGTGACGTTGAAGTGGTTCTGTTAAAGGAACGTTACAACAAACATTGTTGTAAACAAACTTATTTTTTAAGACAAACTTTTATTTTAAATTCAGTGAAATTGTGATTTTGTTTTGTTATAGTTAATCAACATATCTTGTTCTAACAGTCAAAATATCTTGTTTATAAAGGATCCCAGATTCAGGGGATTTTTATAAGTTTCTGAAATTTTGACTGTTTCTTAAAAGGACTTCTTTTGTTATTTTCAAATAAAATTCATACACATTTTAACCCAGTGTGCGTCAATCACAGTTTTCTAATTTGAGTAGGACTGCTGTCAGTACCTGGAAGTATACATATGCTACATAACCACATGAGAGAGTTTTCCACATCTTTGTTCAACCTTTTTTTTTTTTTCTTCTTCTTTGCTGAAGACACTGACCACAAAGAAAACCTAAACCTAAGCACAGGAGAGCATTTTAGGTATAACTTCAATACTTAAAACGGATTATTCAGCATGACCCTTTTGACCTGGAATGTTTGTATAGCCAAAGGGAAATAAAACATTATAGACCCCTTGAAAATATTAAAATCCTGCTAGGGAGGATGGAACTACATCATAGTAATGATTTTTCCACATCAATAAATGTTGGTGGGGTACTCTAATATCCCTGCATTCGGGTGCAAGCATTGTCAGCTTCTCAAATGGCTGTATTGATTTTATTTTCCTTGCTTGGATTTGAGACTAATAATTTGAATTGAGTGAATGGACTTAAATCAATTTCCCTAAGCTGTGGTGGATCTGGAAAACATTCTCGTTGTATTGGCCTCTTTTGCTCTATAATACATCTGGAGATGCTGGAATCAGTGGGAATTTTTAGAGTACATACAGGAGAGAGTTCATGTTACAATAACGCAACTTCTGTTTCCATGACACAGTTTAATACTTGTATTATAGAACACTGGGAAGAAAGCAAACCT
Source organism: Strix uralensis (assembly GCF_047716275.1). NCBI lineage: Eukaryota > Metazoa > Chordata > Aves > Strigiformes > Strigidae > Strix > Strix uralensis. The sequence goes on along the minus strand of NC_134012.1, from coordinate 33,538,191 downwards.
TGTGCTTGGACTATGAGCTCCAGGATGAGATCTGCATATGCCTGTAACTGAAGCATCTTGGTGGGTGCCATCCGTCTGTGGTACACTTTTCCTTCCCACCATGGAGAGGGAGGCCATCAGAAGTCAGTGGTCCTCAGTCCAGGAGTCTGCACACCAGACTCCCCACATCACTGAAAACTGCTGAGGGAATTAAGCCTTCCACAAGTGTGTGCTTACCTTATACATATTGATCACATTGCTCTGTATGGCAGCATGTTGACTCCTGAACAAGGCATTGCAGGGACAAAAGAATTCACAGCTGTATGAAGTAAGATCTTAGGGAAAAAACAGTGACTGAAACAGAGGAGACTGAATAGGTTGTGTGCACTTAATCGCAATCTGCTGGAAAAATGCAGTCCTGGGTAGCATCCATATTTGATATGAAAGTGTCCTGGACCTCCTGGCAGACAAATTCCAGCTACTAACTATTCCAAGATAACTAACTGCCTGTCTCAGCACAGCACCTCACTGTAATGTGTGATACCATTAGTTCATTAATACCACACAGAGAAGAAAACCAAGTACTAAATCATCATTGCCATTCCTCTGTCATCCTAGTGGAGATTTGCCAGCCAAATAGCTGACCTAGTGCAGTTTTATTTAGATTGTTAGGTGTGATGGGACAATATTGAAAATATCTTGTCACCAGGCATTTTGGTGTGTTGAACTTTTGCAATTTTTCACTTATCGCTTTATTTTTTGAAGACATATGGGAAAAATTTGCGAACAGCACTGCTAGACTGATGTTTCCTATTGTTTGGCATGTTACACAATGAGCATTTTTTAATGGTGTTAAAAATAGATGCTTCAGGAAACAAAGAAAATTCTGTGATAGTTTAAGCTTAGTCATAGCACCTCCCAAATTTTACTCTATGTTCTTCTGTCTGTGCAATTGTTGCAAACAATCCTATATAATCAGATTTTAGAGAAGGTGAAGGAAGAGGAATATATCTGCTATATCTACATTTCTTTCACTCTTGTTTTGTGGTTTTCTTTTCCTTATTTTTGATTTATATACATTACTTCTCTGGGGGAAAAAGATTATCTAGGCCTGGAAACATTTCTTCTACATTTCTTTCCTTCTAAGAGCAGATTACATGCTACAGTGAAATCAAAGGAGTTATTATTATTATTATTATTATTATTAAAAAAGTAAAAGATAAACAATTCTGATAACAAGCAGATGTGTAAATGTTTAATACTCTGCATTGTTACATGCTACAGCAGAAACTAAGGCTGTCTAGTCTTGTGGCAGTGCCCTAGATTCCCTTGCCTTTGTTCTAGCCATGCATCATTTAGAGGTCTCTTGGGTGATGTTGTAATACTGAGGAAATGTGAAAGTGAAAAGGGTGGGGGGAAAAAGGAATAAATTCTGATAAAAAGGAAGCATAATAACTGGTGTCATGAGGTATATATCACCTGTAGATGTTACATACAAAAGTACAGGGCTTACACAAAACAGCATACAGCATTTTGACATACTAACAAAGACTTTTCAAGCAAAAGCGGACCATAAGTTTTTTTTAAGAGAATTCAAAGCGTACACTTTATGGAAAAGCAATGGGCATAAGTGTTTTTAGAATGTTGCTGTTTTAAGACATTTTCAGCACTGCCTTTTTTAACCTTTTCCTTTCCATATATAGCAGGGGGACCCTCTTCTCCACTGAAACAAGGTTCTTGCCTCCAATAATGTATCTATCCCATTACTCTGTGTCTTCAATTATTATATTGCCAAGCTATTACAGAAGGGATGTCTGAGAATTCCAAATCCTCAGAATATTGTTTGTGATATGGGCCAATGGGGTAGGTATTTCTCTGCAATATATTGAACAACATAAAGCTCTCTGGATTTAATGGTAACAGTATTAATTACTAAGTGATAATTAGCATAATAACACCTCTGAACATTATTGTAGTTATCAGCAGAAATGATCCTTTAGCTATATTAAAAAAGCACCTGGTAGTTTTTAATTTCACATTATCAATGAAATTTCTTTTTCAGTCTGTATAGTTTTTCTCAGTTTCTGAAATGGATATATATATAGTCTGTGATAGTATAAATATTAGATGTTAACCAATAGACTCATAGAAGAAATGGCTTCAATAACTCATGCATTTATATAAGAAGATGTGAAATAAATCCCAATTTATGGGAAGAACTCATAAATGATGATTTCTCTGGTAAAGAGTATATTCCAAAGAACAGAAATAGCTGTCTTGACTGTGAAGAAACAAAACCACTGTATCTCATGGGATCATTAAGTGTATATATCAACATGAAAAGACAGAGGGCACTGTAGCAGCATAAAACCACAACAGAAAGTTGCTCTTGTGATGTACAGAATTACACAAGAATCTCCTTTTCTCATACCTCCAATTTTAACAAAATGCTAACTTTTTTTTTTCTTCCATTTTTGCATCTTTTTTTTTTTTTTTTTTTTTTTTATGAGACCACCTTTTACTTTTGCTGGTCTTGAAATGTTAAGAAGAAAAATCAGTCCACACTGTGTCAAACTTTTCAGATTTTTCTTTGCCCAACTGATATGCCAAAGCAATTTAGCAATTTCCTCACCAAAAATGAATGTTGTTTGTTAGAGTGAGGGGTAGGGAACTGCTGTTACAGATGCCTTCAAAAACAAGGGAGTTATTAACTAAATGGTCCATTATGCAATGTTTTGTTTTATTCTCAGCATATATCAGAATTAATATTTTATGTTAATGGCTGAAACAGAAGGCAAATTTATTATCTCAGCTTCATCTTTCTAACTTCACCCTAATCTGGACAGCTGACTTCAGACAGTTAACTTCCTTTCCAAGTGTCAGAATGTTTTATCTTTAAAATAGTTGAAGATGTCTACTGACAAAGTAGACAAGGCACATAAGGAACTGTCCTGGTTTAACCAGGATAGGGTTAAGTTTCCCCAGCAGTGGGGGGGGAGCTCTAGCCGGGTTATTCAGATACCATGCGGACGTCACATCCTGGCAGGTCACATTTTTCCTGACACGGGAGCGCGGTGCACTCGTGGTTTTGTACATCGTGCTTCTCACTGCTGTATTTGGTAGCTATTTTGCTCTGTTCATTGCTATCACTATTACTGTTATTGTTATTGTCGTGGTTTCTTGTGTTGCTATTGCACTGTTGTATTAAACCTTTCCTTATTTCAGTCTTGGGGCTTTGTATTTCACTCCCTTTGTGGGGGAGGGGTAGCGGCCGCGTGGTCTCAGACCCCGGCAGGGGCTAAACCACCACAGGAACTAACAGGCTGTGTTCCTTCAGGCCTCCCAGTAGATTAACCTAAATTTTTCCAGAGCAGGAGTTTGAAATACAGAATTGGAGAAAGAAAACAGAAAAAAAAGAAATCTTTGTTTCTGTTTTTTGTTTTGTTTTGTTTTGGTTTTTTTCTTTTAATTGGGAATCTGATATTGACCATGGATTGACATGAACCTATGAGACTTACAGAACTTCCGCTGCTCTTGCATTGCTGGCTTGGGAAAGGGTTAGCTATTTCTGCTCTTAGAGCATGTAGTTCTCCAAGAATTAGAAAACAAGAGGACAAATCATGCCAGTCTCACAGGTCTTAATATTCTCATAAAACAAGTTCATATTCATAATATTTGAGAAAGTAGTCCCTTGTAAACACTTTATAACACTGTTCTGTTTCCATGATACAAAAAAGACAATAGGAGCAAAAGAGTAGATCTAGTGCAGATCCCATCTCTCTAGGTTATTAATTGTAATGCCTGAATTCTAAAACAATTCCAAATCCTAAACTCTAAAATAAATCTTGAGGCCTTTTATAAGGATAAGTGAAGGAAGGATATTGTACTTTTGTAGAATATTGCTGCTAGTTTTTGTAACATCTTTTTTCCAGAAGACACCGAGGGCCACTAGACTAAAAATGCAGAGACTAGGCATGATTTAGGAAAAATAGATTAAAAACTTGAAATTATTTTCTATTTTGGGGATAAGGGAGGCATTAGGCTCAGTCTGCAATGCATGAGAAACAAGACAACATATTTTAGAATATGAATCATGTAGGCATCTACAATGACTGTTTCTGGCAAGATGATTTGTATAAAAAACTACAAAAATGAATTGAAAAAAACAATAATGGAAAATAATAACTTTCACATCTTTGATCTACCATTCAGGTGCACTGCTGCAAGACTGAAAAACAATGGAAATGAGTCCACAGAATACCCCAGACTAGGAACTCACTTAAACTAGAGTAGTATTCCTTAGTGATGGGGTGTTTGTATATATATATATACACACACACATACACATGTGTATACATACATATATACACATATATATATACATATGTACATGTATGAGGAGGGAAAATTAACTAGAACTATAGAAATTAGGAATTTTATTGTTCTCATATTCTTCCTCTTATGGAACAGGAACAAATTTGAAGCAGATTAAAATTTAAACCTAGTTTATAGCTATCTGAATAGTGATCTGCATGCAGTTTTTAGGTAACTGAATAAATGCAAGGTTGGAAGGTGTTGGTACAATTATGGGACTTCTTCAGAAAACAGCATGAGAAATCTAGTATTTCTGAAGAAACATGTATAGACTGACAAGAGGTATAAAATAGTTTGTGAGATTTAGTCATTTATCTAAAAATAAAATTACATAGTCTTGTATAGCAGTGTCACAAAGCCTATCTACCACACATCTTGCAGGTCTATCAAACTTACACTTTGTAAATTATGTGACCCAAATGTTTGATATCATGTACCAGTTTGATTTGATCAGAGAAAAAAAAAAGCAAATCTACAAACTGTCAAACCACCTTAAATGACAGCTACTCCAGAATGGAGCTCATTTGCTGCTATGATATTCTCTGACTAATACCCCTTAGGAAGGATTGGTGGAGAAAGAGGAATGTTTCTGTCGTTTCAAATATATATGTAAGCCTTTATATTGCAACTGGTATATTAAGCATGACTTTGTATGCATGCTGGGCTCTGTAGTGGTAATGGAAGATAAAGAGACTTGTTAGACTGTCAAAATGTGATGAATACTAAGGAGAAAGGAGTTACCTTCAGTGGCCAAGGAGCAGATCTGAACGGTCTGTAAGTGCTTAACATTTACCGAAGTTCAAAGAGACATCTTATACCCATCTCTGTTCAGCTGTGTTTCATTCAGTGCTTCATTCTGGATGTTCCAGTCTGCATAGCCTGAAAATTTGCAGTTCCTGCCTCTGTGTGCCCAGAAGTCCCCTACTATGGTTGAGACTTAGGTATACTCAGTTTCCATATTGCATAGTTACAGAGGTGTGCAGGAGAGAAAAAGCATATTGGTGACTGTGTTGTGTTACTCCAAGACATAGAAACTGTTTTGCATAGTGCTGATGGTGTTAAGTAGAGACCCAGAAATTCCTTCCCCTACTCCTGGTAAGTATTCTTGACCAAGCTGACAGAATGCAAGACTTCATGTACTCTTCTCTTCCTTGTTATTGGCTGTTCCTTTTTTTCTTTGCAAAAGCCTGACCTTTCCATTTGTTTTCAGCATATGTTTTAGTGTGCAGGACATGTAGAACTACACTGATAAAAATATATAGTTAGTTTGAGCTTCATCTTGAATCTCAACATGTTTAGTTCTAGAAACATTAATTTAACATGTTATTACAGAAAGCATGATTAAAGGCAGTATTGAATTTATTCGTAAACAGTGCACATATAAGGCTGGCAGAATTATAACAACATTAATAAGAAAAGACAAAACGTATGCAGTTTGATCAAGAGTTTGTCAAGTAGATGTTTACAAAATAGTAAAATATTCAAGTAAATTTATTTCTAGATCTGACTGTAGTTATACTCTATTGTAGAAGAATTCTATTCAAATATGTGTATTTAGGATAGGATATTTTTTTCTCTATATGACCTCAGAGGCCTGGTGGAAGAAGGAGAGTAAAGGAAGAAGATGAAGATATTATACTAAGAGGTGTTTGTTTGTGTTTTAGAGGTAGTTAGAGGGATCAGGGTAGGCATGAGGTACTAGACACCATCCCTAAAATTAATTGAGGGGAGACCCAAGATTTTGTAGAACTTGGCAAATTACAATGCTCTGCATTAACTTGAGCAATTTCTCGTTGTGCTGAAAATCTTGTCAGGCAAAAGGCAATTAATTAACCTAATTAATTAACCTAATTGCTTCCTAACTGGACTTGGATAAGTCTGAAAGAGACACTTGTGGTCTCTTACTATCAAGTGCCCATCAACTAGAGCTGCTTTTAGGTCCCAAGACTTTTGTGGCCTGGCTGTGAGCCAGAAATGTCTTGTTTTCTAATTCCTCAACCCTCTCTTCATGCGAAAAATTGATCTGCTACTGAGTCTCCATACAGAGTCCTCTTCCTACTTTATTGTACTTTTTTTTTTTTTCATGTTCGAAGGACCTCCTGCAAGATATAGCTTTTGCCCTGGCAGTTTGTGCAAGTAAGAAGTCTATACATTCATATCTGTGCTGTCTGCACTGAGAGAACTTTCTTCCTTATAATCTTGTCCCAAGTGTCATTGCCCTCCTTGCAAATGTGTTTATTTCCTCTACCTTTTCCAGTTTTCTCTGCAGGCATATCATGTTTATTTTGGTTTATTTACAGTTGTCATGGCTGGGCTTTTAGACTCACTTAAAATATGTGTTCTAGTAATTAGGAAATGTCCTTGAACCGTACAACCTGAGTTCTGTAGTCTTGGCTATTTTTTTACTATTTTACCTGGTCAGAATTAAAATTTTAATTTTTCAAGCCCAACAGAAGAAGGTCAACAAAAGATTTTCAATTTGTCCTCAAAAATTATTTAAAATGAAAGCAATGAAATATTTTAGAGTTTATATCCCTGTACAAGTTGGGTCAATTGCCTCAGGCTCATTATGTTTGCAACAATATTTTCCACAGAACACAATGTGAAAATATTGCTAAAGCACTTGAAATAATATATAGGAATATTTATATGAGCTGCTGAAGATTGAAAGAGATTGCTATTCAAATCTCTTAACCTTAAAAAAAGCTGTGTGCAACAGACTATGGGAGAAAGGGTCCTGAAAAGCAAAGAGCTCTTCAAGAGGGAATTTTGTATTCCTGTCAATACTATAAATATATCTATACCAAATACTTGATCTTAATTTCTCCAAATCCTAATCTGTTTTTATTAAGACTGAATATTAGTAGCTACCTACTCTGTATGCAAGGAGTAGTGTGTAGAAAATGATCAATGTAGAGAAACTGTCAAATGCAAAAGATGGTGAAGGTTGAACAGTGTTGTTTACAAGATTTTGTTCCATTTACTTTTATTAACTGCTGTTGTGAAAAAGAAGTATTTTTATGTAGTTGAAATTTTTGTAAGACCAGTGGAAAATGTCATTTAAAACTTTTCCAACTGGTGATGCAGCCTTAGCATTGGCAAATTGAGCAATGTGGGTGACAATTTTAGGTTCTTCTTTTAGTAGTACCTTGTGGCAGGTGAAAGATTAGGGACATGCAGCTATTTTATGAAATCAATCAGTTCTGAAATAGTGGAAGGAACTATTAGCTGAACCTGCTTCTACTTCTGTGCAAGGTCTCCAACAGATTACTTCTGCAACAAGATGAATAAAGATTAGAAGTCTCCAGACCATATTTTACTGCAACTTTTACCATCACTTGCAGAAAAGATCATTTACAGGAGAAGAAAGTTTGCTTCATTCTAAGAGAGTCTAGTAAATATATGGGAATAGAATAATGGATTTCACATTTACATTGAACAGCGAGACATAGTCATTGAACAGACTGAGTAAACAAATCATAGAAACCAGATGCTCTATCTTGTTTCTTAGATGCTGCAATACTGAGAGCTATATATATATAATCAAATCATTGTCTTCAGTTGAAATGAGGGATAGATTTATACCAGATTCCTTAAACACAAGCCAGTGAGCAAATTCAAAACATTTTGGAGTTTGAAACTGCATTTTTCTACTTACTTGAGATTTGTTTCTAACAGAACTTGCAACTAGACTGAATGAACTTTTTGTCTCTAAACAGCCTGAAATATTTTGACCTCCATCACTTGTCTCTAGGTAATAGAGAAGTTCAAACAAGACTGAACTGCAAACAAACATCTGCCAAATTTCTCTGTAACTCCATCTAGTTTTCTTTAACCGTGGAACCGAAATTTCTCCATAGAAAGGTATAAAAGAAGCTGACACCACATGCCAAAACAAAGCAAAGATTTTACAGTTTGGCTTATAAAAACACTATTCCTGGTTAGTGAGTCACATTGTCTAGCGCTGACATTATTTAGAAGCATTGAATGTAAAAGCTACACACAAAAGAGAAAAAATCCTTTTTTAAGGAATTAATTGGGGATTTGAATTAGTGCAACTAATACAAAGTTGCTGTGTTATTGTATAACACAGGGAAATTCATATCCTGTAGATGACAGACAGTGAATTACTATGGGATTTTAAAAGCTGTCTAACTAAGCTCAGAAGATCTGGGGTGCAACCACGAAATTAACAGAAAGGGATTTTCATACCTAAAACAACTTAGCCTACAGCCATGAAGAACCAAGAAATTCCAGTCTCTCTAAAACATCTCAAATCTGTAAATGTGAGACAAAGGTACCCAGAAAAGAGCCACTACAAAGACACCTGCCTCAAAGGCACTTAAGTGACACCTTCCTCAAACATTAGTTTACTTTATGGAGCCAGAAGATCTATTGGTATGATATTCGTTAGATGCACTCACACTTAGCAAGATGGGCAACTTATAAAGTTGGGTCCCTGTGTAACTAAATCCTAAAGGCACACTTATTTAAAACAGTGAATAACCATGAAAATATAAACATCAAAACCAAAATCCAAACACCCTAACTCTCCAAAAATCCCAAACAAAAAACTAAGCAACTAAACAACAACAACAAAAAATCCACAGCCATTTCAACACAGAATTATATGATGTCTAGCTAGGCAAAAATGAACACATAGTTTCAAACACTTGTACTGTCAGCATTATCTGAATTGTGTATGCTACTGAAGACCTGAGTGGACATAAACCAAAATCTTCTCATACTTGCTAGAAGCATGAAAAGTTGTCTCAACATTTTCTTGTCCTTGGTCCTTGACAGTCAAGGACTATCAAAATGATACAGGTATCTATGTGATAGACACTAGTATGTAAGCTGCCAAAAACACAGCTTCCAAAGAATAATGTCCTCTAGGCTGCACCTGTTTCTTCACTTGAAAACTGAATGGAGAGCCTGCATTCCCTGCTAGATCTCAGCAAAAGGTCCCATTTTTCTTGTCATTAGGCAAACAAGCAATGGGTGTTTAATTCTCTTCCTGTACTGTGATCTAAAACTTTAACTCCATGGTTTAGCATAGACACTGAAAGAAATCCTCGCCAAACTCAAGTGTTGTAGTTTGAATGTTCTAGTCTAGTCTTCTCTTTGTCATTGATATCCCAGTGACTGAAACATTAGCCTCCTGCAGAGACATCTCAAGCGCACACAGTCCTCATTCATCAAGGAGTGTGGATAATTGCAGCAACCCACGTGCTTCACTGCACCATTCCCGGTGATTTTGACTGGTGTATATTTCTGGTGTATATTTCTGGTATAATTTGACTGGTGTATATTTCCCTTTTCCTGTGACCTCTGTGTTCTCTAGACACCTGTATATAAACTGAAATGAAGGCTACCTGAAGTATATTTTTCTTGAAGGAATTGAAGATATTCTTTTATGAAATGACTGAGTTCTACATTCACTATCTCCAGATTACATTTTTTTCCCCTGTTTTATGGTGCATAGAGCTCTTAGATTTCAAGACAAGATGTGGCTTATAGCCCTGACGGAAATTCATAGTCCTAAATCACTCATGGATTCTTGGCAGTTATGAAGTACAGTCTAGCATGTGCCTTCATTCTTTTAATAGAACTAAGAAGGTGTATATGGCAGCAATAGGTTGAAATTTGCACTTTCAAAGAGCAGAAGAATCAGAACTTGTTTGATAAGTGCTGCAGCACACTTACGATTCCTCTGACTATGACAGTGGTAGATATCAAGACTAGAAGCAGATCAGGATGCTTGCCATCCTGAATTTGAAAGTTTATAAGCTGTAAATCCATGTCTATCATCCTATCAGAAACTGTTGCTTAGGTAGTCTACTTTTGAAAAGCTGGCATTTTTTTTTTTTTTTTTATCATCAGTGGTCATTATGGTCAACTATGGTGACTGAAGCAATATCACTTTCCCACTCTGTGAACAGTACTGATGAGGGATATTTTTCATGTGAAAGAAGCAAATGTTGAATATCTGAAGGTTTATGCTAAAGTAGCTGTAGAAGAGAAATAGGGTTTATTTAGAGAACATTGTTTGAGTGTTTACTGTGGGACCATTGTGTCCCATGTTGTACCTTTCTACCTAATTGAAAACTCATCTGGACATTGTCCTTAATGCTGAAACAAGACCTTCTACCTTAGCTTTTTATCACATTTTTCCTGTGATGTAACCCATAGCATGAGGAAAAGTTTTCTTAATCTGTCTAAGGCCACAACTGAGGATCTGAATGCTCTACACCACTGGTTCTTAACCTGTGGTCCACAGACCCCTGGGGGCCACAATGTAGTCACAGGGGTTCCACGAAGGCTTAAAGGAGGGGTGGGGAACGTCCAGCCCAGAAACATTTGTTCTGGCCCATGGCAAGCACTGTGCCTCCTTTTCTCACAGCCCCCTTCCCTCAATGCTCCTCTCATACTCAAGGCTCTCATACTCAAGCCCCCCCCCTGCCACCCCCAGCCTGCCCTGATGCGCTAGTATATTCGGTGTTAGTATGGTTGGTAGGACCCACTTTAACTAGGCAGTTTTTCTCTTAAAGACATTTTCTTAACTCAACGGCCCTCTTTAGGGCCACAATAGGGCTGAAGTCTGCTACTCCAAGTGGTGGCCCTGGACTTGTAAACAAAAATATATGGTGACAGAACACAGAGAAACAAGGGGGAAGCTGAGAAAAATTGTAAAAACTTTTCATCAAATTTAAATGTAAAAATTGGCTTCAAATTCAGAATTAGAATGTTAAAATGCCATAAAATGGGCCATCTGAGCAAGAAAAGTGTTGATGATATTGTTTTAAATTTATATGGAATCATTGCAATAAAGATATTATAATAAGACTGTGTGCATTAACAGATTAACTTATTTCCCTTTCTCTCCAAATTTGAAGACCCTTCATGAGAAAATTGTAATAAATATTTGATGTGGTCTAGTGCTTTAAATCTTGAAATAAATGTTGGTGGTCCACAGACATAGAAGGTATTTAAAGGTGGTCAGTGGTGAAAGAAAGACTGAGAACCCCTGCTTTAGACCTTCAATATTGGACATTATAAAAATGGTTTCTACTGTCTCTAGCCTCTACTATGATATTTTTGAGTTGGCATTTAGCACGTTTTATGAGGCTCCTGTGTCTGTTCCTAGGAAAGTGGTTAGTGCCTGCGTGTGGTTAGTGGTTGGGCTACTGTGCTTCCCAAAACCCAAAATTGTGAGTGAGTCTTCTGACAGTTGATGACTAGTCCTTCTTTTCTTAAAACACAACTCTGTTTTAATTTTGCAGAAAATGTTAAAGTATAAGCTATTGAGTGACTATTAATCACCTTAAGATAAAGAAACCTTTTGTAATCATTCAACAATTCTTTATTTAGCTGAAGGAAGCATCTGCACTTTTTCAATTTTAAGTGCATTTTAATTTTCTTTTTAGTCTTCAGCAAAATGTACATATAATTTCCTTTTTCCTTAAAATCTTGGGGAAAAAAAAAATGATCAAATTAAATGTAAAAACTTTAGCCTATATCTCCTGTAAAAAATACACTGTAAAAAGAAGCTAGGTCTAGGACACCTGATTCTGTCTTGCTATTAGTAGATAATACTGTTTCTATTGTTGCCTTTTTATTTTAAATTTTTTTCTTCTCTTTTCTAAATAAGGAATAAAAAAAAAGGTACTTTTAACTTTTTTACTTTTCATCCAGATGTCCTATTTAAACTTTGGCAAACATACAGAAATACAAAACAGAATGTAAAAACTTTTAAAAATCTCTCCATCGCCTTTTGTGTCTGGCTTTATCATACTATTTTAACTTTGTATTCTAATTTTCTTTTTTAAATATTAATATCTGAAGGATAAAGAACCGTTGCTCCATTATCCATCTGATGTTACTGTTGTGTAGACATGCTTTATTTTCAGAAAAATAGTATTTCCATAATCTGAAACCCATTCAGGCAAAATACCATTACCAGTTAGTTCCTCATTTGTCCGGCTCTGAGGTAGCTTCAGGTGAACTGCTTGTTTAGGGACAAAAATGACCAGAAAGCTTGTTTTCTGCTTGGTTTAGTTCAGAAAACCAAACCTCATTGAACTGCAACTCCAGAAGTATTGCAGTTGCTGACTGGACTATACCAGAAGGATCAGAAAACTACAATTTTGCATGAAATGGATGGTTAACATTGTTCAGTGGCCTAAAGAAAAGCAGGGCATGGGTGGTTTTCCTTCCAAAATTCCAGGACTGGTTTTTCAGGCATAGATTTATCCACTCACTATAGAGAATGTTGAAAAATTGTTGTGGTTTGAACTCAGCCAGTAGCAAATCTCTACGTGGCCATGTGTTTACTCCCACCACCACTGGTGAAATAGGGGAGGGACAAAAGAAGAAATTTGTAGATTAAATAACAAAAAAATTTACTAGCAAAACCAACAGTAATGATAGTAGTCCAAAAGGGGTAAAATGCAGTAGTGGCTCACCGAGCAGCAACTGGTACAGAGCCCGTCCCCAGAGAATTCTGCCCAGGTGATCCGGACATCGAAACCAAAAAAAAGTGCGTGATATGCTGAGCTTTGGTGTCACATGACATGGAATGGTCCAACAATCAATCAGGACCCAGCCCTTGAGCTGTGCTCCCTCTCAAGCCAAGGAAAGTTAACTCTATCCTGGCCAAAACCAAGAAAAAATACTGCCATAGTTGAACTAATTCCTCAGTTTGGAGTGCTAAACATCCACTGAATGCAAAAAGAAAGCAAGTACCAATGTCAACCCTTCAGGACTGAGAAGTTTTAAACTTAACAGTTTTTAAATTTTATCTGATTAGCATTGAGCAAAATATTTTTTCAAAGCAGAATCTGATGTACCTTATTGAAATGTGTAGTATGTTTTTCAACAGTCTGAGTATACAGTACCAATTTCCAGACAAAATCTTCCCTGCATGTAGGATTTTGGTCAGGCGCAGAATGGAAAGTTGTGATCTTCGCTCTCTCCCCTTTCACCATTTGTTTTTTGGTTGGTTTTGGTGGGTTTTATTCTGGGTTTTGTTTTGTTTTGTTTTTTTTTTCTTTCTGTTTTTCATCCTTTTTCTTTATACTCTTACATATTTAACTTACATATTTTCAAACAGCTAGATAGTAATTTAATAATTAGTTTACTTGCAATAACTTGGGAAACTCTAAGAAACAGAAGGGTTTTAAAATCAGATATTATGAAATCTTACATTACTTTTTGAGTCCCCCACCCAACCTCTCCCAGGGTCCTATTGCTGAGAGTCTGTATACATGCATAAACAACAGTAACTCAGGTGGTGACTCACTGATCACAGTTGGCAGATGAGCTGCATTTTACTGTCTGTATGTACATGCCTAGGAATTTGTAAATGCAATGGAATGGAAAGTACGCCACAGTAAATAGCCCCAGATTGTCTCTAAAAACATTTGCACGGCTCAGGTAAACAGGAAATGTATTGTGGGGGTTTTTTTACTTCTAAGTAGTGCTAAGTTAACACATTTTACTGCCATTTGCATGAACTAGAAGCACACAATTAAGATTGATGCTTTGTAGCTTTTAAAAACTGCAATAACTCCCTTGTTTTGTAGTCTTATGTCTGTACCCAAAAGTTGGGCGCTGATTAAACCTTCTCCAGTTGTCCTCTGTGTTTCTAGAGGTTTCCAATTCTAGTGAGGTTTTCACAGCTCCATTCCTGTGCTGAAAGCATTTCTCTTCATGTGACTTATTCCTGGCACCATTGACTCCTCGTGATTACTCAGAGCCAAGGAGTCTAACATAGAGTTCTGCTTCCTCCAGTGTTTCACTTCAAACTGATCAGAATTGTAGAATATGATCCTCTGCACAACAAAACAGCCCATTTCTAAAGGCTTTTCTGAGAACCTCTTACATACAAGATCTCTTGCACAGCTGGAGAATAGGGCATCATTATTTGTCAGGGAAGAATGTCACAGACCTGCAGACTGAAATACCAGGATGATTTTATATTTTGGATGTCTATACAGGAGAGCGTCTTGAGCTGAATAAGGAACTGCTGGATCTTCTCTCAGTAAGTGCTGAATAAATACATGTAAAATTTATTCTTGGAAGTCCTAGCCATGAGTGTTCTGTGGAGCTTGTGGATGACTAGACCCTGAAGGATTTGGGGGCAGATTTTAAAAAGTATGTAGATGCTCATGAAATTTTAAAACATGGAAGTCTTTAATTCTCAGCACAGTGTTAGGGGGAGTAAGGCACCTAGGTATGTTAGAAGATCCAGCTGGGAACCTGTTGCTGTTTACAAGTGGGCAATTTGGAATGAGGGCCTGGAGTGCTTGGAGATCTGAAAGTACTGAACTCCAAGCCCATCCTTGGCACATAATGACAGTTGTACCTTCCACTAGTTCACTCAGTTGATGTCCGTGTTTGTAAGAAAGGAAATATGCAGGGTGATATTTTTGGAAATCTGTCTGGTATGAACCACCTAGTAATATGCCTGTTTACAATGCATAAGGTGTATAAGGCAGTCCTCCTTCCACACAAGGTCGAGGGCCTGGAAAATAAAACTGTCTATGAATATGTAATTGTAAGGCTAGGAGATTTTTATGCCCATGTACATGTGAGACATGGACAAAATAATTTTGTAGATTATGTTTGCTTGATAGTTTAACGAACCTCAGAATCTCTTCACTGGAAACCAACAATTTCTTACTTAACTGGGATATATCTTATCCAGCCAAGGAGGTCATACATAGCTAGAAGTTCTATGTCTCCACAAAAATTTTACAATTTCCATGGCTTAAATAAAAACTCAGAAATATAATTTTTGTGTAAATGATGGGTTGACCAGTTAAACATAGTAGGTTTTTGTATTGTGTTAGGATTTATATCTTATGCTGATAAAGGTCTTCTCTACTAATTTTTAGACTTCATAGATAAGTTAAAAAGACCTCTGGCAAAGTATATATACAGGTTTCAACACATTTATGACTGATCAAGAAAAAGGTACACTTTTTTACAATGTTACAATGTATGTACACAGCAGAGATTGTTTCCAGTAGAAAGAATTTTACAGTCACACTACTGACAATTATTGAATGCCACTAATACAGTGAAGGAGCTCTAGAAAGCACTGAGAACTCTTTATTGCAGTAAATAAACTGATACTGTACCTGACTGCTGATTTAACAATACCTCCTTTATCCATCTATTTGGAAGCTTCATGAAATGAATATGAAAAAGATAAAGGTTGGCAAAAATTGTCCATCTAATTACATTTTTTTTTTTTTTCACCTCTGTGTTCTAATAACTCTACTTCTTTATTCTAAGAAGTTCTTTAAAAAGCTAGCCCAGGAACATCTAAACCATCTCTGTTACCTCTGTGCTATCCTTTGTAGAGCATATATTCATTGGACTGTATATACAGCCATGGAACAGATGAATATATCTGTAGAATTACCCTCTTCACCTCCAATAGTATTCACCAAAGATGATAATGTGTGAGTAGAGAGATGTACTTATCTTCAGTGTCTTGTTGGAAGACATCGTCTTTCTAAGTCAACAAATCCAAGTGCAAGCTGTAGTACACAAACTTGTGGCATATTTGATGTCAGGGCTCACTAACATGTCATTGGGAAGTTTAGCCTTTTTTGACAAGGTAGTGTAAGGCAGAAAAGAGTTTCCAAAGTTGTAGTGTTTTGAGGGAAAAATTGAATGACAACTCCAAAGAATACTCATGTTCCAGTAATAATTGAAAGTAGAGACATAATATCAAATGTAGATATTTCTCACATGGTTTTACATGAGAACCCACGTCTTTCTAAATGTATCTAGACCTGCTTCTTTTAATTGCTGGTGTGAGAGTTAAGAGTTCATAATTTCTTATGCTTTTGTAGGTACTATAGGGAAGCTTGCTTGCTATCGTTATGAACCATGGTCAATGAAAATAACCACGTGTACCAGAAACATGAACCTTAGACCAGTTTTCAAGTCCTTAGGACTATTAAACTCAAAAGAATTATGTAGTTTCCCCCAGTGATTAAAATAACTCCTTCCAAGCCTCCAAATACGGATTTATGTCAGCATATCAAAACAAAACCAATCCTTCCAAAGTGAAACAGTAGGATATGTAGAAAAGGGTTAGGCAGATGGCATATTCCCCTTAGTAAAACTGGATGATTATGTAAAATGAAAATAAAAACTTTCCCAGCACATATGGCAGGAGAAATTGAGAACTGGTGTCTGCAAGAGTGAGAGAAAAAATGTTCCTCATTTTAGCTGCTGGGTAGAGGAAAAAA
Organism: Strix uralensis; assembly: GCF_047716275.1. Taxonomy (NCBI): domain Eukaryota; kingdom Metazoa; phylum Chordata; class Aves; order Strigiformes; family Strigidae; genus Strix; species Strix uralensis. The sequence continues at coordinate 33,521,569 of NC_134012.1, read as the reverse complement.
CAGTCCTGAGCAGCTTAATCATTGACTTCCTGGACTCAAAAGCTTTTTACAAGAAGGCCCCTTCCTGCAACACAGCCATACCTTCAAAAAGGTCTAAATTTTAAGTTGCCTTTTATAAACTTAATAGTTCACATGTTTCTCTGATACTGATTGCTTTAATCACAGGAAATGAGGAGAGAAAGTTATCACAGCTAGGTGCACCCTTCAATCTGACCAATGAATTTGACATTATCAGTTCAATTACCTATTAACAATTTGTATGTGAACCCTCTCAAGTCTTTTTGCATATATGAAAAGACTACAAAAAGTTATTTGTTTTATGCACACAAATTGTAGCAAATGGATTGCTCATGAATTATTTGTTATGCTATTTATAATTTATGTTTCCTAATCTGTCTGGTATTGGTATCTGGCAGTATTGTTCTCTCTCTTCACTGGATATAAGAAACCTTGAGGAAGCATAAGGAACACAAAACAGAAATGCTTGTAGGAAATTATATACTTTTATATAGATATACACGTAAAAACATATTTCTACAAGAGGCTGTGATGACACATGCTTTCTATAGACTAATCTATTGTTGGTGTGAACATTTTGGAAAGAAATGAAAAAGACATGGTGCTGTTAAAATTGTATGATGTTTTTGTACCTCAGCCTGTGTTGATGAATACCTATTCCCAGTACCATTCTTTAATTATCATTTTCTGCTGTTTGCTGCCCTGTTTATCCCTAAGTATATAGGTGTACACTTAAACTGAATAACTTCTGTAAAATGGGGAGTCAATTATTCGCTAAGCACACTACATATGAAAGGTAAATGGCTGAACTAAAGGCTGGTCTAAGTCATTAACTCATGAGCAGATTAATTTAAACCATAGCTAATAAAAGACAAAAATGTAATACTCTCAGAATGTTTAGAAATTTCCATTATTTTATTTTACTCTTATGGAATTTGTGTCTAATTTTGTCATATCACCCTATATCATGATGATATTACCTTGTGTTTCTTTTTATGATAAAAGCGTAGGCAAATATTTGATTATAGCTGAATGAATTATTTTATCTACAAACTACTGGTACCCTTCTCTTTTAGCTTACTTATTTCCATTCAGATCATATTTTCACCCATTGTCTTCTCAAACCCGTATTTTCAATAATGGATTACTTAGATATCTTTTGCTGTTTTGAATAGTCATAATCGAATGTGAAATATGAAATTGTTTTTCAGTAGAAGGAACCACCCCTAGGTACTCTTTCTGCCCTGTCTTATTAAAGAAGATAAGAATGAAAGCATCTGAGGTGATGATTTTGGTCTAATAATGGACCAGCAAAGATCTTGGTCTGAACATGAAATGCATAAATTACTGAAAGAGAACAGAATGTCACATAGCAGCAGGAAAGATGAAGCTTAATGATTTGTTCAAAGGAAAGTATTCTCTAATCTGAGTGTTAGAATATCAATTTGTAAATACTAGTAAACATAACCATTTTTCTATCACAGTTGGTTCCTGATGGCTGCACCACTCATGCTTGTTGCCCAACATTTTCAAAAATGAAATAGTTACAGTAAACTATTTATTAAGTCTTCATAATACTTACGGAAGAAGCCACTACTATGGCAAACAACTATATTAGACAGTTACCGATTGTCACATTTGCCTCAAGATGAAGAACTAACAATCTAGTTGCTAACTACATAAATGTTGGCTCCTTGGGAAATACAGTTTAAATAATGCATTATGTAAACACCATGCTGTGCTATTTATCCTTTACAAAAATTATCTGTTCACAGAATCACAGAATCACAGAATCATCTAGGTTGGAAAGGACCTTGAAGATCATCTAGTCCAAGCGTTAACCTAACACTGACAGTTCCTAACTATACCATATCCTTAAGCCCCATGTCAACCCTACTCGTAGACACCTCGAGGGATGGGGACTCCACCACCTCCCTGGGCAGCCCATTCAAATGTCCAACAACCCATTCTGTAAAGAAATACTTCCTAATATCCAGTCTAAACCTTCCCTAGTGCAATTTGAGGCCATTATCTATTGTCTTATCACTTGTTACTTGGTTAAAGAGACTCATCCCCAGCTGTCTGCAACCTCCTTTCAGGTAGTTTAGAGGGCGATGAGGTCTCCCCTCAGCCTCCTCTTCTCCAGACTAAACAACCCCAGTTCCAGCAGCCATTCCTCGTACGACATGTGCTCCAGACCCTTCACCAGCTTCGTTGCCCTTCTCTGGACACGCTCGAGTAATTCAATGTCCTTTTTGTAGTGAGGGGCCCAAAACTGAACACAGGAATCGAGGTGCGGCCTCACCAGTGATGAGCACAGGGGTAAGATCCCTTCCCTGTCCCTGCTGGCCATGCTATTTCTGATGCAAGCCAGGATGCCATTGGCCTTCTTGGCCACCTGGGCACACTGCTGGCTCATGTTCAGCCGGCTGTCAATCAACACCCCCAGGTCCCTCTCTGACTGGCAGCTCTCCAGCCACTCCTCCCCAAGCCTGTAGCGCTGCTGGGAGTTGTTGTGGCCCAAGTGCAGAACCCAGCATTTGGCCTTATGAAACTCCTACAGTTGGCCTTAGCCCATCGCTCCAGCCTGTCCAGGTCTCTCTGCAGAGCCTCCCTACCCTCGAGCAGATCAACACTCCCACCCAACTTGGTGTCATCTGCAAACTTACTGAGGGTGCGCTCGATCCCCTCGTCTAGATCATCAATAAAGATGTTAAACAGGAGTGGCCCCAAAACTGAGCCCTGGGGCTCACCACTCTGCCACCAACTGGATTTAACTCCATTCACCACAACTCTTTGGGCCCTGCCATCCAGCCAGTTTTTTACCCAGCGAAGCGTGTGTCCATCCAAGCTGCGAGCAGCCAGTTTAGCCAGGAGAATGCTGTGGGAAACGGTGTCAAAGGCCTTACTGAGGTCAAGATAGACAACATCCAGAGCCTTTCCCTCATCCAATGAGCAGGTTGCCGTGTCGTAGAAGAAGATCAGGTTTGTCAAGCAGGACCTGCCTTTCATAAACCCATGCTGACTGGGCCTGATCATCTGGTTGTCCCGCACGTGTTGTATGATGGTACTCAGGATGAGCTGCTCCATCAGCTTCCCAGGCACCGAAGTCAAGCTGACAGGCCTGTAATTTCCCAGATCATCCTTCCGACCCTTCTTATAGATGGGCGTCACATTGGCCAATTTCCAATCCATAGGGACCTCCCCAGTCATCCAGGACTGCTGGTAAATGCTGGAAAGCGGCTTGGCGAGCACCCCAGCCAGCTCCTTCAGCACCCTCGGGTGTATCCCATCCAGTCACATAGACTTGTGTGTGTCTATATGATGCAGTAGGTCACTGACTGTCTCCTCCTGGATTGTGGCGGGGGTCGTTCTCCCAGTCTCTGTCTTCTGGCTGAGGAGGCTGGATTCCCTCAAAACAACTGGCCTTGTTATTAAAGACTGAGGCAAAGAAGGCATTAAGGACTTCAGCCTTCTCCTCATCACTTGTTACCATTTCCTCCTGCATCGAGCAGGGAATGAAGACTCTCCCTGGTCTTTCTTTTGCTACTGACATAGAAACATTTCTTGTTGTCCTTGATTGCTGAAGCCAGAGTAATTTCCAGCTGGGCTTTAGACCTCCTGATTTCTGCCCTGCATAGCCTCACAGCATCTTTGTAATCACTGTGAGTGGCTAGCCCCTTCTTCCAAAGGCTGTAAACTCTTCTTTGCTCCCTGAGTCACAGCCAAAGCTGCCTGTTTAGCCAGGGTGGTCTTCTCTGTTGCCGGCTTCTCTTACAGCACCTGGGGACAGCCTGCTCCTGTGTCATTAAGACTTTCTTCTTAAAGAGTGCCTAGCCTTCCTGGACCCCGATACCTTTCAGGACCGTCTCCCAAGGGATCCTGTCAAGCAGGTGCCTAAACAAGACAAAGTCAGCCCTTTTGAAGTCTAGGATGTCAGTACTCCTTCCCCCTCTCCTCTCCTCCCTGATAATAGAGGACTCTATTATTTCATGATCGCTGTGCGTAGTCGTCCTCCAACCGCCACATCATCCACCAGTCCTTCTCTGTTCACAAAGAGGAGATCCAGCAGGGCACCTTCTCTGGTTGGTTCTCTTACCAGCTGAGTCAGGAAGTTATCTGCGACACATTCCAGGAATCTCCAGGACTGGCCTGCTCTGCTGTGTTGTATTTCCAGCAGATGTCTGGGAAGTTAAAGTCTCCCACAAGAACAAGGACAAGCGATCGTGAGATTTCTCCTAAATGCCTATAGAATATTTCATCCACCTCTCTGTCCTGGTTGGGTGGCCTATAGTAGACTCGTACTACAACATCTGCCCTGTTGGCCTTCCCTTTGATTCTAACACAAAGACACTCCACCCCGTCTTCACTACACTTGTGCTCAAAGCAGTCATAACAGTCCCTAACATATAGCGCCACCCCACCACCTCTCCTTCCTTTCCTGTCCCTCCTAAAGAGCTTGTAGCCATCAATTGGCACACTCCAGTCATGGGAGACATCCCGCCATGTTTCTCTAATAGCCACTGTATCATAATTTTCCTGTTTCGTCATGGCTTCAAGCTCCTCCTGTTTGTTACCCATGCTGTGTGCATTGGTATACATGAACTTCAGATGGGCTGATGTTTTGCCTCCTTCCCCCTTCAAATCTAGTTTAAAGCTCTGTCAATGAGCCCAGCTAACTCCTGCCCCAAGATCCTCTTCCCCCTCTGGGACAACTACATCCCATCCAATGCCAAAAGGATTGGTGCCCTTTATACTAACCCATGATTGAAGAATCTGAAGCCATGACGGTAACACCAGTCTTGGAGCCACAAGTTCATCTGTTGAGTTCTCCGTTATTCTTCTTCATCCGTTCCTTTCCATTATCTCTGTTGCATAGTTTAGAATACACATTGAGACAGGATGAGTGCATACTTAGAAGGAGTAACTTCTGGTAGCCAGCCAGCCTCTTCAAGATAAATTGCTCATGGAGGGACAGAGAGAAGGAATATATGGACTCCACATTTATTGAAAAGAATAAGTTATTGCTTTAGAAATTTACTTCCTGCTCCTATTATTTTTTATATTGCAAACCAGTTGTTAAATGAGCTACCATTGTCAAAAAGTGATTTTTCTAATTAGGAAGCATCTTATAACCACAAATTCAGTGTCTTTTTACCAACTTAGAGGCTTTATAAGATTCTCTCATTATGTAAATAGAGAAATAAAAAAAGGATATTTTTCTGCAGCTCAAACCAGCTATTTCTGCAAAAGTCTGTGACCACACTTCACCTTGAAATTATTTTTTAGATGGTGAAAAAAGTCATTGACCAATATTAATTGTATTTGTTAAATCACAATTTTTTTCACAAAAAAATTAAAACCCAGCAAAATAGGTTTTTTAAGCTTGGGAAGTATTAGGCTATCCAGTCACAACATAGAATAAATACATGTAACTTTTGAGACCAGCTGCAGTGAATATAAAATATTCATATTTAATAGTTGACAAATGAGCTACAGGACAAAACTCTTTTTCTTTTTAAGACAAATAATTGGTCAAGCAATTGTAAATTGTGAATGAAGTCATGTCATGTTTGTGAACAAATATAAAATCTGACTTCTCAAATAAGCTAAAGACAATGAGTTCTAATCATGTATAGAAATATTTAACCTTGTACTATCCTAAGAGCCAACACACTAAGGCTTCTAAGAATGAATTTTCCAGACGGCTATATCCATCATGAGAATTTTACAAAGGTATTGGGGTTTTTTTAATGTTACATGACAGTTTACATAAACTTTCCTTAAGGAAAAGTCTTGTGTGTTTAACTTTCTCATTTCTATCTCATGTCTTGTTAATGAGATAAAGTTGATAAACATTTGTTGTGATTTTCTGCTGTTATTTGTTGTCAAGACATAATTCTGATTTAATTAGCTTTTCCAAGGCACATGAAATTAGAATAAGTAATGATTTCCCTAAATACTATCCATTCGCTTTAGATGAAATATTAATTTCCAAAACAAAACCTGATTAAAAACCCAAAGATCATAATATTTGTATTTAATTGTAGAGAGTATGTTAATTGCATTCATGAATTTCCAAATGTACTCCACATCACACATGAGCTTACAAATGCACTCCACATTTTTTTGCCAATACGCAAAATATGACTTCTATAACAACGTTTCCAAGGGAGCCAGGTAACTACTTTTACGGAAGTTGGTAGTGAAATGATGGCTTGAAAAATAATTACCTATAAAAATGGATTATTTTCAGAGTCCTCCTGTGAGCTCTCCTAGCTTCTCAAGGATTCCTGGATTCAGTCTAATGCATCAATGGTTAAATAATATCTTAGCCATGATATAAGTTTTATCTGTTTTTCCTGTCTACGAGCTTTTCACTTACAGTTTGTTCTTAATGTGATCCTCACTTAACTTTCTTACTATTTGGTAAGGTCAACTTTTGAATTACAACAGTTGTCCGTTATACTGGTCACCTCACTGTTACCATTTTCCTCTTAGGAAACGCAAGCTAAATGATCTACTGAACTTGCAAAACAAAATACTATGCACTGGCTCTCAGCCTTCTAGGACAGAACATTGTTTGTGCTACCTTTGACACAGGTTCCCGTGGGTTAAAATTCTAGTTTACTACAGCTGGAGTGCCTGTAATGCTGTGCTATAATCTGTCACCAAAGCATGTGTCCTGTACAGATGGTGGTACACTGGTCATGCCTTAGCTGTATAGATAGCCAGAATAGAAAGGAGAGCATTTAGTGTTTTTTATACAAATAATCAGAGGAATGAATGCAGAGGTCTTGGCAAGGTTATCATTCATTAACATGAATAGCAAGCAGTAAAACCTTAAAAGAAACAGATGAAAACAGCAAAAAAATCCACACCTTAAATGTAGAAGTATAACCTTTCACCTGTATTGCACACCACATTTTCAAACAATTTATGGCAACAGCAATAGGAATTGAATTTAACAAAGTGAAACATATTATGGTCCACTTGAAATATGACAAGGAAAAAGCACACTTGCTTAATTTATATAACTGTTAATGACTGAATGACTGTGTTTATCGGCAAATCGTTAAGAATTTGGTACAGCCAGGATGCAGCAGACACTGAAGCAGCTGTTAGAGTCTAACAGGAGTACCTACACATATTGTCAATACCATTTCTGTGGTAGCCCCTCACACTATAACACAAAACCGTGACATTTGGATCAGTTCTGGAGAGGAAATTTATCTTTCACTAGACTGGTGCCAAGTGGGACCAATGAGTCATGTGGTGTGTATAAAATAAGGGTTCCGGCTTCCCCCTCATTTTAAAATGTGTGCAGAAAATGGCAAAGAGAACACAAAGCATCCATGTGCCCTGTTTTCCTCATTGCCTTATGCCTCACTCAGAAGAATCCCCAAACTTGGGTTCTGTTGAGGGTGGAAGCCAGCATGGAAATTGGTGTTGCTTAATGTGCCGGCTTTTCACTTGTAATGTTCTTTGGCACAGCCACTTGCTCAGCGAGCCTTTGTTTGAGCCTGAAATCCAACCGGGGGAAAGGGGAATTGTGTTGCTTAGCAACAGCTCTCTTTTTTTGGTCAGGTAGCACATAGTTATGAGAAAGAGAAATCTGTAAATTCAGTGGATTTGGGTCTTATCCAGGAATTCTATTTTATTTTCCAGAATCAGGGTTTTCCCTTACAAAAATCTTGGACTGTCTTGATTTTCCAAAATCTAAAGCACAGAGATAGTCAAACAACAACATGTTGTAAAGAGCAGGCAATGTTAGCCTTATGGTGCATTTAATTCAGTTCCTCTATTGTATCTGTGCTAGTATGCACTTCAGAAGGATACTTTCTAAATAAAAAGTACTCTTAAACTATACAATTAATTTATTTCATTTTTTGAACTGGTGTAATTATATGAGAATATAAATCCATACCTAAAAACTAAACTCAACCTCTCTTTTTAAGTAGTAGGATATTTAAAAAATTTATCCCTTTTGTGTAAGTGAGGTTTTGATTTGGCTTTATGTATTTATTTATTAATAATGAACAGATAGTGGTAAGGATTCCTATCTGGAGAATAATTCTTGTCTCTACATCTCTTCACTGTCTGCACACCTGTAGCAGAGGGGGTAGTAGTCTTTCTTATGTAAAACATGATGTTATTGTATTGATATAACCTTGCAAAAAAAACTAATAAAAAATCTTCAGATTGGAAGTAACCATAGCAGCACCAGAATCTGTAAAGTCAATACCCCTAACTCTGGGTGAAGAAAATAATGCTATTGCTATTTAACCCATTTACTCTTAAACAGAAAGTGCCCTATTTTTCAACAGTACTGCCATTTTAGAATTCAGAGAACGAACTTTTGCATCTCCTGTTCAAAATATGTTCTGTTCTTCTGTCTAATTTAAATTTAAAAAGCAAACAGAAGCATTGTATTTCTGAGCATATGGGGGTAACTTCCAGTTCTGTTTGTTTCTGTATGAAAATTAAAATGAAGTAAAAAATAAAAAAAAAAACCCTACATGACTGTTTTGAAGAGGCTGATAGCAATAAATAAATGAGGAAGAGGAAAGCTGCTCAGAAAAGTGGGCAAGCTGGGTTTGTCTACATCCATACTCTGTCAAGTGAAACCAAGTCTCTCTTTAAATATGTCCCATGAGGATGGGACACTGATGACTTATCTCTGTCAGTGAAAGTTATTCAGGTTTTTGCTATGGAGTTATTCCATGCTGGAGTTGAGTTTTGCGGGATTGTAAAACACACACTGGGTAGCTCTGTACATATATGTGATCAATGTCTATGTTTACAGTTATGCTCCGTATTGTAAGTTATAGTTGTGGTTTTTAGATCTCAGAAATTTGTGGATCAACCCATGGGTGGAAAAGATAGGATAGGTATTGTATAATGTTAAGATTCTCTACCAACCCCTCTTCATCATCCAGTGCATTACTTGTAGACCATGTCATTACAAACAGATATTTCTTAATAAAGAAAAAAAGATGAGTGGAAGTGAGAAAAAATACAATGTTTGTCTAATTCCCTTGTATGTAACCAGCTAGTGATTATTAGTATAGAAAATAGAAACCTTAAGACTAAGAAATAGTATTTTCCCAGCAGATTTAGTTTAAGGAGATCATGCAAAACATTCTTTTTTTTTTTTTTTTTGAATCATTTTTTATGTTAACTTATGGGGATTGTTATGAGTAGATAAATTATTAAGATTATGCATGAACAGGTGTTGCCTAGTAAACAGTTTCAGCATTGATCTAAACAGGCTGAATGGGACAAAAAATTCTCAGGGGGTTACAAACCTATATCATTATTCCTTCTGCATTTCGTCACTGTGATAAGTATGCTTTTGGAACTGTGGTGTGACAGAAGTGGACCATATGAAATTGATTCACACCTTAAGGCTCAGTGGATGGTTCCAGGAAAATTACACACTTCATTACACTTAAGCACAGAGAGATGAACAACAGTGAAATGCTAATATGCAGTGGCCACAGGGAACTGATTATTGACATAAATAGTAGTTTGAGTAAATGGCTTAGTTTTTTTGGATGACTAAGCAACAATCGATGTAAAGAGTTTACCTAGCTCTGGATAGGAAAAGAATATAATGGAGTGTATTAAAATGAAAAATAGTTTGCATGTTGAAAAATCACATATATTAGGGTTACAGAAAGGATCTGCCTAGAATATGGATAAATCAGATACAGCATCCTGCATAAGGGAGAGGTAAACTACAAATAAAGTGACAACGTTAATGTGGGTTGTCTTTGGTTTTTTAAATATATTCACTTGCTAGAGCTACATTAACAAGAGTTTTGTGTTTAATAAGGTCTGATATAATATACATTTTTTTAAATTCCAGTTTCATTGTAGATGTGGCACTCTCAAGGCAGCTGACAGCAGCCTCAGTAACATTTTGCATTGCAATTTCTACATGCAGTCACATTCTTACTTTAATTATCAGATGACACCAAATTCAATATATAACTCAGATATAAAAATATGCTGGTAAATATAGAATCCAGACAGCTGAAGTTTTAAGGATGGAATTACATAAAGAGATTGAAGGATTTAGGTACAAAAATCCAAGTTGAGAAAGACATCTAAGCCATTTTAAACTCCTAGGAAATCTTGACATAAGTTTATTCTATTTAAGTCTACTTAATTGCTTTGTCATACTATATTCAGGAAAAGTGATGTGAGTCTTTCTCCATCCCCAGAACACCATGGTAAAGACAAGTAATTTATCACAACCTTATCATCACTTATGCAATTGTCTTCTTTCTGGCAGCATGTGTTTTACTTCCCTTTGCTGGGTGCTATTCTCATTGTGCCCAGGTTCTGAGGCGTGCTGGCTGCAGAACTTTTAGGACTCTTAAACAGAGAAAAGCAGAGATGGGACAGAGTCCTTAGAAAATTCAAGAGAGTTTGGAAGTGTGTTTTCTGCTCCTGAAAATACGCTGATCAAATATTGATCAAGTGTGCTGATGGGATAGTTTTGTATTCTCATGTTAAGACATGCATAATTCCTGATGCCTCTTAATTATTGCAGCAATAATGAACTTTTTCAGCAAAAGTGAATAGAGGATCTGATCCTCAAACATTGAAAATTATCATAGTTCTGTGGAAGTTGATAAATAAATACTACTTTCCCCAATAATTTGGCTATTGTCTTTCCCCTTCCCTAATTGTGTGTAACCTTCCCTTCAGTTTAATAATCATATGTCTCTCCTGACAAAACTTAAAGCTGAGAAAGTCCTGGATTTTTTTCTCCTTCTACATCTTATTAACTTCTCTCACACAGACACACAAGCTCACAGACATATGCACACACGCTCCCACATAGCACAAGCTAGCTTATGTGTAGCTCTCCAGAGCTGTAAGATTGTGAGTACACACAAGCACCATTTTTGACTAGACAATACTTCACAGAGCCATATGACTGAATTTTCTTTGCTGCAGAGCAAAACAAGTTGGCACTTTTCAAGCATCTAAGATATACTTTTCTTAAATATTTTAATATGCATCTACTAGTATTTAAAAAACTGATATAGAAGAGGAAGATGAGATACAGATATTCAGTAGGAACAATGAATGTACAGTAATGGAGTAATAAAAGTGTGAAGCTTCAAAAATTATTTAAAAGACTCTACGGTGATAAACAGTTGAAATATTTCATTGCATTGCAGACTTAACTTGAAGTCAGATAAGGAATATAACAGACACTGGGTCAGTTATCTGAAGAGTCTTGCTAGAAACAGCTGTTATAGTGGATAATCACGTGGTTTGGACCTGCATATACATGAACATTTTAGAGTTATGTAGGAGAGGTCCCATAAAAGGAAGTCCTTATATAAGTTACTGATATTGTTCAAAATTACTCTCTAATTGGGATTTCTTCCTTTGGGACAGAGGTATTTCAGTGAGGCAAAGAAGTTAAGTTTTAAAACACAGTGCAGGATGCTTTTACATCTTACAATGGACTTAACTGCTTATCTCATGTTCAACAGAGACCAGGTGTGCAGTTAAGCAGTGTACCTGAGCAAATGTTCACTTTTATAATGTAGTTTCTCTCTTGATAACAGAAGAGTCAGGCAACTAAAACATTACAGTGCAATGCATTTGCTGAAAGCATTGGACTGAATCCCTGTCAAAGGCTAGGATTTCTGGATGTTCATGGTAAATGCTGTGTATGCTCTGGTGCTTAAGGAATTCTATTACAGATTCATGAAGAGGTGATATTTGTTCATTCCACATCCAAAGGTTTAGAGTGTCTCTGGGAAAGCAGGCAATTCATCTTTCTGCTTTCCCTACAGCCACTGTCTGTTCTCACATCGTAAAATAATGCTTTTTAGAGACAGAGAGAAAAGTCTGAAATTTCAACTCAGCAAGCTCTTGTTTGCTTGAGGCAACCAGTGTGTTTGAGGGGATTCTACTTGTTTTTACAATGGTCTGCTTTTTAACAGATTGACCCACATCAGAAAATCCAGAATCATCTCATAGGTTTGTTGAGCCACTGTCTGTTCTCTCTGAAGGGTAAGAAGAAAATTGGATTCACTTCCATATCCAGAAAAAAATGAAGCATTCCTGATTTTCAGGTGGCTTGTTCATGTTCTGTAGGTAACCTACATCATGAAAGGGCTCAGAGTGTAGTGGTTACCTTACAATTTGGAAATTGTCACAGGAAGAAGAAAGTCCCAACAAGCTTAGTTTTTCACTGGAAATTACTGTCTTACATTGTGTAGAGTCAGAAAACAGAACCCAGTGGGGAAAAAAGATACCCTTAAGTACAAGAATTTCCTCTGGGTGAGTAATCACTGGATAAAATAATGTCCTTTGTTTGGTCTGCTAACTATCTCCCAAACACTGAGTCAGAATTATTTTTCCACTTTCTCTTAGGACAAGGTAGTTGGAAGAGATGCTTTGCTCAGTTCCTGCTTAAATCTAAAAGGCCTTCTTTTTGTCTGTCTCTGAAGACAGTGAATGACAAACTTCGTTGTCATATAACTACATTTTCTGTGTTTAGCCATGAATAATCTGATTCTTCTAATGAGGACAATTTTTCCATTTGGAAGATGCAATAGATGGATAACACTTCTGTGATGACATCTTTGATCTGCATATGTGCCATCACCATAAAATTTCTAAAATTATTGTGGTTTTCCTCTATGATCAGAATAAAGCATATGACAAAGGACTGAAATCTGTAAGAGCCAAAGATGGAGAGGTAAGAATTCATATGTGAAATGTGCACCTAATCTGGCAGTTAAGTCTAAAAAAACCTGACAGAGTAAAATGCTGCCTTATATACTTCATTCTTTGGCTTGCTCTTCTTTGTTTTCTTTCAGTGATGTGGAATGTAAAATGGTAGCTGGGGCTCAGGCTGCTTCTCCAGGCAACTGGCAGTATTCTCTGCCAATCTGTGAATTTGTACAACATGGCAGAAGAAAACTTCGAAAGGAATTAGTGTCAATGCTGCTTCTAGAACTGCCGAGGCTCCAGAGGAGGACCATATGATGGAAAGAGCAGTCCCAGATCTAGTTTCAAAATCATGAGGAGCTTTGATCATGAAAGGGGTCTTAGCCTCCATGACATGTTTTCCCTTTGTATGTGTTTCTTAATTGCTGACCTACTGGACCTTTTGAGGTAGGTGTATAAATTTCTCTAGCCTTCCCCTTTTATATTTAATCTTATGCATTTCTGAAGCATCTGACCCATCAAAGATCTAAATCATAAATACAGACATCTATTTTGTTGTGCTCTCTCTGCTTTGAAATATATTTGAGAGGGGGTGTTTCAGTAGTTAAGACAGATCTTCTGTCTTACACTTACATTCTATAGCTCAGTAGTCAAGCCACCCCCTGCAATAATATAGAACTTTTCTGAGATCCTCTCTGTTATGGATTATTGGTTGTATTCTCCATGGAAGACTGAGAATTACATTGAGTGGCTCAGAAGCTCTGGTATTTCTGCGTAGCTGCTGAAGGCTTCTTTCCCTTCCAGTTTGTCTACAGTTATCAATCCAAAATCAACTGGGAGTCACCAGATGAATGTCACATCTGCATGCTCTCCTCACTCTCCCTTCCAGTTCTGCTTTCTGGAACATCTAAATTTTTCTGTTGGCAGCTAACTTTTCAAAGGATTTGTCGAATCTTGCCAGAGTTCTCCAGTATCTCACAGCTGGAAATATCAATTTCTATTTAATTAGTAAATTAAGATTTTCCTGCTAGAAATTGAAATCAATCAACTGCAGTTTTCCAGTTTTATATTACAGATCTCAATAAGAAATATGGGGGAGGGAAACCTCAGTGAATCCCACTCCTATCAGCTTGATGCCAGTGTCAGCAATAGATGCCCAGAGCCTAGAGAGGGATCACAGGTCAGCAGGAGAGCACCTGAAGAGCAACAAAAATGAATTCCAGCTAGTATTTCAGCTTCATCAGAGGTCCACCTTGAATGTTTCTATGCAAATGCACATAACATGGGGAATAAGCAAGAGGAGTTAGAGACGTGTGCATGCCTGCAGGGCTATGATCTTATTGGCATCACAGAGATGTGGTGGGACAACACCTATGACTGGAGTGTTGGAATGGAAGAATGCAAGGTCTTTAAGAAGGACAGGCAGTGGACACAAGGACAGGGTGTCACTTTCTATGTCAGTGACCAGCTGGAGTGCATAGAACTCTGCCTGGGGATGGATGAGGACCTAACTGAGAGTTTATGGGCCAGGATTAAAGGGAGGGCAGGGACAGGAGACGTTACAGTGGGGGTCTGTTACAAGCCACCAGACCAGGAAGACAGAGAGAATGAAGCCCTCTGTAGACAGATAGGAGCAGGCTCATGTTCACAAGCCCTGGTCCTTATGTGGGACTTCAACCACCCCGATATCTGTTGGAGGGACAACACAGCAGGGCAGAAACAATCCAGGAGGTTCCTGGAATGCATTGATGATAACTTCCTCCTCCAAGTGATAGAGGAGTGCTGGACCCTGTTCTCACCAACATGGAGGAGCTGGACAAGATCAAATACAAAAAGGAATCCTACAGAGGGTGGAAGCAAAGACAGATAACCTGGGAGGGATACAGAGAGACTGTCCAAGCAGCCAGGGATCAGGTTAGGAAAAAGCTTCTATACATATGTTAGTGATAAGAGGAAGACTAGGGAAAATGTGGGCCCTCTCCAGAAGGATCAGGAGACCTGATTACCTGGAATGTGGAGAAAGCTGAGGTAGTCGATAATGGTTTTTTTCCTCAGTTTTCACCAGCAAGTACTCCAGCCATACCACCCAAGTCACAGAAGGCAAAGGTGGGGACTGGGAGAATGAAGAACCTCCCACAGTAGGAGATCAGATCTGAGACCATCTAAGGAACCTGAAGGTGCACAAATCCATAGGACCTGATGAGATGCATCCACAGGTCTTGAGGGAACTGGCGGATGAAGTGGCTAAACCACTGTCCATCATATTTGAGAATTTGTGGCAGTCTGGTGAAGTTCCCACTGACTGGAAAAGGGGAAACATAACCTCCATTTTTAAAATGGGAAAAAAGAAGATCCAGAGAATTACAGGCCAGTCAGTCTCACCTCTGTGCTCAGCAAGATCATGGAGCAGATTCTCCTGAAAACTATGGTAGGGTACATAGAAAATAAGGAGACGATTGGTGACAGCCAATATGACTTCACTAAGGGCAAATTATGCCTGACAAATTTGGTGGCCTTCTACAACGGGGTTACAACGTTGGTGGGTAAAGGAAGAGGAACTGACATCATCTACCTGGAATTTTACAAAGATTTTGATGCTGTCCCACATGACTTCCTTGTCTCTAAACTGAAGAGACATGGATTTGATGGATGGACCACTCAGTGGATAAACAATTGGCTGGATGTTCACACTCAAATTGTTGCCGTCAATGGCTCAATGTCCGAGTGGAGATTGGTGACAAATGGTGTTCCTCAGGGGTCAGTGTTGGGGTGGGTGCTGCTTAACATCTTTGTTGGTGACATGGACAGTGAGATTGAGTGCAGTCTCAGGAAGTTTGCTAATGACACCAAGCTTTGCAGTGCAGTCAACAAGCTGGAGGGAAGGGATGTGCCATCCAGAGGGACCTTGACAGACTTGAGAGTTGGACCCATGCAAACCTCATGAAGTTCAACAAAGCCAAGTGCAAGGCCCTGCATATGAGTCAAGGCAATCCCAAGCACAAATACAGGCTGGGCAATAAGTGGATTGAGAGCAGCCCCAAGGAAAATGTCTTGGAGATATTGGTGGATGAGCCAGCAACGTCCTCTCACAGCCCAGAGAACCAACTGTATCCTGGGCTGCATCAAGTGTGGCCAGCAGGTCAAGAAAGGTGATTCTGCTCCTCTGCTCTGCTCTCATAGGACCCCCACCTGTAGTACTGTGTCCAGCTCTGGGTCCCCCAACATAAAAAGGACATGGATCTACTCAAGCTTGTCCAGAGGAGCACCATGAAGATGATAAGGGGGCTGGAGCACCTCCCTTATGAGGACAGGGTGAAAGAGTTGAGGCTATTCAGGCTGTAGAGAAGGCTCTGGGGAGACCTCATAGTGGCCTTCCAGTATTTAAAGGGGGCCTACAGGAAAGATGGGGAGCGACTCTTTATTAGGGAATGTAAGTGGTAGGACAGGGATAATGGTTTTAAACTGAAAGAGGGTAGATTTACAATAGATATAAGGAAGAAATTCTTCCCTGTGAGGGTGGTGAGACACTGGAAGAAGTTGCCCAGAGAAGTTGTGGATGTCCCCTCCCTGGAAGTGTTCAAGGCCAGGTTGGATGAATCTTTGAGTAACCTGATGTAGTGGAAGGTGTTCCTGCCCATGGCAGGGAGCTTGGAACTAGATGATCTTTAAGATCCCTTCCAACCCAAAGCACTCTATGATTCTATGATCTGTGTGGAAAGAGAACACTATATTGTCACCACAGATACCACTAATTACAATCAAGGGATACTTTACACCTAGCTTTCCTGCGAGCAATTTAACAATCTACAACTCATGAACATACTTTCTTCTGCCTATCAAATTCACTTTTATCATAGCTTTTTATCACCATTTCTTTCTTTTCTTAGTGATTATAGCTTGGCACTATGTTTCCAAACAGAGCAGAAAGTCCTCAAAAATGGCTGAATATTTGACTGTTTCCAGTGATAATGAAATTCCTTCTCATCTTCCCCCTTTCCTAACTTGAGGCTTCATGTTTGCTGTGAACAGTGCAGGCCTTCATTTTTCTCATTGATTTTTTTAAAACAGGAGGGAAGTAGGGAAGTAGGGAAGGAGGGAAGGAAGGGGGGAAGGGGTGGGAGGAGGGAAGGGGGGAAGGGGGAATGGAGGAAGGGAGGAAGGGAGGAAGGGAGGGAGGGAGGGAGGGGGGGAGGGAGGAGGGAGGGAGGGAGGGAGGGAGGGAGGGAGGGAGGAAGGAAGAAAGGAAGGAAGGAAGGAAGGAAGGAAGGAAGGAAGGAAGGAAGGAAGGAAGGAAGGAAGGAAGGAAGGAAGGAAGGAAGGAAGGAAGGAAGGAAGGAAGGAAGGAAGGAAGGAAGGAAGGAAGGAAGGAAGGAAGGAAGGAAGGGAGGGAGGGAGGGAGGGAGGGAGGGAGGGAGGAAGGAAGGAAGGAAGGAAGGAAGGAAGGAAGGAAGGAAGGAAGGAAGGAAGGAAGGAAGGAAGGAAGGAAGGAAGGAAGGAAGGAAGGAAGGAAGGAAGGAAGGAAGGAAGGAAGGAAGGAAGGAAGGAAGGAAGGAAGGAAGGAAGGAAGGAAGGAAGGAAGGAAGGAAGGAAGGAAGGAAGGAGGGAAGGAAGGAAGGAAGGAAGGAAGGAAGGAAGGGAGGGAGGGAGGGAGGGAGGGAGGGAGGGAGGGAGGGAGGGAGGGAGGGAGGGAGGGAGGGAGGGAGGGAGGGAAAGGCCAGCATTGTTTCATGCCTTATTGGATTCTTACTAAAAAAGAGTAAATTCATCAGTTTAGTTTCTATTGTGAAAAATATTGAGTTTCCTTGCTGGTTATAATGTTGACAATTAAAACTTTTGCTAGATCACAAAATTCTTGCCTGAGTTAACATTCCTAGAAAATTTACGTGAAATTACAACCAATGTAGAGTTTAAACAAAAAGTGTATATTCCTCTCCCAACAATTTTCCCACTTGAATCCTATACCACAGGTTTGGCAAAGGTTTTAAGGAATCCCTCAGTAAAATATATCAACTGTGTTACAGTTCCTGGTGTGTAGTTTACTAGTCTGGCCACACTCCCTTGATGGTTCTTCTGTAGCCTAACTTTTGTTGCACATGCATGCAAGTAAATCTCATTCATGCTCATTTTCATAGTAAGAGGACACAATCAAAAAAAATAATTTTTAAATTAAAAATACTGGATAAATTTCTTGGTATTAAGTCAACTCCAGGCCAGTGTCCATGAAAAAGAAAAAATCCAGTTGCTTGGCATCCATTGACTTTTGTGATTCCTTTCTGTCATGGTTTAAGCCCAGAGGGCAACTAATCACCTTGTGGCTGCTCACTCATTCCTCCCCCAAAGTGGAGTGAGGAGGAGAAAATATAACAAAAGGTTCAGGGGTTGAGACAAAGACAGGGAGGGATGACTCACTAATTATGGTCATGGACAAAAGACAGACTTGTTAGGGAAAGAAAAAGAACACCAATTTAATTTGA
Organism: Strix uralensis; assembly: GCF_047716275.1. Taxonomy (NCBI): domain Eukaryota; kingdom Metazoa; phylum Chordata; class Aves; order Strigiformes; family Strigidae; genus Strix; species Strix uralensis. Next base: position 33,503,369 of record NC_134012.1, on the reverse strand, counting down.
ACACCACCACCACTGCTATTAATTTACCAATCAAATCAGAGTAGGACAGTGAGAAATACAACCACACCTTAAAAAACACATTCTCCCCCCACCTCTCCCTTCTTCCCAGGCTCAGGTTTGCTCCTAATTTCTCTATTTCCTCCAGCTCAGCGGCACAGAGAGGAAGGGAATGGGCACTGTGGTCAGTTCATCACCCGTTGTTTCTGCCACTCCCTTCTCCTCAGTGGGAGGACTCTTCACACTCTTCCCCTGCTCCAGTGTGAGGTCCCTCTCATGGGAGACAGTCCTCCATGAACTTCTCCAACATGAGTCCTTCCCAGAGGGCTGCAGCTTTTCACAAACTACTCCAACATGGGTCTCTGCTGCAGGCTGCAGTCCTCTCAATGATGGACTGCTCCAGCACAGGCTTCCCACAGAGTCCTGGCCTTCTTTGGGCACAGCTACCCACTCCGGCTTGGGGTCCCCCATGGACTTCAGGTGAGCATCTGTTCCACCGGTGACCTCCATGGGTGGCAGGGGGACAGCCTGCCCTCTCACCATGGGCCCAGGGGAGTCTCTGCTCCAGTGCACCTCCCCCTGCCTCCTCCTTTTTTCTTCCACTGACCTTGGTGTTTGCATAGGTATTTCCCTCACTCCTTCTCCTCTCAGGTTCCCCTTCTTAAATATGTTATCACAGAGGCACTACCACCATTACTAATTGTCTCAGCCTTGGCCAGAGGCAAGTCCAACGTGGAGCTGGGGGAACTTCAAGAAGCTTCTCACAGGAACCACCCTTGTAGCACTTCCCCTGCTACCAAAACCCTGCCACACACAAACCCAATACACTTTCACACCATCCACATTTATAATGATGAGAATAAATGGCAAGTGGCTAGCCCCATAGCTCATCAGCTTTCATAAATATAGGCAAATATTACTCCGAGAACATTCTTTTGATGATATAATTGTTTTAATGCATTTCTTACTGTTGCAAGATTTATCAAGGGTATGTCACTGCCTCTAGTATAGTAGTTTGTTCTATAGGCTTGAATATTATTCATAGAAATGAAATCTCCAAAACCAGCCTTATGTCTGAAACTTCCATTAGAAGTGACATTTGTGAGGAGAAACTCATATTTCTTGTTCTAAGACATCATTCTCCACACCACAGTTTCTTCTTGTGAAAATGATCGCAGAATCATAGAATAATTCAGGTTGGAAAAGACCCTTGGGATCATCGAGTCCAACCATCAGTCCTACTCTACAAAGTTCTCCCCTACACCATATCCCTCAACATCTCATCTAAACGACTCCACCACCTCCCTGGGCAGACTATTTCACTGTCTGACCACTCTTTCTGTGAAAATTTTTTTCCTAATGTCCAGTCTAAACCTCCTCTGTTGCAGCTTAAAGACATTACCTCTTGTTCTCTCACTAATTAACTGTGAGAAGAGACCAACACCAACCTCTCTACAATGTCCTTTCAGGTAGGTGTAGAGAGTGATGAGGTCTCCCCTCAGCCTTCTCTTCCTCAAACTGAACAGTCCCAGCTCCTTCAAGTGTTCCTCATGGAATCTGTTCTCCAGGCCCTTCTCCAGCTCCATTGCCCTCCTCTGCACTCGCTCCAGCACCTCGATATCTCTCTCATGTTGAGGTGCCCAAAACTGGACACAATACTCCAGGTGTGGCCTCACCAGTGCAGAGTACAGGGGGACTATCACCTCCCTTCTGCTGGCCACACTATTTCTAATACAAGGATGCTGTTGGCTTTCTTGGCCACCTGGGCACACTGCTGGCTCATGTTCAGCTGTTTGTCAATTAGAACCCCCAGATCCTTCTCTTCCAGACAGCTCTCCAGGCACACCTCCCCAAGCCTGTAGCAATGCATGGGGTTGTTGTGGCCCAAGTGCAGGACCTGGCACTTGACCTTGTTGAAGCTCATCCTGTTGACGTTGACCCACCGATCCAATCTATCCAAGTCTCTCTGTAGACCCTCCCTATCTTCATCCAGGTCGACATTCCTGCTTAACTTGGTGTCATCTGCGAATTTACTGATAATAACACTCTATGTCCTTATCAAGATCATCAATAAAGATGTTGAACAGAAATGGTCCCCACACTGAGCCCTGAGGAACACCACTTGTGACCACTCTCCAGCTGGATTTAGCTCCATGGGCCACCACTCTCTGGGACCGTCCATCCATCCAGTGCTTGATCCAGCAGACCATTTGCTCATCCAGGCCATGGGCAGCCAGTTTTTCTATGAGAATTCTATGGGGAACTGTGTCGAATGCTTTTCAAAAATCCAGGTAGACAATATCCACAGCTTTTCCCCCGTCCAATAGTTAGGTCATCTTGTCATAGAAGGAGATCAGGTTTGTCAGGCAGGACCTGCCTTTCATAAACCCGTGCTGACTAGGCCTGATCTCCTGGTTGTCCATTATATGACTTTTAATGGCACTCGAGATGACCTGCTCCATGACCTTCCCTGGCACCGAGGTCAGACGGACAGGTCTATAGTTTCCTGGATCCTCCTTTCTGCCTCTCTTGTAGATGGGTGTCACATTTGCTACCCTCCAGTCCAATGGGACCTCCCCAGTTAGCCATGATTTCAGGTAAATCATGGAAAGCGGCTTGGCGAGCACATCTGCCAACTCTTTCAGCACCCTTGGGTGTAACCCATCTGGTCCCACAGACTTCCTCTTTAACTGTGCTGACCTCAATCTGCTTCCCCTCCCCATCTCCTAGCTCATGAGGCTGGGTGTCCAGGGAACAGCCAGTTCCACTGCTAAAGACTGAGGCAAAGCAGGTGTTGAGCACCTCAGCCTTTTCCTCATCCTTTGTTACCATGTTTCCCTCTGCATCCTATAAAGGAGGAAGATTTTCCCTAATCCTCCTTTTGTTGTTAACGAGTTTATAGAAACATTTTTTATTATCCTTAACAGCTGTAGCCAAGTTGAGCTCTAGCTGCGTTTTGGCTCTCCTAATGTTCTCCCTGCATAACTTCACTACATCTTTATTGTCTTCATGAGAGACCTGGCCCCTCTTCCAATGGTCATAGATTCTCCTTTTGTTCTTGAGATCCAACCAAAGGATCCTGTTTAGCCAGGCTGGTCTCCTTCCCCACCTGCTTGTTTTTCGGCACGCAGGAACAGCCTGCTCCTGTGTCTTTAAGACTTCTCTCTTGAAGTATGTCCAGCCTTCCTGGATGCCCATATCCTTCAGGGTAGCCTCCGAAGGGATTTTGTTAATGAGTCTTTTGAACAGGTCAAAGTTTACCCTGCGGAAGTCTAAGGGGGCAGTTTTACTAACCCCTCTCTTTGCTTCTCCAAGGATCGAAAACTCAATCATCTCATGATCACTGCACACTAGACGGCCTCCAACCTTTACTTCCCCCACAAGCTCTTCCCTGTGCACAAGAAGCAGGTCCAGGAGGGCACCTTCCCTGGTCGGCTCACTCACCAGCTGTGTGAGGAAGTTATCCTCCACACATTCCAGGAACCTCCTGGATTGTTCCCTCTTTGTTGTGTTGTGATCACAGGAAATACCCGGGAGGTTAAAGTCCCCCACAAGAACAATGACAAGTGACTGCGAGATTTCCCCCAACTGTTTATAGAAAGCTTTATCCACCTCACTGCTTTGGTTGGGGGGTCTATAGCAGACTCCCACAGCAAGATCTGCTTTATTGGTGCTTAACCTAATCCAAACACTATGATGATAGAACTTGGAGTTTAAAGTGCTTTTGACTGGCTGCCAAGTATTTGGAGATGCCTGCAGCTAACACATCATTGCATGACAAATCATTTCCACTAACCCTTTTGGAGAAGTCCGTTGGTTTGTCTGCTAAACTCCTAGTTACTGGGAGATTACTTGAAGTTCTGAAGTGTAAGATATCATCCACAAGATGTCTGTGGGCAATAACTGGATATTTTTGGACTTGCCAATCTCTACAGTTAAATGCTTCTGTTTAGAAACAGGAGAATTCTCCAATTTGTGAAGTGTAAGTAACATTTATCCCTCTTAAACTAGCATGTAATCATTGCTTCTTATTGACTACTATGACTGTCTTAAGTGTTACAAGAAGCTTTTGAACAGTGTACTTTCCTGTTAGAATGCATTATGTAGCACCTGTTCAGTGTGGGTTGAGGCTTAGGAAAAAAAAACACAACAAAACCAAACAAAAAACACCCTACAACTGAAAGATTGAAGGATAGCTTTTTGTTCTGAAAGAAGTATTGGAACAATTATTCTTAGCATAGAACATAATTTTTCATCTCTTCACATTATACTTTTCATACTAAAGGTTCCCTTAATCATCTTGTTTAAAAAGGAATGCCCAATATACTCCACATGTTATTTTCTGGAAGTGTTCTACATTCCGGTGTTTCCCTACAGGGAGTGGTAGTGGATGGAATAACGTACTCCACTCATATGATAGAAGTAGCAATATGTTTATTGATATAAAACAGTGATTTAACAAGTTTTGATAGTAAATGTGATGGTGGTTTAATAAGATTCAGTGGCAAGGTACACTTTATTATTTACTGCATAGAGGACAGGGTCAGACAAAACTGTCAGGGAGACCCTCCCATTGAGTCATGAGGTTCATAGAGGATCCCCTTGCATTCTAAGCTCCTTCTCAGAGGGGAGTTTAGGTGTAGCTGGGTCCAGACTTAGTCCCAGACTTGGTCAACTGTTTATGTCTAATGGACTCTATCTGCACAGTCATTTATATCACTTAGCTAAGATTTCAAAGTTTCAGCATGTTTATTTGTAATTCACAGACTGAATATCTAACGTGATAATGATTCTCTCAGCCTCGAGGAATAACCTTGAGAAGCATTCCTGCTCAAGGGGACATATTGGTGTGCAGCCCATTGTTGTGCAGGAGAGCTCAATGTGCTGTCCACTATGGAATAAGATATTTGACTTATAGTCTCATTTACATAGCGACTACAGATGTTAGTTTCTTCCAGACATGGCTTGAGTTAGACCATGACCAGCACTGTGGTTAGGTGGGAGCATTGCTCAAATTAATCCTTGTCTATTGTGTTGCTTTCTGTCTGCTCCAAATCCACATGAGCAGATGCATCCATTACAGTCTCCATAGGTGGTTATCACTTGAGTAGGGTTATGGGAAATACAGGTGAGGTTGGGGGATGTGGGGGTGTGCACACTGCCACGGAGTGATAGAAAATATTTGAAGGAACCAGAGAAAATTATCATGGAGTAGTCTTTTCATTCTGTAATGTTATATTTAATAATGAGAATCATCCATATGATGCAGGATACTGTGCCTGGTCTTTCGATGATCTTGGTTTGGGTTTTTTTCTTGCTTAGGTTTGGGGTTCCTTTAATAACTGTTTTACTTTCCTGATTAAAATTCTTAATTTCCAAATAATTATTCCTTATATATAGATATGTATCTGAAGAAGGTTATCTAATTCAAGGGTTTATTTGAAACTATTGCACAAAGGACAGCGTAAAATGTTGCCTCCAGACATGTAAGCAATTGCTGAATTGTAAGCCTACTCTGCAAGCCAAGTTTTTACCTTTGGGGTTGCACAGGTGCAGCTAATCATGTGGTTCCTTGGCTTAGCCAGATACGACATATTTTCACAGAAGCAGCCAGTCAGATTTCAAATTAGTTGGGCAAGAACTGAAACAGGTTTCTAGGTTTTTGTTTTTCTTATCTCACTGAGTTCCCTGGTTGTAGGATTTCTTTCAATTTAATTGCCTTTTTCAGGTTTACAGCTGTCAGAGAAATGCTGAAAAAAATCTAGTTACAAGGTAAAAAGAAGGCTCATTAGAAAATACAAATCATATCACCTGAAGTTATAATTTCATCCAACTATTTTAATGAACCCAAGCATTAATATTTAATATTTTCTATGTATGTTTAATGATAAACTTGATAAAACGATGACAAAATATTAAATGTTAGATACTAATATTTATTATTAATTGATCAGAATTATTATGAATTATGCTTGAGGTATGATTCTTATGTAAATTATAATGAAAAGCAGAAGAAAATAGAATTGGAAATGCATATGACACATTAAATATGTCACTATATATATATAGTACATATACCAAATATATAAATCCCTAAAATCCCTAAAAATACTGTTATTTGAAAGATATAAGTACAAATTGTACCTGGAAAGAAGTATCATGCGGCTATCTCTTCATGGAGTTAGACTTTTGAAGAGCAAAATTAAACATGGGGACTATTGATTGCATCACTTCAGTATTTTCTGTTACAAACCAAAAGATGTTACTTCACAATATAACTCCAAGGAGTGAAATAGTTAATAAAATTGTTATTTACTTTTAGGAATTAGAGGAGAATGTAATACTCTGTAGATACATAGGAAAATGTTATGCTTAATCCAAAAATATTCTGAACCTGAAATTTTTAGCAATTTGAAAATATTAATATTCAAGCAAATTATACTATAATTCTGTATTTAAAAATCGCATTATTTAAGGATTTAGAAATAGTTTTAAATACACATATCTGCTGGCATAAAGAAATGAACCTTTGGTCATTTTGAAATAAAACATTCAGTCTTTCAGTAAGCTTAACGTTTTTTTAAAAAATTAAAGTATGCAAATACAAAGTAGAGTATTTATCTTGAGCAAGGTAAAGTTTTAAAATATAATCAAGCTAAAATATTGTAAAATGAGATTTACTGCAACAATAATTTAAGGTAATAGCAAAGATGTCATTTAAGCAATTTGCAAATCATATATTTCCCTGCTGTGTTTGCAAGATTACCTTGTGAATCATCAGGAACTATAACTCAAAAAGCTTTTGATTTACATTTTCCTGAGACCTAAAGGCAAGAAAGGACACTACAGATAAGATGAATAACTTGATGATCTACTAGCTTCAATAAAGAAAAGGCTGCCTTTTCCCAACTGGCTCAAGTTAGCACCTGATACATTCTTGCAACCTGTCATATAGATATACTGCATGGTAAAAGACTGCGTCTGGCTCAGTTTGTGATAAGTTTTAGTGAGTTTTCCACATTATATTTATGAGTAAACAGATAATTATGGGTCTGAGACTGAAGGAAAGGAAACTTACAAAAGCTCTGGAGAAGAACGCAGTATTAAAATAATTTTAACAAATAAGGTGTATTTTTCAAAATGGCCTTGCCTTACATTTCAGGTTGTATCACAGGTTTATTTCTGTATGAGCCCCAGATTTCTGCTCAATGTTTACCTCATTCCATTCAGATTCATTTCTGTCTACAATTACTGAAACATCTGAATGCCTTCTTGTATCATATTAGGTAGTGTGGCTAACATCTGTTCCATATTTACTTGCTCTCTTGGGAACTGTTCCCAGAGAAAAATGAACAGTGGACGTTTATTTATTTATTTATTTATTTATTTTACTTTTTTTGTTTGTTTGTTTTTGTCTTTGTGGCGACGTCCAGAATGTGTTTCTATGAATTTACTTTAGAAGTTAGGGTCAGGAAAGAAATGTATCCTGTGGCTGGTATAGATGACAGTGAGGATCTCATTGGTCCTCAGTTCCCAGGGGAAGCTCTATCTGCATAAAACAGGATTTAATCTTAGAGAACAAACATACGCTGTGCTAAAGCAACAGAAATGGTGACACCAGATTTCACTGCAGGGTAAAAGATTATTTTTTTCAGTAGGTTGGGCGTCGTTTACTGAGTGCCATGAAGATAAGGAAAGCATCTGTAAAATTGTCTATCTTCCATATGGCTACCATGTAAAAATGGAAAGCCAGGTGTGATGCTTTCAAGTAATCTGTGTTGTAGGGAAATCTGATGTTATGTGGGTACATAAAGCCCAACAATTTCTTTCAGTTCATGTAACTTTCTTGCAAGTGTACACGTCATAGAAGAAAATAAGTTTATTCTAAAACACAGTCCAAAATTATTTTAGATAAAACACCTGTACTTATGAATACAAGCTATGCTTATGCTAGCAAATGTGAATCAGTAGTCTTCTGAAAACAAGTTTCCTATCGAGATTTACAATACTTTTTACCTCTGCTTGGACTGGAAATAATACAATGAAGTTTGCAACATCTTTGAATAATGTGTTCTACCATGGCTGGCTGCTTAGGACATACATACTTTGATGGCACACAATGTCAGTACAATCCCTTCTCATTTTTCTACAATTCAATTTCCCTGTTTTTTCTATTTCCTAAAATTCCTTCTCATTCTTGAGTAGGAAAATACAGTTACAACATAAATATAACTTACCATTGACTGGAATCTAGCAATCTCTGACATTCAGATAACTCCAGTATGAATCTCATTTGCAGTCTGCAAGGGCTTGGTATTATTTTCAGATGGTCTAACACTCCTGCAAGAATTGGGTATGACAATAAACCTCTCCACTTTTATATAAAAAACTCAAACTTCCCTTTCTGACCCTGCTTTTTAAAATAGTAACATTTAAAATTCCTGCTATTCCTACTGTTCTCTGTCAGAGAGGGGAATAATGCAGAAAAATTTCACCTGACAAATGATAGTAATCTTATCCAATTGTAAACTTGAAAGCTGTAGAGATATTGCCATGGCAGATTTGGTGCAAGAAACTTCTTGCTCACATCGGAATTGAAATGGAAATGATTGAGATACCTACACTTTGAAAGCCCTACATCTTTCAACCTTTTCTTATTTCTAGATATCCAGCATCTACTTCCCACAAAGCAAAAGCTTTTCAATACCTGTTCAAATAGGAAAAGAAAATCAAATATGGATTCCTCACTTTAAATTTAAGCAACGTGCTGTAAGATGTTTTAATCATCAGAGGACTCTGCAGTACAGTGATTTTCTTTCAAAATCTTAAAGGTTTCTGGGCCTGGAAACAATATAAAATCTGTATTCCTGGAATGAAGTCTCCCCAGGAGTAGACTTTTCTGAATTTAGCCAAACGATATCCAAACAGGATACATTAAGGGGCAAAACTTCCCTTTTAAATTGAGTTTCCTCTTTTTCTGACTTCCTTATATGAAGCTATTTCAAGCAGGGAATCTCAGGCTAATGTCTGAACAGACTTTCAAAAATCTTGAGTCTATTGAGTGAAGTACAAACCAACAGCAACCATTGTCAACTACTTTGTGTGATAAAGAAGGTATTAGCATTTTCCTTCTGAAAAATAGACTTAATGGAACCTTGTAACCTAAGTCTTCATGAGGCATTCAGGAAGTAGAACAACAAACTTTCTTAAGTAAATTAATCCTTCATTACCAGCAAACAAACAAAAGCTTTTCTAGTGTATTATGCCAATATTCATAGAATGGGGGAAAAAAACAAAGATATTCTGTTGTGATAAACATTAATAATTTATTTTTCAAAGCCACTGAGTTCCAGTAGCAATAAGATGTTACCAGGTATCTTTACACTGTTTAAAAGCAAATACTAATGTTAATTTCACTTGCTTTCCAAACAATGAGGTGAAAATAAACACAGCTGTCCAAGAAATTGGAAAAGAGGAAAATTGCTGAGGGGAAAAAAGGATTTGAATTTAAAAAGATCTTTATAATTTATTTTCTTAACTATATGGTATATATTTTGATCAACAGAAATATATAATTATTTGTGTTGTGCTTGATTATTTTTTTAATTGCAACCGTTTAAGTAGAGAATTACACTAGCTAAATTTCATATTAACTAATGAAGAGTTTTGTTTGATTTCACATTACTAATGTATATCCTATAAATTTCCAGTGAAGGATGCTAATTTTTAAGTAATTCCATATCATAAAAGCACTTATAAATTTTTACTGTTATTCTGAATATTGTTTGTTTTTTTTGTTTTTGTATATGAGTAGAACTATTTGAATACTGCTTTTTAAAAACAATTAATTTTCTTACCGGTTATTTTTGGGAAATAAAGCCCTCAGACCTTGCAGACTTTATGAGATATACATGAGTTTTGAAATTACCAACCCCCTATTATCTTTACTGGTCAATGAATTCCATATACAAAAACTTTCAGTGGGACGCCAACCCAGGAACAAAATTCACATTCTGGATTAAAACAGCCACTCAACACTGTAGATATAAGGTATGGAATTCCTTAGGTTACTGAGCCCTTTTCCAGAAAATAATCACCAAAAAATAAGGAATTGAGTTATAAAAAGATCATGTAACCAAAGGAAACTGTGAAACAAGTTTAGCTGTCACTCCCTTTATATATTTCCTTGGTTTATGTGTCATAAGAACAATAAATGAAATTCAAAGGAATGTCAGGAAAAGTTCACTAGATGAGTTTCTAGTCAAAATACCTTTGTGAAATATACATATATTTTCAAGGATATTTTTGTTTAAGTTAAAAAAAAAAACCAAAAGCAGAGTACTTTGGTTTGTTTTGTGGAAGATAAGATTTTCAATGAAGTTCAATAATAACACAAACCCTAATGACATTTTTGCAGGTGAAAACCTCTCTTTTGAGAAAGTACTGCTATAAAAATCTCCCTTTGAATGGGCAAGTTACCCCTCTTTTGAAAAGATCACCTGGAGAGCTCCTATAGGAATGCATTGCCTGAAATTCAGGGCTTTCTGGACTCCTCAAGAGATCATATCAGGAAAAGTCCTCTGCTCTCCTGCAAAGAGCCCTTTTTCATGAAGTCAGGTTTCTGAGTGGAGGTGGTGGGAAAAGGCTACATGATTTTACCCTAGAAGTTAAATAATATAAAGATATTTTACTCTTTATGTCAATGTCTTACTACTGTTGTAAGGGATCAGTTTCAGAGGCCTATAATTTTAGGTAATATAGTTATGGAAGGACATAAAATGTATTGAAGCTGATGATAGTAAAAGAGATGACTTGAAATCCCAGACTGTGAACACCATTCTCATTCAGTAACTAGGGGGAGAAAGGTATTTTAATGAAGGCAAGATAAGGGATTTGTAGGATCTTATCCATTATGACCTTTTTCTCTGCCAAGTGTTCAAGATATCATACTCATTTTACTGAACCTATTTGTTCTTCCTGTACTTTCCTGAATTTTCATATTTAACACTTAACACAAGACTGATCTTTCTCTTAAATTTTCAACTTGATTAAAATATGTGGAAGAAGGTTGTTCTCACAGAATTTCCCATGTGGAAAAGAGAGTTTAAAGGTTCATGACTAGACATTGCCAACTAATTTATGAGTAAAGTTGCTGAAAAGGCCAGGAAAATTCTTTTCATTGAGTCACTGATGGTAAATGTTTGGAATGTGACAATGTCTATATGGTGTATCTAACCATAGTTATAATAGCCATTAGTACCAGTTTTACCCTTTTTCCCATATTTCTGTGAATATCCCAGACAAGATCTCTGTTCTGATATACTCACTAGTTAACATTATATCTGAAATTTTGTGTGATATTCATGTCCAACAAAGCAGGGCTGAGAATCTGTAATGTACTACCAGTGAAACCGAAGCAACTGATAGGGTGAGGAGCAATGAATCTCACATGGTTTCAATACAAAGAAGTATTTTCATTTTTGGATCTAGAAAACAGTGAATCTCACATGGTTTCAATACAAAGAAGTATTTTCATTTTTGGATCTAGAAAACAGTCTCCTGTGGGAAGAGGGGAAGTTTTCTTCCTTCCTCTTCCTCTTCCTCTTCCTCTTCCTCTTCCTCTTCCTCTTCCTCTTCCTCTTCCTCTTCCTCTTCCTCTTCCTCTTCCTCTTCCTCTTCCTCTTCCTCTTCCTCTTCCTCTTCCTCTTCCTCTTCCTCTTCCTCTTCCTCTTCCTCTTCCTCTTCCTCTTCCTCTTCCTCTTCCCCTTCCCCTTCCTCTTCCCCTTCCCCTTCCTCTTCCTCTTCCCCTTCCCCTTCCCCTTCCCCTTCCTCTCCCTCTCCCTCTCCCTCTCCCTCTCCCTCTCCCTCTCCCTCTCCTTTTCTTCCTCCGTCTTCTTCCCCTTTTTCTTTCTTCACTGTTTCATGGTTTTCTGATTTAGAGTGCTGAACCACTGATGTGGTTTATTGATTGGCAGCTCTTCTGTGTGGGTGATGGGTAAAATGATCTCTGCATACATTAGCTCTCTGTTATTAAGTTATAAAGCTTGATTAAATTAGGTTTGCAAAATGTGTGAGATATTGTTTGAGATCCTGAAGATAAAGGTGCCTTAAATGTGCCAAAACCCACATAATTATCACCTTTTTTCTCTGGCTGAATTATTCTGATGACCATGTTCATAAAAGGGAGTTTTAGGAATGTATTCATCACTGTTGCTAACACTGGTATATTGCCACTGCTGGTGGTTTAGTATTAACAAGATTCTCATGGATACAGATGTCATGTCAATTAGCCTGGGTTTAGACAACATGTCAGTAAATGCCTAGTAGCCATAGCAGCTTAGCAGTTTTGTCCGTTCTTGTTTGTATCACGTGTTATCAAAGGCAAGTTTTGCTGAACTGAGCAGTGACAGGAAACTAATGAAAACTTTAAAACCTATGAATTAGATTTACCCACAGGCTAATTCTACTGGGATTATACAGATTTTTTTTTAGTCATCCCTGAATTATTCTGTCCTTGGATAATTTGGTTTTCTAAGACCTTTCCAAAGGTAATCGGTTTTCAAACGTGCTTGCCCTTACTGGTCAGAATCCAGAAATTAAGATTGTCTTCCTTATATTTTAGTCATGCATACCTCGATAACCTCAAGGAGGACATCTGAGGTGAGAGATGTTATAGTGGTTTCATATCTCATAAAATTCTTCAGTGGTCTGAAGTCCATTGTGAAAAATTAGCAAAAGCAACACTTGAAATTCCTTTTGAAGCCATACTCTAAGTTGGAAAAAAAATTGTAGTGCTACATTTCTCAAGCAGCAAGAGGCAAATTTCTCTCAGCAAAGGCAGATGAGTTTTAAAATTATAGTTTTTCAGGAAGCAGCAGGCAAAGCTGCTCTGCAGTGGCAGCAGAGCCAAGGGTAACACCAGCACAGGGCAGGACAGGACAGGGCAGAGCAGGCAGTGCCCCTGACAGGTGCAGTTTCCCCTTAATGGAGCAGAGTGACTCTGTCAGGTCCCTTATGGTGACCAGGACCAGCCAGGATTCTCATTGAGACCAAGAGGTCAAACCAGGGAATTGAGTGTGTGTGTCACAGTCTGGATCAGCAGGTCACCAGGTGCTGTCACAGCTGCGAGGGCTCTTGAACAAGGTGGAGGAGCAGGAGCGTCATTCATAGCCCTTTCTCACAGCAGGTACCCAGGTCCAGGCAGCCTCATCATGTCAAAGCTGGTCTTGGCAGCAAAAGCCTCATGGTTGCTATGTGTGCACACATGTGTGTGTACTGAGAGGAGTGCAGAGTCCTTACAATAACTGTTAGCCTTACTCCAGTCATGAACTAATCACATGTCATTATGATTGTCATTGTCACTGAGCAAGGTATAAAACCTCTTTTGAGGGCAAAGTTGAGTTCCAAATTTTCCAGAAAATAAAATTGAGGATTTGGTAGGCCCCTGAGACTGCAAAGAATCTCATGCTAGTATCAGCAGAAGATCTACACAGAAAGGGAGAATGCAATTCTTGAAGCAATCTTAATATGTTTAGTTGATACTGCAATGTCACATTGAGCTTTGATTAGTGAAAAGTATCTGCCTGTCCTCACAGCATTGTTATTGTCCATCTATCCACTCTTTATCCCTTCCTCTCCTGCAGTGCTCTTTGTCCTTCTGCATTTCTTCCCTGCATCAAGTCCTAAATTATAACTTTTAAAGACATCATTCGTATCACCTTTCTTCTTTCACTTTTGGAGTAGTTATATTACTGACATTGAAGCTTTATAACTGAAATAAAATTCCAGAAAAAAAAAAAAATAGTGGTGGAGAATTCCTGAATCTGCTGTTGATAGACGGAGGTGAATATCCTGGGTTTTTTTTTATACTGTGTTCACGTTCAGAGATTTTTTTGTTGTTCTAAGTCAACAAAACCCTGAACCCACATTTTTCTTGAACAGCTAACCTATTCTTAAGTCCTTCTGTCTTAGTTTATACTAGAAGTCAAATGCCACCAAAGAACATATCAATTAAATGTGATTAGCTAACCTTGAATTCAGTTTGGACTTAGGTCATATCTGTGGTGCTAACAAGAGTAGGTGAGCATATTCAGAACAATTTATACATATCACTGCAATGTCAAGGTTACTAACTTGTTGAATTTTCTTCCTCTACCCAGAACTAGAGTGAACACAGAGTTGGACTCGACAGGTAGGAGTGGACTGCCTCGGTCAAGGCAATGCTGTAAGTCTACATCCTTCACAGCAGTGAACTTGTTTGCAGGTGTGAAAGAAGTGTTTGGTTTAAACCCCATTTTCTTTACAAAGCAGTTATTTGTAAAATGCTGCTTCTCTTTACTTTTCATCACAGTGATAAGTCTTGCCTCTAGTAACATCTTTCACTATACAGTCACCATATTATATCTATGCCATCCATTAGGTGAAATCCTGCTGGATAAAAGAAATAAACCTGTTCAAATAATAGATTTACAGTGCACCAGGGCAATGAATTAAGAAGTCTCCAAACTCTCTAGTGTGTTCTATTTTTCCTGGACATTTAACTCATCTCTTAGAAACCGAACAAGAAAGATCAGAAAGATCACTTTCCTCACCCCAACTTGTAAAGGTAAATTGAATCTAAAATAAAAATAAGATGCATACATTTTTTTAAAAATGATGAAGTAACTTTTCTGGTTTTTTGGGGTTTTTTTTGATTTTTTTTCTCTTTTCTTTTTCATTGTCTTCTAGCACGATAATACATTCAGTGAGATTAGTTTATGATGGTGTGCTTTCCCTGATTTTCTGTGCATGTCAAATGTAGTGCTATGCTAAAATTCTAGAAATGTAGGTTCAGTTCCAGGCACTTTAATGGACTTCTTCTGCGACCTTTTGCATGTTACATGGTGATATATTTGATAAAATAGTCAGAATTCATCACTGAAGTTGAATTTTCATAAGGTTTGGCTTGCACTGTTGAGATGCAGAATAAGGAACAAGTCATTTTCCAGTCCCTTGGATGTTGAACTGCTCTGAAAACTAGACCATACATTTCACAGAGCAAGCCATTAGAGCCTAATATCTTTGAGTTCTACCAGACATAGAATCAGGTCTCTTAAGAATTCTAGTCCTGGTCTTTTGTGACAAGGAGCCACCTATCTTCTTTGTGCCTCAATTTGCCACTCACAAAATGAATTTCCATTTCACATTCCATTCTCTTTTGCCTTTCTTGTGAAACCTGTGAGAATCTGTTTTTAGCTAAATACATGGGCTATATCTACTGCAATTCTTTCACTTGTTTTTATTAGAGGCTCCTTTAGTATCAATAACCATGACATAAGGAATCCAGGATTCTAAAAGAAATTATATAGCACATATCAGTAGCTACCAAACACACAAATATACTGCTTTAGTTGTTCATACTACATACATGAGTACTTGAAGGCAATGCGAAAAGCAGAGTGATATGTAAGGTTTCCACAGAAATTAAATAGGAAACTATTCCTTTTAAAAATAGGAAATAAATGTTGCATTGTCAGAGAAACCTTGACTTTTAAAATTTATTGACTTCTAAGCAGGGCTGGGTGAATTCATACTTATGTTTTTCTTTAAAGACAAATTTGCATTTAAATCTGTAATATTAACTAAATTTCTACTGCATTTATTTTCATTAAATGCAATGTCCACAATGACTTTAGTAAGTGAATTAACAAGATTGTCCAAAACTTTTTTATAGTTCATTTGATTTTGCAAAATACTCATGGAAAGTGAATTTTAAAGAAGGAACCATCAGTGTCCGCATTACAAACCTTCTTTTAGAATCTACATTTAAAATACTGGGGTTTTGGAAAGAAAGAGCTGAGCAAGAGGCTAACTGGAAGTAATCATCTTTCACCAGAACCTGACACAGTACCAAAGTCAGTAAAATCATGCTCTGTGCTGACTCTGATGTCATACTTTAAAGCCCTTGAAGCTAAAGATATTACAGAATTTTTGAACCAGTTTGGTAAATCCCTAGAGTTTTGTAATTCTTTTATATACCATATAATTTATCTCCTATTTTACATTGTTCAAATCATGTTTTTTTCAGACCAATAGCTTGTAAAAGAAAATAAAGACTGAAACAATGTTCTGAAATAATGTTCTGCAAGTAGTTGTGTGTGTGTGTGGTCCTTTCTGCTAAACGAAAAGAAACAAAATATGCCAGTGAACTTGCCTGATTTTTTTTTTTTTTTACTTGGTGTGATACAAAAAGTAGTTCTTTCTGTCTAAGAAAACGCTTGATTTTAGACAGCGTGTTTAGTGATCAGAATCATACAAACACAAAGGAAGAGTCCTGGGGAAGAAACAGGAGATTCAATTTGTTCCTCAGAGATATATTTTAACTTCATCATAGTAAAGATCCCCAGTCATCACAGTATATGGGTGAGTGAGGTGGGGTGATCTCAATTACTTCCATTCACATTCTGTTTTATTTTGCATGAATAGTTAAACATTTGTGGATGAGGGAATAAAATTTGACTATCTCAGCTCCCAGATGAGAGTCTCAGTCTCTAGGCTAGAGAATATTTCTTCCCTTTTAATGCCCACAGATATTTTTTTATTTATGTAAAGTGTAAAAGTGACATAAGAAGTAAGAGAAAACATCAAGTCTTATTGCAAGGCTTTGGGATACCTTCACGGAAGGTAGGGGAATTCAGAGACAATAACTGAGCCCTTCTTTAGCACATCCAAGCAAATCAGATATGCACTGAACAGTGATAGAATAACTGTCTCTATTGACCAAAGCCTCCAGTGGAGATTTTACACAATGATACCTTCTCTGGGTTTTTGCTTTTTCACTGCTTGTTATTAATCGTTTAGAAGATAATAAGGTTCCACATAATAAAAAACTAAACTAAATAGTTTGCTGAATGAGAAATTAGTCTTCATATACCATGATCTTTTTGTCATTATGGTCCTTTATGAGCTCTCTTGTTTCCTTTTGGTTCTTCACAGAGTTGTCTTTCACTTTGCTCAGTGCCCTTGATGTTCATGAACCAATCTCAGTTAAGCTTTTCTTTCTATCTGACTTATTAGATTCATGTCAATATCTTAGTCTTAGTAGATGAAGACTTGAATTTTCACTGAGCTATCATTCATTCACTCATTTATTGACAGATGCATATTTAACATTACCAGTATCAGTGTGAAATAAACGAACCAATCAAAACTCCCTTTCTGCAGACATATTTTATGCCCTCTGATGATCCTTTATGTTTACCACTTTCACAGGTAGCATTAATTCCTTGCAAAACATATTTTGTTCCTCAGATGAAAGATACATCAGTAAAAGGTAAAGAGTTTTATCATCTGAGTTCAGCAGAATAAGAATGAAAAGTGGGTTGGAAAAGCGAAATATGCAGGCTGTGAAAAAACTTGTAAATTTTACTTCATTAAAAATAATGTCAAAAAAAGATCACTGGAAATAAACTTTTTCTTCTGCAATTAATTTGCTGTGATAGTTATGTGTCTGGAAGCATTTTATAAAATCCTCTTCCACCCCCAGTTACAACTCATGTGCCAGAATTTGAGAAGTGCTTTCTCTGTCCTGTTAGGAAACTCTGTTCAGGCAGTGTGACAGGGGTTCCAGTGTGTATTGAACCTCTTTTGAGATGGAAGTTATTAGTTAGTAATAGGACTTAGGGCTTTTAGTTTTCTCATTGAGCATGTATAAGCATTAAAATACACCTAGTAAAGTAATAACATGGTTACAGAAATAAACAGACTCTAGTTCAGAGCTGTGTGTTTAAGAGATCTTTATTGTATCTGACACTGGAGTGTCAGATGCTTAATACTTCTAATGAAGTAAATTGTTGGCAAGCTACAAATAATACGAACAAAAGTGGGAGACCACAATGTGTTTAAATAATTGAAAATAAAATTTGTAAACGAACCTCAAAAAGGTAAGCTTGAGAAAGGATATTGCATACCAAAACATATCTGCTGCAAGATAATACAGTTTACTTACTATAAGAGGTACATGTGCTACAAAAGAAGTATTTTATTTAAAAATATTGTCTACTGATTTTTGTTACCACGCTCTCACTAAGTAAACATAATTTTGAATTTTGGCTAGAGGTTTTAAAAAAGGTGTCAGAAAATAAGAAAATAACTTTTGTATCATGCTATGGTGTCATACTTGTTTGTAAATAATGTGCACAATAAATAATATATTGCAGGTTTGGGTTTTTTTATTGTGAACTTCAGATATACCTTTCATATGAAAGAAATCTAAAATTTATAATAATTATTTCATTAGTTCTATGAAATTCAAGCTTGCAGTGCACTGTGGGATGGAAGATATTAGAGGGAGAGATTGGTAATCTTTCCAAAGAGCAAAATAAGTACAAGGAGGCTACTCAGAGAGTGGATCTTTCACTCTTGAGGAAAGGACAGAAATAAGTGCCATAACATAGAGGGGAGTTATTTTGTTTTTCATCTGTGTCAAGCAGATTGCTAACCAAAAGTAATTTTCCAGGTGAATTCTGTAGTCTATAAAGACAGTTCTTTCCCCTCAGTTTTGTACTTTCAAAACCTCAGACTAATCCATTCCTTCCAAAGAAATATTCCTTTCAAATGACTGATGGAGGCATCCATCAACTTCTAAGTAATTGACAAATGGACATTTTAACAGAAGCAATGCATAAAGCAGAATTATAGAAAAGCTGATCAATTCAGTAGTTTGTGCCACTAGCGATAATCAGATGTTACAGCTCAGTGGTGTGCTGCACTGTTCGGCTCCAAATTGTATTTCATTAATACAATAATTCCAGATACATATCTTTCATGTGTCCAAATTATTGCCTGCACTTGTCCATCTAGAAAGGAGCAATGGCAGAAATTACCTAGGGAAGAGCCAACAGAATAAACTCAAAACCTTAGGAGTCATTTGCATTTCAGGTGATTGCCATGGAAACAATTTTTATCTAAACCCTATATTCTTGTTACTTGCAGTGCTCTACTCAAAAGTGTGGGGAGAGTGATCTTACCTGTTCTTGCGTAGTAAAGTATCATGATTTTGCTTGAAATAAGGTATACACTGAAACATATACTGACTATGCCTTTATGCCTGTTGGATGAAGTTTTATGTATCAAGTGAAGGAAGAATCACCTTGGGTGTGATCTATCCAATTATGTCTATTAAAATACTAAGAGTGGAAGCGTATTGGGATTACTAGAACTAACCTCAGTTGCTTTTAGAGCAAGAAATAATAGATTCATAGTATGAAACAGTAATATAAATTGCTTGGGACCTAGAGTGGTAACACAGATTCTGGTTTGGACTGAAAGGAAGATTTTGTAAGAAGTTCAATTTTATGAAGGTTACTCATGGAAGTTACTTCATGATTTATTCTTTATTTGCAATATAAAAATCGTGAGGTACAGTTTCTTACTGGGGGTGATCCAATAGTTCATTGTGAAAAATAACTTTCTGTAGATGTTTTTGTTATCTTTCAAAAATCATTCTCTTTCATGGCTATGAATTTTGTCTCTGATTATTCAGTGAAGCAGTTCAAGAATCACAGAATCGTAGAAACATAGAATGGTTTAGTTTGGAAAGGACTTTTAAAGGTCACCTAGTTCCAATCCCCTTGCCATGGACAGGGACATCTTTTACTAGATTATGTTGCTCGAAGTCCCATCCAACCTCACTTTAAACACTTCCAATGATGAGATATCACAACTTCTGTGGGCAACCTGTTCTCTCAATCTCATCACTCTTCTTGTAAAAAAAAAAAAAAAAAATTCTTCCTTATACCTAATCTAAACCCACCCTTTTTCAGTTTAAAACCATCTCCCTAGTCCATCACTACAGGCCCTGGTAAAAAGTCATTCCCCATCTTTCTTGTAAGCTCCCTTTGAAAGGTTGAACAACTCCAACTCTCAGCCTTTTTTTACAGGGCAGCTGTTCTAGCTTTTTGATCATTTTTGAGGCCCTCTCTCTGATAGGTCTATGTTTTTCAGGTGCTGAGGGCCCCAGAGCTGGATGCAGCACTCCAGGTGGGGTCTCACAAGAGCAGAGTAGAGGGGGAGAGTCACCTCCCTTGACCTACTGGCTATGCTTCTTTTTATGCAGCCCAAGATACAGTTGACTTTCTGTGCTGCAAATGCACTTTGCCAGCTCACATCCAATTTTTCATCTAGCAGTATCCCCAAGTTTTTCTCTGCAGGGCTGCTCTCAATCCATTCATCCTTCAGTCTGTACTGACACTAGGAATTGTCCCAACCCAGCTGCAGGACTTCACACTTGGCCTTGTTGAACTGTCACGCAGCTGACCCACTTCTCAAGCCTGTCACAGTCCTTCTGGATGTCACCCCTTCCCTCTAGTGTATCAACTGCACTCAGCTTGGTGTCATCCATAAACTCATTGAAGATGCAAATAATCTCACTGTCTATGTCATTAATAAAGATATTGAACAGTACTGATCTCTGAGGCACACCAGTAGTTACTGGTCTCCATTTGGACATTGACTGCAACTCTTTGGATGTGGCCATTTGGTCAATTCCTTATCCATTTAACAGTCTATTCATCAAACCCATACCTCTCCAATTTACTGACAAGAATGTGTGTGGGGTCATGACAAAGGCCTTACAGAAGTCCAGATAGATGACATCAGCAACTCTTCCCTTATGCACCAGCTCCATAATAGAAAGCCACTGGATTAGTCAGGCACAATTTGCCCTTGGTGAAGCCATGTTAGCTGTTTCTAATCACCTCCTTATCTTCCATGTGCCTTGACATTTCCAGGAGGATCTATTCCATGACGTTATTGGGCATGGAGGTGAGACTGGCTGATCAGTCATTCCAAAGTCCTTCTTTTTACCCTTTTTAAGAATAAGTGTGATGTTTCTCTTTTCCAGTCACTGGGAATTCACCTGACTGACATGACTTTTCAAATACAATGGAATGTTCCTCTTTATTTATTTATTTATTAATTAATTTTTCTAAATTTCTGGTGCTCTTCCAGGGTGACAGTATTGAAAATCTAAGGGTAACTCTGTACTGGCTTTCCACAGACAGGGATCTTGTAAGCATAATTGAAATATACAGTACTCCTCTTGTCCAAGCTTACTCCTATGGCTGTAGGTAGCTGTGCAAGTGTTCTATCATGTAAACCTGTTCTCCATCTCCCTGCAAGACAGCTATATACATGTAGAAACAATTGGTTTGTACAATTATTTTTGCCATTTTTTGTTGACGTGTAGGTAGACATAGCCAACAGGACTAAGATGAGCAACCTACTGTTGAAGATAAGACTTCAGTGAATCAGAAAAAGATTTACTGTATCTTTATTGTTGTCTGAGGTAAGTGAGCAGTCATCTGAATCACACCTTTCTTTGGTTTTCTAGTTTGGATGACGCACTAACAAATGAAAAGGTAAAGAACAGATCTGTTGGTGCACACTCATCTCTATTTTCTTCCAAATACAAACCAAACAATGCCAATAGAGGCTAAAAATATTTTAAAAAAAGATCCGATAAGTTTAAGTTTCTCAGAATTCAAAATATGTTGTGAATGCTACTTTCGAATTTTTTCCGCATATTCTTGTCCTTAATAAGCCCCTTTGGAATAACTTAGATCTCCAGGTTAAAAGTTTCATGGAAATATATGATTTTACCTTAATTTTTCTGGAACTTCAGTTCAAGGTTCAGTTAGACTCTTGAGGGAAGACGGTCTATTTCCTCTAGTTCATCCAGGTGGGCTTACTTTTGTGCCATGTTTTATGTTGCAAATAATTTCAGACTGCACTTGAGAGTCACATGCAATTTTTAACAGAAATGTTACTTGGAAATCTACTTCCAAGCAAAGTATCACCATGTTCCAATAAAACTTCTATATTCAATAAGATAAGTCTTAAATTAAACTGCAATAAAACAATTAAACCTCAACATTATTTTCCTTGCTTTAATGTTGCATTTTTGCATTTATTTTTTTGAATATATTTATTAGTGCTCAAGATTCAGAACTGACTCTTCCCCATATTTGTGTAGTGACTAGCTCAGGAGGGGCTCAGCCACAAGGTGATACCACATTTGTTTAAAATAATATTAATAATAGATATGAAATGTGATTGGTGCTAATGCCTTTTATTTTTTCTTAAAGAACATAAACATCAGTCTTCTGGCTTTGCAAACATAGGTACCTGAAAAGGATACTTACGAAGATGGCAGGTGCTTAGAAGCTAAGGGAACTCTCCCCACCTCTGAAGTTAAGTTTATGCTTCCAGTCAGGATACTTCTCATGGATGATTTTCTTCATTTCTGACATGAGTCACGTAGCAGCAAAATAGTCCTAATCACTTCTTCAGATGAAATGACCAGAGGTGGAACTAAAGGATTGTGTACTTAATAAACTAATAACTGATTCAGGTAGTACCAAACTAGATGTGAAAGGCTTTACCACAGATTAAAGAGCAGGTCTGGCTCTCAACTTATTGTTAAGAAACTAGCTACCAGTTAGGTTCTGATGCACTATGGAAAAGCACAAGCTAGTCCAGACTACCTTTCTTCAACAACTCTGTTTACTTTTTGGTTAAATAAACTTCTGTTGCATGAAATCCGATCAGTGCAGCTTACACCATTCCAGGTTCACACTAGTACGCAGTGGTTTTACTCTTCTCAAGTGACTGATCTCTAGTATTCTTCCACTTAGACAGTTTCTCCAGAACCTATTACTGGGAAAATGTCTATGATAGCTCTTTTTGTCTGTATTAGCATATGTTGGGCAACGAAGCACAAAATTTGCAAATGGTTTCCTTAATTTGAATACATACTTGTAAACTGCATTCTGTTTTTTTCATCTTTCTTCCCACTGCCCCTCCCTATGAAAGTATTCAGTTGTATCTCTTAGATTTAATTGAGAAGAATGAAAAACACACATTTAATTTTGAGTAATCATTTCCCATTACTAAATTTCAGTGGAAGAACAAAAAATACATTACAAATTATTCAGAAATTAGAGTCCCTGTGGGAACTCTTCACAAAAGAAATACTAAAATATATATATAGAATAACAAAGGCGGCATAAACCCTGCCAGGAAAATATGTACTGTAAACAATGTAATTGGTTTCTTGAACGCTTGCCTCTAGTTTTATACTTCATCAGTTATTCCTTCAAGGAAATAATATTCTGCCTGGTTAGACAAGGTCTTTAAAGCAATTACAAAAGGTTAATTGTACCAAATTAGCACATCTAATATGATACTAATGCTACAATAGGTGGTGAATACTGGTAGTTTTATCCACCATATATATTTAAGTGCCATATCCATTTGTCAAAGTATTTCTGAACACAATGACCTCTTGAATGTCTACAGCTGACTAGTTTAATTCATTGTAATTATTATTTTCATCTAGTAAATTGTGAATATTCTGTTTCCTTCTATCCTGCACAGATCTTCACACATCTGCCAAGCTGTGTTTTTGTTTCTACCGTAAAAAAGTACAGGAGATCTAGTCATCACAACTTTGCACCTCTTGAATAAATATTTGAAAAAAAATGCACCTCACCTGTTTGTTAATTTCAGATATGGCACTGGGTAGGATCAATGAAAGAAATTTTACAGTGGTTAAACTGGAACATGTAAGTACCTTTTAACATGTGCTTGTTCTTTTGTATTTTTGATCCTAATCTGAAAAAATAAATGTCAGTTTATTAAAAGATAGTAGTGCTAGGAAAATCCTAGACTTTTCTTTCTGTTATGTTAAGCTAATCTACTGAGCATGTGCCCAGTGATAACCACAGCTAAAAGGGGAAAGTGTGAGTTAGATACGAGCAGGAAAACATAGTCAAACTCAAACCAGGCTTTTATTTTGTAGAACTGTTAGTCATATGACAATACTAGCTTACACTGGCTTACCACAAAGGTCTCTGGCTATGATTTCCACCCTATTTTGAAGGATAGTGAAGAAAGATAAAATACAAAATTATTTTGATCACTAAAAATTATTAGGAGATGAAGGGGAGGGGTCAATGTCAGAATGCTTTTCTTTAACTGAAAAAAAGTGTTTTCACTGTGTTTTCACAAATTGATTTCCCAAATATTGGTGGTAATAGGGAAAAGAGACGAGAAAAAGTGAGGTCAGATCAAACAGAACAAAACTGAGAAGCAGAGAGAGCAGTTAAATTTTTTTTTTTAGAAAAAAATAAAAATAATAATAAAAAAGAGATAAATCCTATAGATGGGAAGATGACATTTGAAAAAAGATCTGAAGAGTTACAGAGAAAAGAACAGAGAAGACAGGAAAATGAAAGAAATGTTCCTTTAAATGAATTCTGATTTAACAGATGCTGATTTAACAGATGCTGGAAAAGAGAAAATAAAGTTAAGAAAGAGATGTTTTCAGCATATAATGAATGATGTAAGAAATCAGAAAAACATTTTCTTACTCTTTAGAAGCATATTTTGTAGCTGTTGACAGCTGCAGTTGCATTGGTGATATTTGACATGTAGTTTCAACATTAATGAACTGATATCAACACCACTTTAAAATGCCCTTATTTTCACTAGGAAATCCAGGGTTAATATGTCACCAGCAACTGTTAATGACAACAGTTGTGATCCAAAGAGTCACTGTACTTTTTTGACATTTTTATTGCCTAACTTTGTCCTGAGCAGACTGATAAAGGCATCATAAAGATGCCTAGATTCCCTTCCACCCATGGCTTTGTGACTGCTGGAAAGGCACCAACACAATAGCAGGATCCAAGAAATTGCAGGTTCAAAGAGCTTCTACAAAAGAGATTTAATAATGGGTTTTCAGCTGGGACAGAGTGGCATTAGGCCCACTCTGTGTCCTCACTCAAGAGTTTTAAAATGTGGCTTAGGTGTTTTAGATGAAGGCACGTATTGTGAAATACAAGTGATAGTTTTAACATATTGCATAGGAGTAGTGGTGCATGGCAGGAGAGTGAGAAGCAGCAGGCACAAGCTGAACATGAAACACTCATGCTGGATGTAAGGAAAAAAACCCACCCACCATGTAGAATTGGAGCAGGGGCCCCAAGGGGTTGTGTGATCTCCACCCATGGAGGTTTTCAAGTTGACTCTGCTTTGGATAGAAATTTGTATTAGAGATCTCCTGAGGTCCCTTCCAGCCTTAGTTATCCAATGATTCTGTTTTGTTTAACTGATTAGACATTTTAAACTAGTCTTTGTAAATTTTCCAGTTGTGATTAAAATAGCATGATTTTAATCTCACTTTCTGAAAAAGGTCAATACTTAACCTCTGAAGCCAGTTAAATATAATTTACTTATGTGTCTGAAAAAGAAATTTAATGAAATTTAAGAATATTTATATACTTCCTAAAGCTTTATAACTACTAATTTTATATTTATATGAATTTTCTCATGTATTTATTATGTTTAAAATTATATTTAAATATACAAGTATGTTTACACTGTTTCCATTTTGTCATAGAAGAAGTGATTTCTACATTGAGGTTAAAAGTACTAAACATCTTATAACTTTGGAGGGTTTTTTATGTTATAGCCAAATAGGTGACCTATAAACTTGACAATGGTGGACTATTGGGTGGGTGCAAAGGGTTGCAATTAGGGCAGCCAGTCCACCTGGTTGCAAGTTTTACAAATGGTGTTAACTTGGGAGTTGATACTAGGGTTAATAATGCTTAACATCTTTACTGGTGACCAAGATGATAGGGTATAATGTGTCCCCTGTAAATTCGTTTGATACAAAGTTGGAAATGGTCCATATGCAGGAGGGCAGTATTGCAGAGTGCCCTGGACAGGCTGGAGAAATGGGCAGACAGGAACCTTACAATGTTCACCAAAACTGAATACAAAGCCTGGCCCCTGGAATGTATGAAACCTTGCAGTAGGAGAGGATGGGGCTGACCAGTCAGAAGCAGTTCTGCAGAAAAAGGTCTGGAGCCTCAGGGACACCAGGCTAGCCGTGAGTCAGCAGTGCCCCTGGGCAACAAAGTAGTCCCTGCTTGCTGTGCTGCACAAGTAAGGTTTCAGCCAATGTGTTCAGGAAGGGATCCTGCCCTGCTGTGTGGGACCTGTGAGATCCACCCTGAGGCTCCTTCATATGTGGCAGACGCTGATGTACTTGTGCGAGTCGCATGGAGGCCACCAAGGTAGTTGGGGGCTGGAGCATGGGTTGTTTGAGGAGAGGCTGAAGGAGCTGGATCTGTTCTCCTGGGAACAGATGGATTCGAAGGGGCCTTATTAATTCTTCAAGCTCTCCAGTAGGGAGGTGTAAAGAACACAGAGCTAGATTCCTCTCAGAGTTGGACAGAGGAATTGACAGACTGGAACACTGGAAATTCTGACAGAAGGTAAGGAAAGATTTTTCACTGTGGAGGTGATCAAACATGACAACAGGTGCCCAGAGAAGCTGTGGAATCACTGTCCTTGGAGATATTCAGAGCTGCACTGAACACAACCCTAAGCTGCCTGCTCTAATTGAACTTGTTTTGAGCAGGGGCTGGAAATAGTGACCTCTGAAGATCCCTTTCTACCCACACTATGACTCTATTAGAGTTTCACTTTCAACTTTCTATCACTGAGAAAGGCCTAATAGCTTACATTATGGACCAAACATTGTACTCTACAAATCAAACTCCAGAGTCACATCTTTTGATTATTTATCTCGAGGTAGCTAAAGACGAGGTTTTTCTCTTAAATTTAAGTCATTTAAATTAGCATATTCATATTTTAAGGCTTCTTTTGTCTTTGGCAATTTTTTTTTTTTTTTTTTTTTTTTTTTTTTTTACTGTAACACAAATGTATAGCTACAGAAAAACTGTTATTGACTTGTTCATTTCAGAAGGTAATTATTACTACGTTTACACTATTGCGTTAGAGATAAAAGTTTAGAACAGTTGACATGGCTGGCCTTGATAGTCAAGTGGATGTTAGAAAGGGAAAAAATAGTCTATTTCAAAAAATAGTCTGTAAAGCACCTGAGGATGATTTTTCAAAAGACAGAGAAGTGTGTTTAGAGGGAGATACTACTAGCTCTGACAGTGACAGTGAATATAGAATATAGAAAACAGATCACGTATATCATACGAGTTCATTTTCCATAGGCCTGCCCGTTCCCATTACTGTCTCTCTAGCAAAATAAGTGTGAAAATATTGTGACAAACACAAGTCAGGCAGCAGATATTCAACAACCAGACCATCATATCCAAGGGGTCCTCCATGTCTCTACATTCTCACTACACTGATAATTCAACATTGTTAGTCACTTTAAAATATGTTTATTTAAAAAAATATCCCCCAAACCCAAGACAACTAAACAACCTGAAAGAACCTAGGAAAAACACATATAAACTTTGTCACTCTTCTCTCAGTTTATACTAGAAGCTTCACTCCACATTTGAACTTTCAAACCTAGAGGTAATATATGATTCTTGAGTTGTTACTCCTTATTCCATTTCTCAGCAGAGGTTTTCTGATACGTGCCAGAGAAAAAATTCTCAGTACATATATGAGCCAGCACAGGCAGGACTCAAGAATAACCACTAAACCACAGATTAAATTTCATTACCTTGTCAACCAGGGGATCCCTGAAGCATCACCCAGGGATTATCAGGGATATCGGGGATTCATTCTGGAGTAGTTTACCACTGTGCTTTGATCTTTCCCATAGCAGGGCATGTTCAATAGGGTACCTCTAAGTCTACCACAGTCTATGTTACCTACACACAGATCATAGAACCGTGGGATGGCTTGGGAGTGACCTCAAAGATCATCGAGTTCCAAGGCCCCTGCCATGGGCAGGGACACCTTCCACTACATCAGATTGCTCAAAGCCGTGTCCAACCTGGCCTTGAACACTTCCAGGGAGGGCGTATCCATAACTTCTCTGAGCAACCTGTTCCAGGGTCTCACCACCTTTACAGGAAAGAGTTTCTTCCTTATATCTAATGTAAATCTACTCTCTTTCAGTTTAAAGCTTTTACCCCTGTCCTACCACTACATTCCCTAATAAAGAGTTGCTCCCCATCTTTCCTGTAGGCCCCCTTTAAGTACTGGAAAGCCACTATAAGGTCTCCCCAGAGCCTTCTCTTCTTTAGGCTGAACAACCCCAACTGCCTCAGACTCTCCTCATAAGGCAGGTCCTCCAGCCCCCTGATCATCTTTGTGGCCCTCCTCTGGACCTGCTCCAACAGATACATGTCTTTCTTATATTGGGGGCTCCAGAGCTGGACACAGAAGAGGAAAATAGAGGGGGAGAATCACCTTTATCGACATGTTAACCATGCTTCTCTTGACGTAACCCAGGATATGATTGGGATTTGGGGCTGTAAGTACACATTGCTGACTCATAGTCAGTTTTCTGTCCACTAATATCCCCAAGTCCTTCTCCTCAGGTCTGCTCTCAATCCATTCATTGCACAGCCTGTATTTGTGCTTGGGATTGCCTTGACCAATGTGCAGGACTTTGCACTTGGCCTTGTTGAACTTCATGATGTTTGCATAGGTCCACCACTCAAGCCTGTCAAGGTCCCTCTGAATGGCATCCTTTCCCTCCAACATGTCCACTGCAGCACACAGCTTGGTGTCATCAGCAGACTTGCTGAGGGTGCACTCAATCCCAGTGTCCCTGTCTTCCACAAAGATGTTAAACAGCATTGGCCCCAACACTGACTCCTGAGGAATGCCATTTGTAACTGCTCTCTTCCTGGACATCAAGCTGTTGTCCTCAATTCTTTGAGTGTGACTATTCAGCCAATTCCTTATTCACCGAGTGGTCCATCAATCAAATTCATGTTTCTCCAATTTAGAGACAAGGATGTCATGTGGATGTTCTACTTTTCAAACACACAAGACTAAACAATGACTAATATATGTTTTCCTACACCCCATCTGCAAGTCTCTTGGGTGTGTTTATGCCAATGTTCCATTATTTTCCCACAGTAAATCTTATGAGTGAAGTCTTGATGTCAATACTTCATAAGAAAGTCTGATCAGTGCAGGAATGTAGCCTTAATGTTGCTTCATAATTGGTACTTATAATTTGACCATGTTATGATAACCTCTTTCTTTTGTTTTTCTTTAATTCTTATAATCTTCCTGATTCTTTGGTATAAATTTGAAACATTGTCTAGAGGTAAAGTCTAGATCTCTCATTATATCCAACAGAGTTGACTCCTAATCTTGCTGAAATGGTCAGCATTTTCTTTTCAATACATTCACAAGTGAAGCCACCTTCAATTCCAGAGGAACTGAAAGTAAACCATCTTCATAGAAGTTATATGACCTCTGTTTCCAAGGTTAAGAAACTAGTTAGCCAGCTGTTAGGCATCCAAGATATATAAAGAAGCCAAGGGAAATGTAACTGATTTCAGAACATGTAAATAATTAGTCAGAAGTATTTGTGCCTCTCTGAAGGGCTAACTTCCTACAGTACATCCCTAGCATGTGGATATATCTTTTAAACTCTAAAGAGAGTGATCCAGCAGTGTGCCATGTAATTAAATGTTCTCCAGAGCTCAGTGTGCTGCTATGACATAAATAAAGATTGTCTTAACAGAATAGAGACTGCAGGTAAAGAAGGGAATTATGGTTTCTGCAAGTACAGAGGGAGCCTGGTTGAAGAAAGAAGCAGGAGAATATGAATAGCAGGAGACCTTAGGAGAAATATTCTATGGAAGTAGGTAGAAGATAAGAGACTGTACATTACTTCAGAGGTAACAAAGGTAGAGGAAAGAATGATAATAAAATAGAATGGTAAAAAGAAAGATAACAAAAAGATGTCAGCATAGTTTCCTGTCCCAGATACTAGACAAAAAAGTAGAGTTTTCCTTTGAATGCAATGTGAAAGATGTGTTTGATTCCGAGGTCTCATTGAATTTTGAATGTGACAACTTTGTAGAGTACCAAATCTTAGACAAAATGTAGCAGTCTTACACTAAGGCACTAAATGTGCAACTTCATTTAATTAACACATATATATGGGTGAACCAACACAGTTTTCTTTGTTTGATTGTCCATGATTGTCAATACTGTTGTGATCGTGTAGATTTGTTTAGTATTTTTTTTCTTCTTTTTTCTTTCTTTTTTTTTCTTTTTTTCCTTTTTTTTTCTTTTTTCTTTTTTTTCTTTTTTTTTTCTTTTTTTTTTTTCTTTTTTTGTGTGAAAGAAGATTCCACAATTATATATAGTCTGAACTGTGGCAGTAATACTCTTCTTGATATACAGAGCCACACGCCTCTCTGAGTGTAATAACAAGTCAATGCTAAAGGAAAGCATGGAGTATTGTTAGGATATTGTCTCCAGCATCTAATGCCCTAGGAATCCATTTACAATTGGAATCCACTCCATCACTTATGTTTTAGTGTTTTTTAGGAACTTGAAGATCAATTTATCAAATGCAGGCTGCTAGAAAAAAAAAAAAAAAAAGGACACTGCTCAAGGTTCTCTACTATATGATATTGGGATATCAGTGCTTAAATGCCCACAATATAATCTGAGCCTTGTAATTAGTAATCTTTCTTTACTAGCTAAAAACACCATATAAAGCATTTACAGCCCCAAAGGGTTTTATTGTTAACTGCAGCAACTGTTGTTTTATGATTCCAATAACTAAAATCTATTGTCTGTGATTTTATTATGGTTTGTAAAGAAAGAAATTGAGTGTCTCTTCCATTTTCCTCTAGCCTCAGGCATTTGCTGCCTGTCTTATTTTCTATTACCATTAAAACTGAAAATCTGGAGAGAAGTACATTTCTTTGTATTAGATAGCCGATGGAAATTAGCAATGTGCAAGCAACTGTGGATATTAAATCAACAGATTTAATCTTGAGTATCAAGCTGTAGTGTCCTGTTCGTTAATATACTTACAATCATATGGTTGCTTTTGGTTTTGGTGTCAGTTTGGTTGGGTGGGCAATGCTTAGGCACAACATAAGATACATTTATTTATTCTTAAAAGGTCTTTATTCACAGTTGAGCCAAAGCAGCTGGTAGAGGGCTAAAGAGCACTCAAGTCACCCAACTCTCTGGATATTGCTTTCTGCTGTACCATCTGTATCCTGTTAAATATTCTTGACTTTTGCCAAGTTTGGCCAATTTATATGTTAAGTCCGTTGCTGAAAACAGGATCCAAGATGCTTGTGCAGGAAAAAAATAATATTAAATTGAAAACTCTTATACATTAATCATTTGTTTTGGAAAAATCCAATTCAAGATCTGCTGCACAAATAATGGCCGTGAGATGTCAGATTTCTCACTCTCCAAAACAGAAAAAAGGAGGGAATATGTGACTTCAGCACATTTTATTCCCAGAGAAAGGTACCAACTTCATCCCTGAGAAGAGGTGCCATCCAACTTCTTGTTGAAAGAGTCAAAAAAACCCATTCCTGTGAAGCAGCTGCAGAATCAATTACAATTGCACACACTTTTTCATCCACTACATGTTATAACCAAGTAACTCCTAAACTGGCTAATTACTGGCATTTTACTGCCTCATAA
Source organism: Strix uralensis (assembly GCF_047716275.1). Classification (NCBI taxonomy): domain Eukaryota; kingdom Metazoa; phylum Chordata; class Aves; order Strigiformes; family Strigidae; genus Strix; species Strix uralensis. Next base: position 33,471,902 of record NC_134012.1, on the reverse strand, counting down.
CCAACTAAATATTGAAGAAATCCTGGGTACCATACATTTAATGTTACTATTTGATGGTGGTAATCTGTAAGCAAGTCAGTGTTTTAATTTTCTATTAGTTTAATTTATTGAATTAGGACAAAAATCTCATCTCTGAATGAGATATTTTTCCTATAAATTGAAGACCTGTTGCACTGTGTCAATGATGTTCCATCCTCTGATTTCATGACAGTTGTCTCTATGCAGAAGTTTCAATTTGATCATGTCACTAAAACCTTCTGAATTTTTTAAAAGTGGGTTTTTTTTGTTTGTTTGTTTGGTTGGTTGGTTTTTTTTAGGGGGTGTTGCTTTTGTCTTTAAAACATCTGTTGATTCCTGGCAAAAAGAGATTTTTTTAAAAAAATGCTTTACAATATGTTGAGTCTGATAGTCTGATTTTGTATCCTTTTGTTCTTCCTCTAACTAATTCGTCTTTTTATACATTTTACTTTTACATTTTAAGCTCTGCCATTGCAAAGACATTTACACTTTGACTGCATCTTTTGTGTATATATTGCCAGCAGTAAGATCTTGCTAAATTTCTGATGTGATAGTTTCAGAGTCCCGTTGTTCTTCCTCCACAGAGTAGCATGATTTTTTGCCACTTCTCACATTCATCTTGAATGAATATGTATTCATTTCAATGAGAATGTTTTCCTGCTGAGATTTAAGGATATGCCAAAGTTGCCTAACTTCAGTGTTAAATCAGTTACTCAAAAAAGTAATTGTGGGTTAAATAACAATATACATAATTTCTAATAGAACTGTGTCAGAAATAATTCCTTATGAAAATATTTGGATATGTTTCACATTCTTGTTTCCATGGCTCTTTATCTGACCTGTAGTAGCTACAAGAAACAGAGCGTTCAGGTCTAGAACTCAAAGTCTGCCATTACATTTGAATAAAATTTAAAATTGATTCACTCAGCTATTTCATGTTTAACTACCTTTTTTTTTTTTTTTTTTTCCACAAGAGAAATACAAAGGCTTTGAAAAGGAGGAGGGGTTAAAGATTGTCTTGTTCCAAGGTTTATTGAAAAAGAGATAAAAATACAATGTTCTTTTTCCACAGTTTCACAAACCCCTCCTAAACTACAAATCAGTCAAGTCTGTACTTGATAATGCATGAACTGGATGGGTCTGAAAAGTAATGTCTTTGTTAATTTATTTACACTTTAAAGTGCTTGTTTTGTTTATATGTATATATGTGTGTGATAAGGGAAATGTTGCTTAGTTAGCTTTTTTAAGTGTGCACTCTTTTTATAAACTATAAGAAATAATCTTATTAAGGGGCTAAGCTATTCTTTCTAGTTTCCCTGATTTCATTGCAGCAAGTAGTATACAAAAGATGTGCTTTTCCTACTGCATTTCTGCATTGCTTTTAACAGGTTTCTTGGCTACAAATCATCCAGGTGAAAACAGAAATCTTGAAATATAGTTACAAGTAATTACTTCAGAAAATATATTATTAACTTATTAAACACTAATTAAAATACAAACAATCAGCAACCAAGAAAAGGTGGTCCTTTTTAAAACTGGCTTCATGCTAGGGAAAAAAAAACATATAGCAAGTGTTGAATTACTCATCTGACTTTCCAAATGACAAGTCAGAAATTTCACAGGTGGTGCTAGTGCTTCACATCAAGTGTTATATGAGAATTCAATAGAATGACACCATTGCTTCATTATTAAGTCTCAACTACCTAAATTAAATTGGAGTTGTCAACTCCTCTGATTGGGTGATGATGACTAATTTTCCCAAATTGTTCGTAACTTATTTGATATTTATTGAAGAATTAGGATGCACTATGAATGCCATCTCTGAAATGAAACCATGCCAGGATTTTTAATCTCATATGCTTGTTGCATGAATTTTCACTATTAATATCCATTTATTTTCTAGAAATTATAATCTTTTCTAACAACAAATGAATACAGGAATGATTTAAAGTTGGTCTCTATTTCATTAACACTGTAGGACATGGATGGGGCTTTGCATGAAGAAAGTGTTAACACCTTATAATTACCTGACATTCTGTGATTTACCTCACGATGGCTGCATTTAAGTAATGTCTGCTGTAGTTTTACTTGATTAGATTTAGGTGATTTTTAAACTAATCTCTTAGATTTATCATAAAACAAATAAATAAATAAAGGATCACAAAGAGGTCCTAAACTACTGTTGTACAACAGTCTATTTGAGTCTGAAATTTCCAAAGTAGATTTCAAGGAGAGAAAAGAAATGAAGGATGATGGGATGTGGGGACATAAGTTTCATCTCAGAAATATCTAGAAAAATCTTTGTTTACCAAATACCATAATCCTAAATGTCTTTGCTAATGATTTGGTTTCTGAGAGCAATCTAATTCTTTGTGCTGCATACCAGTACTTTTCTTTTAGGATTCCACAGCTCAGTAGTGATTTATGTACACAGGTTGCTTAGTACTTCAGTAATATTCAGAAGAAAAATGGTTATATATGAAGATATGACAGTGTTTCCCTGTCACCCAGTGGTAGGAGAAACCTTGGCATTCCAGATTAATATGTGAGGTAAAACCAGACAAATCAAAGATAAGACTTCAGATATTCAAACACTGTCAGGTCTGAAAGCAGTACAGCAAGAGTGTCCCAGATATGTTAGGTTTACTGTGCATGTGTAAATTACCTTAACATCTCTGTCACAGCAGCTTATTTTTATGATATCCAGAACCCAGAATGAAAAGGTAGTTAATTGCTACTAAAGGAATTATCCATTGTTGAAAATAATCACCTCTGCAGGTCAGAGTGTTTCTCCAACTATAATTTTGTGAAGTTCTGTCTTTTAAAACAGAAATATGAGAAAAATGCAAATTTGTTATTCTTTCTTGCAGAAATCTTGAGTAAGATACTTTTGTCTTTCCCTGGGGTTTCATTTTTCATTTATTCAATCTGTATCTCTTTCCTAGGGCTCTAACAAGTTTAATTGCATCATCATATTTCTGCATTTCCAAAATTTTAAACTTGAAAAACCCATACACTAAGAGTGTCATCAAGAGTATGTAACCTAGAAAGGCATTTTCAGAGCACCTGTCTTCATTTAGGTAGCAATAGGACATGGAATCTCAGGCTTTCAACAGTGAGAAAAGACAGAATGCATTCACACATGCAGTGATCTTGGCTGTTTCATGTACTAAAAGCTTCTGTATTAAGGAGCTGTGCAAACTATTCACATTTTTCATAATAAAATTGTGAAAGGTTCATATCACTGTAAAAGATCATTAGAAGTTTGTCACTATTATGAAAATGTTTATTTTATTCTCATATGCATGCTGGTTTAATTACACTGAATAATTGCCAGGGGCTGTGAAAGTGTAGTAAAAGAAGATTGCCATTTCTCAGTTGGCCTTATGCTTTGACTGACCCATTGTCCATTGTTCCTTGAATGTACACTCTCAGGGTTTCTCCACTTCAGGCTCCAGTGAATTATGCACATAGCTGAGCTAGTCATACACACTAGCCTGAATACTGAAAGCGGTGCAGAAGTAACAACACAGACAGTACAGTCTAATTCATCTATCTGTTGTCACAGCTAGGTATCTTGTAGAAGCTATGCTGGCTAATGTGTCTCACTGTCTCACTGCAGTCCACTGGGTAGATGCCTACCTGTCTCACAAAGATTAGCTGTTCAGGCAAAGTGCTTTAATTCCTACTTTATGTAACCAAGTTGGAAACCTTCTCCATATTCTCCTAAGTACCTTTAAATTGTAAATGACTATGAAATATGTATCCACTTTGAGGCCTGGATTCTTCCATCTCTTTCTAGATGTACCTGTTCTCTTTCTTTTTCTCTCTCATGTGCTAATCTCTTTTCTTTTCTTTTCTTTTCTTTTCTTTTCTTTTCTTTTCTTTTCTTTTCTTTTCTTTTCTTTTCTTTTCTTTTCTTTTCTTTTCTTTTCTTTTCTTTTCTTTTCTTTTCTTCTCTTCTCTTCTCTTCTCTTCTCTTCTCTTCTCTTCTCTTCTCTTCTCTTCTCTTCTCTTCTCTTCTCTTCTCTTCTCTTCTCTTCTCTTCTCTTCTCTTCTCTTCTCTTCTCTTCTCTTCTCTTCTCTTCTCTTCCCTTCCCTTCCCTTCCCTTCCCTTCCCTTCCTTCCCTTCCCTTCCCTTCCCTTCCCTTCCCTTCCCTTCCCTTCCCTTCCTTCCCTTCCCTTCCCTTCCCTTCCCTTCCCTTCCCTTCCCTTCCCTTCCCTTCCCTTCCCTTCCCTTCCCTTCCCTTCCCTTCCCTTCCCTTCCCTTCCCTTCCCTTCCCTTCCCTTCCCTTCCCTTCCCTTCCCTTCCCTTCCCTTCCCTTCCCTTCCCTTCCCTTCCCTTCCCTTCCCTTCCCTTCCCTTCTCTCTTCTCTTTTCTTCTCTTTTCTTTTCTTTTCTTTTCTTTTCTTTTCTTTTCTTTTCTTTTCTTTTCTTTTCTTTTCTTTTCTTTTCTTTTCTTTTCTTTTCTTTTCTTTTCTTTTCTTTTCTTTTCTTTTCTTTTCTTTTCTTTTCTTTTCTTTTCTTTTCTTTTCTTTTCTTTTCTTTTCTTTTCTTTTCTTTTCTTTTCTTTTCTTTCTTTTCTTTTCTTTTCTTTTCTTCATTTGGACATAATAGCAGCTGTATTTGGCATTCATTTTCCATGCTGTCACTTTCTTAACATTTTTGCCCAATATTCTGTGATTTGATCAGATGGACAGGAGGGAAAAGTATGAACTGGCACTCATTCAAAATTCTTTCTGCTAGACTTCAAGTATAATAAGATAGAGGGAGGGGAGAAAAACAGGTGTAAAATTATATACTGCTTTTCTGTGTTTATTTCCATCACTGACATACATTTCAAATTCACTCATTCAGAAGTTAAAACCAGATTTTTCTAACTGACAGAAATACATGTTGTCCTTTCTCTGAAAACCAAACTGAGTTGTTCTTGTCTCCTATCTCGTCACCCACAATAAAGATTCTGGAATTCAAACTTAACAGGCAGCTTGTGGTAGTGCATGGAAGAGAATAATGTATTGCTTTTGCAGTTTTGACAGCACTAAATTTTTTGCTAATAAATTAACATCTGCATTTCCTGAGATACTGTGTTGGGTTGACCTTGGTTGTCCACCAGGTGCTCACCAAGCCACTCTATCACTCCCCTCCTCAGCAGGAGAGAGGTGGGGAAAAATATATGATGGAAAAATACTCATGGGTCAACATAAAGGCAGTTCAATTATGAAAACAAAGTTTAATAAAAGCAAAAGCCATGCACAGAAGCAAAGAAAAACAAAAGATTTATTCTTTTCTTCCCATCAATAGGCGACATCCAGCCACTTCCTGCAAAGTAGGACTTCAATATGTATAATGGTTGCTCCAGAAGACAAACATCATAATAACAAATGCCCCATACCTCTTTCTTTCTCTTAGGTTTATTGCAGAGCAGACATCATATGGTATGGAATATCCCTTTGATCAGTTTGGGTCAGTTGTCCTGACTATGCACCCTCCCAAGATCTTGCCCCATCCCTAGCCTACTGGTGAGGTGGGATGTTGGAGAGACAGCCTTGATGCTGTGTGAGCACTGCTCAGCAGTAGCCAAAACACTGCTGTGTTATCAACACCTTTTCTGGGTCCCAATACAAAGCACAGCACTATGAGGGCTGCTATGGGGAAAATCAACTCCATCTTAGCCAATTACATATAACAACAAACCAAAATATTTTTATGTTACATTCTTTTGACCCAAACTGGGAGACAGTTCAATAAACATAGGTTGTGCCTTAAAGAAGATTTTCTCAGAAAATATTGATCCCACATGAGAATATACCAGAGTCTTGCTTCACTCACTCCTACAGTATCATGATCAACTGAAGGTGTTAAAACTGAGATATAACATTGATGAAAATGTTGATGATGATGATGATGATGATGATGGTAATACTACTAATAATAATGATAGCAATAATAGTTTCTCCTCTGGCTGGAGATTTTCCTTGATTACTTTAATACTCAGAGATTCACAGATGTTTTTGAGTGTGTACAAAAGTTACAAACTAAGCAGCATATTGATCAGAAAAAAAAAAAAAAAAAAAAGAAGGAAAGAGCAACAGCTTTTTTGGGAGCTAGATTTTTATAACTTTTGTGAGCTTCTTAATTATATTTATCACTCCCGAGTGAGTGACATAAGATCCAGTTAAGAAGTTTAAACAGTAGAGTAAACCCTAGGGATTAAAATAATTTCTTTAAAATAGAAGAAGGGGAATTTAGTACTAAAGATGTCAGTAACTTATATGTGATAACACATTTGAAAAGAAGGAAGTGAACTTTAAGTGAAGGACATCCATATCGATGATCAGTGAGATAATAGGTCAGAGGAGATGAAGGAGTCATTCCTTGTTTTCACATGGAACTGAAGGTCTAGAAATCCTAACCAGATAATTCAAATTATACAAATAAGGTCTCTAGCTCTCAGACATCAAATTCATTGGTGCAATCAAAAGGTAATAAAAATATATATAGCAAATAAATGCTAAATTAAGCATATATGGAACATTAGAGATACCATGATGTAAGTTTATTACAGAGCCACTGTTGCCATCCTGGTCTTTTGCAAGAAAATTTTCTAGGAATTTACAAGGTTTTCTTGTATTATTAGTAGGGGAATTACCTTCAAACTGAGATGCAAGAATAGGAAGTAAAGGCTCTATTTACTTCTGTTTTAAGAAGGAGTTAAAACTTCTTCCCATTAGTCATATCCAAGACTAAAACAGGTACATGCTCTGTTTGATGGTGTGAGGAGATCCACAGGATATTTCAATTAGAAAGCAAAAATTTTGGGGGAGGAATGGGGAGGAGAGGCCTTCTTCTCTTGGCATACATTATGCACAGTGCTTTGGTGGGTTTGCCTCTGAAGTTTTCAGTAACATTTTGGACAAAAAAGAAAAGTTAAGGATCAAGATAAGATTATAGAGTATGAATGGGAGTGGACCATGTCATGATGCTTCACAGTACTTAGTAACTGTAAAATGAAAATAATACACAGGCAAAAGCTGATTGATGGAAGGGAAAAACATAGTTAAATAAATATTCTCTTTAATTAGACTAAGTGGAATATATGTCATCAAGCTCTGGTACCATATCTGTCACTACTATTCTTTCTTTCTAGTCACACTGGTTTTGGCTGGGATACAGTTCATTTTCTTCATAGTAGCTCATATGGTGCTGTGTTTTGGATTTTTGATTAAAATAGTGTTGATAACTTAGTCATGTTTTAGTTACGGCTGAACACTGTTTACACAGCATCAGGTCTTTTTCTGATTCTCATGCTACCCTGCTAGTGACTAGGCTGGGGGTGCACAAGAGGTTGGGAGGGGACATGACTGGGACAGCTGACCCCAACTGACCAAAGGGATATCCCATACCATATGACATTGTGATCAGCAATAAAAGCTGAGGAAAGAAGGAGGAAGGGGAGACATCCAGAGTTATGGTGATTGTCTTCCCAAGTAACCATTACATGTGATGAAGCCCTGCTTTCCTGGAGATGGCTAAACAACTGCCTGCTGATGGGAAATAATGAATTCCTTACTTTGCTTCACAGTGTTTACTTTGCCTATTAACCTATTTTAATAAACACATGAGTTTTCCCACTTTTACCCTTTCAGTTCTCTTTCCCATCCTGCTGGGGGGTAGTGAACAAGTATCTGTTCGGGACTTAGTTTTCAGCTGGGTGTAATCACAGCAGTCTTTTTTGGGGGCCCAATATGGGGCTCAAAGGGTCTGAGATAATGACAGATTTGACTCGAGTGTGCTAGACCAAATTTATAGCTGTTTAGCTAGTAATTAGCAGATTCGTGTTCTTGCTATAGGGCTTGCTTGCCTGAATGCATATTGAAGTCTAGTGTTTGTCAGTGGGTGCTTTTTGCTTTTGCTGTTTGCTGTACTCCTTACCATCTTACTCTACTGTGCCTGGGAACATTTTAACAGCAACAACAGCCATGTACCTGAGCTGGCAGATGGCCAGGGCACTGCTGCTCTTTGTGTGCTGCTGTACCGGATAGTCTGGAACTCCAGCGTCAACTTAAGTCAAAGGGACTGTGACCTACAGATAAGTCCACATGGGAGAAGGCACACTCCAAAGCCATGGTTATGTGCACATCACAGCAGTGACACCCCTGAAGGGATTGTGGCCCGAGGGTAAGTCCGTGCTGGAGCCCATACAGCTCAAAGTCTCTGTGGCTGTGGATGAGCTCATGCTGGAACATCTTGAAGCTTCTGTGTCAACGGAAAAGTCCAAACCACAGTAGGTATGCCCCTGAAAAGACTGTGGCCCATTGGAGTTCTACTAGATGGTGTGACAAGCATCATAAATATTTTATTATAGCATGCACAGACTGATAAGGAATAAGGAATATTCTTCCAGTGGACATTTAAGTCTAAATTCCTGGGTTTGTACTAGTTTTCTAACTACTGAAAGACAGCAACAGAATACTGCAGGAAGCATGTTAAAATTTTTGTAGAAATTCAGATACAGTGCATCATTCATGTTACCATGGAAGATCAGACAATTATTTTAACAAATGTGTCTACATATATATTTGATATCACATTTCTGTGTGGCATGTGACCTTTCTTCACATGAGATTTCCTGAAGTTGAATTTGAAGCTTACATAACAGTTTCATCTTTATACTTTATTTAAAAACACCTTTGATAACTTTGCTTTAAATGACATTTGATACATTTCATGACTTAACGCAACATGTAATTGCTGGATACAGCAGCAGATTTACTGTCACTAGGAAGTCTGCACCTTACGTGATAATTTCATTTTCCATGGTGTTTTTATTAATTGATGTTCAGACTTTTGCCCTCTACATGCCTACAGTTCTATAGTTTCTTTCTTTTCTTTTTGCAACATCTATCAAATTGGTCAAAGTTGTTTCAGGTATAGAAACCCATCCATCAAGTTTTTTCACTGGACAACTATATTTTGCTCTACAACTGGCTATTCTACTTTCGTCTCAGCATTTTATTTAATTTTTTTTACAAGTTAGAACATTTCATGATTGACGCACCTGACATATATTAGATAAAATGGTAGAACATTTTTATAGAAAAGCTATTGTCCCTTGTGAAAAAAGAACCATCCATTATTATTTTAAGATTAAAATACTTTACATTCCCCCCAACCAGGAAACCAAATGCTTAGATGATGTAATTCAGTATAGCTCCACTGATTTCAGTGAAGCTCTGCCAATTTTATATCAATTGTGAAACTACTTTCTGCATTCCTATTGAGTGGATTTAATGGGTATTATTGTCAGTTTCCATTGTAAATGCTGAAATAGTGCTTATTGTCCTTTTTAGCTGAATGTTATTGAACACTTCTGTTGCATCTTCTCCCTTTTTGTCATTTGTGCTGCTCAAGAAAATGTGGTGTGGAGAAAATAATTTTTAACCAGTGACTAAAAGAAAACATTTATTTTAAGAAGAAAGAGTCCTCAGTGATCATAAGGAATAGACTTCAAAAGGATCACTGAGCTTCAGCACATATAGGCCAGCTTTTTTAAAAGGGTCTGAGGGCTGCCACTCAGAAGTGGACTATCTAACTGTTATATGGAGGAAAAGCTGCATTCATAAAGTTACGTTTTTGAGCAGAAATTAAGGGTTGCAGAAACTATGGCAGGTATCAAGGGTTACTGAAACAACTTCTTAGTTCTCTTTGTAAGTTTAAACAGCTACAGACAAATGAAGAGGCTGACATAATTTTCCATTCAGAAACATGTGCAATCATTTATTTTAAGTGTTAATGCAAAATTAACTATAACATTTTGGAAAAAAGGATACACCAAAATAACTATTCTCAGTCCTGGATTCCAAACTGTTCAATAATTTAGTCAAAGAAATCAGTCTCCTACAAATCCTACAAGTCCAAAGTAGAAGGCACTTACATTGACTTCACATGCAGAACACATTGTTTTCCATGGCAGTGGTGGTTTTTTTAGTGATTTATTTTTAAATAAAAGACTCTAATACGCAAAGACAGATGAAAAGGTGAAGTCAGGGAGGAAATTGTTGAAATCAAGAGATGCACCAGCACATAGCAGAGTATTCTGTGATAGACTCTATATTATGACTTAGTATTTTGGACTGCTTCCAATAAAACGAGTTGAATAATGAAATAATAAGGCCCCAATTAGACATGATTATTTTATGTGATTCAAAATGAATAGTGATTTATGAGTTTCCTTCTACTACTTAATAACATCAGGTGAGTGGGTTTTTAGATGCTTTCTCTTTGGCATGATTCTAATCAAAGCAAACACATTTCCGTTCCCTCTATAATCATCAACACATTGGCAGAGGATAAAATTATTATTTCTGAACCAAATGAAAAGGCATTTCCTCATTAATGTTTCTGAAGGAAAGAGCTGTGGTATTTAATGATCACTAAACTCAGTGAATACTGAAGTTTATAAATACCTGACTGATTTATGAGTGTAACTTTCCATAAAATTCCATGTGGGAGTTGATCATTCATTTTTCTGGATCTGGGTCTCAGGGCTTATGTGATTTGCAGTAGACAAGCTTTTTTCTGTGTTAGGCTCCAGGGACTTGTTCCTGTTACCAGATCTTCATGTTGCTCTGAAATAATCACATCTAGGAACAATCACAGAACTCCTCAGGCCAATCATTCATTTGCATTACAGGCAATGTTAATTTTGGTGCCTCAGGAGCTGTTAATGTTTTTTTACCAGACAGAGAAGAAATTAAGAAAAGAGTTTGAAAAGAAGGGAATAGTAGAATCTCTTGTACATAAATAATATTTGAGAAATCAGCAAAACACTGTTTTTTTCCTATGTAGTGTTTAAGATAAAGGTATGCTTAATGTGGATGAATAATAGAAGAGTGTCAAAAGATACTCATGAGAATATCATAATTTGTCCTTCTAAAGTTCACCATTTCTCCATTTCTCCTCGATCCTATTTGTAGCAACTGAAGTTCTGGTTAATAACATTCAAAAGGTCTTTTTACCACCAAATCTGTGAGTCTGTGATATATTCAGGGGTGAAAAGAGGCAATCAATTTGCAACAACATAAGGCAATAAAGATGCTACTTTTAAATATAACAGAGCAAGAGATTATCTATCTTCCTGTTGGTTTGCTCTAAGCTTTATACCATTGACCATGCTTGTTTATTAAGACTAGTTTACAGTAATTGTTGGCAGACATATGATCCTTTTCTTTCTGACATGGTTCAATCAGGTGCCAACAGAAACTCTTTTGCATCATGAGTATGTTAAGGTCTAGTTTTTTCCATGCATATTTCTTCAAAGGAGAGTAAGAAAAGTTCCAGTTAAAGAATGACTTGAAAAACATGGTATTCTTGTCTATTGGAAAGCTTGGTAAGGGAATGCACTTGAAATACACCATTAGGTACCCAGTTTTTAGCAAGTCTGTCTCACAAAGTCCCATTACATTAATGCTGTGCTAATTATTTTTTCTAAAGTTACTGAAATTAGTATATTTACTTAGTTAGCAATACCAGCGCTACAGTTACCGAACTACAAAGTAAAAGTAAATTATGAATTTAATCTCTAACTTTAAAAACTCTAGGAAATATGAAAATTATATAATCTGTATCTTTACTGTGTTTTCTTTAAGATATGCCTTTCCTTTCTAAATGGATACTATGTGACAATATTTATGAATTATCCTTTTTGTTTAGTAAAATTTTACAGCATCCTGCACTGAGTACTTGCCCGATATCTCCTGACTAAGAATACACTGTATTTAAAGTGGATTTTGCCTTTTCTGCATAAAACAGATTGCCTGCATTTTCAAAGTTTGCATAGGGACTTGCAGTCCTTGCATTAGAATTGTTTACGTTTCTTCTTTCACCTCCTCACCCCTCCCCTCCCCCCAGAGTAATCATGCCAATATTTTATAGTTTGCATAATTTTTAGGGAGGTTGTTGGTTATTTAGCACATATGCAGCTGATTTCAGTTTTAAAGTGGTTATTTATAAAAGACATTGACTTCATTAATATTTCACAATTAAAGTCTATGAATTATGTACTCTGACACCATTTGGCTAGATATGCTTTTCTTCTCTATGGGGCAATACACTCCAGATTATTAGCTGTTTCAGCAGCTAGCTCAAATGCTGATAATTCTGGGCTGCGTGGCTGTGGTTGATAGATTCTGTTCTTGCATAGCTCCTCATGCTCTCTATCCAATGTCTGGAAACCCTTCCTGGGCCATTTTCCCAACATATGGTCCACAGCAGCCTTTCTGTGACCATATGGTACAGGTGTTCAGGCCATTTCTGCTGGCCTCCTGCCAAATTTTACTGAGCTATGCAATCAGATTAGTCAAAGTCATTGCACTGTTGCAGTTCTTTTTCTTTTTTATTTTTCCATTAGTATGAGCATATGATCGGATGTAAAATGAAAATAGATGATCACTATACAAATCTCAGTAGAGATTCTTTTATTTTATCAAATCTTGTTTCTGGCACATACACCAATATATTTCATGTACAGCTACTTCATAAAATTCAAATATGCAAAACCCAAAAAGTTCCACGTCATAGAAGTTAATAACAGATTTGGCTTTGATTTAAATGAGCAAGAGAACAAAAGCTACAGAAGTGAATTATTTAGCAATACAGATTCCAGAAATTGTACATGTAGAATGTATTGTACATATAATACACAAATTTGTGACAGGTGCACTCACCCTAATGGAAAGTCCATTGAGCCACAATATTTGCTAATTCTGGTGAGATATAAAACCATCTGCTGACTCTGGTCTCCAGTGAAATATAAAAATATCTGCTAGTTCTGTCAAATATCTGCTGACTTTAGTCTGACTTGAATAACCACAACATCTGCTGATTTTAGTCACAGTAGGGTTGCACAGATGGCTATCTGTGTTAGACCCACAGTTTGGTAGAAGGCTGAGACCCTCAGGCTGTGAGGACAAAGAAGACCATATTTTGACCGCAGATGAGATTCGACTAGGGTATAAATGGGTTCCTGCTGGAAGGCAAATGTAGTCGGTCCTCCTCGAAGCAGTGAGCCTGAAGTCAGGGACTCTCCCCTTGGGCCAGGATGCCACCCAAGGTAACTCCTCAAGGTTGAGAGTCCTCATCTTCTAGGTGAGTGATTTGTGCATTTTGGCCAGAAGCTCAAGGATTCTTAAGTCAGTTGTGCAGTAATTAACCTCTCTTACATCCTGAACCTGTGGATTGCTAATGTCATTGGAGTGGTAAATAATTTTTGATTAGAACAAATTTCCTTTGAGCTTTTAACTTTGTGAGCCTCCATGACATTAATTGGTGTAGTAACTCAACAGGACTTTTCCTCACCCTTTGTACCTTTCCATTAGACATAAACCATTAATCAAGTCTGGGACTAGGAATGGATCCACTACACCAAGACCCATGTCTGAGAAAGAAAGAGGGTCCATTCTGAACCTCGTGACTCAGTGGGAGAGTCTCTCTGACAGTTTTGACTGACTCTGTCCTCCGTGCAGTAAATATCCAAGTGAACCTTGTTACTGAATCTTGTTAAACCACTGTCACATTTACTATCAAACTTTGTTAAGTTGCAGTTTTACAAATTCACATTAAAATCAACTTTTGTTAATGCCTTTGACAGTGATTCTTTAAATAATCTAAATCACTATTTCTGCAACAAAAGTGTATTAATGTATTACCAATTATTTCAGTTATTTTCATTACAATTCCATTTTGGATGTTCCGGTCTTGCTTTGGCCCACTGTATTGCACCAAAGTAACTACTACCAGGCAACTCTTACTCACAGGCCAGAGCAAGTATCATCTTTAACACAGTTGACTGCTGGTCTTCTAATATCTTGTCATTCTCAGATTTTTTCATGTTTGGATTTCTATTTGCTCTACCTCTCTAATCACCCACTTAACACATTTTCAGAATAGCTTTGTATGCTTTCTGTGAATTATTCAAAGGATTCTGTATTTCACAGATCTCTACACCTCAGTAGTAGGAATTTTCCTGCATAGAATTAGCTGATGTTTTTTATCTTGGATGAGGATTTGGGGTGTTTTTAGTGGGTTTGGGTTGGGGGTTTACTTGTATTTTATTTTTCCCAGAAGCAGACATGAAACATTATTTCCTTTAACAAACCACCGTACTGTTTCAAAATACTTTTTTTTTCCCCTTTTCTAAACAAAACAAACAAACAAACAAGCAAAAACCCCAAAAGTACATTAAAGATTTTAAAGATGAAACAAACCTGTGTCTCCAGCATGTCAAATAGAGTAGTGGATAAGACTTATTCCCTGATTCAGAATTATAATTTAAAACATTCCATCCCCATTCATCAGGCTACCAGTTATTCTGCGATAGGCAGTAGTCTTGAAACTAAAACCAACACAGATCTGAATAATTTTACTACTGAAAAATCTGTTGAAATGTCAACTTTTCTGCAAAACTTATCAGTTGCAATGAGAAAACTGCCCAGTTTTGATCTGCCACACTATTTTTATACCCTACAGTTATGACTTTTGGGAACCAATTGTCGAGGTCTATCTGTTGTATTAATGGTATTTCTACTGACTCCAAAAATTGTTGTTGATCATTTCAATATTATTAATCACCTACTTCTTTTGTTTGTGTTTGCTTTATGGAAGAGCACATCCTTTTCCAATATAAATCTCTTGCTAAATTTAGAACATATCCAATTCAGTGGGGGTGCTAGAACAGGATGCCTAAAACTAGACAGATTATTTTCTTTTTCTGTGAAAATATTTTATTTAACTGATGTATATTGTATACTCATACCAGCGCATTTCCCACTGAAAGTACTATCAATTAGTGATATATTCATGGATATCACTAATAAATTAAAATAACTTTTTTTAACTTAATGAAAATATATAGCTGCCTTATAAATACTGAACTTCCTTACTACAAAAAGAACCACAAGATGAGGTAAAGAATGGCAGAATTACCTTTCTTCTGTGGAATGCTTAATATGTATTATTCAGTTCATATAATCTATTCCAAACATTTTTGACTACTTCCTGAATTTTGTTCTGCAGATAAAAGGGTGACATTCCAGCTGTGTTGTTAAACTGATAAATCTTGAGTAGGGATTTTTGTTTCTGATCCTGATTGGCTGGCAAAGTATACACTTGTAGCTCATCCTATCTGTCATTTGGAAATTAGATATTATACTTCCAGAATTATTTTTTTTAAAATCTGATAGATTTCAATAGAGAGCAGTAAGAACCAGAGGAATTTTTTCTGAAGAGGAAAATCACCAGTCACAGAGATAAATTTTATATATATAACCCACTTCTGTTCAGTCATAGAATCACAGAATCACAAAATCATCTAAATTGGAAAAGACCTTGAAGATCATCCAGTCCAACTATTAACTTAACACTGTCTGTTCTCAACTACACCATATCCCTCAGCGCTATGTCGACCTGACTCTTAAACACCTCCAGGGATGGGAACTCCACCACTGTCCTGGGCAGCCCATTCCAATGCCTAACAACCCATTCTGAAGAAATACTTCCTAATATCCAGTCTAAACCTTCCCTGGTGCAACTTGAGGCCATTATCTCTTGTCCTATCGTTTATTACTTGGTTAAAGAGACTCATCCCCAGCTCTCTGCAACCTCCTTTCAGGTAGCTGTAGAGGGCGATGAGGTCTCCCCTCAGCCTCCTCTTCTCCAGACTAAACAACCCCAGTTCCATCAGCCATTCCTCGTCAGACCTGTGCTCCAGACCCTTCACCAGCTTTGTTGCCCTTCTTCAGACACGCTCGAGTAATTCAATGTCCTTTTTGTAGTGAGGGTCATGTGAAGATAATTTTATGAAGATAGTTTTCTGCTCTAAAAGATACTTTCCCTCAGATGTGTAAGGTGTTCTCCTTTCTGCTATCATGATTTAGTTTAGTCAGTTTTGTCACTTATATTAAGGTACATGATTCTGTTTCATATCACTTTAAAAGACAGCTTTCTTGTTTCATTTTACTAAAATCTTTGTGAATTCAGTTCATCTCCAGTATTCAACACACTCACATGTCATGACATTAAAAAGATAAGAAAACAAATAAAAGCAAAACAAAATAAAATAAAACAAAACACTTTTGTCCTGTTTTTCTTGTCTTATCAATATGGAGTATGAGAGTAATGGGATTTCCCACAATAAAGTATGCATTTGTTATATGTGTGGTATCATTCAATGGACTGACCACGAGCAGTCAATTACTGGATTATTGAAGACATGAATTTCTTAATCCCAGGTTTCTTTTTCACAGAGTATATGCTGCCAAAACTTTGAATACTCTTTACAATTAATAAGTATTAAGAATTTAGAAAAGAAAAAAATGCAACGTTTTTCTGCACTGTAGTTGCTTTAGAACTTATAAATTTATGTTATCATAATTACCATCTTTAGGACTAGAATAGCGAAAGAGTTCCTTGGACTCATGATGGATACGTTGCTCACCGATTTATTAAAAAAATACATACCAAAGAATGGAAAGCAAAGCTGACAATTATGATGTGACTTCAGGAACTGTACTTAACCAACCTCCTTTCCTGGCCTCTCTGAGAGTCTTGTCAGATGATGCAATTGCTGGTTACCAAGATCTTTTCTGGTTACCTTTTTATCTTCCCAACTCTTTGTAGGATTCAAACTTTGTCGCTGACTTAAGATCTCAAGGAACTGTCATACTGAGAGGATCTTATACTTATACTCTTGGTGTCTGAAATCCATGGAGGAAATTCATGCCTTATTGTGCTTGGATTAAGCTTCTCAAATGTCTGATGTTTTGTACAAGTTCCTTCTAGAAGTTCTTTTGGTTATTGTAGACCTTGGCCTTCTGAACTAATGTTTCCAGAAGCCATGTAAATGATCTGAGAAAACAGGTGTATTCCAGTATAGAAAATCATTCCATGGAGTCAGAAACTCCAGCAGTTTTCCTTAACTGACCAAACACAAAGGTCATTTGGAACACATAAATCTATAGAAAAGCAGTACTCCACAGGTTTTGTGTGGTCCTTTAATCTTTGTCTGAGCAAATTCCTGGTGCAGCTCCCCTTGTTCTGAACTAGAAGAAAAGATCCTTCCCAAATAAAGTCATTAGCACCTTCTGGGAACATCTGGCCTTTCCTTGCTCATTCTTTGACCGAGGAGCAATTATAAAGCCATTCCAGGAGAATTCTTAGACAAGGCAGCCTATATTTGTTAAATCAGTTTTACTCAGTAAGAACTAGGCAATTATATAGTGTATGTATTTTTAAGTAAAGAACTATTATCTTTTAACCTCTAAACTTGTATACCTGATATGTTTTCAACCAAATAAAACTCAGAAGTGAGATCAATCGAAGTGTTCCTTTAAGATGAAAACTGTATTAATTTTTCCTTTTTATAGTCCTCCCTACTCAGAGCTGTCCTTTGCTTGTTCTGATTATAGTAATTGTGTATATACTACTGAATCTGTTCAGCTCAATAAAGAAGAAGGGGTTTTTTGTTTTCTGGCATAGTATCCCAAGGAGTTAGTGAGCTGTGTTGACTGAGAGAGAGCTGCAGAGCCAAGACAGAGGGAACAGTAGAACTACACAGCCACAAACAGTGTTGAAGTAAGACAACCTCTATCTGCAGAGCTATTAGATTGACTCAGCCAGCTGCTGAAACCTAATCCTAAGTGTGAAGAAACACATGTTTAAAAGGAAGTGGACAGTGTAAAAATAAAATGTTATGCATAAAAAACCACACTGGCAAACTGATAAGATAGAAACAAAGTTCAACATTTCATATACAATTCATAAGACAAGATTTTGCAACATTTTAAAGGAAAATTCACCTATGTATCAGGAGAAAATTAAGCAGTTCTATATAACTGCTTTGTGTGACCTGACATCTGCTAGACAATCACTTGGAAATTTTTGAATGCAGTTGAATATATATGGCAAAAGAAAGAAGTCTGCCACTGAGTAGTTAACTATGGTGAGTATTTTTTGTGGCATGTATGTATCACTTTGCACCATAGCAAAAACTCGCTGCCATTTATTCTTTACATCTTTCCTTGTCTGAATCTATGTGAACTTTTCCTTTTTATATGACCATTTGAACATCCCTGATAGTGATGGTACTTACTGCTCATGTATTACAATGTATACTGAAATCTTCTGTCACACTGGCTTTAGACACAGGTAGTGCTTTGATCTGCTGGTACCTAAAATATATCCACTTTGTGGATTCTTAGTGCCCAACAATACACAAGAGAGTGGTCAACTTCAAAAAATCTGTTTAATTTTCATTCAAAGATTTTATATTTTTTTCATACCTAGTCTTAAAAAAAGAAATTTTTTGTTGTTTTGCAAAAGCTTCAGTGTAAACAATAATCAGCATAACATCAAAATAGAAAAGAGACAAAGCTGGCTCTGTATTTAAAAGACACTGAGGTGTTTATTGAATTCTGAAGAAAAAACTTGCTATTTTCAAGTTTACACAAAGACATCTCAATTATCACCTTTGTACGTCCAGGTTTTGATTCTTAATCATCAAAACACAACGAATATGTATTTGTTCAGTTATTTCATTTCAGGAGTGTGAAAAAGAGGAAGTAGGAGGCAGGGGACCCATGGTATGTCCTCAAAATGAAAGGCAGTAAGACAACTTAAACTATACGTTACTTCTACAAAATGCAAAACTTCTTAAAATACAACTAAAAGTGTAAATGTAGCTTACATATCCCCTTCAGTTCACTATTCCTGACATGGAACCTTATTTTAATATGTTATCTGGAAAAGATCCTGATATAAAGGCATTTGACATCTTTCTTTTTGTCACATTCTTCCATGCCTTATATCAGTCAATTGAATACTTTGACAACAAAACTAAAACACTGAGATAAGCAGGGGCAAGGAATGAAGAAAACAAAAATACTGCATAATTTTGCAAAATCGTATAAACATGTGTTGGATGCCCTGATTTTCTCTTCAAAACTTGAAAACTAGAAAGAAACATTGCTTTAGAATTACTAAGGGTGAAATGCAGCTTTTATCTGCTCCTCTAATACATAGATAAAACTGACAACATTTTCTATAAACAGATTGTACCAATTCAAACTAATGTTTATCAGAAAAAAATAGGGTTTATTTTGACTGGGTTTTAGGCAGCATATAAGTAAATAATGACTTCAGACACAAAAAAAATAAGCTGGTCCTAAAACACAGTGTGTGGAACAACAAAGCCTTCTCATTGGCAGAAATTTCATATTTTATTAGTAAAAGGTACTTTTAAGTCAACTTCAAGATAAATCTATGTCCCTCAGAACAATGGGAAGAAATTAGCAAAGGCTGATCTTCCCTCAGAAGGCTTTGGTAGGCATGGAAGAGTGTTGTTACTGCCAGGACACTGATTAGCCCGTAATGACTGTCAAAGGCAGTAGTTACTGCCGTACCTCAGTACAATAAAGTGAAAACTGGTAGCATAAACTTAGAGAAATATATTTGTTGATATTTCTGTCCTAGCCAAGAGTAAAAAAATCTACAAATCAAAATCTGTGAATGCAAAGTACACTTCTCTATCCCTTGAGGATTTCTTTCATATTCCATAACCTAAAGTTCTGTGATACTCATAGTGCAGTAAATGTCTTTTTTATAATTGCCTGTGAACAACCTGTTGAATAGCCTCAGCCTGTTCCTCATGGAAAATAAGGCAGACCCCCCAGACATAGGAGAACAAAACGATTGATGATCCTATTTTGTTTTCCTGTCAATGACTTGACCAGACCAGATTGTCAAAATATAAATTACAGTATTATGATACCGAAATATTGTTCAGATGTTCCCATAGTAAAAGTAAATATAGTCTTACAATGAATATACTTTTAAGCAAAATGTTTTTAAAGTTGAAATTGGAGTCCTTGCTTCAAGTGTAAAAATAACACGGAATAAAACATAAAGCATTGATAAACGCTGCTTATAATATCTTAGAAAAATTATTTCTTTTAATTTCTTTAAAGTATGTAATAAAAAAAAATTTAAAGTCTGCATGTATAATTGAGTATTAGCAATGGTATTCTTAAGACATGATAGATTATCAGATTTCCTCTAAAAATTATACAGGATAGAGAAGAAAATTACACCTGCACCTGAATGTATTCCCAACATCTACAAGTATATATGTTGTACAGAGGTATAAACTGCACTTTGGATTGATATGGTTTTCTAACCTGCTTTCACGCTCAATTCCAAAACTTCTCGTTTGAGAATTTTTGTTTGTTTTCTTTTGAAAAATTGATGTAAAGGTGTTTTCTGTTCTTAAACATAAGAAAATGTAAACCAAATGTTTATATTCTGAACATTCTTAGAACTGTGTAAAGCTTTTTGTTTTAATATTGAATTTTAGGGCAAATAAACCTTCACTGAGAAACAGCACTAACACTGTCTTCAAGCGAAAATGCCTTTCTGTTTATCTGAGTTATGAATATTTAAAAATCACATATTGCAGTATTTTTCCCAAGCACTTTTCATTGGTGTAGCTCTTCCAGTGGAATTAACGGTAAGATGCCCGTTCAATTCAGTACAACCAAATTTAAACCCAAGATTTTTAGTGTCATTCTCCACAGACTTATGCAGAAGATAGAAGCAAATTTTAAAGTGTCACAAAATAATGGATTCTCATTTGGAATGAGTTGTATTCAATTCCACCAGAGTTGGTAGCATCCAGCTGTATTTCTGTTAGTGTAAACTAGCAGAAGTCATCTAATGTCTTTGTGTAATGAGGCAGCTGAAACTATAATAACCATGAGTGAAAACACAAGCTTGTGTTTAAGTAGAACCTGAAATATGCAACACAAGAAACTTTTGTAAGAATCAGCACAGCAATGGCTGAGATGAAGTCACTGATTATACTAGAAAGAGTTGACAGTCTGATAAAGAAGTACCGAACTGGGAGGAGCAGGTGATACACCAGATGTGTGTGCTGCCATTCAGAGAGATCTGGAAAGGCTGGAGAAACAGACCAACAGAAACTTCATGAAACTCAACAAAAAAAAGTGGCACACTCTGCAGCTGAGGAGGAAAAACTCCATGTGTCAGTACACACCAATGGTCCATCAGCTGGTGTGCAGGTTTGCATAGAAAGATCTTGTAGTCTTGGTGGACAGTAAGCTGACCATGAGTTAGCAATATGCCCTTGCAGCAAAGGTGGCCAGCACCATCCTGTCGCATTAGGCAGATCATTGCAAGCAGATCAAAGGAGGCAGTCTTTCCCCTGTTCTCAGGTTAAACGAAACACATCTGGGTACTGTGTCCAGTGCTGGGCCGTCTTGTACAAGAGAAACAGAACATACAGCTGTGAGACCCCTGGGGAACCATGAAGGTGATGAAGTGACTGAAATATCTGTCACATGGGGAGAGGCTGAGAGAGCTGTGAATGTTTATCCTGGAGAAGAGAAGGCTCAGGGGGATCTTCTTCAGGTGTATAAATACTTAGGGGACTGTGTTAAGGAGAAGGAACCAAACTTCTCAGTGGTGTCCAGTGACAAGACAAGAGGCAGTTTACACAAATGGAGCTACATGGAAATAATTCTAAACAGAAGGAAAAAAAGGGTTTTATTGTAAGGGTTGTCAAACAATGGAACAGGTTGCCCAGAGAAACCGTGGTATCCCTATCCCTGGAGATATTGAAACCTGCCTGCACACAGCCCTGGGCAACATGCTCTTCTGCACATCTAGGTGAGTCTAGACAACCTCCAGAACTGCTGGCCAGCCTCAGTCACTCTGTGATTCTGTGACAGGTCTATGTGAAAAAACACCACCAAAAAATAACTAGGAGCAGAGAGAGAGAGAACGAAGAATTATGACACAGAATCATGGCTTCATGAGTCTGACAAGAAAGACTTCTGTTCTTCTTGCATTTACGATATAGTTGGAACCAGTAGTGAAGTGAATGCCACCTGATGCTTGGTATCTCGTATCTATAGCTTCATGCTGATGGAACAGGAAGTCTTTATTCACACTTCATTGTCACCCACTTTATCTAGAGACACATGTATTTCACCATCAACATATCTCTTTATTAGAAACAGAAAACCCACAAACCTGAAGTAATTGCTCAGACCAAGAAGTGGTAGCAATATTTAGTTTGTGTCAGACAATGTCAAAGTATTAAACAAAATGGAGAATTTGAACAAATCAAAATGTTTGATCTATCTTCATGTGCCCACCTGACATTCAGACTATTGCAACCCATGTTTGCTCTGTTTAAGCTACAACAACCTTTCTTAGAAACCTGTAAATCTATATATTTTTCTTTTTTTTTTTTCCGATATATGTCAATGTTCTCATATTTTGTTTTCTTGTGTGTTGCATCCTACAGGCATCTGAGATGCAGAAGAGGAGGGGAAGAAAGCAAAATGGAGAACATTACAGATGAGCAGATAGTCTGTAAACAATTGTTATAAAAGCATAGGATATCTAGAATTTCACACTATACTGTCAGCCTGGATGAAGTGTTTTGCATGAGAAATCTGAAGGACTGAAAATCTGCATATAAGATGAGTTACAGTTGTAATTTCAGTATATAAAGTTTATCAGAAGATTAATTTTGATAAACTTCTGAGAAACAATTGGTTATAATCGTATTGAAACAGTGCTGCTTTGTTTACCTTTATCAAATACTATATTACATGTCAATATAGTATTTGATAAATTTTGATAGCTTGATAATAAACAGTAATTTGTTATAAAGCTGATGACAACATCTATCAGCTTACATTTATTTCTGAACAAAGTGACATGGAAATTACCTCCTCAATTCAAAAATACTATGTCAATTTAAAAACCATATATCATATCTTGATTTACATTAACTGATGCTTCAGTCAGTTCACATTATAAGATGAGCAACCTATTCCTATCCCATATTCACCAAGTAGTAGATTGGTAGTTAAAAAATGTCTAAGCACAATAGGATCATCTCTTGTCTTGTCGTGGCATTGTTTCTTTTTGATTGCTCTGTTTATGTTTGATGTTTAACTTCATATCTTATATATCAAAATAAAGACAATGATGAAGGACTTCGGATGGTATTTAAAACACTACAGAGTTTATGCAAGATGATTTTTTCAGGCCACCAGACACTGATGCCATCTGCAGGTGATAGGAACATTTTTTTTTTTAGTTTTCACAGAATCACAGAATCACAGAATCATCTAGGTTGGATAGGACCTTGAAGATCATCTAGTCCAACGTTTAACCTAGCACTGGCAATTTCCAACTACACCATATCCCTAAATAAAGTATTTGTTACAGTTGATGAAGGTACAGTTTATAAGTATAATTCAATAAAATTTAAAAACACAGGCAATATTTTAAACTTTTGTGATGCTTTGAGGGGAAAAAATACTACTTAATTTCTCATGTTAAGAAGGCATCCTTGACAAGTTCCTTTTCCTCTGTCCTCTAATCTTTTCACCTCATCTAGGAAAGAAAATCTATTGGTTTTCTATAAATGTGGATAAAAAATATCCAGTGGCTCTAAACTGTTATGTATTTTTCCCTTTATTGACACGGTATTTTATGTCCATGAAATGCTTTTCCTATGTGCAGTTAGAATTTTTAAATTCTTATGTAAGCCCATAAACAGTGATGCAGCCTTTAGTTTAAATTATAATGAATATGGACTCCTTTTGTGATGCAAAATAATCACCATCACAGACCTTCTAAGATAAGATGTCAGCAGTTTCAAATCACATGAGGTTTGTCCTTTGCTGTAAAGTGAGAACAATGTTATGCCAAAGCTTTGAAGGAAGCTCTGTATAAGGAAAGGGAAATGCTCAAAAATGTTACTAAACTTGTGCAAATCCACCAGGGAGAATAAATTTCTGTCACAAGTAATTTTCAGCAGGTATCTCTCACAGCTTTTCTTCCATTTCATAGGCTGCTGATCAGTAAGGAGAGAAGACACCTGAACACAAGGTGATTTAGGTCTTGTGTTTGACACCATGCATTTTTCATTCAACCAAATAAGTAATGAAATACCCTGAAGCAAACTTTTCTATGTCATATTTTGATATATGGAGACAACAGTGATCTCACTGTTGCTTTCATTTCATTAAGCTGCTTCCAGAGACAGAGAGGAGAGCAAATAGCCTAGTCTTTCAACTTTGAGCAGCAAAATATAACATCCAACGTATGTTTCCCTTGCAACAGAAAAAAAAGTTCCACTTGTTCATAAATATTGAAAACTTGCAGAGTGAGTTAAACCATTAATTACTTTGGCAGTGTTTCTTCCAATGGTATCTTACATTTGATTCGTCATAGCATACAGAGTTTGAAAGTGCACAACTCTTCCCCCAAAACAAACTTTGTGGAAGAAAAAAAGCACAATAAAGAGTTAATACATAAACAAGCTGAAGGTTGTAGGAGAGGGGTTTTGTTCCGCCCCCCCCCCCCCCCCCCGCCCCCCCCCCCGCCCTATATCCATTTGTCTTTCATTCTTCTTGTCTGTCTTATATCCTTTAATTCTTTAAGGCCTCATATCCTTAACAAATACTGATGTTTTCAAGTTCAGCTGTTTTATAATACTTCAAAAGCTCCTTGACATGAATTGGTTTGATTAATGGCTGGCAGTATTCTGACAGTATGTAGCAAAGGGACTGCCCAAAGGTAATCACAGGAATCAAGAGTCTATGTGGTCTTATTTCATTTGAGCTGTCAATACAGAAATCACCAATGAGTGGAGTGTTTAATTATAACTTGGGGAATTAATTTTATGTTCTATAGTGATTTTGACATCTTAGTCTAGAGAGTATTTTTCACAGCACATGCCTTGCAAAATGGACATAAATCTCTCACACTGGAAGGTTTTTGTCAGGTTTTGTTGTTTTTAAATTTAGTCTTAGTTTTTTATAATAAGAAAATAAACTGATAGACTTATTCAGTTATTTAGAAAGACAGTGTCAGAATGAGAAACACAAAATCTTGAATTTGCAGCACGGTATACATTCTTGTCTGCCTCATTCTTGTCAAGAAACTAGATAGTGAAATATAAATGTATTTTATTCTGTTTCAGAAAGCAGTAATCTTGTATATTTCATTATGCATTCACATGATCAGAAAACATCCTGGATATTTAGGGTGTCATTGAACTTGTAGCAATCAGGCAGGAGTGCCTGAGAAAGCAGGTCACAGAATAAAACACATAACATAGAAAACGTGTTCTGAACTAGACAAACTGCATCTCCGAAAGGAGTTCTTTCCTTGTTTCTGAACCCTGTATCTTCAGTGACATTAGTCCCAGATGGATGTGTGTACAATGCAAGTAACTTTTGAAATATTATTAAGAGAAATGTGTGCATAAGGCTTAGTGACCTGTTATTTAAACAAAATTATTGTGTGATTGTCAGATGTACATGCAATCCCAGAGAGTGGAATGTGTTGTAAACAAGCCATAAAATAACTGCTCCAGAGATATTATTTCTGTAATACAGAATAATGGAAAAATGTGCTTTAGAAATTATTTCTGGTGGTCATCTGGTCCCTTGCTCAACTAGATCCAATTGTTTAGAGCTTTGTCTCACTGACTTTTGAATACAGTTGAGAATGGAGATTACACAGCCTTCTGGGTAACCTGTTCAAATCTCTGACTATCCATAATGTGCAAACAATTTATTTTGTTACCTAGGTAAAACTTCTCTTTTCTATGTTCTCTCTCCTCTTTTCACTGTATACCTCCATCTTCTCTAAACCCTCTGTGCTGGGTTTGTGTGTGTGGTGGGGGTTTTTGTTAGCGGGGAGGGGACTATAGTGGTGGCCCCCTGTAAGAAGCTTCTTGAAGATTCCCTGGCTCCAAGTCAGACCTGCCTCTGCTCCAAGACTGAGCCAAATAGTGGTGGTGGTTACACCTCTGTGATAGCGTATTTAAGAAGAGGAACCTGGAAGCAGGAGAGGGGAGTTGTGAGGAGGAGTTTTGAGGAGGACACCTATGCAAACACTAACATCAGTGGAAGAAAGGACAAGTAAGGGGAGGAGGTGTGTCGGCGCAGATATCCCCATGCATCCTGTGGTGAGAGGGCAGGGCTGCCCACCTGCCACCTATGGAGGTCCATGGTGGAGAAGACGCCCACCTGCAGCCTGTGAAGGACCCCATGCCAAAGCAGATGGCTGCACCTGAAGAAGTGTCTGTGTCACCAGGAGTCTGTGAGAAGCCCCTGCTGTTGTAGTTTGACACTGTGGGTGTACTGCAACATGCTGGAGGGATCCATGCTGGACCAGCTCAGGAAATGCTGTGGCCCATGGGAAAGACTCACTTCAGAGAAGTTCATGGAGGACTGTCTCCATAAGAGGGACTCCACACTGGAACAGGGGAAGAATTTGAAGAGTCTTCCCCTTGAGGAAGAAGGAGCAGTGGGGCTGACCACAAACTCCTATTACCTGCCCCCTGCGCTGCTGGGTGGGGAGGAAGTAAAGAAATTGGGAGCAAAGCTGAGCCTGGGAAGAAGGGAGGGGTGGGGGAAGGTTTTTTTCAAGATGTGTTTGTATTCCTGACTGTCCTACTGTATTTGTTAAGTGTTGCTATTTTTAATGTCTGTATTAAATTGATGTTCCTTCTTCTTCCCCTAAGGAGTCTGTCTTTTGCCCACGACCATAATGGAGTAATGGATGAGTCATCCCTCTCTGTCCTTATGTCCACTCCTGATCCTTTTTCTTCAATTTCTCCTCCCCATCCCTGAGGGGGAAGGAGCGAAGGAGAAGCTGCGTGGTGCTCAGTTGCGCTCTGGGCTCAAACCAGAACACTCTCCCATCAGATAACTGAATATAGCAATCATGTTTCCCCTCAACCTTTCTTTTCTTAAAGGCTGAACACACCCAGGTCCCGCAGGTCCGGTCCTAACTGCCTCAGTGACATCTGTGGGACTCGCACCAGTATGTCAGTGTCTATGTTGTACAGGGGAGTCCAGGTTGGGCACAGCATTCAGGATGTCTCACAGGTCCCAGACTACCAGGCAAGATCCTTTCCTTGATCTGCTAGCTGCACCCTTGCTTGTACAGCCCTGGACCAGGGGACTACTTTGCTGCATGGGACCACTGCCAACCTGGTGTCCTCAGAGCCTGTTCTGCAGAGTTGCTCCCAGCCAGTTGGCCCCAGGCTGTTCTGCTGCAGGGCTTTGCCCATCCAAGGTGCTGGGCTTTACATTTGCTTTTCGTGATTTTCATGGAGTTCCTGTCCACTTGCATCTCCAGCCTCTCTGGGCCCCTCTGCATATTAGCCCTGTCCTCCAGTATATCAACTGCTTATTCAGACCAGGTATGATCCACAGATTTGTTGAGGGTGCAGCTCATCCCATCATCTAGGTTGCAATAAAGACAATGAAATAGATCATTAAATACTAGTTAAATAGTATTGATCCGAGACCAGCTCTCTGACAGACTCCCATTGTAACTGGCCTCCAGCTGGACTATGTCACTGTTCATAGACCTTTGATCCTGATAGTCTTGCCAATTTTCCACCCACATTACACCCTATTTACCCTATTCATATCTCAGCATTTTTACTTAAAAGTTACTATGTGATACTATATTGGATACTGTAGGATACTACATTTGTTAAGCTTCTTATTTTCTGAGATGCTCTGAGCAAACAATAATTTAAGCTAAAATAAAAAAATAATCAGGCCATAGAGAGAATTTTCACAAAATATACATAAAAATATGATCTAAGAATCTTTCTAATCAACTTCTGAGAAGGACCTTTAGTATCAATGACACAGAAACTAGAGAAATTTATGCTTTGTTCTGTTTGTTTTTTTCTTTTTCACTGATTAGGTGATTCCTTGTTCTTCATATACTGCTGAACCATTTCTAGTTCTCTGAAATAATCTGTGTGCCTCATAATTGACTTAGCTACTTCAGGAAGATATTTTCTGAAGGACAGACACCAAAAAGGTAAACTTTGTAATGTTAAAATCACATTAAAATGCTGAAAACTGCCAAGGGTGTCTCCCTTCATGACCTTATCTTCCATTTGTCTCAGTTTTCTATGTATAAGGTTTAGATAATAATTTCCCTCATCACACGGTAGTAAGAATGTAGATGTAAATACTTAGGATCCATTGGCAAAATAAATTTTCTCCTAGAAATTGTGATTATCTTTGGGTTCTCCAGCAGAAGTATTGCTGTTTACAGTATGCATTCATCTATATCATAACTCTATACACATTTTTTTATGACCTGGGTGATGGTATTCTGCAAAATACGTAAAATATTGAATTTATTAAAACAGGCTTGAAAGGGCAACAACCAAACCACTGTGTGACCCTTGCAATAATACTTTCCCTCCTTGAAAATAGCCTATCAAGTATAAGAAGAGAGACATGAAGCAAGAAAACTTTCTGGCAAATTTAACTGGAAAGTATTTGTTTTCTACATGGATAGAATTGTTCAGTAATCTCTTATGGAATTTGAAAGTAAATCTAGCAAATTCACTAAGCTAGTTCTGAATGACAGAACCAAAATGTTTGTTTTGTTTTGTTTTGTTTTTTTCTTGTGCTGCAAGTACACAACATTAAGACAATCTAACACTCAACCAATGTTCCTGGAAGATGTGAAAATAATTACATGTTCTGCCTGAGCTACTAAGTGGAGAAACATTCTGTTTCAGTCTTCTGTAGAGCATGTCAATTTCCAGTTTCCATGTTTTCAGTGCACAACCTGCTTGAGAATGCAGTGATTTGAAAACAAAAGCATCCTCTAGCAACAAGGGATCCTGAAAATTAAGCAGATGCCAAGCTCCCCTGTGGACATGCTTTGTAAAAAAAAATACTGGTAAAAAACCACCATTAATTCCCTCAGAAGTCACAGTGAGGAACTGAAAAAAGAAATATCTTAATGAGCCTGTATCTTGCTAATTGTACTTTTTGCATAGATGTACCATTTGCATAGACATTTACATAGAACAAGGGAGAGTTTTATGTTTAATATGATCCATGCTCTGTATCATGGAGATTAGGCCTCCATTTCTATGGAAGAGTGTTTCATTCATTCTGTTCAGATCAGTTTTCTTCATAAAGGAATAGATTTTAATGCCTGCAAAAAGACATTATATCTAATTTGTGGAATGACCCAAAAGTTATGGTTAAGGGATGTTAAGGTTAAGTTTATGATAAAGTTAAGAGAGGTGAGTTGTTTCAGTTCTGCGGAAAGAATTCTTACAAATTCTTGCCTATTACAAATTGAGGTGGTCATTTACCAAAGCATGTTCTTCCTACTGTTTTCAGTAAAGTCAAAATCTTCTTATATGATTAACCAATGAGGACACGTTATGTTGCACAGGGCTGGGGCAAGTAGTTTTCCAGCTTCAGTTTTAGCATTGTTCAAGGTTTGTATTACACACTATTCGTCACTTTTGCTTTGAAACAAGTTTCTTCTAAAAATAACTTATTTTTCATTCTCTTTTATTAGAGATGTAACAAGAGACATGGTAAATTAAGCACTATTCCTTTTGTGTATGTAGTAACAGCTGTTTGACTTGCTAGTCACCTATACCTAATTTCTGCTATTGATCTTTCACTGGAGATTGTCCCACTCATAGCATGGCTGCATAAGTTAAATGGATGAGTGCTGTTATTGCACTCTGTCTCTGAATCAGACAACAAAAGCTGACTTTGCACTGGATGCTCTGTCTGTCTTCAGGGTAGATCTTTGAAGAGGCTAGGCAGTACTAGTTAGATGGCTAGTGCATCTGGAATGCCAGATTCTGCATCTAGAATGCCAGAATGGTTGCACATCCTCATTTTCCTTAATTTTAAAATTTTAGTTTTAAGTAAAGTTTTGCTCTTCAATATGTTAAATGTTTTTCTTCTACAATTAATGTTACTTCTTAGTGGTAATTAATCTGAGAAGTAATCTTGTATTACAGTTAGTTTATTGTGGTGTTTAAATAATTGTGACATGTAGAAAGGAAGAACCTGGATCAGAGTAAACATACATAATCTGTTTCTTGAATGTAAGGAACAGCTATTACATCAGATGGCATGTAAAGTGAGCATAGTTAACCCCATCTTCCGTAAACAGGCAATAACTTTTTCCAACAAGTAGTGCTCCTCCTGGTTGTTGATTGTTGATGTGTTCTGATTCCCAAAGAATAAGGGTTTCATTCTTTCTACTGTCTTCATAGATTCAGCCTTATTTACATGGGAGCAAAAGACTAGACAATTGTGGCTATAGTCACAGGATATTATCTGGATGATTACAATTTGTTTCTTTCTCTCAGTGTATGTTTACAAATTTTGAGAAATGTGACTTTTAAAGCTGTGTAATTGCTTTCAGAAGTCTCTATCAGTTTCCCTCTCCCCCCATCTTTCTTTCCACTATCCCTAACTCATTATTTGTCTTTAATTAGCACTGGTGTCAAACCCCAAGATGTTCTGAGCAACATATGTGTACAGAAAGAAAGGAAAAGACATAAGGAAAGGATCTCTGAATAGTGTAAAACTTTCGTGGCCAGCAGTATACAGTCTGCATAATATACCATTATAACACACATAATGTATGGTGGCTTGAAGGTAGTGGATTTAGAGCTTTAGACTTCACAAAGAAATTTGGGAGAATACCGATTGTAGAATATATTGTTTTGAATAGCTATTCTAATCAATGTATCCATTTTCACTTCTTGTTCAAGTAGGTTTAAACCTATCTCTTAATATCTTACATTGCAAGGTTATTTCTGTAAATTGATTAACTGTGTTGAAGACATTCATGAGTAAGCAATATTTTTTTTTTTGGTCTCTCAATGCAAGCAGTAATTTTCTGCATGAAACAATAACAGATGAAAAATAGAGAAATGCAAATTAATATAGGATGATATAGGTTTATGAAGAAGTTTCTCCTTTTTTTACTTTTATTTGTCTTATGTTGGTTCAATTTGAGAATGGTAGTGTGCATTCACTGGTTTTAGCCATTTTACACTTTCTGTCTTGGTCTGAACTTGAAGATTCTCTTTCTATGTAGCTCAACCAGTAAGGCTAAATGAGATTTTTAGCTTTGATCAGGATTTTCTTTAATTTGGTTGTCTAACATGAACTCTTGTTGGCCCCATAACACTTTCCTCTGTACTGTTCTGTTTGGTGTGGGATTTGCGTTCTGAGCTCCAAGGGGAATAGCCAGCCCTTGACCTGCCTGGCGCTGCTGTTGCTTACCTGGTCTGTCAGACTTTTCATCAGCCTATAGCCTTGTGAAAAATAACAACAGTTTTAGTCTAAGCTCCACTATATAATGTCTATATTAGAGGAAAAACAAGTTAAAAAATAAATGGTAAAATATAGACATAGCACTCTGTACCTGCTGGGTATATTATGTATTTGGTATATAGTGTTCAGACTGAAAGCTTTCCTACCCCCCTTGTGTGTGAATTACTTCAGAGTCATGCTATCTTTACTTTCATGAAGTTTGGCACACCACAAAACACAATCATGCAGTTGTTTTGCATATCCTACTTAGTTCTATCATTTCTCAGAGACTGGAAGCTACTGTGCTAATTGCTCAACAACAGTAATAATATACATGCATTATATTAAAAATACTTTCTTAAATTTATAATTACAAGTGCAACTTATTTACTTCATGAAAAGGTTATTTCTGTCTGTCAGCAAGTGCAATCATTAAATCCATTGGCCATATGTAACTGCTTTATTTGTGTGTATTCACTAAACAAGTTTAATAATAATTGCATGTACTGTACAATTCACTGTTTTATTTAGGAGGCTTTTTTTATTTCCCTAGTGTACTTTTTCAATATGATATTTGAAATGGTTTACTATGTGCTACTTAAGGGCCGGTAGAGAGTAAACACTTTAGTTTAAAAAAAAAAAAAAAATCCTCTGCCAGATATACATTTGTTTGAGGAGTTTCACAGTACCAAATTTTATGAATTGACATAGAGGAAACAGAGCTTGGCTCAGAGTTGTTGACAGTTCCTCACTTATTGGCATGTAACAGTTTTTGTTTCTTGTTCTTTGTCTGTGTCATTGTGGAAATAACAAATATCATCAACAGCTGTTATTCCTGTTGTTTTAATCACAATTAAAATGTATTTTACTGGTTATTAAAACAAGACAAACAAAACCCCTCCATGTCTATGTCTTTGGAAGAACAGGGATTTTGGAAGTGAACCGCATGGATCCTTATGAGACTGTATAATACTAAATTCAAAAGACTGACCAGAACCATTCTTCTGAGAAGAGAGCCTTGTGAGCATTACTGGCTACAAATGCGTTAAAGTTCTGGAACTGACAGTTCTGCTAGTGACACAAAAATTCTGAAAGTATCTCATCTGGGTTATGAAGAAACTTTCAGAGAACGTGTGTAGTTTGTATATGGGACCTAAAATGATCGGTATGCTGAAAATCAGGGTCTTGATCTTAGTCTATTAAAATTAACATCAGTATTCACATTTATTTGATCAAAAGGAATAGCCATCACTGTCATCTAAACAATAAATAGCCAGGTCCAAACAGTGACATGAAGCTAGTTAAAAAAAATAAATCTAGATGGTTGATGTGACACCTGAGCAAGGTATTCCAACAACAGCAGCTGTTTCCACAGCAGGAAAGGATTAAGCCTTCTCAACTGCTTTTGTCTGGACTAGTGGACTTGTCTCAATCAGGATATCTGACAATTGTTCAAGATAAAATAAATAGTCTTATCATTATTTCATATGCTGATTTAGCAGTATTAGTGTATATTTGAGGGAGGGCTGTGGCACTTCATGTTCTTTCATTTTGCTGTTTACTGTCTGATTTGTTCATGAATGTAGCTGGGTTGCACCTTTTGCAAACAATAGCATACAGTGCAACTGATTACTGACAAAGCTAATACATTAAAAAGAAATGTGCACCTGTGGGTAATTAAATTAAACTTGAGGAAAGTTGTGGAGATTAATGCATGCAATCAAACTATGTGCTTTAATCACTTCCACTGTCAGCTGTAATTTATGGCAGAGCTTCTTTACAACAATTCACTTTATCTAAACTTTAAAGGCATGTATATGCAGGAAGAAAGAATGCTGCATTTTGGGTTGGCATCTAGTGCATTTTGACAGATAACAGTTCCACAACAACAACAACAAAACTCAGAACAATCTCTTATACCACTGCCAAGAAACATTGAAATTCTGCGGTTAAGCACTAATCACCTGAATGTACACGAACAAATTTGACAAGGGTCCTGAACTAATATGACATCTAGGGAGGTGTAACCAGAGATGTCTACTAGAAAACCTGTTAGAAGTCAGTCATTCAATTCACAACACTTTCTGTGCAGTACTATTTATTTACTGACTTTTCTTTTAACAGTGTTTTGTTCAACCTAAATTTAAAAGTGCTGTATAGGTAATTGTGCCAGGAAAATAAATTGGTGGGTGACAGAGATGACAGGAAAGGAAGTTTCAGCCTTCTAGAGTTAAAACACCTTCATTTTTAAAATATTTTCATTAAGAAGCCATTTTAGACACCAATAATTAATATAATTAATTTGTTGAAGTACACATGTAGGTTTCTACCTACATGTTTTCAAACATATTTGTGCAGGTGTATACCTGTACAATCACTTCTTTGCTATAACTGCTGTTATCATTATTTATGATATATAAATTTATCATTTATGAATATACACACAACTGAGAATGAAATAAATGTTAATCTGGGATATTTTGACACTGAAAGACTGGAGATAAAAATATATATCTTCACAGTTCTGTAACAAAAATATTCATCACTTCAAACAGGTTCATGCAGAATGGAAATTTGTCATGATTTAACCCCAGCTGCCAACTGAGCACCACATGGTCACTTGCTCACTCTTCCCTACTCTCCCCCACCTTGGTGGGACGGGGAGGAGAATCAGAAGAAAAAGAGTAAAACATCATGGGTTGAGATAAGGACAGTTTAACAGGACAATACAAGGAGAGAAGAAGTAATAACAATAATAATAATAAAAGAATGTGTAAAGTGAGTAATGTACTGCTCACCACCCAGAACTCAATAATCAGCCCATTCCAGAGCCATTATTCCTCCTCCCCCTGAGCCAGCTACTCCGGTTATATACTGAGCATGACATCATATGGTGTCAAATATCTCCTTGGGTAGATCAGGTCACTTATGCTCTCTGTCCCTTCCTGCCTTCTTGTGAAAATTATCTTATCTGAACCCGGGACAAAATTGTATACTGATTGTCATGGTTTAACCCCAGCCAGTAATTCAGCACCGCACAGCTGCTCACTCTTCTCCTCCCCCACCTTGGTGTGATGAAGAGGAGAATCAGAAAGAAAAAAAAAGTAAAACTCATAAATTGAGATTAAAACAATTTAATAATTTAAATAAAACTATTATTTTTATTATTATTATTAATAATAATGATAGTGATGATAATGAGGATGAAAAGGAATATAACAAGAATAGAAATAAAACCCAAGAATGACAAGTGATGCAAAATGTAATTGCTCACCATCCACTGACTGATGCTCAGCCAGTCCCTGAGCAGCAATCGGCCCTCTGCTGCCAACTCCCCTCAGTTTATATACTGAGCATGACGTCCTATGATATGGGATATTCCTTTGGCTAGTTCAGGTCAGCTGCCCTGGCCATGGTCCCTCCCAGTTTCTTGTGTACTGCCTTGCTTGCAGAGCATGGGAAACTGAAAAATCCTTGACTTTTAGAATAAACACTACTTAACAACAACTAAAACATCAATGTGTTATCAACGGTATTTTCATATTAAATCCAAAATACAACACTGTACCAGTTACTAAGAAGAAAAATGACTTTGTCCCAGACAAAACCAAGAAAGAGATATATCTTAAAATCAAAGCCTGGACACACAAATATTTTGAAGCACTAAGATCCATATAGTGACTGAGACATTTATTTCACAAAATATGTCAAAGGCATCTAGATCAAAGAAGCAGATTTAGGTTGCAAATTTTATTTTCATGTGGATGCTTACTGCAGGAGATGCTTAAATTCAGGATAGAAACAGGATTTCAAACACACATTTGTCTTTCCTTGAGGTTTAGACAACCTTCACTTAATGCACTGGTTTTCTTGATGGGCATGGCTTTTTCCCATTAACTATCCTAACACCTATGGACATACAGGAAATCTATGAACTCTGCTCCCTTGTCTTAGATTTCATATTTTGACCTATTGCATCCTTGTTGTACCAATAGGTACAACCACCTCACTGAATCTGAACTTACGCTTGTACTAAATTTTAACTAATAACTTAATGTTTCATGTTTCAGAATTTTTGTTTAAGACACTGTGGTGGGTTGACCTTCTGGATGCCAGGTGCCCACCAAGGTGCTCTATCACTCCCCGTCCTCACCTGGACAGAGGGAGAAAAATATGACAACAGGAACATGGGTCAAGATAAGGACAGGGAGATCACTCAGCTATTACCATCACAGGCAAAATAGACTCAACTTGGGGAAATTAATTTAATTTATTGACAATCAAATCAGAATAAGGTAATGAGAAATAAAACCAAATCTCTAAAAAACACCTTCCCCCAACCCCTCCCTTCTTCCTGGGCTCATTTCAATTCTGATTCTCTCCACCTCTTCCCCCCACTGACACACAGGGATGGGGAATGGGGGTTGCAGTCAGTTCATCACATGTTGGCTCTGTCACTCCTTGCTCCTCATACTCTTCCCTTGCTCCAGCACGGGGTCCCTCCCACAGGAGATAGTCTTCCACGAACTGCTCCAGTGTGGGTCCCTTCCACAAGGTGCAGTCCTTCAGGAACAGACTGCTCCAGTGTGGCTCTTCCATGGGGTCACAAGTCTTGTCAGAAAACCTGCTCCAGCATAGGCTCTTCTCTCCATGGAATTACAGAATCGCAAAATTGTCTAGGCTGGAAAAGACCTTGAAGATCATCTAGTCCATCAACCCAACATTAAGAGTTCCCAACTACACCACATCACTCAGCGCTAAGTTGACCCAACTCTTAAACACCTCCAGGGATGGGGACTCCACCACTGTCCTGGGCAGCCCATTCCAACACCTAACAACCCATTCTGGAAAGAAATACTTCCTAATATCTAGTCTAAACCTTCCCTGGCGCAACTTGAGGTCATTCCCTCTTGTCCTATCACTTATTACTTGGTTAAAGAGACTCATCCCCAGCTCTCTACAACCTCCTTTCAGGTAGTTGTAGAGGGCGATGAGGTCTCCCCTCAGCCTCCTCTTCTCCAGACTAAACAACCCCAGTTCCCTCAGCGGCTCCTCATGAGACCTGTGCTCCAGACCCTTCACCAGCTTCATTGACCTTCTCTGGACACAGTGGAGTAATTCAACGTCCTTTTTGTAGAGAGGGGCCCAAAACTGAACACAGGAATTGAGATGCAGCCTCACCAGCACCAAGTTCAGGGTTAAGATTACTTTCCTGTCCCTGCTGGCTACGCTATTTCTGATGCAATCCAGGATGCCATTGGCCTTCTTGGCCACCTGGGCACACTACTGGCTCATGTTCAGCTGCTGTCAATCAACACCCCCAGGTCCCTCTCTGACTGACAGCTCTCCAGCCACTCCTCCCCAAGCCTGTAGCGCTGCTGGGGGTTGTTGTGGCCCAAGTGCAGAACCCAGCATTTGGCCTTATTGAACCTCCTACAGTTAGCCTTAGCCCATCGCTCCAGCCTGTCCAGGTCTCTCTGCAGAGCCTCCCTACCCTCGAGCAGATCAACACTCCCACCCAACTTGGTGTCGTCTGCAAACTTACTGAGGGTGCACTCGATCCCCTCGTCTAGATCATCAATAAAGATGTTCAACAGGAGTGGCCCCAAAACCGAGCCCTGGGGGACACCACTCATGACCGGCCACCAACCAGATTTAACTCCATTCACCACAACTCTTTGGGCCCGGCCAGTCAGACAGTTTTTTACCCAGCAAAGCTTGTGCCCATCCAAGCCTTGAGCAGCCAGTTTTGCCAGGAGAATGCTGTGGGAAACGATGTCAAAGGCCTTACTAAAGTCAAGGTAAACTACATCCACAGCCTTTCCCTCATCCAATAAGCAGGTCACCCTGTCGTACAAGGAGATCAGGTTTGTCAAGCAGGACCTGCCTTTCATAAACCCATGCTGACTGGGCCTGATCATCTGGTTGTCCCGCATGTGTTGTATGATGGTACTCAGGATGAGCTGCTCCATCAGCTTCCCGGGCACCACAGTCAAGCTGGCAGGCCTGTAATTTTCCGGATCATCCTTCCGACCCTTCTTATAGATGGGTGTCACATTGGCCAATTTCCAATCCATAGGGACCTCCCCGGTCAGCCAGGACTGCTGGTAAATGATGGAAAGCGGCTTGGCGAGCACCCCAGCCAGCTCCTTCAACACCCTCGGGTGAATCCCATCCGGTCCCATAGACTGGTGTATGTCTGTGTGATGCAGTAGGTCACTATCTCCTCCTGGACTGTGGGGGGGTTCTCCCAGTCTTTGTCTTCTGCCTGAGGAGGCTGGATTCCCTCAAAACAACTGGTCTTGTTATTAAAGACTGAGGCAAAGAAGGCATTAAGGACTTCAGCCTTTTTCTCATCACTCGTTACCATGTTTCCTCCTGCATCTAGCAGAAGATGGAGGCTCTCCCTGGTCTTTCTTTTGCTGCTCACAGACTTATGGAAACATTTATTTTTGTCCTTGACAGTTGAAGTCAGATTAATTTCTAACTGGGCTTTAGACCTCCTGATTTCTGCCCTGCATAGCCTCACAGCATCTTTGTAATCATTGTGAGTTGCTAGCCCCTTCTTCCAAAGGCCGTAAACTCTCCTTTTCTCCCTGAGTTGCAGTCAAAGCTCCCTGTTTAGCCAGGGTGGTCTTCTCTGTCGCCAACTTCTCTTACAGTGCCTGGGGACTGCCTGCTCCTGAGCCATTAAGACTTTCTTCTTAAAGTGTGTCCAGCCTCCCTGGACCCCTATACCCTTCAGGACCGTCTCCCAAGGGATCCTGTCAAGCAGGTGCCTAAAGAAGTCAAAGTCAGCCCTTTTGAAGTCCAGGATGTCAGTTCTGCTTAGCCCTCTCCTGGTCTCTCTAAGAATAGAGAACTCTATTATGCTGTGATCGCTGTGCCCTAGTCGGCCTCCAACTGCCACGTCATCCACCAGCCCTTCACTGTTCACAAAGAGGAGATCCAGCAGGTCACCTTCTCTGGTCGGTTCACTCACCAGCTGCGTCAGGAAGTTATCATCTCCCACACATTCCAGGAATCTCCAGGACTGGCCCCTCTCTGCTGTGTTGTATTTCCAGCAGATGTCTGGGAAGTTAAAATCTCCCACAAGAACAAGGACAAGCGATCGTGAGATTTCTCCTAAATGCCTATAGAATATTTCATCCACCTCTCTGTCCTGGTTGGGTGGCCTATAGTAGATTCCTACTACAACATCTGTCCTGTTGGCCTTTCCTCTGATTCTAGTGCAAAGACACTCCACCCTGTCTTCACTACACTTGTACTCAAAGCAATCATAACAGTCCCTAACATACAGCGTCACCCCACCACCTCTCCTTCCTTGTCTATCCCTCCTAAAGAGCTTGTAGCCTTTAAGAGGCACACTCCAGTCACAGGTCCTGCCAGAAGACTACTCTAGTGCAGGCTTTCCACAGGGTCACGATGTACTTCGGGCACATCTACCTGCTCCAGCATGGGGTCTTCCACAGACTGCAGGTGGATATCTGCTCCACCGTCAACCTCCATGGGCTTCAGGGGAAAAACTTGCTTCACCACAATCTTCTCCATGGGCTGCAGGAGAATCTCTGCTCCAGCGCTAAAGCACCTACTCCCCCTCCTTCTTCACTGACCTTGTTGTCTGCAGAGTTGTTTCTCTCACATATTCTCACTCCTCTCTTCTGGCTGCTGTTGTGCAGCCGTTTTTTTCCCCTTCTTAAACATGTTATCACAGAGGCATTACTACATTTTCTGATGGGCTCAGCTTTTGCCAGTGGTGGGTCTGTCTTGGAGCCAGATGGCAGTGGCTCTATGGGACATGGAGGAAACTTCCGGCATCTTCTCAAAGAAGCCATCCCTGCAAAACCTTGCACCTGCTACTAGAACTTTGTCACTCAAATCAAATACAGTCATCAATGAAGTCTGAAAGGAGAGAGGGTTAATGTTCAGTAAAAGGTTTAAAAAAGTAAGTTTCTTCCTTAACTATATATTAGTAGGAGTCCAGACTCAAACCAAGGCCCAAATAATCACTTCTGGAAAGACTTCAGCATAATTTCAGCTCATTTCTGACCCATTGATGCAGAGTATAGTATAATTTGACAGGTTTTGTTACTCAGGATACACCTTCCAGAAATCTGAACAAGGTCTACTTAGTTTTAATGAAACAGATGCTGTTCAGTACAGCTAGTTGAGGAGAAAGCTGAGACTGAAAGGTTCAATTGCTAGAGTAACATTAACTGTAAGCCATCCCTTACTCGCATTCATTTCAACACAGCCAAACATATTTCTGCCCTCTGGGAATTCAGACATATTGAAAACTTGAATCCTTGTCTGTTTTTTAATCTTTTTGGGATGGAATATAGGAATTTTATACCATCTTCTTATCATCATGTCCTTTTTCTTTTATTTTCTTAAAAACATTGGAAAGATTTTATGCTATAAAATTATTTTTAAATGACCATGAAATATGAGGTATACACAAAACTAGAGTGCAGTTAGAAATAACATATTCAAATATAGATCTTCAGGATTCCAGTTAATAAGACTGTATTTCACATTGTTGCTGTTAAGATTCATCTGGAAACTGTAAAATAAAATTACGTCAGTTTTCCTACCACAAGCCTCTGCCTTCGAATGTCAAGTTTTTTAACCACAAAAGCAAAGGAAACTTTTCTCTCTTTGTCTATATGTCTTATAAATTTCATGAACTTTCATGAGATAACAATTACCCCAGTAGGGATTGGGGGTTGCATTGTTCTCTTAATGAATTTTGTGTATGAAAAAAATCATCTGATTCATCACAGCATTACAAATTTTATTTGGCAAATCCCACTTAGACATAAATATGCAGTTGTGCACTTTGTGCTGAGTGTGGCTGCTCTTATCACTACTGGGACCGTATAGTATCTCAGAGCTGTCATAGCACAGAGGTTACTTGAGATAAATCACTTAACAGCAGCTGCAGGCCCTTCCAAAATAACAGATTAGTTACAGTATATGAGGGGTGATGCAGAGTAAAACAGACTGACTGAATATTCTGTCTCTAAATCAGTGCATCCTCCTCCCCAGTTAAAGCTCAGACCTGGCAAAGTGTCATAGAAACTGGTGAAGATCATTCTTCAGTAAGGTCAATGTAGTCGGGAATAAGAATATATTGAACCAGCATAGTAAATATATTATTGTCACAGATATTTTTTGCTGCTGTTTTCCTTTTCTGAGAGGTTAATTTTTTGTTCTGCTTTCACTGTTACACCAATATGGCTGAGGATCCTTTCCTGTGCATGGCATTGCTCTCTAGGTGGGAGCAATTCACAGAATCATCTAGGTTGGAAAAGACCTTGAAGATCATCTAGTCCAACCGTTAACGTAACACTGACTGTTCTCAACTACACCATAGTCCTAAGCGCTATGTCAACCCGACTCTTGAAAACCTCCAGGGATGAGGACTCCACCACCTCCCTGGGCAGCCCATTCCAACGCCTAACAACCCATTCTGGAAAGAAATGCTTTCTAATATCTAGTCTAAACCTTCCTTGGTGCAATTTGAGGCCATTACTTCTTTTCCTATCACTTATTACTTGGTTGAAGAGGTTCATCCCCAGCTCTCTACAACCTCCTTTCAGGTAGTTTAGAGGGCGATGAGGTCTCCCCTCAGCCTCCTCTTCTCCAGACTAAACAACCCCAGTTCCCTTAGCTGCTCCTTATGAGACCTGTGCTCCAGACCCTTCACCAGCTTTGTTGCCCTTCTTTGGACATGCTCGAGTAATTCAATGTCCTTTTTGTAGTGAGGGGCCCAAAACTGAACACAGGAATTGAGATGCAGCCTCACCAGTGCTGAGTACAGGGTTAAGATCCCTTCCCTGTTCCTGCTGGCCACGCTATTTCTGATGCAAGCCAGGATGCCATTGGCCTTCTTGGCCACCTGGGCACACTACTGGCTCATGTTCAGCTGGCTGTCAGTCAGCATCCCCAGGTCCCTCTCTGACTGACAGCTCTCCAGCCACTCCTCCCAAGCCTGTAGCGCTGCTGGGGGTTGTTGTGGCCCAAGTGCAGAACCCAGCATTTGGCCTTATTGAACCTCCTACAGTTAGCCTTAGCCCATCACTCCAGCCTGTCCAGATCTCTCTGCAGAGCCTCCCTACCCTCGAGCAGATCAACACTCCCACCCAACTTGGTGTCATCTGCAAACTTACTGAGGGTGCACTCGATCCCCTCGTCTAGATCATCAATGAAGATGTTAAACAGGAGTGGCCCCAAAACTGAGCCCTGGGGGACACCACTCGTGACCAGCCACCAACCAGATTTAACTCCATTCACCACAACTCTTTGGGCCCGGCCAGTCAGACAGTTTTTTACCCAGCAAAGCTTGTGCCCATCCAAGCCTTGAGCAGCCAGTTTTGCCAGGAGAATGCTGTGGGAAACGATGTCAAAGGCCTTACTAAAGTCAAGGTAAACTACATCCACAGCCTTTCCCTCATCCAATAAGCAGGTCACCCTGTCGTACAAGGAGATCAGGTTTGTCAAGCAGGACCTGCCTTTCATAAACCCATGCTGACTGGGCCTGATCATCTCGTTGTCCCGCATGTGTTGTATGATGGTACTCAGGATGAGCTGCTCCATCAGCTTCCCGGGCACCACAGTCAAGCTGGCAGGCCTGTAATTTCCCGGATCATCCTTCCGACCCTTCTTATAAATGGGCGGCACATTGGCTAATTTCCCCGGTCAGCCAGGACTGCTGGTAAATGCTGGAAAGCGGCTTGGCAAGCACCCCAGCCAGCTCCTTCAACACCCTCGGGTGTATCCCATCCCGTCCCATAGACTTGTGTGTGTCTATGTGATTGCCACAGGACAAGGCAAAACTGAATTGTGAATAACCCTTTAATAGCTGGAGCCCAAAATAGAGTTAATTTGATGCAGTTCATAATACTTTAAGTGCTGGTTTGAGATGAGTGAAAGAAAACTGACTCTGTTCAAAAGAGATTTACAAACATTAAAGCCAAACTTCAGCAAATGATTTAACAAGGTAGAGTAGATCGTAATATGTATGGGTTTGTTTAGAAACAGTACTGCCTAACAACAGGTCACCTGCATCTCTTCCTTCTTGTCAACAAAATCGAGGGAATTTGTCAGTACACCTTGCTTGCAAGTTCTCTGCCTCTATTATAAGTTACAGGATGTGTTTAGAGATGAATACAACACAGAACTTTTCATTTACTGCCAGGAATGTTTATCATCCAGCTTTTCATCTGATGCATACAGGACTACTGTCCTTTTTCCTCAACTAGTAAACTCAAGTTAACTTAAAATCACCTTGTATTTTAAGTATATGTATTCAATGACTACATATAAAATTATGTCTTCTAAAACTAACCTGCTACACCCAAAATGACTGTCAATTGTGGCAAGAAGTATATTTCACAGAGAATTTTCCCTCTAAAATGGAGAGAACTCAAAAGGACATAGAGAAAATGTAAGCTTTAAACTGTATCAGGAGGCAATTAAACTTACGGGGAAAACATGGTGACTGTTGCAGTCGGAAACTTTAAAGTGAAATAGAAAACCAAGGAGGGGGGTTTAGCAAATATTGCAGTCATTCCCATGTAGTAATTCACAGAATTACCTTGTTATGTTTCCTGTATATCAGAGAAGTTACCTTTTTCTGTAATTTTTTGTCAGTAGATGTTTTTTCCCCATTTTCCTTTTCCTTTCTTTCTCTTCCTTCCAAAAGAGAAATGCTCTCTCATTCTCACATGCACTCCTACTCCCAGCTCTCATTACAGTCCTGGCTGTGCCTTACATCTGGCAAGATTAACATGTCACTATCTGTCCTCAGAACCAAAGTGCACTGGAATACTCAGTAAACCAGAAGAGTTATCTGACCCATATTACCAGACAGACCATGCGCATGTAATTTCTGTAAAGCACCTTGCATGGCTCTGCCAGCCAAGAGCCTTCACATATTCCATCCATTTTGAAATAGGCATCCCCTGTGTAGCAGCACATGCAGCTTTATACATATTTTACCATCTACTCTTGTTTTAAGTGAACCTAGACGATGTTCTTCTGACACTTGCAGACTTTAAAATATCATTGACTGTCAGAGTTCTAATGTTTTCAGGTGCATAGACATTGTGATGCTCTAAAACACACATAAAAGAAAACTCCGTATGTGCAGTAAATGGATTATGAATTTCAGATAATTTTCTGCACTTCAGCACTACTGGAATTTCTGACTGTCATTTGTTCTACTAAAAACAATGACCCTCCTTGCAGTAGTGTGAGTGGGTTTTATAAAAACTCTACTAAGTTCTAAGTAAGTTTAAGCTGTCATTCCACTGCTGAACTACTACTTCTGCATGGAGCATGAACAAGCCACAAGCAATTATCCTTTCTAAAATGAAAACGTGGGCTACCAAAACCAGGCAAGCCACAGGGAAAAGACACTTTAAACAGTGAACTTCTGTTCTATTCAGCTTAGGTAATATATTTTCTCTGCCTCTCCTTTAAAATAAAACAATAGTAAAGAAAAAAATAATGTTGAGAATTTTTAATTGTGTTCCAGTCCAATATCAGGGAGGGTTCTAAAACGATCCCAAGAGTTAGATTAAGAGACAAACAAGGTCAGATGCCATACAATCTTGTAAACTTTATTTCCTGTAACAACTGATAAGAGCAATAGGACAGAGAGAAGAAAGAAAAAGTCAGAATACCTAAGCAAGCAAATGGTAGAGATGCAGCAAGATTAGTTACCATTACCACAAATCCAGTGATGACCCGTTTCCTCTGTCTTGGTGCAGGTGATGGGGTCTTTGCTCCAAGCTCCAAGCTCTGCCAAAGTCCCAGCTCCTAGAGCTTGTTTCAAAAGGAGCAGGAATCATCAAAGTCAAGATCAAGATTAAGAAGATCCCTGTGAGAGGATTACGCAGTCCTTTTATTGCCCCAGTCCCCACGATTTCTCCGAAGAGTCCGCCCATTTCCACGGAGCTCATTATC
Organism: Strix uralensis; assembly: GCF_047716275.1. Lineage (NCBI taxonomy): Eukaryota > Metazoa > Chordata > Aves > Strigiformes > Strigidae > Strix > Strix uralensis. The sequence goes on along the minus strand of NC_134012.1, from coordinate 33,427,680 downwards.
ATATGTGCCGCCCCATGTTCCTCCATGCACGCATGCCCAGGTGTTCACGGTGGTCATGCCAGGGCAGGGGTCAACCTGCAGTGTATTCAGCCTCCACACATCTTCCTCACCCTGATTTCCCCTCCAACTGGCTCGCGCGCAAGTGCAGCTTAGTAGGCACTGCCAAGGATGTTGCTGCTCCAGCTTTGGGTGGATATGGTGTTTTCTTTGGGGACAATTCATCCCCTTCAGAGTGTACTCCTCCACGGCGACAGGATATTGAGGAAGTGGTAGTGGTGCAGCAGCAATGCTGAGACAAACACAGCCCAACACAGTCCCTTACAAATTGTCATTCCTCTTCCTCCGCCTAAAGATTTCATCATTTTTGGATGTTGCACCACATCAAACCACGCCAGACTTTAATTTGAGCTGAACTGCTCCTGAAACGGTGGTGTCACGTCCCGCTCAGACGAGGGGGACAAGTGACTCAGATTCGCAAATCCCCAATGGAGCGGACAACAAGTCTCCAAGTCTAAACATTTATTAACTACTCACAATGTACTAATTGAACACACGATAGTTGGCTAAGTATATAGCAAGTTGTGGCAAGCAATATAATATGCCTTGCATTTCTTAATAGGAAAGGGAAAAGAGGGAGATAGAGGGAATGGGGAAACACAGATCACCGGTCTGGGTTTCTGCGCTGATCCTGCTGACGAGGGTTCCGAGAGGCACAGGAGACATCCGTCTTTTTCACTGGCATCCGTCTTCTTCACTTCACTGCACTCTCTCTCCTCGGGGCACGCCCCCCCCCCCCCCCCCCCCCTTCTTGATTTATACCCACTTTCCTTGGGTCCATCCCCTAGGTCGACCCACATACCTACGTATCCCATGTACGGGGAGGGGTGAGGTGTTTCATGGGATGATGTAATTAGCATGATCATGTTAGCCCTCGTTAGCATATTGAGGGGTGTTAACTTTAATATGCATTTTGTGGATAATGAAGCAAAGGTCATTCACCGGACAGATGGCCCTTGAAGTTTTGGCCAGGTGCACCAGAGCAGAGCCGTCCTGTCTTCACAGGGCTCCCTCCTCCAGTCCCATCTTGTGTTATTCGGGCAGCCTTATCAGCTTCGACCTCCACAGAATGCACCCTGTGACTCACAGTTTTGTCTTGCGAGTGTTTGAGGCATTTCTTCGATCAGCCTCAACTTTTGCTTTCTCAGGCTGTTTTTCTTAGTTTCTCACAGGCCTGGTTTCTCGTCTCTCACATCCCACCCCGTGACTCAAACACTCCAAGTTCTTCTTTGACCATTGTCATCCCAAAAGGTATAGGGAAAAGGAAGACAGAAGGTGAGAGAGCATATAGCTAATTGCTGTAAGGCATACCATTAAAAGCAAAAATTTGCATAATATCACAATACTAATATTTACAAGCCATCTTCCCCACCCCGTGAGTCCTGAGGATCCCAGTGATGTGACCCATGACTCAGGGTTCCATCCATCAAACTAGTCCATCAGTCAATAAAAAGGTTCTTGCTTCCCGTTGTTGATCATCTTCATCATGGCACGGTCTCCTCTATAGAGGTGGTGGCATTGTGGATGATGATATAGCATTCTCCCTCAGTTAGATTCAGCACACTGCACAGTCCATGTTCCTTCAGCAATGCTAGCCAGATTCTGCAACGTCATCTTAGATGCTTGTTGGGTCTGCACCTTTAATTCCTTAAAGGCATATCTTGTTAGTACATATAATTGCTAAGTTAAATTTTCTAAAACTATTTGAGGTTACACAATGACATTATCAGGTCTATAAGGATTTAAATGGGAATACAATTTAATATTCAGGTACAATTCATTAATGCTTAATTTGTGGGATCAGACCCCTTCAACTAGTCTTTGATGACTGCATCTTGTTGTTGATGGATGTGGTGTTGTAAGGACCACATACAGTTATATGAGCTGGCACTGTAATCTGTTTGGTATTTGCAAGCACCAGTTTGCAGTCACAGGTGGCTCACAGGTTTCCTTTACTTTGGAGGTGATTCCCAATAAGGTAACTTAAGGCACAACTCCAGGTTAACCTTCTAATAAGTGAACTCATTAAATGTACCTGTAAAATTTCCTGGATTGTTGATTGTAATTGATTGGCAATGATTTATTCCACACTCAGCATGTATGATTCCACAAATTATATAATAATGTAAGCAGATTACAAATAATAACTAGCCAATAATGCCTACAACCATTGAAAGTGCTAAAAGTAACATAGGTCTCCTGTTGTCCAGGATCAATGCTCTGTAAAACACATATATACATGACAAAACAATGATGGTTAGAAAGAAGGGACAATCCACCTGGTATTGATGCGGTATTCTTTCCCATGGGCATCAGTAGCCACCCATGAACAAATATTGATGGGAGTTTTTAGGGTTAGGGGTACTTGCCCCACAGTGGGCAAGTCTACTAGAACAGGTTGTCCAGGATAATGGAGCGGGTTTGCAGGGTCTTTAGTCTCTTTTTTCCTGGCGAGTATGGACAGAGGCTTAGGACAGAACGCGGTAAGTCGTGGGCACCCATTAATTCCCCACCGGCTGTTTATCTTCATTACTGCGTCTGACACCCGTTGTGGCCATCCTGGTTCGAGGGGTTTTAGGGCCTGCTTTAACAGTCCATTGGTGCGTTCCACAATTCCATTTGCTTGGGGATAGTATGGAGTATGGAAAATCCACTGAATTCCTTCATCTTGAGCCCACTCCTGAACCACCCCGGCAGTAAAGTGACTACCGTTGTCTGATTGGATCGATTTGGGCTTAGGCAAGTAGCTAAACCAACGTTTTAACCCCTTCACCGTATTTTCTGCAGTTGCTCGAGATACAGCTTCTGCTTGAGTTAGGCCTGATACTATTTCCACCCCCACCAATACATAACGTTTTCCCTCAGAGAGCCGGAAAGGGCCAATATAATCCACCTGCCAGGTGTCCCATAGTCCCTTGTTGTCCCTTAGGTGTAGGGGTTGGTCCTTAAGAGGGTTGTGCTCTCCCAGCCGAGTACGACATAGACTACACGCTGAAATAATGGTATTGCACAATTCCCTGGTTACGGACCATCCCCTGCTTATCGCTTCTTTAAACAAATCTTTGCTTCCTGAATGACCCCGCTTTACATGCAGCCATTCCAGTAAGTGTTCCCATTTCTCCTCCTCACCTTCTGTAGCAGTTCTCATCAAACGAGTCATTGAATCCACCTGGTTGTTTAGCAGGTGGGCAGGGTGATTTCCTGACTGGTGTGCAGCAACCCATCCTACTAAAAAGGACTTCCGTTTTGCAATGTTTAAGATTTCCTCCCACTTTTCACGCTGCCACACTGGTACCCGATTTACTTCCCAGTGGTTTTGTTCCCAAAATGTAAGCCATTCGGTACATCCCTTGAATACGGCATAGGAGTCTGTGTAAATAAATACTGGTTCTGTAGTCTCAGCTTCTTTAACAATCACGCTCCATACCGCTGTTAACTCTCGGGGAATCCCCTGTCTAATTCCCTCAGTCCACAAGAGGTTTCTCTTTGCTCTTAAAACTTGCGGAGGGGAAGGAGGCGGATTTTCCTGCTGTTCCACTCTGCGTACCGAGGGCTTAGGTTTACCCGTTCCCCTGGTAAGGCCCATTCTCCGGCCATAATTTATTAAGTCCTGAGCTATCTCTCCCCAGGTCATGGCTTCTCCCCCCGCCCGTCTCCCCCCTGGCGGGGCTAATGCATTCCGCAAACGATCTTGTAATTGTACTGCATGTGATTTCAAAGAGTCCGGCAAACCCCGAATCAGGGGAGTCATTTGATCAGGGTTAGCAATTAATAGCATTGGGGAAGGCTGCTGCGGAACCAAACGCCTGTCATGCATTAATTGGAGACAAGCAGCCTTCTGCAGACTTTCAGTCAAATGATTTACGGTTGGGGTCTCAATACATACTGGATCCCCCCTTTCCAAGGGGTCCAGACCCCCAGCCCAATAAGCAGCTCGTTGAGTTAACGACCACGGCTCTCTCTGGTCATCAGTAACTAAGAAAACCCCTGGCCCCCAGTATCCCTGGGCCTCATCTTCTGATAACAAAATTCGGTCGCCACCAGTCAAAGATACCCTCCACACATATTCAGTCTCAGTTTCCTGAGCTCGTCTGGTATATTTCTCCTGAATTTTTGCAAGCTCAGTCGCTGGATATGGTGTACTTCGAATGGTGACCTGCGGAGCTCTTCCACCCTGACCCTCGGTGGTCTCCGTTTTAATTAATGGTCTTAAATTTGCCCCCTCATTTTCGGGGTAAAAAATTTCTCGGCTTATCTCTAAATCCTTTGTTGGATACAAGGGTCTGGCTGCTGCTTTTGCCAGACTCGTAACTCCCTGTTCACTATCCGGAACAGAGCCGAAATCTGTCCGGTTGCAGGTTTCTTGTTCATTCCTCTCTTTTTCGGACCGTGAGATTTTTTCTCGGTCCAAGGCATCTAACAGAGCCATGTGAAATCGCTGAGAGGCGTTACGCTCATCAGCTAATTGGCTTTTCAGAACTTCAGTTTGCTCTTGCCAGAGTTTAGCTTTTTGTTCAGTAACTTTACGTTCCTCAACCAATTGATCCTGGAGAGCTTTTACCAGATCTTGTAAGGATTTGATCATTTCCCCTTCTAATTGTTTCTTAACATGTTTATCTTTTTGGGCTGCAGTCAGTGCTGCCCCTAATACAGCGCACACTACAGCTTTTCCTTTGCCTGGTCGCGACCCTTGCAGCCCCGCAAGTACATTAATATAGCTTGCCACTGCTTCTGGATTATGCCAATTATCGTGGGCCCAAACCTCTACTAAATGAGGAGGACAAGCCTTATACTCCTTCAGTTTCTCAAAAATAGGGGAGCAGTCAAGCACCGACATTTCCTGGCCAGTCATGGCTTGCCACTGCTCGAACCTCTCCTGGCTTAGAGCTGAGAGGTCACTTCCCGATTCTCCCTGTCCTTATCGGATAGAGAATCGGTATCCCTCCGACCCTTTCCCAGCGTATAGCTGAGGGGCCAATTCCCAGTTCTCCCTGTCCGAGTTGGTCGGATAGAGAACCAGTATCTCATAAGACTTTCCGACACCGAAGCGGATCCTGCCGACTACGCCAATTTTAATGTCACGTCCCGCTCAGACGAGGGGGACAAGTGACTCAGATTCGCAAATCCCCAATGGAGCGGACAACAAGTCTCCAAGTCTAAACATTTATTAACTACTCACAATGTACTAATTGAACACACGATAGTTGGCTAAGTATATAGCAAGTTGTGGCAAGCAATATAATATGCCTTGCATTTCTTAATAGGAAAGGGAAAAGAGGGAGATAGAGGGAATGGGGAAACACAGATCACCGGTCTGGGTTTCTGCGCTGATCCTGCCGACGAGGGTTCCGAGAGGCACAGGAGACATCCGTCTTTTTCACTGGCATCCGTCTTCTTCGCTTCACTGCACTCTCTCTCCTCGGGGCACGCCCCCCCCCCCCCCCCCCCCCCTTCTTGATTTATACCCACTTTCCTTGGGTCCATCCCCTAGGTCGACCCACATACCTACGTATCCCATGTACGGGGAGGGGTGAGGTGTTTCATGGGATGATGTAATTAGCATGATCATGTTAGCCCTCGTTAGCATATTGAGGGGTGTTAACTTTAATATGCATTTTGTGGATAATGAAGCAAAGGTCATTCACCGGACAGATGGCCCTTGAAGTTTTGGCCAGGTGCACCAGAGCAGAGCCGTCCTGTCTTCACAGGGCTCCCTCCTCCAGTCCCATCTTGTGTTATTCGGGCAGCCTTATCAGCTTCGACCTCCACAGAATGCACCCTGTGACTCATAGTTTTGTCTTGCGAGTGTTTGAGGCATTTCTTCGATCAGCCTCAACTTTTGCTTTCTCAGGCTGTTTTTCTTAGTTTCTCACAGGCCTGGTTTCTCGTCTCTCACAGGTGGGACACATACTGAGAGTCCTCTGACTCCTCACAGAATCACAGAATTATCTAGGTTGGAAAAGACCTTGAAGATCATCTAGTCCAACCATTAACGTAACACTGACTGTTCTCAACTACACCATAGTCCTAAGCACTATGTCAACCCGACTCTTAAACACCTCCAGGGATGGGGACTCCACCACCTCCCTGGGCAGCCCATTCCAACGCCTAACAACCCATTCTGGAAAGAAATGCTTTCTAATATCTAGTCTAAACCTTCCCTGGTGCAACTTGAGGCCATTACCTCTTGTCCTATCACTTGTTACTTGGTTAAAGAGACTCATCCCCAGCTCTCTGCAACCTCCTTTCAGGTAGTTGTAGAGGGCGATGAGGTCTCCCCTCAGCCTCCTCTTCTCCAGACTAAACAACCCCAGTTCCCTCAGCCGCTCCTCATAAAACCTGTGTTCCAGAACCTTCACCAGCTTTGTTGCCCTTCTTTGGAAATGCTCAAGTAATTCAATGTCCTTTTTGTAGTGAGGGGCCCAAAACTGAACACAGGAATCGAGGTGCGGCCTCACCAGTGCTGAGTACAGGGGTAAGATCACTTCCCTGTCCCTGCTGGCTACGCTATTGCTGATACAAGCCAGGATACCATTGGCCTTCTTGGCCACCTGGGCACACTACTGGCTCATATTGAGCTGGCTATCAACAAAATGGGTTAGAATTAATACAACTTTACTGTTCAGACCATAATGTTGTGCATGATGTTTAATTCTGAAGATGGTAATGGGTGAAAATTCCAGAGAAATAGTGTGTTTTATCAGGGCATAAAATAAACAGAAATACTGGCTGTCCATCATGACATCCCAATAGGGTTCTTCATAAATTTTTAACATCTTTAGAGAGGGATGAAATGAGAAGAGATATTAATTTGAGATTATGTGTTGCAGTCATCTCAGTGACCATATAATAATAAATAATAATAAAGATTAATTACAATATTAGCAAGTTATTAGACTTACAATAAGGAAATGATCCTAAGTGCCTTGCAAAATAAGACTTTCAAGATCTTAGAAATCTGTTGCAATGGTTAAAGTTTTCTGTGATGAAAAGCATTTTCTTACTTCAGTACTCTGTATATCTGACTTTCATAAGTCCTTGAGTTTGATGGTAGAAAGTATGTCTTCTCAAATTGAGTCTGATACTTTGATTTATGCAAATGTTCTAGAAATAAAACAAAAGAAAAAAGAGAAAAAAAAAAGGACACCTGGTGGAATGATACAAAGCAGTGTAAAAGAAGGGGAATGAGCCAAGTATCTTGAAATATACATCATGCTCTGAGATGAAGTCTTCCTGTTTGTTCTTTCAGATGAAAAAATGAAGAGTTACCTGATTCACATGCTCAGCATACCAGCAACATTGTTAATGTAACTCAGGTTGGGTGAGACTGAATTTACAGATGTAGCATTGTTCTGTGTGTTGGATTTGAAGTAGCATCCTGTGGATGTTCATACTGCATGTTGGGCTTTACAGTGAAAAAATTGAGAAAATTATTCTGTAGAATATGAAAGTGGAGTTTTGTAAGAAGAGATTCAAACCAAATAAGAATAATGCCTGTGTGACACTTCAGTAATGAATAAGCCTTACTCTAACTGAAAGACTTAGAGTGAATTCCAACCTCAGTAAACAAACGATATATGGGCAATGTCATCTAATTGTTTTTGTGTTTGAAAGAGCTAAATAGTAAGACACAGTTCAGGAGTGAACTACACATTGTTATCAGGAATACTGTTTTAGAAAAGTGAATATTCAGCAAGGGTGCCATGGAGAATGTTGATCAGTAAATGCACAGAAGTGACACTCCCTGCCCCTCTTTCTCCCCACCCCTGAAAAATACTTCATGTCTCCTCCCAGTCCTATCTTCCCCCCCAAATAAACATTCCAAGATGAATCAACGAATGCTTGAGGAGTAAAATAAGATGGGTTCTAGAAATGCTGAAGGCTTTGTATAACTTATTTGTAAAGGCAGCTCAATATGTGAATGGTAAAAGTATGAATTGCCTAATCATTCATTAAAATGAGAGAATGACAGAAAGTCCATGCAACAGTTGCAATACTTACTTTGTACTTCAGAAAACAGAGATTTTAAAATTTTGATCATTAAATCAGCTTTTTTTTTTTTTTAATTATGACAAGGGGTCAAAATTAAATTTGAAGCCTTAGTCAGGCACTCCTGAACTACAGACTCTTCAAGGATAAAGGAGATAATACATTTATCCCTGAGATGGAATTATGTTTTCTTTATTTTGAGTCTGCTCACAGAAATGCAAGCCGTTCCATAAAGCAAAAGCTTTCTATTCTGGCAATGTTGTTGGAGAATGTCCATCTAAAGTGAGTCACATGTAGGAGCAGTTGTATTTGCTGACATGTTTGAAGTGTGTCTGTGAGTAAGCATGTTTACAGTATATCCTTTTTTCTTGAACTGATACAGAACCACCAGAAAGTTGTGACAAGGAGAGATGCAAAATTGGCCAGCATAAATGAAACATACCAATAGAAGCAAGGTTATGAAGCAATATTTGGAATCTGTTGTATGCAAGAGATAGCTTGTGGCATGCATTTTGTCAGCTGAGATTCTGTGATGACGTTCATAGTTCAAATCCAAACACTCAGTAATAAGTGCTGCACACTATTTACTTGGGATAATGGGATGAATCATGATTATATTCAACCCACCATCACTGTAAAACATCAGAAACATTGTCCAGACTTTTGTTGCAAGCTAGAATGTGCTGTAGAAGCAGGAATATGTCTGAAAAACCCTGTTGGATAAAGGAATGTTCTTTACTTATTTGGACTGGAAGACTGGCTTATATTAAAAGCAAGGTATCTACTGCATTACCCAAGGGAGATCTGACAAATTCATATTAAAGGAACTGTGTTATTCTGTAACTATTAGAATACTTAAATGTAAAATCATATTTTTCAATTAGTCCAATAGGCATTTTTCAAATTCAGGAATGCAATTAAAAAAAAAAAAAAAAAAAAAAAAACAAAAAAAAAAACCCACAAAAAAACCCCACATAAATCTGTTTTTATTAACACATATACTTAATTTTTAAGATTTATATGTTGTATCAATTCATTATGTACTGGACATCACAATGGAACAGAGTAAATAACAGAAAGGCTACAGTTAGAGTAATAGCCTGCTTTGGGAAACACAAGAACTTGAAACTTATGGAGTAAAAATGAATTGACAGAAATGAAACTAGTCTCATACAGCTTGGTGGAATCAGTTATTGAAATCTGATTGCTGGAGTGATCACAGACCAAAAATTGACCATAGAAACACTTTATATTTTGCCACCAGTATGCAAAAAGCCACACTTAAAATGCTGAGACTTGCAAAAAGGAAAAGAAATAAAGACAAGTGGAATGAATATTGGAAATAAATTATGGCTGAAAACCCCTCCATTTCACAGGAATTCTAACTAAAACATTGGAGAGTGGGTATGAGATTTGTCCTTGGGTACTGCATTTGTATTTTCTGTTTCTGTTTTGTGCTTAGTATTGCCTGTTCCATAACAGGAATATATCCTGCAAGTTACTGAGTAATCTGAAACCTAAATGTGTACTTGGTACACTGAAAAAGAAAAATATTATCAGCAGCATAAACTAAACAAACAAGTAAATAAATATGTTAAAGCTAATAACACTGAACAAAAGCTCAACAGAGCCACCAAACATGTTCCCAAGAGGAATGGAGGGTAAAAAGAGTAGAGCTGGTCTAAATTTGTGAAGTGAGTGAGATTGGGCAGGGAGAACATATGAACAGATGAGATCAGAACTGACTATCTAGTGCTACTTATTCAATCTGGATTACAAGGTACCTGTCTGGTTCAGTTTGGAATCCTGCCTGTTCAGAAACTTAGCCTATGAGACGGACTGTGGCAACTTTCATCTAAGAGCGTTGCAGCTAAAATAGTGGTTAATCAGAGAAAAGATTTGAAAATAAAATGGTTAAGAAGAAACCATCGTGAGAAAGTGCTAAAACAAGAGATGTAGGTTTGGGAAGGTGTTCTTTGGACTGTCAGATTTATTATACAAAATATATTAAATATAGACTCTAGACTATCATATAGTACATTGGAAAACAGGAAATTGATTCAAGCTGCTCTGTCCATTCCCTGTGGTAGTTGCTGTTCAATAACCACTTACAAGTGTTAAATTTCACCTTAGGTGGGATGCCAGAGAATTTATAACATCTGTAAAGTAAAGCATATATTTAATAAAAAAGTAAAGGTGTATTGTCATTTCAGAAATTTTATGAAGATGCAAGCTGCTTATGGTTAAGTTTCATAATGTGGAGACATCTCAGATTGAGCTTTGTTGTGGACAAGTATTGTTTAAATTTGATAACAAATTATATAAGTACCTGTGGTAAAAAGCAGAATTTTCATCTTACTATACTTGCTAGTTTTCACATGTTGACTTAATTTTTTGCTGACTCTGGAAGTACTTGTGTGGTGTGTTAACCTTTGCTGGTTGCCAGGTGCCCACCAAGCCATTCTCTCACTCCCCCTCCTCAGCAAGGCAGAGGAGAAAGTAAGATGATAAGCTCATGGATCAAGATAAGAACAAGGAGATCACTCACCTATTACCATCGTGGGCAAAACACAATGATTTCCAGTTTGATCTTTCATTCAACCCATTTGATCCTGAATTGAAGGCTTAGACTAATATTGTAGAGAGATACATCTGAATCAAAGCAGACTTTGAGAATTCATCCCTTCCTAAGTTACACAAGGTCTTATACATAAGAGTGGGCCAGTATCTTATGAGAAACATCAATTTGAGAACAGGCTGAAATGTACTTTTTGTCTTCTTTGAGTGCAGCAGATTTCTAAGCAACAACACTGATATGGGAGAAACTGATTTTCTCAGGGAGGATATCCTGAGAAGCCTATCCTCTTTCTCAGGAGGATAGGAGATATTACTGATAAACATACAGTGACATGGTGTAAGGGACTGTGTTAGACTTTGCTTGTCTCAACATTGCTGCTTCGCGACTACCACTTCCTGGCCTCAGCATCGTGTTTCTCTGAAGGAGTACGCTTTGGAGGAGACGAAAAGTCCCAGACGAAACCACGACATCCGCTCAAAGCTAGAACAATGACAGTGCCTGCCAAGCTGTACCTGCACGCGAGCTGGGTGAAGAGGAAATCGAGGCAAGGAAGACGTGCAAAGGCTGAAGGGACCGCAGGTCGACTTCCTGCCAGCACGACCACCATGAACACCTGAGCATGCATGCATGGAGGACCACGGGGCAGCACATATTACAATGACCTCTGTGGAAATGGGTGGACTCTTTGAAGAAATTGTGGGGACTGAGACAATAAAAGGACTGCGTACTCCTCTCCTGACACACCTTTTTCCGACGCTTGTTATGCTTGTTACTTGGAGCTGGGACCTCAGCGGAGCTTGGAGTACCATCACCTGCACCGAGGCCGAGCCAACGGAACATCGCTGGATCCCTGGTGGTGGCAGTAATTAGCTGCATCTCTACCATTTTCTTGCTTAGGGATTCTGACTCTCTCTTTCTTTTCCTCTCTGTCCTATCGTTGTTATCAGTTGTTATAGAAAATAAAGTTCACAAGGTTGTACGGCATCTGACCTCGTTTGTGTCTTAATCTCGCTCTTGCTCTTGGGATCATTTAAGAACCCTCCCCGATATCGGATCGGGACACATGGAGTAGTAATGGATGTAGTGGAAGTATTCTGAGTTTTTAAATTTACCAGTCTTTCAGTAGAAAATTAAGAAATCTATAAGGTTTGACAGGGAAAGTTCTGAATTTGGTTCTACAAAACTAAGAAGGCATGATTGTTGAATTCACTAATGATATGAATCTGGACAGGCAGTAATGACTTAGAAAAACATTATTTCATATTTAAGTATTGTCAGAAATATAAACTAAATTAATGGAGATTATTATGAAATTCTACACTTAAGATATTCTAGATCATGGAAAATAGATATGAAGTTTGAAAGACAGAAGAGGAAAGGAGTAATATTTATAGTAGCATAGTAATATTTATGGGTTTTCACAAGCAGATCTAATGAATTTCATCACATCAAACTCTTTCTAAAGAACAAACATTATACTGAAATGTTATTTGAAAAGCATATGAACTTTTATACTTTGACTGATGTTGCTAAAGCTTTAGTTTTGTCCAGTTTGGGTTATTATAGTTCAAGAATTGAACTTATCCAAAATAACTAACAGGTTTATTAAACATCTTGAAAAAGAAACATGACAAAATATCAAGCTTGAGTGTTGTTTAGGTTGTCATGTCAATTGCCCTTTCAGAGCTATTTCATGTGATCATCAAGGCTGAAAATTCTTCATGTTAAGAATGTACCACTTGATATTGAGTAATGAAAAATTCACTGGGACAGAGAAAAAAACCAGGAGACATAGATATTATAACTAGCCAGTCAAGGGGAGTATAATTCATTCTCTGCTTGCAAGGGAATTCTTTCCCAGCAGGCTTTGAAGATATTGTGGCCTAACAAAATTACCAAGCTGTTTCTAAGCCAGGAGTTCAGGAGGACACTGGAAGTCTGTACAGACAAGCCTGAAGCCTTTGATGCTGAAGGGATGTCATATTGTTTTAGCTAATCTTTTGCGTTTGTTTGTTGTGGTGGTGGAGGTGGTGATAGGCTTATAAATTTTAGAATATATATGAATCTCAAAAATGGCAGCGGTAGTACAAAGAGAAAGGAAACTTCCATAAAACACCTGAGAGACAGCTTCTTTGAAAAGATGTTTCATAAATAGACCTGGAGTGAGGCAATCCAGAAAGCAAGAGGGACATGACTTGAGTCAGGGTATTGGCAACTTTCCAATGTGACTCCAAGAACACCTTCTCAGATAGCAATAAGATATAAAGTACTTGAGAAAATGAAGGAGTGGAAGCTCTTGTATGTGTATGCCTTGTTTTTATGACTCAGATGGTGATAGTAGGTATCAGTGGAGTGCCCACATAATTACTAATTCCTCAGAAACTATTCACAGTTGTCAAACAATCCTATGTTTTCTAGTAGATCTGAGAGTTTTTCTTGGGAAGTTCTGGAGAGTCCACTTAAGAAGAAAAAGGGTGTCATATCTGAGTAAACAGGGACTCATCTGATCCAGAAGTTGATTTGCTACAGCAACATTTCTAAAACTGTGCAGTCTTTCTAATGGATTTCAAACCCACCAATAATGTTTATTATAACAATTCACTGGAACTAAATCACTTGCCTCTACTCTATAAGAAGATTCTTTAAGCTGAAGGATTTTTTTTCAATTTTGGAATATTTCTTAAGGCTAGTGAGGAAAAGAACCTGTATGAATAAATGCAATAGCTTTGGTTTCATTTTTCTAAGCCTCTTTCCCTGTAGACAGTATAATTAACTGTTGAGCAATGCTTTTAACTAGACTAGTAAAACAAAATTACACTGAGTATGGAATAGCAGCATTTTGCTAATCCATCATAGTGAAATAGATAATGCAAGCAGTAGCTTTAATTCCTACTAACTCAGAAAGAATTGTGTGTACATGTATGTTAATATGGAGCTGAGCATCCAGAAAGTCTGTTTCTCCATTTCTGAAGTTTATGTCTGAGGGAACCCAAATTATCTCCAAGTGAAAGGGTAGAGATCCTCTCTTCACATCACATTCTGATTTAGTATTTGGAATGGTTGCTGAGATTGTAGCCACACTATATGTTTATAACTCACCTTATTAAGTTAATCCTTCCCAAGACAATAGAAAAAAGAAGTTGTTTGAATATTTGTTTATTTATATATATACTTGTATATATATATCTCTTAGTAATAAATGTTCATATACATATATATAGAAAAGTAAACATCAATTTTTATTTTGGTTTTAGAAAAAGGTTTTGATTGATAGGGTCTTTCAATCAAATATGACTCTTTCCCAGGTATCCCATTTCTTTTCCAAAGAGTTTGAGTGTGTGTTGATTCATTGTTGCATTATTTTATTCTATAGATGGGGTCTCAGTTATTGTAATGACCACTTGTAAATATGCTTATCACTACAATACTAGGAATTCCTGTTGTAGGATCATGCGTTAAGTGAGATTGTCCAATTGTGATCTGATTGTAATTGCAGATGTTAAGTATTATATTTTCAGGCACTGACCTTTTTAAAACAAACAAGTTGTTGATATGAACATTTTTCACAGACGTTTGATACATTAACTATTTTTCTATTTTTTAGTTGTATTCTTACCTAACCCCCCCAAATTAATCTAACAATTTACTTTTCTTCTCATAATTCTAAAGTACCATACCATTTTAAACATTAATGAGTGTAAAATGGGAAGGTGTAGGTTGCTAAGGTGGAATTTAATTGATTAACCTGATATCACCTTTTGTTGCCCTAATAACTACATCTGCTTATAATATTTTAAAAGTAGTCATTCAGTATACCCTTTTTGAGAAACAGGATTAATAATTCAAAAATACCAAAGTAATGTTTTCCTCTTTTGTTTTATACTGAAAAGCTATGGTGCAATTTCAAGTAGAAAAACATGGGGCTTTTAAAAACAGAATCACAGAAAAAATAACTTTGGACCCAATGTTCCTTAATGATTGCAATTTTAAACATTGTTTTTACAGCACAAGGAAACACAAAGCAAAAGAACAGCTTCAAAGATCCCTTATAAATTCAGACTTTCTACCCAGTCATAACAACAACTGCATTACAGAAGTATAATTCTTCTGTTTGAATTTGTTCAGAGAGTCACTAGAAATATATTATAATTCATGTGAATCTTATTTTTACTGCCTAGTTAGCTCTTGCAGCTCTTACAGGTCAAACTATTTTATTATTTCCATTGTTGCAACCTTCTCATGTGTCTGGGTGATTCAGCTAGTAATATACTTCCCTCCCAATCAGTAAACAAGCCAAGTTGTAGTCACTGTGCAACCAGAGAGGCCACCTTTCAAATAAGTCATATGAACAAGGGTATGATCTCTCAGTAATTTACAATATCTCACAGAACATGTTGCAAACTTGGAAACTTTGTTTCTTTTGCCTCAGGCTTAACTTGCTAGGACTGCAATCAATACTGAATTTTACTTAACATTTTGTAAAATTTTGCTGAATTAAAATAGCAGAGACATTTGTATTTGCCATCATTTCAGATACATGTGTCCTGATTTTCATTTTATGAGTAACACACATCTGAACATCTCTTTATTCCTGTAAAAATTATTGACAAATTTCTCTATCTTAACTATTGTTTTAATATTGTTTTTCTTTTGGCTTTACACTGAACCTGTACTTTTTCTTTCTTCAGAGTACAATAAAATATTTAATCCATTAAAAAAGTGTGTTAACTCTGAAACCTCAGTCAAAATTCAGTATTTGTAGTTATAATTTGGCTATCCAATACCTTGTACTCCTACAATACCTGAAACTGTTGAGATATCAAAGGGCTTCAAGAAACTTAAGTAAAGACATTAAATTAAAGTTGAAACCTACTAGTAATATCTTCAGGTTAACATTTTTCTGTAATCTGCTACACATTTCTTTGGGACTGTATTTTAGTATTACAGTACAATTGTAAGGTAGGGAGGTAAAATAACCTTCATTACATCAACACAAGTGAAACCTTTTGCTGAGTTACACTAAGATCTTTAACTCTGAATAATTTCAGCTAGTCTCAGTCATAGCTCTCCTCTTAAAGTTTTAAAGTTCAGATATTTTTTCTACAATTCCATCTGTGAATTGTTTGCTTGCATGCCAAAGTCATTAGGTGGGTTTGATTTACTACATTTCTCATGTTGTTAAAAAGAAACAATATTTTACCTCAGAAGCAGCACCACAGTGATGATGGGTGAAGTGTCTTTTTCTTTATATATTCCTTAGATGGTAAAAAGCTAAAAATGTGGTAAGAGTTTCCCTAATCATCTTATGGTAAAGGGGGTTTCATATCATTCTTATATTAATTTTCTCTTTCTATGTTTTCCCTTCCATGTTTCCATGGCATTTTAAATGTATGTCAATGAAATAGCTATTTCAATAGTGTTCCTTGCAGTGCTATGTATTAAAAACCAACTCTGTCATGTTCAAAGCCATCCCGCACTTTTATAGAAGAAAGCTACTGTATTACTATTGAAGTTTAGATTCTTCCTAATGTCCTTCTCAGTACCAGAGCTTTCACTAGTACTGTTCTTTGCTCCATTTGTATTTCAAGTTTTCAGACCTGTTCTTTTTTCAAATTTATTTACTAACATGACATTGGCCAACTAAAAAGATCAATACATTACTGGGCACAGTTGCTAATCCTAGATCAAATATATGAATGAACTCTTTGTAGTGAACTGATAAATAATTCTATTATTTCTTTATCTGATTTTTTTCAATAACAAATCTTTTATTTTCCTTCTGAATAGTGGTTTAATATATTTTATAGAATTTGTGTGACAAGCAGTTCCTGTGAGATTCTATGCAGTTTTTCTCAGTAGATAATTATATCCTCCTCATTTGTTGAAAATATGAGTATAATTTTTTACTATTATTCCTTAAAACACTAATCAAGAATTTAACAAATGTTTAAAACAAATCCTGCATTACATATCCATATTAGGCTGTGTGATACTAGAGTGATTTTTTTTTTTCCATACATGTGAGAATCCAAAGTTGTTTTTATGGATTAATTGGGATATTCAGGAATGAATGGCAGAATGATGATCATTTTTTTCTACCTGCATTTTCTGCCCTTGTGTCATAATTATTTAAACACATAGATAACTCACTACTTAAATTTAGAATAAATTTAAAATAATAGTTGAGGAAATTTGATTTTAAAATGTTAATAAATGTTAACATTTTGCACTCAGATATCTGTCTTTTCTTGGAATTATCTTGTAACACTTCCCTAGCTAGGTAAGCATCATCTTTTCCATTGTTCTAATGTTAATCCCAAAGGGTGCATCATCTGTCACTAAATGTTCAATATAAAACTGCTCATTTTGTTTCCTTTCACTCACTGTGGAAGCAGAGCACAAAACAGTCCCCCTGGAATGTTCATCAAAACTGTGATCTCACTGATTAAAATGCAGAGAAATTGGCTTTTTCCTTTTATTTGCAGTCCTTCATATCTTTATTTTTTGAATATCATTAACACTGTGTTGCTACTCTGTCTTTAGCATTGGTATTTGTGTTTTGTTCTTTATTTTCATTTTCTTCCCCACTTACAAGAAACTAAGTAAACAGACACGACCAAAAGTATTTCATATAGATTTCTCAGGTAACTTTCTGTGGTAACATTTGAAGCATATCTTCCTAATACTTATGTAGTCTTCTATCATACTAGAAGGTAAAGTGCAAAATGTGGTGCTATTTAAAACTGCATATCTTTTCTGAAGAAGTCATCAGTTCTTAAATATTTTTAAATGTCCCTTATCCCTTTTGAACTTTTCTTTCCTTTGCTCTTCAGATTTTACTGTTAAGATTAAAATTTTGTTTTAAAATTATTTCCAAATCTCTGTATTGCTCTTATGAATTTACCATCTTTACCAACAGGATACTCCACAGGATGCTCTTTATGAATATCTAAATGGTCATCTTTTCTTGCATATTTCTTCATCAGACTATTTAGTATAAGGTGCATTCCATTTTGACCAGTCTCCAAGTGCCACATTTTACAGGTAGTCCCACCACATTACCTTAATAACATTATACTTTTCTTACTTTGAAAGTAAGATATCAATTTTGTGATCTTATTCCAAATTCTAAGCAAACAGAAATGTTTTAGTACTATGTTTTTTTTCCAATGATCATCTTTTTATTTACTCCAGTCACCAAGATTGGAGTAAATACACACACATTCTCCATCTATGTATATGTGTATGCATATGCATATGTGTATGTATATGAGTATGTAGAGCAAATATCACTTTCACAGTATTATAGCCTGGTGTTTTTTATGAATGTCCCTCTTCCTTGGCAGAAAAGAGAAGTTTGAATTTTGAGATTAAAATTGACAGAGGTGAATCTACTGTTCTTTCTCTTTTCTCTTGTGAAATCAATCCAAATAATTTTCACAATAAAACTTAAAGAAGAAGTTATGCACAACTCTCTTTAAGACCTTAAATTCACCACTGAAAAAGAGAAAAGGACAACCTGTATTGAATATTTTTGTAGTTATTAGAGTAAAATACTTTCTTTACCTGTTTATCTCATCTTATCTCTTGAAATATTTGGCATCCAATTACAGCTATGAATGTGAAAAAGCACATATTTTTTTTTCAAATCAATACATTTATTCACCTAACTTAGAGCCATAACAAAGAAGTACCTACTGATCAGCAAGCTGGACCTCAGAATTTTCTATAGCTTTTATACAACTTGACTTACAATAGTCCCTGAAGACCTTGTTACCAATAGATAACAAGAGTTGAGGATCATTAGAGTAATGAGTGATTTGACTATCTGTCTTTATAGTAATTTGTGAGGTGCTTTTGTTTCTTATAATCTTCCTCAAAGACAAAAATCAGCATGAACTATACCATGTTACTTTGGATAATTAATTTGCATGTATGTACATGCATAAGTTTTGCATCTATTTAAGATAAAACAGTTGTTAGTATGTAAAAATTGTTAAGCCATAAGGAAATATTGCTTCTTGCAGTGTTTGGCCAGTGAATAAGAGAGTGTGTTTCAAGTTCAGCAAAATTTATATTGATTACTTATTCTGGAACATCCCTTCCTGTGCAGCTTGTCAACTATATGAGAAGGTGCTGTGTAACATCAACTGGTGCTTGGTGTGAGTAAATAGGAAAGTGGTGTAAGCAGGAAATAAAGAATTTAAATACCTTTTAAACTGTCTGACTGGCTACAGACTTTTGGATTTTTTTCTCCTTTTTTTTAAATGTGACTTTTATTAGAATTTTTTTATTACTATTTTTTCTTCCATTACAAATTATACATGGTTTTCAAATATTCTTTCTGAATATATTTCTTGAAATAAATTCGAATCTTCATTTCAAATCCAAACACAAACTGACCTCAAGTATTTAACCCTTAATTTCTGTAAGCACCATACATTTGCAGGTATTAAAAATGTTTCGTAGCTTTGTTCAGTAGTTTAGTCCCATTTGTATTGAAAGTGATTATGTACATTAAAAGACAACTTATCTGCAGAACCAAGTCCACTAAATCCTTTGGAGTTATATTATCAAGGAATTTAACTTGAAATATTCACTTTCAGTACTTCTCAAATCCTGTAAATTCTCTCAATTTTTATTTCATTGCAAGAATATCCATCACTTGGGCTTTAGCTGTAACTGTTTTCTTTTTTTCTACACATACTTATTTCTGGGGATGTTCACAAGCTGATGACTAAGATTTATGAGTAATACATGAAAATGATAGCATAAACTTAAGTTAATTTTTCATTAATCCCTATTGGAAAACATTTAGCATTCAAAATGTTATTTCTGTCATGTTCTTGTGGTATAGTGTCCTCTCTCTCCTAATATTCAGAAATAGTAGACAACAATTGGATGAAAAAAAAGTGAAACAAATGAAAATGCCAATTTTCTATGGAGAAAAAAAAATTCTAAACTGGTCATATCTTGAAAAGAACAAAAATAATTTATGTTTATGATAAATGAGGCAATTTATATCCCCTGGTAAGTGAAGGAAACAACATAAACAAAAAAAAAATCATGTCAAAAGTCTAAACCCTGGAGCAGTAAGACTTGTGTGTAGGAAATATATTTGATCTTTCCTGTTTCATGAAGGAATTGGGAGGACTGTTCCTCCAGAAGGCAAAGCTGGGATTGTCATTTGAATTTGGAGGGGGTGGGGAGGAAAGATGAATGGTTGTGATGTCTTATTATCTCAATAAATCAATGCACGGGATCATCTTCTTTCACTTCTGGTACTCCTGAGTTGAATAGAAATATAGCTCATTATTTCCTTAAGACCATCATGTAATATTTAGACAAAGGTTTTATAGGTTGATATTGTGGAGCTAACATTTTAACTCACTCCCTAGTATCTTCATTATAATAAAAATAATTGAAAATTGCCCAAATAATAGTACACCTTATAATAGTAGTGCACAGAGGCTAGCTACAAGGCATTCTTTCATCACATGTGAGCAATACTAAGCTGTATGTATCACTTGCAGCTTAAAAGAAGTGTGGACTAAAACTTTTTCTAATCAAGAATGTTTTAACATGAAAAGCTGGTAGGAATAATTTGATTTCCTTCTTAACATGACACTAGACTACTTTTTGCTTAGCACTGTAAAAAGTCTTACTTAGAAGTACCTTGGTCTGTAAGAACTGAAAAGGGAAGTCAAGATGTTAGTAAAATATTAAAAGATGGAAAAAAAGTTTTTAAAAAAAAGTACAGCGATGTCATTGGAAATTCCTGATATTTGAACTTGGCAATTTATTCAACATTCTGACATAGAATAAATAAAGATACTTGCATAAATAAAATGTCCTTATGAAGATCTAGCATGGCTTCTATACAAGGAAGTTCCACTTTAAACTAATGAACTGTTCTGAAAAGTGAATAACACATACCTAAGGGGAATTCGGTGGATACACCTGAATTTCCAAAAGCTTTATGACAACGTACCTCACCAAAATTTACTGGAGAAAGTAAGTAGCATGGTAGGGAGGAAGTAAATGTTTGGAATATATTAATAACTATTTAAAGGACAGGAAACTGAAGGTAAGGCTAAGTGGTTGAAGGGAAAATTGTATCCAGTGGAGTTCTGCAGTGATATGGGTTACTCTGTTCAACCAGCTTAGAAAAGAAAGTAAACAGGGAAATGAGAAAGTTTTCTGGTGATGTTAACTTCATTAGGGTAAAATGAATAAAGGACAAGACTGACTGTAAAGAATTACAGAAAAACCTTAGAAAATTAAGTGGTTGCAAAACAAAATTACAGATGAAATTTGGTGTGGTGGACTTGCCAAAGACTCCTAACTTTTATTTAGGAAGTGATGGTCTCTGTGTTAGCATCGTTACTCAAAAAACCTTGGCAGTGTAATGAATTCTTTGAAAATGTAAGCTTCAGTGAGCAGGAATGAAAAAAAAAAAAAAAAGTGAAATAGTATGAATCATTAAAAAAAGATTGCAAAGAAAACAGAGGACATCACTGTGACATTTTTTAAATTTTTATTGTCTTGGCCTTTTTAATATTGAGTGCTGCTCTTTTTTCCCCTTCCAAAAATTACTTCATAGAAGAGAGGAAGGTTCAGAGCGAAAAAATCAAAGATGTTCAAAATTACGGAATGACTTCTGTATGAAGAATAATCAAGTAATCTAGAATGGTACAGTTCTGGAGAAAGACAACTAAAGACAGTTATGATACAGGGCTACAAAACTGTAAATGGAACCAACAGAAAAAAAAAAAAAAAGTATTGGTCTCTCTTTTGGCAACAAGAACCAGGTAATATCAGATGAAGGTAGAAGAAACTGATTCAACACAAAGAAAAGGAGTTGTTTTGTTGCACCTCTGGTGGCAAAGACCGAATAGGGTGCATGCCGATTGTTGTCATGGGTTCAAATAAAGATTGAACAGATGAGGGGAACAGAAATGCCTGGAAGCTTTCTAAATACATAGAAACCACATCTGGCCTAGAAAGTCCAACACATGAGCTGTTACTAGAGACATAGAAGATATCCGTGGAAAACATTGTATTTGATTGCTTTATTCTTGTTCTTTCCCATACACCACTTACCATTTGCATTGTGCACCATTGTGCAAGAACACAAATTTGAACTGGATAGAAACATGTTTCATCCTTGTGCAGACATTTGCATATTCCTTACCTTTTTTTAAACTTGATGTTAGACTCAACTGTGTCACAATATCTGCAAGATCCTACAGATTCATATTGGTAAGTTACACATCAAACTGGGTTGTGCATTCATTAAACTTCATTTCTTTGGCCATACCCTAACCATCTTATTTCATGTTATTTCTCATCTTTAACAATAAAAAAATGGGAATAAATATATAAGCATAAACAAGATAATAGAAATGTGTCTCTTCCTTTAGTGCGTGTAAAGCATCTACCAGCAAGGGTCACAGGTTGTAGGCTGAAGCCTTGTACATTGTTGCAATAGATCAATACTAAAGAAACTTTGAGCAATATTTAATAACTTTGAGCATGTAAGTATTAGTTTCTTAGAAAGTTTTAATGGAAGTATTTTGCCATGCAGGGCAGAATAGCAATATATTTGGAGATTTTAACATTCAATTGTCCTCTTGAAGTGTATGGCTAAACAGTTCATCTTTTAGTTTGTGTTTTAAACAAATTCTTTATTTTTAATTTGGTCATATGATATTTCCATATCTGGACACAGATTCTAGAAGGGCAATATTTTTTCATAATTGTTTGGAGATTATAATTATATTTTCCAATGAAAAGTTGTTTTTCCTTCTGACAAACCAGAAATTTTTAATTTTTCTGGATGCTAAATTAAAATAAAATGAAACAAAGAGATAAACAACCTGCCCACACCCCCAGACTCCCTTGATTAGGTCTACAAAATATGACCTTTCAGTATCCTTCTAAGGTGCTGGAAGGCAAAACGAGATGCCACATATAGTAGATTCATGATTGGAAATTTATTCTCCTCCAGTATTTGAGTTACTCTAAAGAACAGAAATATATTGTAGTAAATCCTATACAAAAGGAAGGCATAAAATAATGTCCATTAAGGGGATGTTAGCATTCTAATAGCTAAATGTCACTTCTTTATCACATCTTCCTCGGCTGGATATCTCAGTGGTCTCATCACACTGGACACCCAGTGAATCCAATATATTCCTGGTGCTTATCTCAATTAAGGATGACTCTGTTCATACTTATACAAGGGAGGGAAGGTACCCTTGCATAAGAAATTCAACACACTGGTTTTAACCTGAAAAAAATAGAAAGGACCCATAACATAACCCAATGAATACCCTGTTCATCTCTTAAAAATTTTTATTATGACCACAATCTTTTCCATAATGTGACCTTATACACCCTTCACATAACTTTCAATACTTTAAATATGAAGCAAAAAATTCCAGTTGAATCTTTATAAAATATTAAAATAATGTAAATTTATATATCTAAACATAGTATTAAAATTCTCACATGTGATTACCAGCCTTGATTTTTTAACTATTTCACTATAGTCTTCATAAATTTATCAACCAGATTTTCAATATTCAAAGACATTTCTGCTAATAGTTTCCACTCTGAAATATGAAATAATCTCCTTTGGTCAACGTACTGTATTGTTAATTTTTCTTTAAGACATAAATCCTCTTCTCAGTCTAAGAGCCTTTGTTCCTATTTATATCGCTGCTTTTCAGTATTCAGAACATAGCTGTTAAATCTAATGATTTCTTTAGTTTGCTTTGAAGCTTATTCCACTGGGGAATAGGTGACATATGTCAGGTTCCTTGTCAGTCTCTGGCTAACTCATACACATTGTAACAATTTTTATGAAATTAGCACAAATTAATAAATTACACATACAGAGAATCTTGAAATTGCCATAGGAAGACAGGAAAGGAGAAAGCAGAAAGCTTCCTAATTTACAACATTTAACATGGAATTCTTAAAGAAGTTTATAGATTAATACTTATCATCACTATCATTAATGAAAATATTTGTAAGAGAAAGTCACTAGAATTTATGTTCCTATGGCTCTTTTGAAAATGGATTTTATCTGCTTAGATCATTTCCGAAATCTGGTTTTAATTCTGCTGTCAACAGTCTGGGAAAGGGATGAATGAACCCTAATCTCACAAAATCTAATCTCATAGTATATGAAACTGAAAGGAGAAAGTGTATATATAGTAATAGATCTTAAATGCATTTTCCTGACAAGAACCAGTGTGTTCCTGAAAGAATTACTTCAGCCTTGCCTCCAGAAGACTGAGACTTGCTCTCTTGCAAGTCTTTTAGTGAGGGAAGGGCAGGAAAAAAACTTAGTCCAAAGGTCACTAAAGCCATGCAGGGATTTAATTTGTTTCTTTGAGCATATTGAAAGAAAAATCATTAGGAAATCAAATTTATATACTTTTTCCTGTTTTCTCCACAGTATTTTGTTCTGGCCTGTAAATCAGAACAAATGGTAACACTATGCTCTCCACAGTACTAAACCTCATTGTTACAATAATGGGTCACTCAGAGAGCTGTTTCTCCCTCACCATACACTGTGCTAGCCCATACTTGTTGAGGGACACTTTCCCACTGCCTTGGCACATAACACTCCATGTCTGAAGCTGAGTCTTCTTGGGTATGTTTGAAGATATCTCTGAATCTCCATTCTATCATTTCTTTAAGCAATGTCTTTTTTGTCTCATAAATGTCTTCAGGATATTTTTCCTAGGTCTTTTCTCCAGTAAGTATGTGGGGCTTTAACAGGTATTTCTGATCAATGTCTGTGATGACGGTACCTCTGTCTCTTCACTTTCCTTGGAGTTTTGTTATAGAAAACAAATATAATGTTTAAGAAACTTAATTGCATGTAAATTCCAGCATTATGGATTTTTTATTATTTTAAGCAGCCTTCCTGAAAGTCAAAGAGTATTCACAACTTCTGTTGTTATATACAACTATATAACAAACTCACATTCTGTATTTTTGTTTATTCTTCCTAGTCGTCACACATCATCTATTAATAGAGATCAGACTTGACATTCATAGCACTCTTATGAATTTTATGTCCCCTGTTAATTTCTGTTAGTGTCAGCAATACCTAGTTAAAATTTCATAAACAACAAAAACCATTTTTTCTACATTAAATCAAACTTTTTCTGTTTTTTTAATTGAATATTAACATTACTGCAGTTAGGCATATTCTCTTTTGCCATAGAAAATGTACAACTTCACTTAATATAACCTTTTGCAAACACTTTGCCATCAGAAAATTTGTTAAATTTTAGTATATGTAGAAAATTTTGGATTGTTTCTTGTAATACATTTATGAAGTACAAATTACTATGCTATATCCTCACAAATTCTCTTTGCTCATAAGGAAACCTCTATAAACACAATTTTTACCTTTTGTCCAGTGCTGCTTTTTTTTCAGTGCATAGCTATCAGTGTTACACTAAACCAAGAAGACAGATGTACTTCAGAAAACTGCATAGGAATTTTGTCCAGTTTAGAAGTTCATCTGTAGGTTTGCCAAAAGATTGTGGCACAGATACTTTTTGGGGAAAGAACAAAGAGGGAGGTGTGACCACATCCATTAATTAGGTATTGAATATTAAGAAAAGATGAGAGTTGTAGTCTCACAAGCTTGTGCACATGAGTTGAGCAGATAGGAAAAAGTCAAAATGCCTCCCTCCCTTGCCAAAGGGGACACTGGATAGAATCATGTTTATTGCCTATGCTTATCTTACACCCTTGTCTTAATTGCTTGTTGCCTTATCCACTGCGAAAAACAAAGCTGTGTTACCCTATATATGAAGTACACAATTTTTGACAGGCGGAAATTTGAGATGTTATCAAGTATTCCTTCTCCTGCTCTCTTTTAGGATGAAGTTCTAGCTTGTAAAAGTCTAGGAGGAGCAGACTTCCCCTGAAGAGAGGACTTGTCTGTCAGAGTTGTTCCTTTGTTTCTCTGAAACACTTTCTGCTATTGTTTTGCTTCCCTTGAGGCTGCTCTTGAATCATCTTTGTAAGCAAATGGAGGAAAACAAGGAAGACATTTTTTCCACTGCATACTTATATACTGGTACAACTTTGAAAAGAGGTGCTAGGGAAAGTAGGAAAAGGATCATAATGCATCTGTGCACACACCTATCCATGCTAGAAAAGGACTATAAATTCAGGAATATTTAATTCATGGAAATTGGAGATGCCCTTCAAATTAAAGAAAATAGAAATACCTGGAGAACAGTATTTGTATAAATATTTGAAAGTTACTATACTATTTTCAAATACACTAGTATTTGAAAATTACTAAAGAATCCAAGTACTAATGCAACACCACATCAATTGTCCTCATTCATTTATACATGATGTCTCTGTTGAGATCTCAAATACACCATCATTTCAAATACGTTTATGCTAACAAACAGTTACAAAAAGTTGCAGCATTATGCATGTGTAATTGCCTATCACATTTTACAAAACAAGTCTAACCGAAGCAGATCTACCATGTCTGGAGTCTGGAGTCTCCTGTGTCTCCCATGACTGGAGTGCACCAATTGATGGCTACAAGCTCTTTAGGAGGGATAGACAAGGAAGGAGAGGTGGTGGGGTGGTGCTGTATGTTAGGGACTGTTATGATTGCTTTGAGCACAAGTGTAGTGAAGACAGGGTGAAGTGTCTTTGCACTAGAATCAGAGGAAAGGCCAACAGGACAGATGTTGTAGTAGGAATCTACCATAGGCCACCCAACCAGGACAGAGAGGTGGATGAAATATTCTATAGACACTTAGGAGAAATCTCACGATTGCTTGCCCGTGTTCTTGTGGGAGACTTTAACTTCCCAGACATCTGCTGGAAATACAACACAGCAGAGAGGGACCAGTCCTGGAGATTCCTGGAATGTGTGGGAGATGATAACTTCCTGACGCAGCTGGTGAGTGAACCGACCAGGGAAGGTGCCCTGCTGGATCTCCTCTTTGTGAACAGACAAGGACTAATGGATGATGTGGCAGTTGGAGGCCGACTAGGGCACAGCGATCACAACATATTAGAGTTCTCTATTCTTAAAGAAGCCAGGAGAGGGGGCAGCAAAAATGACATCCTGGACTTCCAAAAGGGCTGACTTTGTCTTGTTTAGGCACCTGCTTGACAGGATCCCTTGGGAGACAGTCCTGAAGGGTATTGGGGTCCAGGAAGGCTGGGCACTCTTTAAGAAGAAAGTCTTAATGGCTCAGGAGCAGGCGGTCCCCAGGCACTGTAAGAGCAGTTAGTGGAAGAGAAGACCACCCTGGCTAAACAGGGAGCTGTGGCTGCAACTCAGGGAGAAAAGGAGAGTTTACGACCTTTGGAAGAAGGGACTAACCACTCACTTACAAAGATGATGTGAGGTTATGCAGGGCGGAAATCAGCAGGTCTAATGCCCTGCTGGAAATTAATCTGACTTCAACTGTCAAGGACAAAAATAAATGTTTCTATAAGTATGTCAGTAGCAAAAGAAAGACCAGGGAGAGCCTCCATCCCCTGCTAGATGCAGGAGGAAACATGGTAACAAGTGATGAGGAAAATGCTGAAGTCCTTAATGCCTTCTTTGCCTCAGTCTTTAATAACAAGACCAGTTGTTTTGAGGGAATCCAGCCTCCTCAGGCAGAAGACAAAGACTGGGAGAACAACTCCCCCACAATCCAGGAGGAGACAGTCAGTGACCTGCTGCATCATATAGACATACACCAGTCTATGGGACCAGATGGGATTCACCCGAGGGTGTTGAAGGAGCTGGCTGGGGTGCTCGCCAAGCCGCTTTCCATCATTTACCAGCAGTCCTGGCTGACCGGGGAGGTCCCGACAGATTGGAAATTGGCCAATGTGACGCCCATTTATAAGAAGGGTCGGAAGGATGATCTGGGAAATTACAGGCCTGTCAGCTTGACTTCGGTGCCCGGGAAGCTGATGGAGCAGCTCATCCTGAGTACCATCATACAACACGTGTGGGACAACGAGATGATCAGGCCCAGTCAGCATGGGTTTATGAAAGGCAGGTCCTGCTTGACAAACCTGATCTTCTTCTACGACAGGGTGACCCGCTTATTGGATATGGCAAAGGCTGTGGATGTAGTTTACCTTGACTTCAGTAAGGCCTTTGATACCGTTTCCCACGGCATTCTCCTGGCAAAACTGGCTGCTCAAGGCTTGGATGGGCACACGCTTCACTGGGTAAAAAACTGGCTGGATGGCTGGGCCCAAAGAGTTGTGGTGAATGGAGTTAAATCTGGTTGGCAGCCGGTCATGAGTGGTGTCCCCCAGGGCTCGGTTTTGGGGCCACTCCCGTTTAACATCTTTATTGATGATCTAGACGAGGGGATCGAGTGCACCCTCAGTAAGTTTGCAGACAACACCAAGTTGGGTGGGAGTGTTGATCTGCTCGAGGGTAGGGAGGCTCTGCAGAGAGACCTGGACAGGCTGGAGCGATGGGCTAAGGCTAACTGTAGGAGGTTCAATAAGGCCAAATGCTGGGTTCTGCACTTGGGCCACAACAACCCCCAACAACGCTACAGGCTTGGGGAGGAGTGGCTGGAGAGCTGCCAGTCAGAGAGGGACCTGGGTGTGTTGATTGACAGCAGCTGAACATGAGCCAGCAGTGTGCCCAGGTGGCCAAGAAGGCCAATGGCATCCTGGCTTGTATCAGCAATAGCATGTCCAGCAGGGACAGGGAAGTGATCTTACCCCTGTACTCAGTACTGGTGAGGCCGCACCTCGATGCCTGTGTTCAGTTTTGGGCCCCTCACTACAAAAAGGACATTGAATTACTCGAGTGTTTCCAAAGAAGGGCAACGAAGCTGGTGAAGGGTCTGGAGCACATGTCGTATGAGGAGCGGCTGAGGGAACTGGGGTTGTTTAGTCTGGAGAAGAGGAGGCTGAGGGGAGACCTCATCGCCCTCTACAACTACCTGAAAGGAGGTTGCAGAGAGTTGGGGATGAGTCTCTTTAACGAAGTAACGAGCGATAGGACAAGAGTTAATGGTCTCCAGTTGCACCAGGGAAGGTTTAGACTGGATATTAGAAAGCATTTCTTTACAGAACGGGTTGTTAGGCATTGGAATGGGCTGCCCAGGACAGTGGTGGAGTCCCCATCCCTGGAGGTGTTTAAGAGTTGGGTTGACATAGCTCTTAGGGATATGGTGTAGTTGAGAACTGTCAGTGTTAGGTTAATGGTTGGGCTAAATGATTTTCAAGGTCTTTTCCAACCTAGACGATTCTGTGATTCTGTTATATCAAAATTAACAAGGGTTTGTTAAGTGTTTGTAAGAACATGATTAATGGGTAGCTTATACTGCCCTAAGGCTTTATGGGAGTTACAATGAAGAATATAAATCAGCATAATAGTGACACAGCAATAGCAATGAACTATTAATAGGAACTGACATTAGTTTATACAGTATATCATGCTTCATATGTATATTTTTGAAAAGAAGGTATTTGCTAACAATGCCTACTTAAAAATGAGTATTCAGTGCCTCATTAATGGTAAACAGAAAGCCCAAGTTAATCTCATGACATGATGGGGAAAATCATGTAAAAAGAAAAATAATATTGTCTAGTAGAATTACAAGTTAATACTGGGAAGGAGAAGCAGACATACATTTGTACTATGAAAGTATCAGTTAATACAAATGCAGAGTAAGCAGAACTTTGTTTTAGAATAGACAAATCAAAATAGGATGTTGCATTTTGGGGTAGAGTAGATGCACCTGACAGGTGTAATTTTATCACTTTTGGTTTAGGAACACTCAGTATCATTTGTGCAAGTAAGTAATCACCAAATAGAAGCACTGCCATCATATCCTGTCTAGTCTAATGGAAAATCATAGTTTATTATGTATGATCCCAGAAGATTACAACAGGAAAAAAAAATTATGTAAAACTGTGTAATGTGGTGTAAAATTTGAATTCATTAGAGATACAGTGAAATAGTAAAAGAGAGATCTGTGTATGTCTTCCTTTCATTTTAAGGAGATAGACAGCTTAAGATCACTGTACCACAGATAGTATAAATGCACAGTAAAGTCTAGCACAAGCTGTAACAGCATAGCATCGACTTATTACATTATCAATTAAAATTTGAGAAAGAAAGTCAGCACTGTAGTACATATCCCTGACACCATTTCCAATCAGCTTTCTTGAATATGTAACATGTCATTTTAATTGGATCAGGCACTGATTCAGCAATGAGCCAGCCCACAGCTTGAGTTTACACTGTATGGCTCTATACAAGAGATGTCTCCAAAATAAAACATGGAAGGGAATTTATGCAGTGCCACCAATGCAGAATGTGCACGTGTGAGTGGCTATGCATGTATATTTAATGCACAGATAGAGAGACAAAGTATATACTGAGTGTGCTGCATTGTAAAGTTCCCAGTTTCTGTGCGCAGTGAAGAAGATAAATTCTTATTCTGGGAATGCAGCTATTTGGTTAATGCAGTGTTTTTAAGATCTACAAAAATAATTAAACATATTGACAAAAATAAAACTTTTGCCCAGAAATCATACTTAAAAAGAAAAAGTTAGATGCATCAGCAAAGAAAAATAAATACTTTTTTCATTAAAGCAGAACTACTCTGGTTTAATGATAATTGTAATATCTCTTCCTTTTGCAATGCAAATGGCAAAGGGTTTTGGTTTTCACTGATTATTCTTTCCCTCTAAGAAAGGGATGTTTGCATTAGAAATGAGAACCAACACCATTTCTGCTAGGACACCACTGAGATGCAGTAGGACTGAGAACACCTTCTTGGTAAAAAGTAGCTGTGTTTGAGGGAAAAAATGCCTTCAATACATACAGAACTTGCCTGTAAATATCCTTCAGAAGCAATAATTTCCAAGGTTAGTAGATAAATCTTTAACATACTTAATATTACTTTGTTCTGGTGAAGCTATCTGAAGTGGGTCACAAGAAAGCTAGTGGGCAGATCAACCCTCGAGGGAGTCAGCAGGAATATTTCTGTCATTCACTGTGATTCGTTTGAAAAAGACCATTGTTGAAACAGAACTGTGGGGCTAATGTATTTCAGCACATGAATGCCAATGTTACACCTCTAACAGAAAACTTAATAAGAAAATTTTGAAATTACATATACTGTTTCAACTACCATGCAAAATCATTTGAACAATGACCTAGTGAACAATAAACACAAAACATGATTCCTAAAACTACCAGGTATACCAGTTCAGTGAGACGATGCAGGAAGACAACAACTGCTTCCTCTGTGTACAGTACTTAGTATTTATGGTTTGTCTTTTATTTCCATTAAGGTCAAAGAACTCACAGAAATTTTAATGGTTCTTAGCTGTATTACCAGATTTCCCTCTTACTAGGAATGTCATGAAGGACTCCGCATGATAAGGTAAAGAAAAAGTAAACAAGGTCATGAAAAGAATGGTTCAGACTCTACTATTTCAAAAAGTTGTCCTGCATTTTTACTGTGTATTTATAATGGATGGAGGTTTTATTTCAGAACTTCTGTACAGGAAATCTTATACATACAACAACTGATTTACATGGCAAGTACAACAGTGTTGAGTAGTCTTTAAAGGTGATATGGGCTCTGATGTTTCTGCTGGGTACTTAAATAATTTTCACAATTATGTATGATTATGTGAGAGTTTGAAAAGAAAAAAATCATGCAGCAAATTTGTCATAAAGACAAAATTCAGATTCATGTTATTATTTTGTTTTGTGTAGGATTTGTTAAGATAAATAAATAACTAATAAATTAGTGGGGTTTTACTCAGTACTGTCCAAACCTTCATAGATAATTTCAGCCCTGAGAAGTTTAGTCTAGCATATATTATTATTTAAACATGCCAGAGAACATGCATCATGCACTCTCTTTTTCTGTTTTTGTTTTGGGGTTCTTTTTTTTTTTTTTTTTTTTTTGGGTTTTTTTTTTTTTTTTTCAGGGAGTACAAGCTTTAATTTGGCCTATATATTTAATCATAAAAAATGAGCAAACGACACCTAAATGTAGAAAAATAAAAGGGACACACTTTCTTTACCAATCTGACTTCATGAACTACTAAATATTAAAAAAAAAACCAAAAACGCAACAACCAAAAACATGGTGAAGATGAGATTAAAATCAGAGAAAAGAAGGAACATATTTCTGGGTTTGAGGAAAATGGTAAGTAGTATGTTACAGCATCTCTGTCGTGCTTTTATATCTGTTCCTTAAGTCAGACTTCCCAAGAAGCACAGCTTTCATAAGTCTGCATCTGTGGTAAATAGACCAGATGGGTACAAACAGAAATAGAAAGCTTTTTAAAAAAAAAGAAAAATGAAAGAAAATTAAAAAATTTGATTCTCATACCTTGCTTTAATAACACTATCAAGCTCTGTTTTGAAATTAATTGGTTGTCCAAGCAGGTGTCCTAAAGGTGCCATCAGGCATCTGACTGCCAGCCAATGTTTAAAAGCACGCCAGCCTGATAGCCATTAATTGACAAACTGTGAGAGTCCAACCTTTTGTGCAGGAATATTAGACTTTTTTCTGAGCACCTCACAATGAGAACAGCAGAGGGAGCTGTCAATCTTCGCAGGAACAAAGACATACAGTATCCAGCATGAGATGGGCATGTATTACCCAGTAGTTTGTCAATGCTAGAACATTACACAGAGCTTGGTGACTTGTGTGTAGGTTATCCATATATACAGATAAATATGGAGTTCCATGATTTCTTAGGTTGAACAAGGCTAGCAAACCCACCCACATAGTTTAAAATTAGCCTGAATTTATTTACACTAACTCTAGCCATTACCTATTGAACTCTAGCTGCATTTTGAATTTTAATATAGCTTAATTCATGATGATTTTTTTTTTTTTTTTGGCTATTGCTAACACCCTAGAACTTCCCTTTGGCTGCTTGGTGTTGGCTTTCAAAGTTATATGTATCCTACTAATATTTGAAATTACTCTTGATTACTTATTAGCCATTGGCACTGCAAGAGGCATGATAGTAAGGTCAACTAAGAGAATACAGCATGTCTGCAAAAACTGCATCAGAAGAAGAAAAAAGACCAGCTTGTTGCAGTCACTAACTTAATATGAAGAAGTGAGAAGTGGATGGCTTCTTCAAAGTCTTTTTCTGCATTTAAATAGCTGTATTCCTTCCATTTTTCTCCTCCAACAACCTATGCTAGGAAGGTTTTTTAAGTGAGACTGCTGTGCCATTGTGTGGTGCTTCAGTTGCAGAGATTTTAAGGGCTGCAAAAAGATCATTAAATGGTAAAAGAGAGGTTTATTCAGTGTCAGCTCAACACTACCTGAGATGTGGTACAAATCACCTCTGTCATCACTTCACTGCTAATTTGCCCAAGGCAAATCTTTTTTAAAACAAGCTCAGTGGTAAAATACATGATAACAAAACTAGATAAGCATTAAATCAAGTAAAGTCCTTTCAGGAATAAAAGATTATGTATGAATTTAAAAATAAACTATATTTTAAATTACTGCTAACAGTTATGTGAGTAAAATATTAAAATAACATTTGCAACACTTTTTTAATAAACATAAGAAGTTTTTGGAAGTAATCAGAAGTTTAAACTATTACAGCCAGTGGGCAAAATATTAACCTAGTAATCAAAAAATAAGGATTAAAAAGACCATGAACACTTGCATAACCAAAGCAAAAAATTATTGCTCTTATCTTCTCTTTATCACAGTCTCTAATCTTCACTGTGCTCAACACTTGCACATTTTACATTTATAAATGTTTTACTTAAACATAAGCAAGAATATGCAGCTATTATTGGCAGATGTGTATGGTTCATGTAATCTTGTATATTGTTAACCTCTCACTTAATATAAAAAATTAAAAGGAAAAAAGCACCAAAGTGGTTTTCTCTCCCATCTTTTCTTCTGCCCATATCAGTGATTCATTTTGATTTTTTTGCTTTTTGTGTAGTTCACCTCAACTTCGATATACATTCAAAACAACAGGGGATAAACAATTAGAAAATTACTACTTAGGCACTCTGCGAAGAAGTTGTAGGGAGGGTATGAGATTTAATTTCCATATTTCAGGTTTCTTTAAATTGTAAGTTTGATCTACATTTCACTCAAGAAAACAGAACTCTTCACATCTATAATATATTATTTACAATGAAATACAAAAAGAAGAAAAAAAAGCAAAAATAGACAAAAGGTTACCAACCCTCTCAGGTAATGTAATCAACCCAACAGCACAACTTTTCCTGGTTTTCCAATGTCATCTAACTGGGGATAAACACAGTTACAAATACTTGAATTACACCATGCCAAGGGAGATTTGCTTATACTGTGCAGTCATGTCTTGCTTAAAAATCTTATAAAACTGTTTGTTTCTAGAAATAAAAGAAACAAAAATAATTTTTAAGTACATGAGAAACTAGGCTTCATGAGAACACTGAAATAAATAGGGTTCTCTACCCCTATGGCTTCTTTGTAACTTAACTCACATCTACTTTTCATCTTCTCAACCTCAATACTCTATCTCCTTAGGATGTTTAAGCAAGGAAAAATATTACATGGATTTTGAGAGAGTTGCATGCTAAATTAAAGTGAAAATCTGTGTATTGATTCCCAGAAACACAGATTTTGGTCAGACATCAGTAGAGTGCCACATCAGCAGTCAGTAGCTGTAGGCTTTCAGACCTCATTTGGTCACTGTACCGCAGACTACATTATGTCTCTCTTTTTTTTCTTTTTTTTAAGAGCAATTTTACAGAAATCTACATACATCATAGCAATCTGTAATAGACAGCAAAAATACAAAAAACCAGGAAGATTATCTGGGAATAATTTTCTTGAGAATATAGAGAACTTGGAGAACTGATAACAGTTCTCTTGGGAGCCTTCACACTGATCTGATACCTTTGCCTGTACACTTGAAAAGGAGAACAGTTGGGACAGCTGGCTCTATGATACCACACAATTCTTCTCTCACAGGTGATGGTGGTTCCATTTGCTGTTGCTGCTGTTGTTGTTTGGAAGTCCAGAAATAGTAGTTGTGTGGGACAGAACAAGGACATACAGAGACTCTTCCTTACAGAACCCCAGAGGTTTCTTGGAGAAAGTAGTGTCTTCTGGTTCTTTGTTGCCTTTTTAAATTAGAGATATTTTATTTAATGTATTTCTTAGTGAGAAATCCTTGATGGTGAAAATGTACTATTAGGGATTGAAGGATATTCTAAGCACCCTAGTTGTATAGCTCTGTATTCCTGAACATCTTGAGGAATCTAAAAGGTATAGGAGTAGGATTTAACCACTCTTTTCTCCACTGGGAACTCCTTTCCTGAACATTTCTAGAGAAGAAAAAAATCTCCCCTTTCAGGTTCACCACTGGAAAACTGTATTGCAGGGGATAAAGATGCAACATTTGGATCCTAATCAGAGACGTGGGTCAGTGTCTGTTTGAAACATAAGTTCATCTCAATTTTGGCACACCATGAAAAGGTCTTTTTGTCAGATAGAAGACGTTTCCTAGACAGAGTACTAATCAATTTAACTTTCTATTCATTACATGCTTGCATTCAAAAGTGTTCTTTTTTATAAGACTTTCATAAACAAAATCTGCATAATCATACAACCAGTTTTCAAGTTATAATGTTAATTTTTTCAGAAACACCCTATTTCAAAAAGTTACTGATATCAGAAGTAAATAAACTAATTTGTCCACATTTTTCTAGTACCATTGAAATAGCTTGTATCTGTGACAGAATTAGAAATTTGATATGGTTTTTATTGTCAAGAGTTCTTTTATCAACATTACACTTATGAAACAGCTGCAACTTGTTCATTAGAGGAAATCTATCCTACAAAGTCTGATAATAAATGTATTGTCCTTCAAGATACTTTTGCGCCATCTCATCTTTTTAAGTTGATCACTTCTCTTTCACAATAAAGAAATTCAATGAGGACAAATGAAAGAAAGAGAAGACAATGGACAGAGATACAATATTCATGCACTAGTCTATATTTAGAGATCTGTCTTCTGTTGTCCTTTCTGCTACAGTTTTTTTTTACTATGTTGTACCTGGGTTTTGGTTTAAAAGTCCTTTGTGAGGTTTAGAGGTTTGAGATCCTTGAGCAACAGGTTCTTCATATCTTTCCTTCATTTTAGAATTCTTAAATTATATTAATATTTGACATTTATTTACAATATTTTCTTTATAGATCTGCTATAAGAGTGAACTAAATGAACAGACTGAGATTGGTCTGACATATGAAAAGCTACTGAAGTCCTTTATCATCATACTGAAAGGAATTCTATGCAGCTGCTTCAAAATTAAATTTATTTTATGAATGCATACACATTGTGGGAAGACCTTTAAAAAAAGAGGAAGGTTCATTGTCTTTACAGCTCATGCTACTTTCATTGTATCACAAACACTTTTGCAAAAAATGTTGTCCTTAACACATTATGATTTCAATTATTTGCCACCACATGTTCTGGCTAACTTAAAATAATGTTTCCAGCTAGTCTCAGAATAAAGAATTTAAAGTCAAAACTGCTACAACCACACAGTGACTTGCCTCTAAGGTCCAGAGCCAGGACACGTTGACAAAGGTCAATTAGAAATGTGACAATTATTTGACTTTTTAAATTACACTATAGCAGTTGCTATTCAAATATAATATGCTGTTCAGTCAGCATCTCTATTTCTGCCAGCTTACATTTACTTACATAATAAAATGGAACTTTGATCCTACAGAAGTTCCTTTGATCACATTATCAGATGCTGTAAATCAGTATTGCTAGGATGTCTATGAGTGCCAAGATACAAATATTTTTTAGAATTCACTTGTCCAAAATGTTTAATTATTTTTCTTATAAATACTTAAATTACTTAAAAATTTTAAAACTATAGTTTAAAGCCAGCACAATAAGCAGTATGACCTTCTATAATCTGCATCAAACTGGACATCCTTAGATTTGTTTAAAAGAGTGTGCAATATTTGGACTGTAATGGGTTTCTCACATTTTAAGAACAAAGATTTTTCTTTTGTCACAGTGTTCTTCTTCTATGATTCTGTAGCTACTCCACTTTATTCCTGGCAGCTTTATTGCTAGGAATTTATTATTTTAAATTTTTTTCCCTCTTTTTTCTTTTTTTTTTTTTTAATTTTCCAACAATCATTTTACAGGCATTCTAAATCTTGAATCAAAACCAAATGAATTAAAGCAGTTAGAACTGCTGTTTGAACTGGTATATGAAGTTTATAATAACATAGCATCTACATAATCTATCATTTGGCAGAAAACTAATTACATTTTTTGAAAGGTCTTCAATTCATATTAGATATTCATAAGCACAAAAAACTCCTAAAAAATGGCAGTTCAGCATGTAAATCTCAATGTTATCCACATGTGAATTGCTGTAAAATGATGAATAAATGTGATTGAAGCACTTGCTGTAGCAGTCGCATAAATCATCTCCTCTGTTTTGATTCTTGTTGCTTTATACATTTATCACAAAGAGAAGCAAGATTTTAATGTCATAGCACAATCTGCAAACACTAGCAGTTCCTTTCTTTCCTGAGATTTTCACACATCGTATGTGAATGTAGTGTTCACATCTGAGGATTATATACTGACAGTATACATGTAATAAATCATTTCAGCCCTGTGAACATGAAAATTTCTACAGACCAGCTGTAATCATCTCCACCAATTGTTAACCAGGGTTCAAACTGGATTCCAGAAGTATGTGTTACATTTTCAAATCCTTCAACCAGAATTTTCAGGTATCAATGTCCTTATTAGTCAGCTATCTTACTTTCATTCTGGCAAAGTTTTTGGTTTCTAACCTTTCGTATTGTTCTCTGAAAAAATACAAACAGCATTCCAAACTTCTGTTAGATTTTATCTAAAACTTCATTTAAATTTTGTTCTGCCTGTTTCTCAATGTTTGAGAATGGTTGGAGTCTTTTTTCTCCCAATTAAATATAGTCCTGTCTTGCAAATGCTTACACTTATAACAAGTTATCTTGCCCCATTTTCTTGTCTTTTCATAGTTTTGTTTTGTTTTCATTTTTTCAGGGGAAAATAGGACCAGCTTGAATTATCTGTATTTATTTTCTTCAGTTGGGATGAATTCTTAGTGTTTTAAATAATGAATGTGTACCAGAAAATCCTGTGCAGTGATAAGATCTCTGGGACTTTCTCCACCTCACCACAGCTCATGCTGTTACAGAGGCATCATAAAATGATAGAAATACAGAATAGTTGAGGTTGGAAAGTATCTCTGGAGGTTTTTTAGTCCAGCCTCCTTCTCAAGGAAGGTTTCTAGGGTTTGATTGACTTCATGGGGAAAAAAAAGAAAAGAAAGAAAAAAAAAAACTGAAAGAAAAAGAAAAGAAAAAGAAAAGAAGAAAAAATTTTGAAAAAGAGAAATAGAAAGAGAAAGAGAAAGAGAAAGAGAAAGAGAAAGAGAAAGAGAAAGAGAAAGAGAAAGAGAAAGAGAAAGAGAAAGAGAAAGAGAAAGAGAAAGAGAAAGAGAAAGAGAAAGAGAAAGAGAAAGAGAAAGAGAAAGAGAAGGAGAAAGAGAGAGAAAGAGAAAGAGAAAGAGAAAGAGAAAGAGAAAGAGAAAGAGAAAGAGAAAGAGAAAGAGAAAGAGAAAGAGAAAGAGAGAAAAAGAAAATAAAAATAAAAATAAAAATAAAAATAAAAATAAAAATAAAAATAAAAATAAGAAGAAAAAGAAAAAGAAAAAGAAAAAGAAAAAGAAAAAGAAAAAGAAAAAGAAAAAGAAAAAGAAAAAGAAAAAGAAAAAGAAAAAGAAAAAGAAAAAGAAAAAGAAAAAGAAAAAGAAAAAAAGAAAAAGAAAAAAGGAAAAAGAAAAAGAAAAAAGGAAAAAGAAAAAGAAAAAAGAAAAAGAAAAGGAGAAAAGGAAAAGGAAAAGGAGAAGGAAAAGGAAAAGGAAAAGGAAAAGGAAAAGGAAAAGGAAAAGGAAAAGGAAAAGGAAAAGGAAAAGGAAAAGGAAAAGGAAAAGGAAAAGGAAAGGAAAAGGAAAAGGAAAAGGAAAAGGAAAAGGAAAAGGAAAAGGAAAAGGAAAAGGAAAAGGAAAAGGAAAAGGAAAAGGAAAAGGAAAAGGAAAAGGAAAAGGAAAAACAATAATGAAATAGTCATTGCATCTAATTTGAATTTTTTGTTGTCTTTTGACCTGTCACTGTGCACCTATGGGCAGAGTCTGACCCTGTCTTACTTGCCTCTTACTTGAAGAGAGCAATTAATTCTTCACTGAAATCTTCTCTTCTTAAGATTGAAATACTTCATCCCCAGCCCCAGTGCTTCAACCCCAGCCACCTCATTGGCCTCCGTGGGACTCTCTCCAGTACATCAGTGTCTATCTCATGTGGGAGAGCCCAAGGCTGGGCAAAGCATTCAGGCTAGTCTCAAGGCTCCTGACCAGCAGGGCAGGATTCCTCCCTAGGCCTTCTGGCAGCACCCTAGCTCACATAGCCCAGAATGTAGTGGGGACTTCTTTGTTGCCAGGAGTACTGCTGTCTTGCAGACAACCTGGTGCTTCTAAGACCCTGGGGCATTTTCTGTTGCTCTTTGTCAACCCCAGCCTCTCCAGCTGCAGGGCTTCATCTGTTCCAGGGGCCAGACTCTGCTTTCAGTTTTGATGAACTGAATGAGGTTCCAGCCTGCCCAGACCTCCTGCATTAGCATGTTGTGGTGGTTTGACCTTGGCTAAATGCCAAGTACCCACCAAGTCGCTCTATCACTTCCCCCCCCTTCCCCTTTTTTCTCAACAGGGCAAAGAGGGGGAAAGAAAATAAGATAGGAAAAAACAACCAACCCTTGTGGGTAAAACAAAAGCAGTTTTAATATAAGCAAAGAGAAGCAAAGGTCCGTGCGCGGAAGCAAAAAAAAAAAAAAAAAGAAAACAGATTTATTCTCTACTTCCCATTAACAGGCGATGTCGGGCCTTCTCAGGAAGCAGGGCTCCAATACGCGTAGTGGTTGCCTCGGAGGACCAAGGGTAACCCCACCTCCTTCATCCTTTCTCCCAGCTTTATACTTGAGCAGACGTCATATGGTCTGGAATATCCCTTTGGTCAGTTCGGGTCAGCTGTCCTGGTTGTGTCCCCTCACAAGATCTTGCCCACCCCGTCCCACTGTGTGGGGGGAAATGTCGGAAAGAGCCTTGGTGCTGTGTAAGCACTACTCAGCAGTAGCCACAACACCGGTGTGCTATCAACACCCTGCCAGCTCCCAACATCAAACACAGCACTATGAGGGCTGCTATAGGGGAAAACCAATTCCGGCTCAGCCAGACCCAGTACACATGTGTTCAGAGTTATTGTCCATTTCCTAGAGTCATACATGTGATTATACAGACTAATATTGGTGAAATGCAGTAGGTAAGTTTATATATATCTTGTGGGTCCTTCCTAACTTTGTCATTACTCCAGAAAAGGATAATGAAGGGTCAGACCTGAGATCTCTCAACCTTTCCCCACTGCCAGCAGAGATCATGCTGTAAATCAACGACAGAAATCTAAACAACACATTTTGACAGAAAGGGTGGGTTGTGACTTTAATGACCTTTTCCCCATCTCTATTTCATTACTTCATCTTAAATAAGACTTGTGTTCAAGGAAAAATCATCCTGAAACAGGTATTAAAAGCAAAGTGTCTAATACCATCAACCTATTTAAGGCTGTCTGAGGTAACTCTCTCACTGTAGCTCTGCTGAAATTCATGGGAAGCAGTTTTCTCTCTGTAAAGTCTTTTTGTTAAGGAACCATCAAGTTATAGAGTATATCCATGTGGTATAATGAAGTACTGTGCTAAAAATACAAATATTATGTCCACCTGAACTGATATAATTATACGGAATAACACAGATGCTGAGATACTCAAATCACAGAAGTAGTACAGCTCCATCAGTGTGGTATTGCACCTGTATAACTAGCCTTGTTTATTTTTGGTGCCAGATTCAGAGACCATGCAGATTGTTCTGGAGGCTTTCCCTAATAGATTTTTATGAATTGCAACATTAGGGTTTTCTTTTCCCTCTTTTTTGTGTTGTTTTATAAACATGGACTATAAGTTTCTTAGAACAGAAGCTGTAACTTTTAAATATTCTCTAAAATAACAACTTCATTTTAGATACTGCATAAACAGTTCTACTTCTACCTTAAAGATTCTCTAGTTATCTAATTGCATGAGCAGGGAATGCGCGCAAAGAGCAGGATTTGAGAAACTTTTGTTATCATTTTGAAAAATAAGGCCCAGCAAGTTTTTAAAAGAAATTTAGGAGATTCTGTGGCCTGTATATTTGATAGCAAAAGAGGCAAAATCACCAAAACACATTAGTTTCTTGTGACCTTTTTTCTTTGGCCACCAATACAAGAAATTTGCAGCATTAGCCAGAGCAGTCTTAATTCTTAACTTTTCTATTTCAAGAATCATTTAGTTTCTGCCATTGCTAGTTATCATTTGCAGCAGTAAGAAACCATGCCCAGAAACTTATTCAGCATTATGGTACACAGAGACTGTATACAGACTATTGCAGTTGCTACCTTAGATTTGATCAATACTTTTTGACATCTGCAGGTCCAGAACACTGGAGTGGTGAAATGCTGTGGCAGTATTCTCCACTGGATGAAAAATCTTACTTTTTCACTATGAATACTTCCTTAATGAAAATCTGATGAAAGGCATTTAGCAAATATGTGCTTATATGTGCATATCCTTTAAATTGTATACCTTACCATAATTTTGAGAATAATTTTCTATAATATTATATTGGTAAAAACACAAAGAAATTCTTTCCTCAATCTGAAGATACAGGAGAATATCACCAGATGTAAACTGATATGGTCACAAGAAAATAAAAATAAATTACATATACTACTCATTCGTACATACTTTAATATTCTTATTCAGAGATTTCAGTCCAAATGTATAAAATGATCTTTGGCAAGTTTAAGAAAATAAATTTCTTCTCAGAAGAATGTATATCAGAACTGAGAACTTCATGCCGTGTTCCAGACCTCTGAGAAAATTCTCAAATACTGAAAAATACTTAGAAATATCTTACCTCTCTTTATCTTCTTCTAGAATTTGTAGTCAAATTCTTTGTTAGAGTACATGTTGGTTGTATCTTTTTTCTCAGTAAGAAAGATATTATTATTATTATCATCATTATCATTATTATTCCAGTAGACCTATGAAATCTTAAAATTGTTTTTCTTTAAAAAAGTCTAGGTTGTTTTTTTTTTTTTTAATTTTTACAAGAAAATTAAGTCCCACTTTTCTTCTAGAAGTAGGGACAGTGCAAGCTATTTGAAATTAGACAAATAGTCTGAGACCCGCAGCTTTAAAATTACAATTCCTACTGAAAAGTTGTACTTTGACACTGAAGTAAATTGCCTGCGTCTAAATTAAATGTAAGCTTTTTATGCACAGATCCAATGCGTTACAAGAACTGTAGGTTCACAATAATGAAACATTTCTAAAGAAAATTTAATTTGGAAAATTAGTTCTACAAAGTTTAAATAAAACTCATAACAATAAGAGTTGACCAAATGTACCCTTTTTGACTAGAATGAACACTAATATGCCATTTGTTTCCCATACTAGCAAGCTGCCCCTTACTTTTATACTGATTGCACATGACTGTAGTGTTTTGGAGACAGTAGTACTACTAAGCCAAGTATTTAATGTGATACAGAATACAATAGGTAGGTATGTATGTATGTCCCTCAGCAGTAGCTGATGGGGCTTGAAAAAATTCCTAGGAAGAAGAGCCTTCAGGTAATAATAAAAAAAATTCAACAGTGTTCCTCACATAAAGAAATTAATGTTTGCCTTTCTAATTCAGTGGGTAAGAAGTGTAAAGATTTAAAATGAAAGCAAGCTGTATAGCCAGGCATAGGTGGCTTCTTACATCGACATATCTGTTATTACATAAATTATCTCCACTGGACATCTTCTCTTTTTATTATAAGAAGGCTCTGTACATTTATTTTATGAACAACTAGTGTAAGGTTTTTGGTGACTGCATAACCAGATGACTCATAATTCAAGGAAATTATATGGGAAGAAATTAAAGAAAATGTCAGTCAGAAAGGGCACTTGGACATTCAAAATGGCTCGTGCACGTAAGTACTCAGGGTCTGTAGAACTTCACTTTTGGGAAGATTTCAGGAAGGTCTTGCAATCCCGCTGTCTAGTGTTGGTGCTTTAGTCACAGCTATCAGTAACATTGCTGTAACACATCAAGAGAAAGGCAAAAAGTGAATCACATGATGAAATCAAAACTACAAACATATTCCCAGCTCCAAATGATGTCTAATTACTTTGGTAGGAGAATAAAATAAGGCTAAAGTGAATGTGTAGGTAATATATGAGTGTTTAAAATATAAATTAATTTTGATAACAGATGCTTATTATCACTGGAGAATGAAATTTCGTATTGTTATGAGGCTTGTAACAAATTGTCAAAGGGTGCTTAGTCTGCAATTCAGGTAAACATGTTTTTGTAGAATGATATGATGTATAACTGGTTAATCTGAGAGTGCCCTGAACACGTCAAGTATTTCCTAATTTACCCTTCTTCATAGGCCAGGTGG
This sequence comes from Strix uralensis, assembly GCF_047716275.1. Classification (NCBI taxonomy): domain Eukaryota; kingdom Metazoa; phylum Chordata; class Aves; order Strigiformes; family Strigidae; genus Strix; species Strix uralensis. The sequence continues at coordinate 33,384,402 of NC_134012.1, read as the reverse complement.
GCCTTGTTTTCATCAGTGCAGACAAATAAAAGCCTTTTTAAGGGAATCAGTCAAAGGAACAGTTGGGAAACAAAAACGTAGGAAAGAGTCCATGAAGAATCTCAAGCATTTTGATTGCTTAAGAGACCAGTAAAACTGAAAGCTGGGAAGGATGTATACTTTCACAATGTTCATTCTGTGACTTCACTGTCTTAGACTGATGTTAAACTATGAGGAGCTTGTTCTCTCTGTGTACTTATATAGACCTTCAGAAACACTGATGGATTTTTTCTGATGACCTCAAAATATCTGTGATCAAGTGAGGGGTAATTACTTCCCTTTTAAAGGCTGAAAACTGCACACATTATGGGAAGTTCCTTGGACAGTTTCTGGTGGAGCTGTTAGCCTAAATTTTCTGAGTCCTAAGAGGGATAATCACAAAACAATTTTTCTTTTCTGATGGCTTTAATCTATAAAGGGTTATGTGGTCTGGGATTAAATAACCTGAAGGATCAATGTCTTGCCCATAGCACACTGTTAAATCTGAGATAAGCAGAAGCATTCCTGCTAGGGCTTTCTCAGAAAAACTTACTTCATACAGACTTGGATTTTGGAAACCATCTCTTTAACCAAGTACTGAGTGATAGAACAAGAGGTGATGGCCTCAAGTTGCACCAGGGAAGGTTTAGACTAGATATTAGGAAGCATTTCTTTACAGAACGGGTTGTTAGGCGTTGGAATGGGCTGCCCAGGGCAGTGGTGGAGTCCCCATCCCTGGAGGTGTTTAAGAGTCGGGTTGACTTAGCGCTGAGTGATATGGTGTAGATGGGAACTGTTAATGTTGGGTTGATGGTTGGACTGGATGATCTTCAAAGTCTTTTCCAACCTAGACAAAATATAAATATATATATGTATTTGCCAAATAGCCTGTGCAGTTTTGCCGACTTTGCAGAAATACTGTGCAAAGCCTGTCTCGCTTTTTTGCCTTCCTTTTGGGAGTATTGAAAATATGCTGGATGAAGGTGGGTCAATTAACTGCCATTTTTAGTTTTATTCTGTTCTTTGTATACACATGGTAAAAGCCTAGAGAACAGAGTAAGTGGCTTCAGGTAAGCAGAACACAATAAGCTTTGTAGGTTTGAAGAGGTTATTTTAAAACAGATAAAATTTACTGAGATTTCTGGTTATAAAACTAGAATAGACTCTCTTAAAAGTGAACATATGTAATCTGCAGGAGTGCATGATCAGAAAGTTTAATGTTATACATTTGTTCCATTAATACACTTTAATTCTGGAATTGAGAAAAAATATGTTTATTGAAATGCTTTCAACTGTTACTCTTAAATGCTTTTAGATTGCCACAATAATAACTGACACATTAAAGAAAAAAAAATAATTCATCACCTGTTGATTCAGACTTGGGTTTTGTTCTATGCTGTATTGGTTCTTCTCATTTTTTATCACTGAAGTTTTTGTCAGTCTAGTATATTTTTTCAGTGTCATACCTTACTGAAGTCTTGTTTTACGCTATTAAATTTTTGTAGTTGATGCTTTTCTTGGGAAACTATTTACAAAAGAAGGTGCTCTGTTTAACTGGTTTCTGACTACGGGAAAACTACTTTTTCCTCACCCAGTTGGCCAGAAAATCCCATTTTACTGATCAATTCCATTTTACATTTTGCAATTTCCTCCTACCAATACTTCCAAGGTTTTGAAATGTTATGGGTTTTTTTACAGCAAGAAGTAACTGGGAAGAAAGGAGAGGATAAACAAATGATTTCATGAAACAAAATTCCTTCAATAGCTGGGATTTTCAATCCTTCTGGAAAGCTTATATGATTGTGTAATAGTTATAAGGATTCTGAGTGTTGCAACTTTTTATCAAAGAAAGATTTAAAAATAAACAGCAGACCACAAATTTTATTCCTATTGTAGCATTTCATTTTCTGTACCTCAGCTATTCATTCACCTTGAAAACAGCAAAATCTGCTTGCACTTGAATAATTGCCTTTAATTCACTCTTTCTTTTCACATGATCTACCATTTATTTATTTTGGTAATAGCTTAGTCTGTAAAACATTATTTCCAAAATCTTTCTTTAAAATACTCATAATAATGCTATTAGAACCCTCATAATGTTTTATTTGAAATACTGGTTTATGTGCATTTTGCATTGTAAGTTATCTAGTTCAAAACTGGATTATTGTCTTGTAAAACAGGATGATAGTACAGGATGATAGATATTGTTGTTTCATGAGAGATGCACAAGCATTCTAATATCCCCCCTCATCTTTATGTTCTGTACATAGAATGTCCATGTTACTTACAACTGAATTGTGTAACTCTGGTTTATTTTGTCTTTAGCGCATTCCTGAAGATGTTCTATTCTCAGTTTATGTTGTTTTTGGGGGGTGGAGGGTGTTAAAATTTTTTATGTAAATATGATTTTAAAAATATTTTTCTTTCCATTTTCAATATCAGTATGATATGTCATATGTGATACCTGATTGCGTTAACGTTTACATCACAGCATGTAAAAAATGCTGACATTAACTGCATCTGATACAACATCTTGATGAGTCAAGTAATTTTAAAACGTGTAATTTATTTTAAAAATTCAGTACATAGAGTGCAGCGCCAGAGGCTCTGCAAGACATTATGGTATTATTCTCCTGTGACAACAGCTCCAGTACCAGCATTACCATTAGAATGGAAAGATATGAAGTGGAAGAAATATTGAGAGTTTTTGACTAGCATCTGATCTTTTTTGTTATAAGAAATCCCAGAAGTATTCAGCAAAGAGGAGAATTTTACAATGGCTGTAGAGAATGTAAATTGCTAGACTTTAAGAATAGCATGATCTAGTCATATTAATAAATAGATATAGATCTAAGACAAAGAATTAAAAATCAGCAGCAAGCACTTTGAAAATTAATCCCACATCTTTCCTCCTTTTCATTTTACATAATGAAAGTTATGGAAATTATGTTACCCAGAAGCACAGTTTAGAATATTGTATCTGTAACATTCATGGATTAAAATGGATCATGCTGTTTCTGGAATGAGAGTCAAAAACTCTACAACTAATGCAAAAATACATTTTGTTTTCAATTTTTAAATAATCCAGCCAGGATTAGCTGTTGCCAGGCAAAATAATATGATTCAGAATTCCAGCTTCAGTTGCTTCCAAGGGTACCGGTCACGGTCACAGTTTTCTTGCACTACTGTTTCTTATCTAAGTCAAAGATATGATATACTCCTGCACTTTTGAACTTCTGCATATGATATAATCTATTATGTTTGCAGGAGAATGGATACTAGATTACCATCTCTTCCAAATTTCTCAATTAGGAAGTACATTCACAGTACCTTTAAGTTGATGCAAGGGAGAATGTTTTTCCTATAACTCTGAACCTTCTGGTTTTCGGTAGGTTTTGGCCAAATCTTTAACACTATTTTAATATAGTTTGCTGTTTAATCACTAGAGGCATCACAGCTGATCATGTCTATGAGTAGATAGTTGTCATGTATGTACACTAATGAAATTTCAGTAAATATAGAGGAAATCATTATAAAGAACATTTTTCACAATATTTTTAACATTCACATCCCTACTGAGAATTTATGTATCCTATTATTTGGGTTACATTAATTATACTATAGTGAATTTGGTTTATATGAAGAAACAATTTTTAAAAGTTTTCCTGTAATGCTTAATGAGACAAACAGAAAGATGTTTGTGTTAAAAATTGCATTGTTCAAATTCTAAATTACAACTTTCCACATATTTAAATAAGCTCTTTCTTTTGCATCTACTTCTGGCATTTTACTATGGATGTTCATTCAGAAGCACTCATCAATCAGAAGTAACTGGAGCTAGATCAGGCTTTACAAACTTAAAACACACATATAAAGCAACCACACTATTCAAGTGACCATCTCAAGTTAATGAAGACTTGAAAGCAGAGTTTGACCTGAATGTAACTAGTTGTGGTGTGGAATGTTTAAAAAATAAATGCTGAAAGAAAATTTTAAACTTCCTTACATGATGCCTGACTCAATAAGGAAGGAGGAATACAAAAATAATTGTTAATATTTATGAGCTGAAACTTGTTTTTACTACTTATAAAGAGAAATAATCAAGGAACTGTGGAAAGAGAGACAACTGTAGGTTTTCTTTAACTTTCTCTACTGGATTTCAGGCTAAAATGACTGAATAATAAAAGGATTTAAGCAACAAATTTCAGGAGTTACTTCGATTAGAGAAAATCTAAAGTGCAAAAATATTTGCTGAATACATTAAAAAATTAGTGTTTTGCTGCAGTTCTTCATCTAAACTCTGATGAACATTATTATTTGACCAGTTGAATAATCAGCCAAATATTAAAACTAATATTTTCTAATATATTTGATTAAATAATAGAAAAGCTGTTTTATTAACTTCTACAGTTAATATGTAATTAAGAGTACTTCTGAATACAACCTCAAAATGATTGAATTGTGTAATACTTTGCTTTTTAATACTTTTTTTCTGGAGTTAATTCTTGACGTGAACAATATACATCACTTTGTGCAATATTTCCAGTTAACATTTTTTAGTTTTGAGAAAATTAATTTCAAGTACATTGTATTTCATTTTCTGGGGTTTGGGTCAGTTTTGTTGTCGTTGTCTTGTTTTGTTGGGTTTGTTTTCTTTCTTATCTTCATCTTGTATTGGCTCTGCATCAGTTGGGCTAAACTCTCCCAGAACATCTGCATTATTTCTTGTCATTGATTGGAGCTGAAAGTTTCTCTCTTTGTTGGGAAAGGAAGCATTTACTCAAAGCTCAGTGCAAAAATGAGCCTGTCCTTCTAGCAGTCTTAACCACTCCCCAAAAGAACCTTAAAAAGTCCTGTGGAGTTTGGTCATTCACAGGCGTATGTTCTACAATGTGTTCTGAATGAGAATGAAGCAGCAAGTGCAGCTGAATCGGATTAAAACATGAACAGCCACACAGGGGAAGCACATAAGAGGTCCAGATAAATCCAAATCTATTCTGGGCAGAAAGAGAACAACTATGAAAGCACTTGTCTCAGTTTCAACTGGACTGTTGAATGTGTGATGTCAGACAGGCAGAAATTACGTAGCAGGCAATGATCAAAAGTTATGAAAAAATGAGATACATTATGAACTGAGAATTTTCAATGACAACACCATCTGCAGGAAAGAAGTGAGTACACATTACCAGTGATGGAACGAGACAATCACATAGTCCAAATCAGGACAGAGCTGACTGACATGTGTAGCATTAAGGATTTCTTCTGGAATACCAAGGTAGTTGAGCTCCAGCCCTCTGAAAGGTTTTGCTAAACCATTTGACAGGCATGAATGTCTCTGGATATCCAATGTGAACTGATCTATGTACTAAAGGAACCTGTAGACCGCAAACCACAACTCTTGACATCCTTATTACAGGAAAAGGAGGTGTTGAGAAAGATGCAATTTGGGACCATGAAGTCAAGGTGAAAAAACTCATGAACATGTGTTAGTGAGATAGTATATTACTTCTAAGGCAGTGTGACCCAAAAAGGTTGAAACTGATGTCTTTTTTCATATGACAAAAAGGTAAACCCCATGAAAATCAAAGTCGTTTGGGAATACCAATCTAAAACAGATGCCTACAGTTTTGCCATGGAAGTCTGTTATCCCCCTTTCTACCAGGTTACAGGCTATTTAGAAAGCTGTTAGACAAAATGAAGTAATATAAAATAACACTTCTGCAATGACCAGACTGTGAGGAACTTACTCCTCACTGCTAGGTGAGATGTTAGCTTTCCATGTAAGGTAAGTTTTTGCTTGAAAGAGAATTGGAAGTCATCACATTTTAGATGAGGCATCCTATAGACACATGCTATACATGCAAGGGACTGAGACATGGGAAAGGAACTAAAACCACACCAGTTGTATGAGCTGGGTGTCCAAGATAGATTATATGTTGAAAAGTATTGGAACAGAAGGCACTTTAAAACCCCATAGAAGGTCAACTTGATCCTACTAAAAGTTTGGAAAGGGATTTAGGTCAGAGGTTATCTTTATTTCATGTTAATATCTAATACAAGGAACTATACAATAATTGAAAATTTATATCCCTTTTTTGGTAGGTGATCTTTTGATAAGACACTCACTAAGAAGGCCTCACCCAAACCCAACAGCTTGTTTTATAAAGTAAAACATTCCTGACTTTTTGAGGAAACACTATATAATAATTTAAATCACTCAGTGCCAAGTGATGTCTTGGGGATCAAAATGCAGCCCATTTCAGGAGGCATACAACCAAAACAATTATGTTTTTCTTTTCCATGGAGATAAATCTCCTACAGACTGAAAGGAAAATGGTAGAGGAGAAGCAGAAACAACTAAGAGAATGTCAAACAGAAGAGGTTGATGTAACGTGGGAGACAAAGGCTTCTACATGCAGGAAAAAAAGTCCAGCTCCAACTACCGAACATTTGTATGAAGCGGCAATACAGGAGGGCAGTTCAATTTTTAATGTAAGACCCATTGAATTTATTAACCACAGGCTAGGGATAACAATAAAAATGGAACAGAGGAGCACAGTGACAGAGATAGAATGAGTAAGAATAGGCCTGAACAGACAGGAACAACAAGTCCAGACAGTTTGGACTACGGTCATTAACTAGCCATGTACAGATAAAACAGGAGAAATAAAACAACATAAAAAACAAAACAAAACAAAACAAAACAAAACAAAACAGAGGGCATACATGAGACTGTCCAAGAAAGCGATGTCAGGAAAAAAATGAAAGCTTCTCCATTCGAACAGCAAAAATACAAATAAGAAAGTTCCTAACAATTCAAAAACCTGGTTTCCAGAAAAATGTTTTCATTTTATTATTTCTGGCTTTATTCCATTTAATCTGCATCTTTGAAATCTCTGGCAATGGAAAGATCCATCAGAAATTCAGGTAGGATTCCACATGAACTTTGGCTTCAAATGCCAGAAAATGGTTGTCCTGGTTTTGACCAGGATGGAGTTAACTTTCCCTGGGTTGAGAGGGAGCACAGCTAGAGGTCCGGTCCCAATCAGTCATTGGAGTGTTTCATACCATGTGATGCCCAGGGATACAGGTGGGCACGGACTCTCTCTGGTGTGTCATTTCCCGTCCGGTTGAGTGTTGCTGTGGGGGCGGTCGCTGCGCTCAGTAAGTCACTGTTGCTTTTTACTCATTTCTTTTTGGACTCACTATTGTTACTGTTGTTGTCTTGTTATATTTAGTAAATTATTTCTTTTTATTCAACCTATGAATTCTCTTCTTTTTGTCCCTCCCTTATTTCACCGGGGAGGGGGGGAGCTGAATGGCTGGCCACGTGGCGTCCGGCTGCTGGCTGAGTTCAAACCTCAACAGTGGTCCAAAGAAAATACACGTCAATCTCAATCCCTGGGAAAGTGATGGAACAACTAATCCTGGAAGACATCTCTAGGCACATGAAGGACAAGAAAGACAATAAAGAAAGACATCAAAGACTAGTCAGCATGGCTTTACCAAAGGGAAGTCATGCGTGACCAACCTAATAACCTTCTATTATGAAATAACTAGCCTGGAAGGTGAGGGGAGAGTAATGGATATTGTCTATCTAGTCTTCACTAAGGTTTTTGATACTGTCTCCCATAACATTCTCTTAGTGAACCTGATGAAGTATGGGCTGGGTGAGCAGGCTCACCTAGCCAGGCTTTTTTCAGTAGTATCCAGTGACAGGACAAGATGCAAGAGACACAAACTGAAAGAAAAAAGGTTTTGCCTGAACATAAGGCAAAACCTTTTTACCATGAGCATGACAGAGCACTGGCACAGCTTCCCCAGAGAGGCTGGGGAGTCTCTTCCTCCTTGGAAATACACAAAAGCTATCTGGACTTGGTCCTGGGCAACCAGGCTCCAGGTGGTATTGCTTGAGCAGAGGGCTTGGACAGGACTCCTAAGGTCCCTTCCAACCTTCACCATTCTGTGATCATCCAAAGGTTTGAAGTGTTTTAGATCTGACGAACTTGCAGTTTCCAATAAGCCATTTCACTGGATAAACATCTTCCTAGACTTAATAACAGGCCAGAATAGGCTAGCAGTAAGGGTCAGGGCTCCTTGGGAGGTTGCATACTTCATAGGTTTATTCCCAAAGTATTATCACTTGCTAGCACAAAATAAAATAAAGAAAAAGCTGCAAAACATAATTGTTAGAGAGAAAATGTGACAATTTGCATGGAAGTTGAAGAGAGAGGAACAGAATTTAGAGGAGAAGCCTTTGGAGATGGTCACATGAAAAAACTGCATAGCCTGAATGTTATCTGTAATTGCAGCATCTCTGAGAATATTTTAATAAGGAGCCTTGTTTCGGAAATATAAAGATGCTTCTTTTTTATTAGAAAAATGAAAAGATGCATTAAACAAGCTGAGCTGTAAACAGGTGTGGCACAGCTGGAGGTCATTAAATGTGGTAAACCCAATATATGACACTTAGTAGCCCTGAGAATGCCTGCTGCTTGTTTGAGACAGAAGAAAGGAGATCAAGAAAACCCAAACTAGTTTCACTGCTTAACATTTGGTCCTCAAGGTTAGATGGTAAAGAGGACAGTGAGGTATCAGTGTTAATCAGAACTTTAAAGTATTTTTGTAACTACAACTGTTATTAATAATAACTAAATACTATAATTATGTATTAATATTTATTAATCTCCTGAGGAAAATTATTGTTTGAAAGTCTACAAATAGGTCTGCCAGTAGACTATATGCTGTATAAAATGGCTTGCCAAGTAGCCGCAGCTCTATGGGAAAAAAATGTTAGTCTTTTTATGTGATGAAATTAATGCTTCTGGTTTGGGCCACTGGGCTTATATTTAGGAGGTGACTCACAGACTTAGTTTTCTATATTCTTTTTTTTCATCAATACATACTTAAACTACATTTTTATCTTTGTATTTCTAAAGCTGATACTGTTTTTTTGTAGTTTGTTGTTGAATCTTGGGTTAATTTTGTGAGATTACTCATCCAATATCCAGGTTACAAAATTTTGTCATTCAAACCCAAGATATTTGAACAAAAGGTAATGGTCAACTTTCTCGAAGTAAGCAGGTAGTAGCCTGAATTTCATTTCTAGAAACAGACAAAACACATAAAATAAAATATTACCAGTAATGCATTAAATATATGCCTTAATTATTATTAATAAAAAGTTCTGGCTGTTGGGTCTTTTCTTAATCTGGTCATGGTGATCAAGCTTGAAACCTCTTTGACAAGAGAAACTGGAACCAATAGGCTGGTTTTCTTATTCACCTTTCTCTGTATGCATGATGGTTTTTTTATGTTTTGCTCCCATCATCTGCTCCTACTATTGTTTATCTTCTTTTTGGTTTTGCCAGTCATCCTTCTTTGTTTCCAACAGGAAGTTCTGCTTGTGAGCAGTCCCTGGTCCCTTATCTGCTGCACTTCCTACCAACTTTTTGTTACTTGGATGTAGAACTGCACCAAGCCCCTGGGGCGGTCATCTTGCTCACACATTTATGTAACATGGTTAAAAATTGTGCCTGGTTATTTCATGATAGTGTAACAAAACAGTTATATACTGTTTTCAGATGCATAGTTTGTGAATGCTTCATGAACTAAAGGTTCAAGGCAAAGTAATGTTATTATCTACATCCTAATTAGAGTGGGTTTGATTTATAGATATCACAGGACTCTGATTTGGCTGCAGTGGTTTCAATCACATTTAGGAATTCAAGAGATCTCAAATGCACATCAGTTCCTTCAGTTTTAAGAAATAGCCTTCTGGGCAGAATACAGAAACCCAAGGTATTTGCTTTAAATGAGAAAGTTTTCAGTGAGTTCAGATACATTATTAAACACTCTATGAGAATTTGTTTGGTAGATGGACATTGTTCACTGAAGCTCCAGGAAGCTGATTTTCGTATGTTATGCTATTCACAGAACTACTTGCTTGATCTGTTATCATTATGGCATTTGGGGATTTTTTCCCCTTATTTTAGGGACTGCTGCAAAGGAACACAAGTTTTTATTGAGATTTCTACAGTGATATTTTGTTCTCTTTTCAAAACACTAAAATTTAATCTAAAATTCAACATCATGCCTTTGTAGTCCACATCATATTATGTATGATACTATCAAATGACATTGGTTAACAGGGCAACTGTCGACATAGTTTTTTCTTCTGAACTTTCCTGTGGGTTTTTCAAGTACTCATTAAAATCATGCTTTCATATATATGTTTTGTTGCTTCTCTTTGCTTCTATTTGCAGCTAGTTTCTGAAATGAGTTCCTAACATGAGTTCTCATGTGCATTTTACATAGAAACTATTTTAATTATTAATTTACTATATTTCCAGTGTCTTCATATTCACTACTTTTTGTCTGTGAGAAATGTCTAATCTATTACAGAACCTTACCTCCTGTCTATTTGATTTCGTCTGTACTGTTTAGAAGGACTTTTTATACACCAGTTTTCTAAAGTAAAAACAAAGAACTGTGGACACATGATACCTGACAAAAGAGGGAAAAAACATCCTTGGGTTTTCCAGATAAAAAAAAAGGAACATGATTTGGGAAGAAGGACAATCACCAACAAGAAGCAATGAATAAGAGGCTGCCAAAGGAACTGGAGGTTACCACATTTTGTGAGACACAAGAGATTCACCTGAAAGTGCTGAAAGAATAGTGATTTGATTACAAGATCACTATCACCTGTAAAAAGTCATGGTGTTTGGAAGACGTATGTGACAACTGGCAAAAAAATAATCCAACATGCAGCCTTGGTTTATCCAGGGAACTAAAGTTTAGCCAGTCCCCCTTTTCCACTGAAAAGGCCATGGAAAATAAAGTATTTCCATACACATGCAAGATGGGAAGCTAATAAGACAGTAGCACTCTTTTACACTGTTAGAATCACACTTAACCAGTATGCTTGCCTCCTGTGATTAAATGTCCAGCTTCATTGACAAGAGGATGGAACATACCTTTATCTGTATTAATACTACTGACACTGTTCTGCACAGCATTCAATTTTGGAATCACAGGATGGATGGATGGATGTGTTGTTAGCTGAACTGAAAACTGTCTGGACCCCTGTCTCTAAAAGGCAAATAATCAGTGGCTTGAAAGTCATTATCAAACCAAGTGCATTGGCATCATGGCTGATATCATGCATTAACTTTATCAGCTGCAGGGGTGTTAAGACAGAATGCATCCTACCTATAATACTAGTTCAAGAGCAGTGGTTCGGCATGTCAAATGGTAACACTTCAGTTCAGAGGGATCTTGAGCAGCCTGAGGACTGAGACAGAGAGAGAACCAGACCACATCAGAAAATTCCTGATATTGAAGAGGAAAGTAAGAAATCTCCAGAATAGGAATATACATCAGGGTGGGTTGGAAACTGACTGCCTAAGTCCTGCTGAAAAAGACCAGTGGATCACAATGGATGCCAAGTCCTACATGGTTAATAAAGCAGAAGACAGATTGATCTACAGTAGGAGGAGTGCAACCAACAGATTTAAGGAAGTTATAATCCTTCTCTATGTGGCAGGGTCTCACCTGGAATATTTTGCCCAGTTTTGTGCACCGCACAGATCTAAAATAGGACACTACAATGAAAAGAGGGTTCAATAGATGCTCTTAAGGTCAAATGTCCTCAAAAGAGGTTTAGAAGAAGATGGACTAGTTTAACCTGTTGAAGAAGAGAACACTGAATCTCCAAATAATTGAGAGATGTTATAAAGGTGATGGAACAGAACTGTATTAGACAGTGGTAGGTGATATAAAAGGTACTATGGCCACAAGTTTTATCTTGGAATTTTTAGTCTGAACATTAATGATATAGTATACTTCACATTTGCTAGTAGCCATGATTAATGATTATGATAGTAGCTGTATTTACCATATGGGAACAATTATGAGGTCTTGAAGCTTGGTTGAGCAAGACTTTGATTTCCATTCTAAACAATCTTATTACAGGTTAAATTATTTATACAAATAGATTAACAAGATTATTTCCCCCTGTAACTATAAGGATACGAAATAGAAATATTCCTTCTGTACAATCTAGATGAACAAATGATTCAGCAGCATTCGAGCTGCAATTCATTAATTTCATCTTAGTTAATTTCAAAGGTCCCTTAGGTACTGATGTCCACAGTTCAGTAGGTGTTTTTTTTATCCTAGTGTAACGGATCCAGGGTTCCACTCCTCCAAGTTTCACAACAGTGTTCACTGTTAGCAACACTTGATAGGGTTCTTTCCAATTTTATTCAAGGGGATCCTTGCATGTCTGTAGGTAGACCTGATCTTCAGGACAGAAAGAGTGAACTGGGAAATCAAGGGAAAAAAAATCTTGACCACAGTACTGTAGCACTGGAAAAGAGTATTCAGAAAGCTGTGCAATCTTCTCCATGGAAACTTTCAAGATAATGGCCTGTTCGATGTTAAATTCTAAATTTTAAATGAATGAAAGTCTATATTTACTTTCAGTCTACTTTAAAAAACTTAGTTCAATGCTAGCATAGAATGGGCAGTTTTACTTAATATTAAAAACTTTTGTGAAACCAAGGAAATGTGTCTTGCCAAATTCCGAGCATATGTGATGCATATCACACTATATGGTTAACATGAAACAAACAGGATAATACTATTTATAGACTGATATTGTTCATCCAAGATATTGAAACTCCTGTTACACAAAGAAAAGGCCCAGATGGAATGAATTATTTCTCAAGACAGACTATAAAAACTTGCAATACATTCTTCTTGAAATTTTAAATACTTAAAAAATAGGATCTTCATGTTAAGAAATTTTATGATATATTCAAAGTACAATATCCAGCAGCATATTTTATCAAAAAAGTCAAATTTTTAAGCTAAACCAGCTCTGATATTTTTTACTTTGGTTATGATCACCTTCCAGAAATTCTAAAAACAGGACTCCAACTGTGGTCTTCCTGAGGCTGACAAGTGAGTTTATGTATGCCAGATGTTGAAATAACATTACCATTCCAATGATGAGAGCTGGGACAGGCACGAAGTTTTTTCAGTAAAAGTTTTTTCTGACTACCTTTTCAGAATCTTCAGTTCAGTAACAAATATGCTGTTCAACAAAACACTAACACAAGTAGCCATAGATGAAGGCATTATTAAATAAAGGCATTATCAAATAAAAATTCACCTGCCTGCTGTTTGTCTGTTTTCTTTCAAGGTTTCCCTTGATATAGGTGAACTTACATATGCATATTTCCTATTTCCTTCTTTTCATTTTCTGCTGTCAAAACCATCTAATACAAAGTACTTACCACATATAAATAGAATAATAATAATAAAAAAATATTGGCAATACTGTGTAAAGATATTTATATAGGCAACAAGATATAAAAATGTCTTTCAATAAAACACTGATTCATTGTCTGCTTGGTATTGCCCAAAAATATCAATGAATCTGCATAGAACTACCATCACCTGCATCATGTTTAATTCAGTCCAAGATCAAATAAGGGACTATATATTTTGCTGTGGAAGTCAAAATAATAAACAAGACCAGAACTAGGGTGTCTAGTTCTGTCCTGTGCTTTATCCTTCTATCACACATAACCTGCAACACTGATACTTCAGGTTGTTTTGGTTTTTTAATTTGAAATTTCCAGAAATACTGGTTAATGTACATAGTCTCTAAGTTCTCATTTCTGTTACTGCTAAAGGTATAAAGTAAGCGTACATTGTGCAATTTACAAAATTGGAGTATGAAGGTTTTAGCTTAGCAATTTAAACTGTAGCGTTATTGTAGTGCTACTGTCCCCAGGAGGTCTGGACCACTTTATCTTGTTTCTAAAATGAGAATATGCTGACACATTTTTATTATTAGATCAAAGGAGTAGGGCATTACACAAAGCAAGTTGCAAACGAAATATCAAAATTAGCTGGAGTATACACATTCATTCTAATAAATTATCATTCTGTTTTTCAGAAATAAGGAGAAGAAAAGGAAAAAAGAGACAGAGGGACTGACATTAATACATTGAAATGTGACTTAAAGTATGTTCACAGTTGACTGGAATGAGTGAAACATAGATTTTATAATTAGAATGTCTTTTGAAAATGTCTACTTGATATTTAGAGCACTTTTCAAAAAACAATGCTTAACTCACATTTGCTTTATTTGGAAACAAGCTACATTTAAATTGTTATTTTATGTTGAAATATGTATGTTTCATAACTAAGAACTGCCACTTACTAAAAAAAATAATAGAAAGAAAAACAGAAAGAAATCCAGGTTTACTAAATTATTATACTAGTTTTCACTTCTTAAGGCTGATGAAAAAGTCCTTTTGAGTCTGTGGGTTGCTTTCTTTTGGGTAATGTGATACAAAGTCAATTGGGAGCAGATAATCTGATTAACGCTTATTACTATTGTCATAGGCTGTGACACATCATATTAACTCTTTGTTAGTAAGCAGCAAGAAAATATTTGTGAGATCAACCAGTGTCAATAGAAGTTATATCAGTTTTCATATATTCACAAGCAAAACCTTCTCTGCCTTTACGACATAATGTCAAAGATCATGATTTTTGGATCTTTTTGATCCTTTAGAACATGATCTTAAGACTTAAGTGGGATCATACTGAGGGAAGAAAGGACTCAGTAAATGGCTTTCTTGGTTCTCTTGATTATAATGATCTACAACTTACATGAGATGATTTTATTGATCCCTAGGAAGAAAATACATGTATCCCATAGAAGAGACTTTTTCACCTCTTCTAGAGATCAACCTGTAAAACCTGATCTGAGTTGGAAAAAAAAAAAATGAAAAAACAAACCCAACAAAACATTACAGCTGACTATTTCTACTATTTCATGGTTATCAAAGTACTTCCATAATGAATAGTTTTATATAAATTATAAAACTGTTGCAATTTCCTTAACCACAGAATGGCATTTTAATTATCATGGATTACATTTTAGCATCACAGTAAGAGAATGCACCCACATAAAGGAGACAGCTCAAAATATGTTTTATGTTATATATATGTGTTAGCCAAGGTTGAGTCCTGTGGCCTAGATAAAAGGATGAGTCCAATAGAAGGAGGCAAAAAGAAGCTCTAAAAGTGACAAAAGATTATCAACGCCTGGAGTAGAACCAAGTAATGAGCTGGGCCGCAAAAGCAGTTTTTATTTCATCAAATGCAAAAAAAAAAAGAAAAAAAAAAAAAGAAAAAAAAAAAAAGAAAAAAAAAAAAAGAAAAAAAAAAAAAAGAAAGAACTCCTTTCTGAAAATCTGTCATAGCAATTTACAGATTCTTTATAGGTTTAATTGACATTTTCCAAATAAGTACTGTTAGCAGCACTTCAATCCATAGTATTTTGGTCTGTACGGTTCCAGCCCAAAGAGATAAGAATAAAATGCTGTGTTCCTGAGCAAGGGGAGGAAGAGGAAGGGTGGAGCGGGAATAGGAAGACATGCATGTGAGCAGGTCTGTAGTGGCACCCACCTCTATGTAAGATAAAGTCATTGCTAATGAATATAATTTGTGTATGGAAGGAAGAACGGAGTTCACATATTCTATTTAACTATGCAGTGGATTTCTGGGTAAAACTTGCCAGGTTTCAAAACCACTCTAAGTGCACCTAAGTGAGTAAATGATGGTTCCAAGATTCATTAAAGACTTATACTGTCATTCTGCATATGACTATCCAGAACAACCTTGAAAGATTCATAAACCACAAACAAGGTGGAATGAACCTCAAGGAAAGAAACGTTCCCTCTAAGGAAAAAACTGGGTGTAATTCAAAAAAACCTTGATTATACAGAAAGGGCAGAGCATAAATTAAAGATCCCCAGGCGCAGCTCCAACTTGCAGCCAAAACCACGTTTTGTTGCTTTACTCTGTTGGCTAGTTTCTAATTGCACACTGCAATGAAAATCGTTTATAACTAGAAAGGTCCCATAACAACATGGCAAAGACATGAGGACTGCAACATAATATTAGAGAACGCTTACCCTGTGGGTGATCACTAGTAACTGAGGAAGATAATAACTGCTCAGCTACTCTGAAATAATTTACTCATAAAAGAATCTTCATTAAAATAACATTAAGGAGTATTTTCAATGTGTCGTGCAGGGACTTAGCTGCATGATTCCTTTTAATATTAATGGGAATTGCGTGGCTAAACCCACACACACTGCAATGAAAATCTGCACTTACGGTTTTAACAAAAATCCATAAAAGGAAACAAATCCAGGTGAAGGCTTCATTCTGTTGCACCCTATTATTGCTAATAATACAGTATGTAAGAATAGTGCATAACAGTTGTAATGTCTGTAATAAACATGTTGCTGCACCTAAGCTCTTAATAAAAGAAATTAAGGAGAGAAGGGAAGGCTTACTTCTGTGGTAAAGCAGTGATTAAAAAGAAAGCGCAAATGTGGATAGAAATTTAGAATTCTGCAATCTGAATTGGTCATGTAATAGGCTGCAGTACAAATGTGTTGGTGGGCTATAAAATAATTATTGAGTGTTCCAAAGGAGAAGAAGTTGAAAATCTCAATAGCAAGAGAAATTGTGACATTTGGTGGAAAAAGCCCTTCTGGTCAGACGGAAATTAGAAACACCGTCCTTTAATGAGAATTTTCATGTAACCCTTGGAGGCCATCTAGAAGCTGACTCAAAAAACATGGGACCCATGACAATGACAGTGTGTTTTTATTCTTCTCAGTTATGCTACCCTAGACTGGCATAAAGACGCCTAATTAGGCCAGTGTGATACAGAATTCTCATTGCAAAGCTAGAAAATAATTTGGTTTAAAAAAAAAAAAAAGGGTATGCAGTGACAACAAAGAAAGAGCCATATCTGAACTTCAGCTAGACCAATAATGTACAGATTGGTAAACAAGGAGAGGAAAAAGAAGCAGGTCCCATAAAGACAAATTTTTAATCCATTTAGCTGGCAAACTGGCACTTTCATCCTCACAGTGTAGATCAGGGATATTTGTTCTCCACTTTCATTTCACCTTGTACCTTCATGTTTTGTTCTGTGAGCAGAGGTGTTGGAGTTTTTTGAGTGGATGTGAGAAAGATTGTGTTGAGGCTGAAAAATTTCAGTAAATGTCAACTGTTTATAACAAGAATGCCCTAAGACAGTATTGGGATCCAGTTTTATCAGATTAAGAATACCCTTAATTGGAGTAATTGTAATTTGAAAACATGAAAATGATAAAGCAAAAGATTTTCAATTATAATCACACTCGTAAGAACCCCTCTATTACCAGGAGGCAATAATGTGAAGAGGAAGTGCTGCATATAAAACTTTTACTATACCTTTTATTTTTTCAGTGTTATGAGAGTTTAACATTACTTTTAAATGATTGACAGAATAAACGTTCCATTTTAATTGGCACTTCTGTGATTTATCACTATATCATATTGGGAACAGCCCATTAGGCCATTTGTAAGTGAATAGCAGGGTACTGTATATCTGACAATACTTGAAGACTTCTATTGAAGGCTTCTATTAAGAAGAAACACCTACTAAGAGAGTTCATGTCCCCGTTTGATCTAACTACTGAATTGGACTGAATTGTATCCTTCTCTCCTGAGCAGAAATATAATCCTTGCCATCCCAGCAGTCCCTGGTGTTATCACACTGCCATGTTTTCCTGTTATGCAAGTGCACGAACAATACGATTTCAGTTTCTAAACTGAGAAGATCAGGAAGCCTAATCCCACTGAAAGCAATTGTCTTGATCATCTCAGCTTGTTACTTCCACCCTAAACAGAACAGTCTTTTCAGTCCTCACCATTACCATAATGTCTGAGGTTAAAAAAGAAGCCATATCAAACCTTGGGTTTAGATCAAGGGTGGAGCTTCCTGGTACTGAGGTTTAAAAATGTATTAAGCTGCCACCACCAACCCTCATACAGAATGTATTTCATTGTAAAAACTTTTCAGTCAGACCCTGAAGAGTCAACAACCAAGCGGAGCCTCTAGATATTGGTTCCAAACCCTATCCCTCTTCTCAGTTTAGTGTTATTTATTATTCCGTATTGAGGTGCTAAAGGCTAATGGTTCTCAGCAGCATCTGAATGACTCCATTTTAAAGAGCCACATTGTTCAAAACCTTTCTGATCTGCATCAGAGTTACTGTTATTTCAGGATTTTGTGGTTCTAATTTTAGAAAAGCAATTAATCTTGACACATTGTGATACATGCAGTCTTACCTTAGTATTTTGATCTGGCCTAAATTATTTCTTTTCAACTCCTACATTGCATATTGCATGTTTTACATTGGCAGCTGTTACTCCATGTACCATCTGGCTTTATCAACACCTAGCTACACAGATGTGCTGTTGCTGTGCAAATGTTAAAGATCAGCTTAACCTTTCCTATTTCTAAAAATCATCATCATCATAATAATGCCTTGAAACATGTCAACATCTAATATTTACTCTAATTTGTTTCAAGTGAGTTTTTGTAGGCTTTTCTTGTTCTAAAAATTGTGGTTTTTTTTTTTTTTTGGGGGGGGGGGGAAGCTAAGGATAAAATTCCCACCTAAAATCCAAAATTATATATTGCATATTTAGAAATTACATAAACTGCAAACTGATTCAATACCAGAAAGAAATTCTAAAACTACTTAAAATACTGATGATAGTAATTCTATGTTCTGGAGCATTTCAAGGTTCTTTTCTAGATGCTTATTTTTGGTTTAGTGCCAGTAAGTTATTCTGTCAATAATCTGAGTTTTAATAAAAAATAAATACCACAAATGAAGTCTTGCCAAAAAAGTTAATATCATCTTTTAATAGAATGGATTCAAGCTACTGCAGTTTTTTCAAAAAATATTTCTCATCTCTGTGTATGAACATGTTTATATATACATGTAATATCTAGAAAGATTAGATTGAAGGTAGCTTTATCATAAATACCTGGTCAAGAAATGGAAAAAATTCTTACGTGTTAGGTGTATGTGTACACATTTTAGTAGTGACATACCCATGATACCAATATATGGATACTACACACAGTCTTTTTATCACACTCAGTTTTCAAACTCAGTTACAACAAAACAAAACGCGTAGGAATCTCCTAAAATAAGAGGTATGGATTAAAATTTATTTTAAATCATTGTAAATAACTAAAGCATGTTTAGAGTCCTGAAGAGTCTGACCTCTGCTAGTCCTATAGTAAAAATGAAGAATATTGAGATGGACACATCTAATATAAATTTGTAACTTTCCTTAAAAAAAAAAAAAAAAAAAAAAAAGACAAATTTTTCACAGTAAGCATTTTAGTTATATTCAGATTTATGAAAATGTAAAGGTCTTTTCAGGTATTTGCAACTCTGTAGTCTCAAGCTTTAAAAAAGTATTTATATAAATACACAGGAAAACACACATACAAGTATACTGGATGCACTTGCCTATACCTGTATTTATACCCAAATAGGGTGTCTATAGATTACATGTCCCTTTATAGGCTTTTGGCAGTGACAAAATTATGGTATGATACTTTACCCATTGAGTATCACATCCAAGGCTCTCCATTCCACTCCTAGCAATGTAAAACTATAACAGTTGTGGATGCATTAGAGAAAAACACTATAGATTAACCTACAGCATATAATTCTGATACTATTCAATGACAATTTATCTGAATTTGAAGAGTTAAGAGCAAACCATAAGGATATTTTTTCATCTGAACCCAAACGTGAACAGCAGATCTGACTTCTAATTTCAAGCCACAACATGGCTCATAACACTGTTTTATTTTTCCACACTCCATCCACTTAAAACATGTGTATGCATGCATGCACACACACAGATTTTGTCTAAAAACACTGTATAAGTGACAGCTTTCCCAAAGACACATAAATCTTGAACTAAAATATTTGTACATGCACTCTTTTCTACACATTTTGATCATTTCTACATGTTGTCTCCCCATTAGTTTTAATGTGGAGAGCAAAGAATATGGTCAGTGACATATTTCTCCATTGCTGAGGAATACTACTGGACAAACCTAATGGAGGTGGACTTGCCACATCTGTGCCTCTAACAACTGCAAAAAGCAAGAAAGCATGTTTCAGGACAAAGTACATGCAGAAAGATAAAAATAAAGCTGTAGTAAAACAAGTATCCAACACTCCAATGTAATCAAATGTACATCAATCCAGTCCAAGCCAATCTTAAAGGTAGATATTATTTATGTAGAAGAATTCTCTATGCTTAAATTCTTCTAAAAATTATTTAAATAATAAATAAAGACTGACCAAGCTCAAGTAGTTATCTTTATGTTGCAATGTACCTGGCGATAATGGATCTTCTGTTGTAGAATTTTTATCTTGAGTTATAGAAGAGGGAGCAGATTCTACATAACCAGGACAAAGTACAAAAACAGATACCCAGTGCCTTGTCTAAGCTTTCCCCTTTCATTTTTTTTTTTCCCTTGGTTTTGGTTTATGTTTTGGTTTTATTTTATTTCCCACTCTGTTTTATTCTCTTCTATTCTACTTTGTAATCTTACTTCATTTCAGGTTTTCATTTTAATAATTGTCAAAATTGATAGAGTCTAGAAAAAAATCTTTATCTAAATGAAATACCTCTTCTAAAGGTATACATTTCTAGCCAGCATGTGTAAAGATGTAAATATGTGACTACATGCACACACTGACATACACACAAATATACTGCTTGAAGTTTAACATTAATTGATTTAAATATGCAAAAAAATCAATGGTACAGCTACTATATTATAGTATTCGACAATGTATTTCATAATACAGGGTTTCCAACTGCAAGGGCCACTGTCAGCCTTAATTGTTATGTGTTGTGTTACTCAATTCCCCTCTTCTTTCATTTAGGAGATAGAGAAGATGAAACAGTGTAGTACAGAGGAGGAGATAAATAGACACCTAATAGATAAAGTTTGAGTTAAGTCATAAAGTTATTATTTTAGCAGATTTAAGTTAACATTGCCTCAATCCATAAAGCTCTTATGATGGCCCAAAAAAAGCAGTTTTGCTTTCATGCATTCATCTTATCCACTGCTGACTTTCAGCTCAGCCTAAGTTCCCTTCCATTCTTCCAGCAATTTGATTCACCAGTGGGCTCTGCTGTCCAGTTTCTCAAATTTCTGATTTTCTCTCTTTTATGTGCCAGTCACAGTACTACTTCTGCATTTGCTCACTCCACCCTTCCACACAGACACAACTTCTAGGCCTCTTACTGCAGAGAAGTGAATAACGAGACATAGAGGCACTGTTTATTTTCGTAGAAAGTCTTTTTCTTTCTCACACCCATCTTTCCCAGGAAATTAATACCAGCCTGACAGAAGAACATGTTATAAAGAGGTACAGGGCAAGTAGGTTTTTATTCTCCAGGAAAAACTAAAAATCTCCAGAAACCTCCGTAATGTATAAAATTATAATACCTAACCTGTTACACTGGCAACCTCTCATACTTAAACCATTGAATTCCCAGTGAAAAATGAATATCTTGATTGTAATCTTGTTTATGTTTGTCAACATTATATATATATATATATAAAACCCATAAATTTTTCACATATAGTTTCTTTTGTACAGTGTTCAGTCTCTTGCTCAAGTGGAAACAAAAATGACACTCTAAGTATTTCTGAAATACATCATTTGAATCTGAGGGACCATGTATCTTGTCACAGGAGTTCTGTAGAATGATAAGAGAGTCAGCAATCAATATTCCTGGGAATAGACAGAGGAGAAGATTAGAAACTGGAGGAAAGTTTGTGAATAAATAGTATCAGCATGAACAGAAATAAATGTAAAATGAAGGTTGGGAAAGAGTGAAGGAGAATGCTCCACAGAAGGAATAAGGTATTCCACTGCAAATATAGAATAAGAAATCAGAGGGAAAGGATTACTAATGAATAGGAAAAAGAGAAAAAATGTAGTCCATGGAAAAGCACAACTTTAAAATAATAGAGCACTGTATTACTTAATAGGTAAAATATATCTTTGCAGATAAAGAAGACATAGCTAGTTCTAGCAGATAGAATTTTATCTAATTTTCTTACTTGGAGGTTTGCTCACTAGCCATATGCTAAAATATGATTGCAAGAAGTCTGTGCATTTAGTATGGAAGGCAACTGAGCATGGAAACAACATTACACCAATTGGGAAGAAGCTGAAATTTGCAAAGGATGTTTTAAATCTACCCATTCCTACTATTCTGCATTATAGCTTAAGTCCATTTTACAGTATTTACTATTATTTTGTATTTCCTACTTTCTTATTTCCTTTTTTTTCCCTGAAAAGGTATGAAGCAGTTTTAGTTCTTCATTCTTGAAAACAGTGAAAGAACCTCAGTTGTCACTAATATTGTTTGCATTGCAGGACAACCGAGAGATCCCTAACACTGTACATGATAATATATAGATTCAAAAGCATAATCACAACCAAAACATGAGAAAAAAAAACAATTAAACGATGCAAATAAATAAGGGCAAAAATCAAAGTGTAGAAACAAAAAAATTCCCCCAAGAATGTTCCAACAAAAAAGTTCCAACAGTTTTTAGGTAGGCCAGAAGAATGGCAACAATATTTGCCAGTGACCTCAAGAATCATTGACACGGACAGTGTGTAAGTGGAAGAAAATTTTTAAATTCATATTTCTTATGCCAAATTCTGCATTGATATTTGAATATATTCTATTGAGTAAAGCTGTTGTATAAGATCCCTACAGCATACAGCAGAATGCAGAGCAGAATAATTCAGTGCTGCAGTTTAGTAAAAGCTATCTTAAAAAAGCCATCTATCTTAAACTTATTTTGTGTCATTCACTGTTAGTTTTTTGTATCTAAGTTGTAGAAAACAGCACTTACTGCATGTTTTAGAACTGTGGGAATAGTTAAAATTAATACAATTCCTTCAGAAAAAAAATTATTGTGATTTTTGCACTCACTGTAAGTACATCTCAGTATTACATTTACTCAAGAACACATGCAGCTTTATATAAGAACATACAGATAACCAACACACTGTTGTATTTGGAGCTAATCACAGGTTGATTATAGGACAGAAACTGTTCTGTTGAACTCTACTATGGCCACTTACAGGACTTCTACAGTACACCTGATGTGTGTGCTTCTACAGTGCTGCATTCCATGGGGAAGTTATTTCTCAACATCACCTGCTACATATATAGCGTATCTGTATGTATCATACATCAAGATTAATTAACCTTTCCCAAGGGTCACATTCCTGATTGTGTATGCCAAGATGAAAAGAAAGGGTGTACTGTTTTGATCAAGAAGAGATTAAAATAGTGGGGAGTTTTCGGTCAGTTGGTTTGTTGGTTGCTGGTTCTTTTGTGCTGGTTTGGTTTGGGGATTTTTGTTTGTTTATTTTTTTTTCAGGGCTGAACATTAACTATATGAGACCTTAACTTTGAAAGCTTAACTTGCTACAAAGCATCAGTTGTCCATATTTCTGCAGTTTCTAATACTAAAAAATTTGCAAATCAAATGGAGCAAAATCTGTAGAGCTGTAGTAAGAGAACAGGATGGCAATCTGCTCTAGTCAAGGCCTGTTTTCTTTAGAAGCTGGGTCAGCTTTTGGTTGCAAAACTGCTTCTTGGCATTTGTAAGTGCATTGAGTGAGACCTTGGAGTTCACTTCTTCTGAAGTGAAAGGTTTTTTTTCTGAAGACATTTCTACAGTATACTTAAAGGAAAATACGTATCTATAATATAGCACTGAAGAACAGATAAAACAAATTTACAATATATAATTTTTTAGAAATACCTTTGTGTGCCTACCTCCACTATCAATTACATTTGATCTTAGTATTTCAGAATGATATTTTCTCAGTTCCTACTTTGCAAGACTTGTATATTGCACAGAAAATTGAAAGAAAATAGTTCAGCAGTTGCAGCTAAGCAACAGTGTTCTGACACTGACTACAACAATGGATGTTTCAGATGGACTATTTTGTATACCCCTTTAAATAAAATTCTGTGCTGAGGAAAAGGACACAGATGTTTATGGCCTTTGTCACATCCTATTACTGCCTCAGGTCTCATTTCTTCCTCAAAAAACCACAGTAAGCACTAAAAGCACGGATACCTCAGACTTCAACATGTGAAATCCTCCTGCTTAACGATACTGCTCAGGTTACCTGCTAGGAAGGAAAAAAAAAAAAAAAAAAGCAAATATTGGGTACACTAATATATCAACATGCCATTTCATATTTGTTTCTACATCTGTCCTTGAGAAACACAAACTTGAATGAAGATGGGAGATTACAACAGTCTTGATTGGGAGGGTTTTTTGTTTGGGTTTTGTGGGCTTTTTTCCCTGTGTTTCTCCTGATTTTTATTTATTCAATGCCACAGGGAGACATTTAAGAGACCAAAATGATGTAAGATCCTTAATCTGCAAAGTAATTCAGTTATTGGATAGTGGAAACACCATAGTAAAACCAGATTACTTTTCTATTTCTGCCACCATATTTGACTCCCTGAGGCCAAAGATACTCACAAGAAACAACATGACCACCATTATATTCAAGTTTACCCAGAAGTAAATCCCAGTGAAAATAATATTTTATTTGTTCAAATTTAAACACAAAACCTAAAGTATGTCTACCCTGGGAACTTTGCACTGCCACTGTTAATTAGAAATACAGTATTGGCACCACTGTAGAACTAAGGAAGTGGACCATTTTCCTCTTGCCCACTTAAAAAGAAAAGCAAACCAAAACCAAAACCAAAACCAAACCACCACCACCAAAACTCCCAAACAAACAAACAAACAAAAAAACCCACAAATGCCCAGTGATAAGCAGGTACACAGGTATTCATATTTCTCCTTCCTAATCCAGCAACCAGTGATGAAATCAGAGAAGGCCATGTTCAGCACCAAATCTTTTATAAGGGGAGAATAAATATAGGGATCTGTGAGTTTTTAAAGATGAATTTGACAGTCTTTTTAGTAATTGTGCATAGGAATAATTCTTTAGAAACCAGTTCAGATGTTGTCAGGAATCAGAAAGCATTCTGACTGGGAAATGAATTTGATACTTTATCAGTATCACCATTCTATCACATACCAGGCAGAGTAACATTGACAATATTCACCAATCAGTACTGAAGTATCCCTATACAGATCTTCATAATAAGGCACTTATAAGCCACTGTCAGTAGGAAAAAAACAAACAAGAAAACCAAACAACCCAACCAAGAAACCATTCTTCTGTTGCTTTTCATCTTCCTGTAGACAATACATTCTGAACACTAGTGTAGCCTAGTAGGTGTTATAATACTCCCATTCTAAACATTATCTTATTTGCTTTGATGGAGATTTACTGAAATCCAAATGAATCGATGGACAAAGAAGATTTCATTTTTTCTGGGCAAAGATACTGAGAAATTTGCAACAAAAATAAATTAAAATTTTCCAAAATTGTATATGCAATGAGAAGTATGCACCTTTCTTCCCAGCAGCAACATTGTAAAGAAAGTTTGTAAATAGTTTTACAGTCACTTGAGACAGACCATGAGAATTGTATTGGAAAGCTTAAATAGGTTTTGTAGTTTGTATATCTTGACCCACTATTTTAAAGCATTAAAGAAAGGAATGGGAAAAGGGGAAGGGAGAGTAAAAGATATAATATTAATATGGAAAAAAATACTCATAAAAGACTGAAGAGAAAAATTTATGGGATCAGAAAGTAAAGAAAGAAAAAAGATAGCTGAGGAAACAAGATGAAATATCACACAGAATCACAGAATAATTCAGGTTAGAAAAGATCATTGGGATCATCGAGTCCAACCATCAGGCCTACTCTACAAAGTTCTCCCCTACACCATATCCCCCAGCATCTCATCTAAACGACCCTTAAACACATCCAGGGATGGTGACTTCACCACCTCCCTGGGCAGCCTATTCCACTGTCTCACCACTCTTTCTGTGAAAATTTTTTTCCTAATGTCCAGTCTAAACCTCCCCTGTTGCATTTTAAAACCATTCCCTCTTGTTCTGTCACTAATCACCTGTGAGAAGAGACCAGCACCAACATCTCTACAATGTCCTTTCAGGTAGTTGTAGAGAGTGATGAGGTCTCCCCTTAGCATTCTTTTCTTCAGACTGAACAGTCCCAGCTCCTTCAATCGCTCCTCACGGGATTTGTTCTCCAGGCCCTTCACCAGCTCCGTTGCCCTCCTCTGCACTCGCTCTAGCACCTCAATATCTCTCTCATGTTGAGGTGCCCAAAACTGGACACAATACTCCAGGTGTGGCCTCACCAGTGCAGAGTACAGGGGGACTATCACCTCCCTACTTCTGCTGGTCACACTATTTCTAATACAAGCCAGGGTGCCGTTGGCTTTCTTGGCCACCCGGGCACACTGCCAGCTCAAGTTCAATTGCTTGTCAGTTAGAACCCCCAGATCTTTTTCTTCCACACAGCTCTCCTGCCACACCTCCCCAAGCCTTTAGCTATGCATGGGGTTGTTGTGGCCCAAGTGCAGGATCTGGCACTTGGCATTGTTGAAGCTCATCCCGTTAACGTTGGCCCACCGATCCAATCTGAGATCCAAGTCTCTCTGTAGAGCCTCCCTATCTTCATGCAGATCGACACTCCCACTTAACTTGGTGTTATCTGCGAATTTACTGATAATACACTCTATGTCATTATGAAGATCATCAATAAAGATGTTAAACAGAAATGGTCCCAACACCGAGCCCTGAGGAACACCACTTGTGACCGGCAGCCAGCTGGATTTAGCTCCATTGACCACCACTCTCTGGGACTGTCCATCCAGCCAGTGCTTGATCCAGCAGACCGTTCGCTCATCCAGGCCATGGGCAGCCAGTTTTTCTATGGGAATTCTATGGGGAACTGTGTTGAATGCTTTCCAAAAATCCAGGTAGACAATATCCACAGCTTTTCCCTCGTCCAATAGTTGGGTCATTTTGTCATAGAAGGAGATCAGGTTTGTCAGGCAGGACCTGCCTTTCATAAACTCATGCTGACTAGGCCTGATCCCCTATGTCATTTAGCTCTTAAAAAAGCATGGGATGAAGTCTCTCTATATCATGTCTAGTCTGACTTCATATGTTACTTTTAAAATGAAGTTCATATCATTTTTCTAACACTTTGACTACTACATTTGAAAGAGAAGAACAGAGAACAAACTTTTTTTTCCCTGCAGTGCAAACATGTATCACAAATCTTCACCCTCTTGTGCCCTTTCTCTTTGTCATACTTTATAACACTTTAATTCTGTTCTATTAAAATCAAAATCCTAAACTGTGATTCTTTTGTTTTCTCTTATTGTCTTTCTTGTTTTCCCTTAAGGGAAAACCCAAACCATACTGGATCTTAACAGAGAGTTTATATACTGATCTAAGTTTTCTAAAATACCCTGTGTTGTCTTGTGCAGCTCTATCTTTGTAACATTCTCCAACAATTTTTGCAGGAAGCTTTGGCACTGAAACACAAGGATCAGTTTTCAGAATCACAGAATCATCTAGGTTGGAAAAGACCTTGAAGATCATCTAGTCCAACCATTAACTTAACACTGACTATTCTCAACTACACCATAGTCCTAAGTGCTATGTCAACCTGACTCTTAAAACACCTCCAGGGATGGGGACTCCACTACAGCCCTGGGCAGCCCATTCCAATGTCTAACAACCTGTTCTGTAAAGAAATATTTCCTAATATTCAGTCTAAACCTTCCCTGGTGCAACTTGGGGCTATTAACTCTTGTCCTATCGCTCGTTACTTCCTTAAAGAGACTCATCCCCAGCTCTCTGCAACCTCCTTTCAGGTAGTTGTAGAGGGCGATGAGGTCTCCCCTCAGCCTCCTCTTCTCCAGACTAAACAGTCCCAGTTCCCTCAGCCGCTCCTTGTCAGACCTGTGCTCCAGACCCTTCACCAGCTTCGTTGCCCTTCTCTGGACACAGTGGAGTAATTCAATGTCCTTTTTGTAGTGAGGGGCCCAAAACTGAACACAGGAATCGAGGTGCGGCCTCACCAGTGCTGAGTACAGGGGTAAGATCACTTCCCTGTCCCCGCTGGCCACGCTATTGCTGATACAAGCCAGGATACCATTGACCTTCTTGGCCACCTGGGCACACTGCTGGCTCATGTTCAGTCAACGCCCCCAGGTCCCTCTCTGACTGGCAGCTCTCCAGCCACTCTTCCCCAAGCCTGTAGCGCTGCTGGGGGTTGTTGTGGCCCAAGTGCAGAACCCAGCATTTGGCCTTATTGAACCTCCTACAGTTGGCCTTAGCCCATCGCTCCAGCCTGTCCAGATCTCTCTGCAGAGCCTCCCTACCCTCGAGCACGTCAACACTCCCACCCAACTTGGTGTCATCTGCAAACTTACTGAGGGTGCACTCGATCCCCTCATCTAGATCATCAATAAAGATGTTAAACATGAGTTTAACATCCCAGATAAACTCTCAAATCTTTGTGTGTCTTCTGGATGACATTGTGCACCAAAGTTTTTTATGTTGTGCTTTAGCAGTTGGTCAATTACTGCAGGGGTGGTTATGCCACAGAAAAATGTGAGCCTTTGCTACATTCAAATGCTAGTTCAATTACTATGTTATTAAGTAAAATCAATAAAACAATAACAAATTTTAGTAAATAAATGCTCCCTAAACCCTCCTTAAGCACCGCCAACAGCTACTAACACATCATGCACACCCCCTCCACTCATACATGAACCCTCACTCTTACGCATTATCTACAGCCCACTGCACAGCTGCCCAGCAGAATTCAGTCTCCAACACACTTTCCCCAATGAGTGACAGGCTCAGATCAGCCATAATAATGGGGTGGTGGTGCCACTGTCTAAATCTGTGTACTACATTTTGCTTATGGTGTCCAGGCTGCAGTGAAGATGAGGAGGTGGTTCTGAAGCTTCAGCTCTTTCAGCTCCTCTGATCACACACCACAGCCAGGCCTGCTGGCAGGTGGACCTCTGGGGTGTTTGGTGCACCTTCCCCTGCCCGCAACCCTCAAAGATTTATTATCCATGGTTTATGGTGCCAGTTGCCTGATCTCAGCTTTGTGTGGCTGTCCAGTCAAGCATTATTTTTTCTGATATCATCCAGTCATTACCCATTTCACCTACTTTTCCTGGTTATTTCTCTAGGTTATTTTTGTTATGTTCAAAATCCTGTTATGAGCAAACACACTTTATCTATAAAGCCAAGAACTCATTGTTAGTAAAACTGAAACCCTAATTCAAGAATCATTATTATTATTCCAGACCTAGTTATTACAGAAAAAGAAAGAAAAAAAAAAAGAATGTTACTATACAGGAAAAAATATGAGGAGGAGGGATAATAACAAACAATAACAACAACAACAACAACAACAATAATAATAATACAGTTACATTTGTTATACATACACCTTCTAGAAACTCTTAGTTTTTCTGGTGTCATGCTCACTTTTCCACTGCTCCTCTGGGTATCCTAAGGTTCATGGTATTACCCTGGTGTTGTGAGAAGGGGAACAGGAGAGGAGGTGTACAACAAATTGTCATTAGCCTGACTCCTTCAACTAGGAATATGATGTTGATGGTTTCACAGAATAATAGAATCATAGAATGATAGAATGGTTTGGGTTGGAAGGGACCTTAAATATCATCTAGGTTCACCCCCTCTGCCAAGGGCAGGAACACCTTCCACTACACCAGGTTGCTCAAAGCCCTGTCCAGCCTGGCCTTGAACACTTCCAGGGAGGGGACATCCACCACTTCTTTGGGCAACCTGTTTCAGGGCCTCACTACCCTCACAGCGAATAATTTCTTCCTTATATCTCATCTAAATCTACACTCTTTCAGTTTAAAACCGTTATCCCTCATCCTATCACAACACTCTCTGATAAAGAGTCCCTCCCTATCTTTTCTGTAGACCCCCTTTAGGTACCAGAATGCCACTATAAGGTCTCCCTGGAGCCTTCTTTTCTCTAGGCTGAACAACTCCAACTCTCCCAGCCTGTCCTTATAAGGGAGGTACTCCAGCCCCCTGATCATCTTCGTGACCCTCCCCAGACCCACTCAAGCAAGTCTATGCCCTTATGTTAGAGGCCCCAGAGCTGGACACAGTACTCCAGGTGGGGTCTCGTGAAAATGGAGAGGGGCAGAATCTTGACCTGCTGGCCACACTTCTCTTGATGCAGCCCAGGATATGGTTGGCTTTCTGGGCTGCAAACACACATTGCTGGCTCATAGTCAGTTTTCCATCCACTAATACCCCCAAGTCCTTCTCTGCAGGGGTGCTCTCTATCCACTCATCGCCCAGCTTGTATCTGTGTATGGGAATGCCCCAACCAATGTGCAGGACCTTGCACTTGACCTTTGTCTTGATTTGAGCCCAGAGGGCCACTGAGCACCATGCAGCCATTCGTTCAATACTTCCCCTGAAGCACTGGGAAAAAAGAAAGTGAATCAAAAGACTCAGGAATTGAGATAAGGACAGGGAGGGGTGGGTCACCCATTACAGTCATTTGGTGGCAAAAGACAGACTCGTTAGGGGAAGAAAAAATGAACATCACTTTAATTCAAAACTCTAAAACCAGCAACACCTCACAGACAGAATGGGAGAGTGAGAAGAGTTACCACATCTTAAAAACACCTCTGCCCACCCCTCCCTTCTTCCCAGCCTCAGTTTGTTCCTGAAAACTACCTCCTCCCCCAGCGGCACAGGGCGTAGGGGATGGGGGGTGCAGTCGGTTCACCACTTCTTCCTTCTCAGGGAGGGCGGAAGCACTCCTCTACATTTTTTCCCCCTGTTCCACATGTCTCCCTTCTCCTGTGAGATAGACCTCCATGAACTTTCTCCATTGTGATTCCTTCCCATGGGCTGTAGCTGTTCCCATGTTGCTCTGGCATGGGTCACACCTGCGTGTTGCAGTCCTCTCAGTGCTGAACTACAACAGCAGGGATTTCTTTACATAGGGTCCTAGCCTTCTTTAAGTATAGCTGCCTGCTCTAGTGTGGGGTTCTCCACAGCCTTCAGGCAAATCTCTGCTCCACTGTGGACCTCCATGGGTAACAGGAGGGGGGGGGCTGCCATCACACCATGGGATACAGGATACTCTGCTCCAGTGCACATCCCTCCCTTTCTCCTCCTTCCTTCCACTGACCTCAGTGTTCACACAGGTGTCCTTCTCGTAACTCCTCCTCACAAGTCCCAACCCTTTTCCTGATTTCCCTTTTTAAATCATTATGACAAAGGCAGAACCACCATCTCTAATTGGCTTGGCCTTGGCCAGAGGTAGGTCTGACTTGGAGCTAGGAAAGCTTTTAAGAAGTTTCTCACAGGGGGTCACTGGTGTAGCTCCTTCCCCCATGACCAAAAACCCCACCACACAAACCCAGAACAGCCTTGTTGAATTTCATGAGGTTTGCACAGGCCCACATTTCAAGGCTGTAAAGGTCCCTCTGGATAACATCCTTTCCCTCCAGTATGTTGACCACGACACACAGCTCGGTGTCATCAGTAAACTTGCTGAGGGTGAACTCCATCCCACTGTCCATGTCACCAGCAAAGGTGTTAAACACTAGTCCCAACACTGACCTTTGAGAAATGTCACTAGTCACTGATCTCCACTTGGACACTGAGCCATTGACCACAACATCCAACCATTTCCTTATCCACCGAGTGATCCATCCATCAAATCCATGTCTCTCCAATTTAGAGACAAGGATGTCATGAGGCACAGTGTCAAATGTTTTGCATAAATTCAGGTAGATGACGTTCGATGTTCTTCCTTTGTCCACAAATGTTGTAACTCAATCAAAGGTCACCAAATTTTTCAGACATGTTTGCCCTTAGTGAAGCCATGTTAGTTGTCACCAATCACCTCCTTATTTTCAATGTGCTCTAGCATACTTTCCAGGAGGATCTGCTCCATGACCTTGCCAGATGTTGTGGTTTGAACTCATCTGGTAGCCAATCACCCCATGGCCAGTTGTTTACTTCCCCCTGTCCCTCCCGGGTGAAATAGGGGAGGGACAAAAGAATAAATATGTAGGTTGAATTAAAAAAAAAATAGTAATAGTAACAAAAAACAACAGTAACAATAGTAAGTCCAAAACGGATAAAATGCAGCAGTGGCTCACCAAGCAGCAAGTGGTACAAAGCCCGTCCCCAGAAATAATCCAACCACACCAGAAAATCCTGCCACGTCAACCTGGAAACTGAAAAAGGACATGAGAAAGCATGCATCTACCTGTATACTGAACATGATGTCACATGATATGGAATACTCCAATGATGGATCAGGACCCGGCCCTCTAGCTGTGCTCCCTCTCAGCCCAGGGAAAGTTAACTCTAGCCTTGCCGAAACCAGGACAGTCTCCACCCCTTATTCCATACCATTGACGTCATGCTCAGGTTCCAAATACATTCTAATGAATCATCCTTTTTTTTTTTTTTCCGAGTCTCACAGATATCATTCCCTCAGTCTATGGGCCATTCTTCCAAAATATCTACTGAGTTCATTTAGTCCATAACTTTGGGTTCCATCTGTCATGACAGACTTTAAGGCTGGAGGAATGAGGTGGAGTCACCTCAGTCAGTGGAGCAGGAGGCTTTGGATGTAGCAGGAGGATGTTGTGAGGCACCAATTGCTATAATAGGGTTATTTGACAGCTCGATTCGTTGACTGTTTTCACCCAAAATCAAATCTCCTTGAGGCACACATCAGACTTCTCTGTCCTTCTGCATTGCCCTCCAAGTGCACTCAGGTCCTCGGGCAAAAGTAATCCCACGCATGGGTTTACCTTTACCCAATGCAGGAGTAACACAGACGGTATTCCCCAGCATATTTTTCATGCACACTATGTGGACTTTATCCCCATCTACAGTATGAAGGATGTTTGACTGAGCAGGGCCAGCTTGCTTGGCAGATCCTCTGGTATTGACTAACCAGGTTTGCTAAATGCAAATCCGGTGTTCGAAAGTTCCACCACCAATTGCTCTCAGTGTAGTTTTTAGCAACCCTTTGTATCATTCAATTTTCCCAGAGGCTGGTGCATGGTAGGGAATGTGATATATCCACTCAATACCATGTTCTTTGGCCCAAGTGTCTATGAGGTTGTTTCAGAAATGTGTCCCATTATCTGACTCAATCCTTTCTGGCATGCCATGCCGCCATAAGAGTTTCTTCTCAAAGCCTGAAATGCTGTTCCAGGCAGTGGCATGGGGCATGGCATAAGTTTCCAACCAACCTATGGCTGCTTCCACCATTGTAAGCACATAGTGTTTGCCATGCCGAATTTGTGGGAGTGTAATATAATCAATCTGCCAGGCCTCCCCATATTTATATTTTGACCATCGTCCTCCATACCAAATGGGCTTTAACCGTTTGGCTTGCTTGATCATAGCACACGTCTCACATTCATGGATTACCTGTGAAATAACATCCATGGTTAAGTCCACCCCTCAGTCATGAGCCCATTTATATGTTCCATCTCTTCCCTGATGGTCTGAGGAGTCGTGGGTCCAGCGAGCCATAAATTGTTCACCCTTATGTTGCCAGTCCAGATCTACTTGAGCCACCTTAACCTTAGCAGCTTGATCCACCCCTTGGTTGTTCTGATGTTCTTCAGTGGCCTGGCTCTTGGGTACATGAGCGTCTACATGGCGTACTTTTACAACAAGATTCTCTACCTGAGCAGCAATATCTTTCCAAAATTCAGCAGCCCAGATGGGTTTGCCTCTGTGCTGCCAGTTTGCTCCGTTTCCACTGCTGTAACCACCCCCACAGCACAATTGCCACCATCCATGAGTTAGTATAAAGGTAGAGCACTGACCACTTTTCTCACTCAGTGATATCCAAGGCCAGCTGGATGGCTTTCACCTCTGCAGACTGACTCAATTCACCTTCTCCTTCAGCAGCTTCAGAGACCTGTCATGTGGGGCTCCATATAGCTGCTTTCCACCTTCAGTGTTTCCCCACAATGCATCAGGACCCGCCCATAAACAGGTCTTATCACTTCTCATTATCTGGTAGTTTATTATATGGTGGTGCTTCTTCAGCACGATGTTTGTGATAATGACAGAATGGGTAATAATGTTGATTTCTTGGCTCCTTAAGATTTTATGACCTCATTTGCCATGTGTATTTCCCGTGCTGTTGCTCACAGTGCCTGAGAGTTGGGTTAAGGTCTTGTTTTCACTCTACTATGTGATGCTCATCTATGATGGGATGCTGTCATCGACCCTGGGGCTATTTACAATTGTGTTTGAGGAATTCAGGAATTTCAGATACCTTAGGAATACTGATATTAACATGGTCATCTTACTGCTAGGAGCTAGTGTGTTCCTGCATGTGGTTCAGGTTTTGTTCAGGGTTAAGCAACTATTTAAGAGTATCACCTGGAAATCTACCCCAAGGTTGGAGAATTATGAGTGGAGTAGCATGGGCAAGTACCTAGAGCAGTGGGCACCTCCAGTGTATTGGAACTTTACTCCTGCACAGGTGCAGAATCCTGAAGAACTAGAAAATATTTGGAAATAGTATGTTGTCACTGCAACATGCTGGGGCCAACCCATACTTACTGAGTTAAACACTGTTCAGCACCCTCAAGAGGAAGAGAAGGGCTCTGGATCTGGTAACAAAGTAACAGACCGTGCAGCCACTACAACCCCAAGGACAGGCTCAGCACCTGAACCAGAGAACCAACCCATGACAGTGTCTGTTGCTCCCATACATAAAAAGAAATACACAAGAAAATCCCCTCACAGTGTACAGGGTGATGACGAACAGGCTCATCACGAGAACAGGAGGAGGAGACAGAGCCAGTAATAGTCACCTGATCCTTATCCCTGAGTGAGTTGCAAGACATGCAAAAAGGTTTCAGCTGCCATGCAGGTGAGCAACTCCTTACCTGGCTGCTCAGATGCTGGGATAGCGGGAGCCAGTAGCGTGGAATTAGAGGGTACGAAGCCAGGCAGCTGGGATCCCTGTCTAGGGAAGGGGACATTGACAAAGCCATTAGAAAGAAGACACAAAATCTCAGTCTCTGGAGGCAAATTCTGTCAAGTGTGATGGAGAGGTAACTCTTCAAGGAAGATTTTGTATGCTGTCCAATTAAGTGAACCACTATGGAGAAAGGTATTCAATACTTGAGGGAGCTAGCTGTACAGGAGATGGTTTACTATGACCTAGATAATGCACAGCTACCCACAGATCCAGATGAAGTCCGATGCACCCAGCCCATGTGAAGGAAGTTTGTACGGAGCACACCATCATCATATGCCAATGCATTAGCAGTAATGGATTGGAGAGATGAAGAGGGACCAACAGTGGATGAACTGGCTCACCGACTACGACAAGAGAGGAAGAAAGTCTTTCTTCCTCTCTTGCCGTGGCTGTGGAGAAATTATCTCAAGAATTCCAGCAATTTAAAGAGGACATGTCCTACTCCCCACCTGCACAGACTAGAATCTCAGCTATTAGGAGCAGTCTTTTCCATACTCAAGAGAACCAGTAGACACCACGGGGGAAGCTGTGACATTGCCCGTGTGACTATGGAGAAGACATGAAGAAATGGGATAGAAAAGCTACCTACCTCCTAGAAGAGTGGGTATGTGAGTTGGAAGGAAGAACAACTACAAAACACGGTTCTTTTAGGAGAAATGTTGCTCCGGTTTCCAGTAATTACTTGACCAAACAGAGCAGAAAGGTCAACTTTGCTCATGATCCTACGAGAAGAACTTCTAATTTGTATTCACAAGAAGTGAGTGATCAAGATGAGACAGAAACCTGCGCACACCACACTAACTCATTTGTCGTTATTGGGTATTATGACCAACAGTAGAGGGGCCCTGCCTTCAGCCAGGTGGAGGACAGGGACAATCGAGTTTATTGGTCCGTGTGGATTCGATGGCCTGGCACATCTGACCCCCAGCAGTATAAGGCTCTAGTGGATACTGGTGCAAAATGCACCATAATGCCATCAAATTTTAAAAGGGTAGAACCCATTTGTATTTCAGGAGTGACAGGGGGCTCTCAACAGCTGACTGTATTGGAGGCTGAGGTGAGCCTAAGCGGGAAAGAGTGGGAAAAACACCCCACTGTGAGTGGCCCAGACGCTGCATGTATTCTTGGCATAGATTATCTCAGGAGAGGATATTTGAAGGACCCAGAAGGGTATCGGTGGGGTTTTGATATAACTGCCTTGGAAACAGAAGACATTAAACAGCTGTCAACATTACCTGGTCTCTCAGAGGATCCGTCTGTTGTGGGATTGCTGAGGGTCAAAGAACAACTGGTGCCAGTTGCCACTACAACAGTGCACCAACGGCAATATCGCACCAATCGAGACTGTAATCCCTATCCATAAACTGGTTTGTCAACTAGAGAGCCAAGGAGTCATCAGCAAGACGCGCTGCCCTTTTAACAGCCCCATATGGCCAGTGCAAAAGTCTAATGCAGAGTGGAGACTGACACTGGATTATCGTGTCCTCAATGAAGTCACGCCACCGCTGAGTGCTGCCGTGCCAGACATGTTAGAACTTCAATATGAACTAGAGTCGAAGGCAGCCAAGTGGTATGCCACGACTGATATTTCCAACACATTTTTCTCCATTCCTCTGGCAGCAGGATGCAGGCTGCAGTTTGCTGTTATCTCGAGGGGTGTCCAATACACCTAGAATCGACTGCCCCAGGGGTGGAAACACAGACACATGCTGGGCACCAAAAACTGTTGTGGTTTGAACTCAGCCAGTAACCAATCACCACATGGTAAGACTGACTGGCCTGTAGTTCTCCCAGTCTTCTTTTTTTCCCTTTTTCAAAATGGGGGTTATGTTTCCCCTTTTCCAGTCAGCGGGAACTTCAGCAGACTGCCATGACTTCTCAAATATGATGGATAGTAGTTTGCCACTTCATCTGCCAGTTCCCTCAGGACCTGCGAATGCATTTCATCAGGTCCCACAGAATTCTGCACTTTCAGGTTCCTTAGATGCTCTCAAACCTGATCTTCTCCTATAATGGGTAGTTCTTCATTCTCCCAGTCCCCATCTTTGCCTTCTTCATCTTGAACAGTGTGGCTGGAGAACTTGCTGGTGAAGACTGAGGAAAAAAGTCATTGAGCACCTCAGCCTTCTCCATATCCCTGGTAAACAGATCTGCCTTTTCCTTATGGAGAGGACCTACATTTTTCATAGTCTTTCTTTTATCACCTATGTACCTGTAAAATCTTTTCTTGTCCCCTTGCTGTCCCTGGCTAGATTTAATTCTGTCAGGGCTTTGGCCTTCCTAACCTGATCCCTGGCTGCTCGGACAGTTTCTCTGTATTCCTCCCAGGCTACCTGTCCTTTCTTCCACCCTCCGTAGGCTTCCTTTTTGTGTTTGAGATTGTCCAGGAGCTCCTTCTTCATCTATGCAGGCCTCTTGGCATTCTTACTTGCCTTCCTCTTTGTCGGGATGCATCGCTCCTGATCTTGGAGGAGATGATCCTTGAATATTAACCAACTTCATCTTCCTTAATCCAGGATGTGCTTGAGGTTACTTCTGTATGTTCACTAACATACTTTTAGATCTTGTTTTATCTTTCCTGATCTGCAAGTTCGTATTACATCTGATTTTACTATATACAGTGCCTTTTACATAAATCAGACTATATTAATCTTTCTTCTTTGTTTCTGCCTGAACTTGACTTTTTCCAGTCCTGACCTTCAGTTCAGTTCAGAGAAGCATCAGAGCACTGTTTGTAGCCACATGGTCTCTATTTCTAGACCTGCCACCCCTTGCTTACCAGCCTATGCCTGTGCTCCAATATGTCTCCACTTCTCACAGCTATAGCCTCTGAAAGTTGATGTAGACACAGCTAAGTTTGACACATTGGTTGTGTTGTAATTGTTGCCTCAAAAAACATAGAGAATCAGATGGATTTCTCTTTGCCACTGAAACGTTTGGGCTTAATGATTATATGCTGTTCTACATTAGTATACAAGATATGAATAAATTTCTATATTAGACTTTCAGCTTTGTCAAATGCCAGAGCTCTCTTGAACTGACTTATGATAGTAGAATCCTTATGTAATCTAATACCAAAATTGGAGATGCCTATGTGGGGGAAAGTAATTTCTTTTTAAAGGATGAAAGTGATATTGGTTTAAAATTTCATCAGTTCCTTAGGAATTTGTTCTTATTTTTTAATTACTTTCATGGGATGTAACAAACATCTTCTAGGTTTTTGCTAGTCTCCTCAAGCTTACACCAATATTACTTATGGGGAGGTCCTGATCTTTTTGCAATGCCTGCAAAAAAAAAGGTCAAATGTTCTTGATCTACTTCAATCACTTTCATTCCACTTGAGTATATTGACTGTGCTGGACTGTAAAAAAAAAAAAAAAAAAAAAAAAAGGATGGAATGCATCACAGCTGCCATTTTAATTATTTACCACTTGATGGTGAAGTTGGCATTCTAATTTTTTTCCTTTTACTCATATTAAACTCTTGCCATACACCTCCTTAAGATGAGATAAAATTCTAAATTTATATAGAATTTATATTAGCTCCAGTTATTTTGTGCTGAGATAAAATTCTAAATATGTATATGTTTGCTATGT
The DNA here is from genome assembly GCF_047716275.1 of Strix uralensis. NCBI lineage: Eukaryota > Metazoa > Chordata > Aves > Strigiformes > Strigidae > Strix > Strix uralensis. The sequence goes on along the minus strand of NC_134012.1, from coordinate 33,345,794 downwards.
ATGATCAGTGACATCCAAGATGTTGGGCAATCCAGTCACAACTTTCAATTTCTCTCTATTTTCTCAATAGCATTTGTGGGATGGCTGAAAATTGAAAGCATGACAGGTGTTGTCTCACATTTTTCCAGACTAAGCAGTCTAGATACCATCATTTGGCCATATGACAGCAGTATTTCTTGCCAGCATCTCAAATGATTTACTACATAAATAATTAATTGGTTTATTACTTTTCGGGTGCAGGATTAGGTGACTAAACACTTAATAACAAATGCATTTGCAGGCTATTAAAATGAAGAATGTAACATCTTTGTGTTTTACTTAGGCAAAAAAAGGCACACCTTTTTGCATAATGGCAGAGGAAAAAGTACCATAACCTTCAAAGCCAACAGGGATGTATAACCTCAAGGACCAATAATAGAAAAATCCTATGCAATTTTATAGATGATAAGATAAATATGATACTAGAGAAATCTATATCCTTTTATAAATTTTAGTCTACACATTTTAGTCTACACATTTTAGTAGACAATATTATTCCTCTTTTTATAAATTTATGATTAAGCTTTTCCATAACTGTAAGTTTTGCTATGGTTAACAAATGAAAAAACTCATTTGTGCTGACACAAACTGTGCATGTAAAAAAAAAAAATCCATATGCCAGCTATTAGAGAAATGTTAGATATTTATATAGTGTTTGAATTTTCACATAGCAACACAGTACCCTTGAGATATGACTTTCTGTGGGGTAAATCAAAGCAAAACCTAAAAATGACAAACTAAAAAATTAAGCAATCAGAGTCACCAGAGAAAATAATGTGAGAGAGAACTGAAGTAAGGTATGCAGGCAATTTTTGAGACAAATGAGGAATTGGCCTCCTGTAAGATCTTTAGCTGACAGAGCAATTCTGGGAAGCTGTCCAAAATGGATCAGATCTTTAGCTGACAGAGCAATTCTGGGAAGCTGTCCAAAATGGATCCACGATTTCAGGATTTACTGAGTACTGCGTATGGGTTTCTCACTTAGTTCAGTCAATTCATTTGAGTCTATGTGTTAATAGAACAGCAAAAGTGCATTGCAATCAGTAGAACCACTCTTCCATGCAGTGATATCTTATGCTCACCAGGCATGAAAATATCAACCTGAAGACCAAAAAAGGTTTCTATGATTGTGTTAATTGTGGTTTTAGAAGGAAAAATATAAATTAAAGAATACAACTGATATTGCTTCAACATGTATATGTGATCATATTCAGTTTTGTGAACAGCCAAAACACCATTTAAGAAAGTAACAAATCCAAATAGATGTCTAAGTGCCTCTAGCTTGTGCTTATGAGTATACTGGTTCTGTATATTGCACACAGTTTCTCTTTGAACTATTAACTCCAGTTATTTTGTGTTGCATAACAATATCACCACACTTCCCGGTCCTTCAGGATATACAAGTTTTTTGTGGTATAGGTATGCTTTTGAAGGCAAGGTTTAATTTTTTGTTGTTGTTTCTGTTATTGCTGTGCTGTTGGTATTATTTTTAGTAATAAAAAATGTCTTCAGATATGAACAACAGAGTGTTATTTTCTGGCTTCCTAAGCAGCGTAACTTTTGTCTAAAATGTTTGTGAGAGATTTACTGACATTGTTGGAGAAATGACCAGACATTCCCCACTTTCATCCATAAACAAAAGGAAATGTGGGAGCAACTAAGGCTTCTACTTGGTTGACCTGTACACTTTAGCTAGAGGTCAGCTTTAATGTGACATGTACCTAATATTATTGATATCTTATTTCTGCAGTGACCTGAGGAATTAACTGGTGGGTATCTTTTGCTTTAGTTCTGTAAATCTTAGATAGATATAGTCCACTCACTGTTCCAATTTTGGCTCTCTGGTTCAGTTTCGGATTTTTTGTCTAATAACTAAGTCAGATTGTAATGCACACACACACACTAACACACACACTCTTTTAATAGAATAATATACTCATTAATGTTCAAAAAGTGCCTGTTACTGGGTGCAATAAACTCATTTTAGAGATATCAGCTGTGGAGAGAATGGAGAGATAAAGGGATATCCTGCATAATATATTATGATTCAGATAGTAATTTTTACCTAATCATAGAGATTATATTATCCTGACTCTAAAGATACTTCTTAAAACTTCAGTGACTGATATGAAAAGTGTGTTTGGATAATGCAATAGTTGGCAGATACATGCCTGCATTTAAGAGTATGTGCTCTAATACTGGCTGCTGTTCGACAATTTGGAATTAACATTATAAACAGGTGCACTACAGTGTAGTTATGGTTACTGAGTCAATTTTTTTTTTTTTTATAAGGCTGCTTCACTTGTTTCTAAATTAAAGTCATGTTCTATCCTTCCTGCATGATACTTTGCATGCCTGAATTGATCATATGAAATTATCAGTAAGGATGCAAACATTGTCTTTACTGTTAGATCTGTTGGAAATCCTACAGAGTAGAGACAGGAGAAAAGTGAAGGAAGCAAGCTACTATAATCAACTACTAATTGATGGTTAAAGAAGTATGTTAATAGTTCTATGCAAATCAAATAACTAAATGTCCTCCAACTAGCATAAAGAGAAGGAACGGTCTCATGGCTAAGTAATGAGAATGGAAATCTGGTAGCCTGTTCCTTGCATCTTTTCTTGCCATAAAGACAAGATAATACTGGACCCAGCAGTGTAGAAGTGGTGTTTGTCTCAAATATAGTAGGAGAGAAAAACTACAGTACTCCTTCATTAAATTCTCTGACTATGTTTGAAGATGTTACTAGAGTTGTGGAAACAGAACCAAAAGTTTGTCCTGTGCAGTGGTGAACCAAGAAAACCTGTACTACATGGAAGAGTTTTGCATTAAATATGCAAATTTCACCACAGTAATCCACATACTTTGGAAATGTTACAAAAGACAGATTCTGGAATATGGATGAAATTCCAGAGGAAATTTTATCTAGAATTTATGCAGAAAATACAGTAATAAAAAGCACACAGAACTTTCAGTATATTTTTTGCTATTAAATATAACTCTTCTGTGCTGGTTAACTATGTTTAATATACCTTCAAGGTATTGTGAAAAGCATGTAAATGGTTATTCCTGCCTCCTTAAGGATAATTGAATATCTTTTTCTCTCTTTTTTTCTTATGTGAGGGCATAAGCAATTAAGATATTGTCTAAGGATACAGGAAATCTGATTAACAGATCAAAAAGACCATCTGTGGAGATTGGCTATAACGCCAGGGGGTAATTCTCCTCTCCACAATGCTTATGTAAATCAACTTAATCCAGGAGACTGAATGAATTTGCTCTGAAAGATGGCTTTCCTTATTTGTAAATATGTATTTTCAGAAAGTATGCTGTTGAATATTTTTCAAGGCTGGGATTCAGAATATTACCATATATAACTAAATCATTTTACAGGTGGAGAATGAGTCAGTCTTCCAAACACAAGGGAGAACTAAGTCAGATCTACTACACAAGTAAATTTTCTTACTGGGAAATCTTGTAATGTGACCCGTAAGTAATGTTTCTAATGACTGGATTTTGGTTTCTTTTTTTTTTTTTTTTTTTTACCAGTTCTTTAGTGGTCGTTTTTCAACTTGAGTCTGAGTGCTGCAAATCTTGATGGAGATGCCTCCTTGAAGCTAATACCTCATAGTCCTTGCAAGTTGCATATAAGTACACTGTTCTGTGGATTCACTAATTATATTTCATCTTGATAAACTAATACTTCTTTCTTGATCCATTCTAATGTATTCCTATTTTAAAAAGTCTTTCTGACTGTATGACTTGTTGATCAAATAATGTATTATGCATATATCTATGTATGTCATGTATATATTTTCTCTACCTAACTAAATTATTTTAGTAGTAGTTCAAATGTATTTCTGATTAATAATATGTTGAGTTTTCTTCAACATTCCTAATAACTTGATAATTTTCTAAAGAAATGTTGTTTTCAACTCTGGGTTGACACCCTTAAAGAATGTTTTTATCTCTATATTAACATCAAGTCTGTGGTTAAATACTTGCAAAGATGCAAACTGAGGACACATATATAGAGACATATGAACAATTAAAAATAGAGTCTACATTATCTGTTGAGCATCAGTAAATTTCTTAAATTGTGCTCTTACTATCTGAGTTAGCCTGCAACAGAAGCAGATGCTTAGATCTTTCATTGAGGGCTATGTATCATAGGATGTGAAAAAAGAGAGGCAATTCTGAAATAACCTATAGGACAATTGTCTTGAATCACCTACCTGTCATTTGATACTCTGCTATAATTCATTCATGCAAATTTAGTCAGACGTTATTGCTCAGTTAACGATAGCTGCTTTGAAATTCTCGTATGTGTTTAGCCTATAAAGTCTAATTGTTATGGAGGCTCTCAAATAAACAAACAATCACCAAAAATTAAAAATTTATTGTCATCGCAATTAACTAGCCCTCCACAAGTATTCAATTACAGGTTCAAATGTCCATGAGAGGAGAAGAGAACAATGTGAAAGAGAAAAGAGTGTTTAATGACAACCCAAAATGCAGAACAAAGAACAACTTGTTAGGGTTTAACAACAATCCAAAATACAAAACAAAGCACCACTTCCTAGGGTTTGACTACAACCCAAAATGCTCTCTCACCTAACAAGTGAGGGCTCTCAACCTCAAGTACCTTCTCAGGGCAGCATCCTGACCCAAGTCACCTCAAGGAATTTCCTTGGGTGGTGTCCTGACCCAAGGGGAGAGTATTCAACTGCAGCATGCTGCTCCAGGGGACAAGCTCAAAATTGTTCCCCCAGGGGACTCCATTTATACCCGGGCTGAATCTGATCTGTAATCAATAGTGGCTCCTATTGGCCAAAGGCCCCAACTACTGTGAAGCCCCGAGAACAAAGGCAGTCAGGAGCTGCTACACTTCAGCAGTCAAGAAGCCCTGTTTTCATTGGGCAGGTGCACCTGCCACACTAATATTATAAGAATAGTAACAGTAGTGACCAAAAGTTCCATGTCTTGCTATAGAAGAAAACCACGGGGCAGTATTTTGAACTAAGTCTTCATAGAGAAAGAAATATTGCAAAATCTGATTTGTTTAGTAGTTTTGATGGAATAGCCAGCCATTGAAAGGCTTGCACTGGAATGTGTACTGAAATTCAATGCTACAGGAATAGATAAAAACCCTGTTTCCAGTAGTAATATTTATTACAGTCTCCATAACTTTCTTTTTAAAGAAAGAGCAGTGCATCAGCTTCCAAAGATTGATGCTCTACTATGACTGACAGTTAACAACAGTTTGTGCTCCAAAGAGTTTACAGTCAGAATACAGGCCACAAGCAATCGTTACAAGAGAGAGGAAGACAGAAGAGGCAATGTGAGAAGGTTACATAAGCAATAACAGAGCTGAGTATCTACTGTAGGTTTCCTACCCACTACTATATCCACACACCCATTTTCTTTCTTTCCTTTCTCTTTCTCTTTCTCTTTCTCTTTCTCTTTCTCTTTCTCTTTCTCTTTCTCTTTCTCTTTCTCTTTCTCTTTCTCTTTCTCTTTCTCTTTCTCTTTCTCTTTCTCTTTCTCTTTCTCTTTCTCTTTCTCTTTCTCTTTCTCTTTCTCTTTCTCTTTCTCTTTCTCTTTCTCTTTCTCTTTCTCTTTCTCTTTCTCTTTCTCTCTTTCTCTTTCTCTTTCTCTTTCTCTTTCTCTTTCTCTTTCTCTTTCTCTTTCTCTTTCTCTTTCTCTCTTTCTCTTTCTCTTTTCTCTCTTTTCTCTCTTTTCTCTCTTTTCTTTCTTTTCTTTCTTTTCTCTCTTTTCTTTCTTTTCTTTCTTTTCTTTCTTTTCTTTCTTTTCTTTCTTTTCTTTCTTTTCTTTCTTTTCTTTCTTTTCTTTCTTTTCTTTCTTTTCTTTCTTTTCTTTTTAAATGGCAGGACTAAAACAGCATTTTAAAACAAACAACAAGGAAATGTTGTACTCATGTACTCATCTGCTACAGTACACTCTACAACACAGTGCCATCACAGCCATCGTCAAAATGTATGTCAATATATTTAGAAAGAAATAAATAGCAGTCCCTACACACGCTTCACCCACCCCACCTCTACACACAGAGAGCATTTATGTATAAATGGGAGCTACAACATTATTCAGCAGGTATGAACCACTAAACCCTTGATGGGAAGGATATTATAAATATCTCTATAATAAGGGATTTTCATCTATTTATAATTCTATGGTAAAACTGGTAAAGGTTTTGAAAGGAAAATCCCTTCTTCTTTTGTGCAAAAATTATTATCAATATATATGAAAAGTCTATCCAGTAATGAACAAGTGTCAAATGCTAAATGATTCTGCACTATCTCTCCTGTTTGGAAGGAAATGTTTTGATTTTGTGTGTGTTTTACTGATAAGAAGACTAATTAGTTTTATATCTGTTAACTTGAAGTCAAGTGATATAGTAACTTTTAGTGTGATTTGATGACTTCAGAAGAAAATATACAGTACCTTTAACGTGGGGTAGAGAGAGGTATCGTCAACTGATTTTTTTTCTCTTATTTAATTCCCTGCAATACAGATCCTAGTTACTGTTGCTGATGATGATTACAGTACCATATCTTAAAAATGGCAAGAAAAAGAAAGACTACAGCAAATTGCAGTTTGTCACAGTTAAAGCTTGCAAACTAGGACTGGAATTTGCTCATAAGTCCAGTAGCGTGAAAAAGCCTGTTCCAGTTGTGGAATACTCATTTAACGTAATTTGTCTCATACATGATGTTAAAGAGGGAAGCTTCTGTGTTAGGAACTAGTTGAACCTTCAGTGTCAACTTTTCTGTGGCCAGAAGAATGAATTGTAGAACTTAGTCTCAAAAAGATAAATACATGAAGAACCAGGAAACAGATATAATCCAAAATATGAATAAATAGATTTTTAAAAAGAATATTTCTCTCTCTTTTTCTTAGAAAATCAAAATTTTCTGAGTATCTAGATACATTTGTACAGTGGAGACACAGCTTGCAGAATTCATTATTGGGTAACATGAAATACTTCATAACCATACTTCATATGTTGGAAAGAGTTCTTGCAATTCACTTTGTTACATAATACAGCTCTAAATAAGATTTTTCTCATAAGTTCATTATTCTCTTTTTCTAGAAAGTTTAAATCACTTTAAAAATTGATACTAGGATTTTTACATCATTGAGGCATTTTCAAAATGTTAGCCCTATACTACAAGTGTTTACATGTGTATCTTTATAAGTGGGCTATTAAATATTTATATCTCAACATCAGAAATTAAATTAGGAGGTTTTATGCAAAACTGAAAATTAATTCTTCTTTAGTGAGGCACGGAATAACCCTCAAATTCTGATAGTCTTAGGAAGAGCTCAAGACCAACTATTCATACACTTTAATATCTAAAATATACATGATGCTTACAAAAAAAAAGCTAAGGCACTAGGAAAATCTGACTTTGGTCACTATGACAAATGTCCTTATACGGGAGATGGTTGTCACCTTCAGATTTAACTATATTGATCACACCACATCAGGAATTCTAAGGTCATTTTTATGTGAAAGAGCTCCAGCAAATTATATTAGTTTAGAACTGCCCATAGATCATTGCTGGAAGTTGGGGAATTCATGAGAAAGGGTTAACACTACATTAGGGTACATAAGAATTCAAAAAAAACTAATCTCACCTCCTCAAAATGTAATTTAAGGCAAAAATTAATATGGGCTGCATATCCTACTTCAAAAATAATTGCATATCTATTCCCACTAGTTGGTTAAAATTTTAAGTTATGGTTAAAACTATCTTCCTGTAAGTTATGCAGGATATTGAGGATGTTTTCTTGAAGCCTGTGTTAGCTATACAGTATGGATATGAACCTGCTTTTTCACAGAAATCTGCAGCGTTGACAAGTTATGGACGTGAAAACCAGGTAAAAGGTATCTCTCTGAGAAATGAAGATATATTGCAGGTGAAATGAATAGGTAGTGGTGATTATAAAAAAATGATTTTATATTTTAAAAAGATTTATATATGCTATTTCATTTATGTTTATCTTCTTCCAAATTAGTCTTTTAAGAAGTCCCATGACAATTAAATAAAAACATATTGTACTAGCAAACAACTTATCTAAATAAATGTGGGGACATGTTTATCTTCAAATTTACAGATGACACATTTATGTTCTTATGGACAGATGTGTCTTACAGAAACAATGACTTCTAATTATCACTGTCTAGTGCAATATGGTATGTAGCAGTTGCAAAGATAGCATGTATCACTGTTGCATGTCCAAAGTGTGTTACATCTAGATTTTGTAGCTATATCCATACATCACTGCTGAAGTAGAGATTTATGGGTTTTATCAATGAAATTAGCTAGTTTGAGCTCCTACCTGCAGGAAGGTTAGGTTGTTGCTTGTGGTTTTGGTTTTTTGAGGCTTTTTCCCCCCCCAAGATATATATTTAATTTTTGTCCCAGATCTGTATATGTATTTAAGGGTGACCATTAGCAATCCTGAAAAGCAGAATGAGAACACAAAGATCTGCAGAATGCAGATTTTTTCTTGGTAGGTTTTTTGGGTTTGTTTTTCTGTTGTTCTCCATTCCCACCCCCACTCTTCCATTTTCTCCTACATTGTAGTTTCTGTGTCCTAAAACCATGTGGGAAATTCTGTCAGATTAAACTTTACTTCTGTGAAGTCCTGATGATTGTTCTGATGATTTCAAGGCACACTATTTTATGAGAAGTCATTCAGGTTAAACCATTATACTTGAGCACAATACGTATCATGAAAATTTATTTTAAAAATAATGTTTATTAAAATTACTTACTTGCTTTTCTGGTCCTTTAGCCTGCATCTAGTCTTTGCACAGATACTGAAGTATAGAGTTCCTCCCTAGGAAAATAACCAACAACCTGACCAAATTTACCTCTTCAGTCACTTTACTGAAATTCTATTTATGTCATTTTAAACTTCACCTTTACATCCAGGACATCAGGGTTAAACTAAAAGAGAAAACTACAAGATGTTTTTCCTAATTCTATTCAGTTTATTCTAGTCATTAAAATTCAATCTTCTATTTATTACAATTACATCTTTAACATATGTCCTTGTTATTCACATCTCCTAATATTATTCACAACTCCCACCCAATTAGCCATACTTAGCAAATCTAAATGAAATCAATATCTATCAAATGGAATCATGCTCTTCCTGCACTTTATTTCTCAGTTTTAATCAAACTATTTTTATTCCCCCTGTAAGAGCAACATTATTATGCACTTTCAGTACCTTTATTAACAGTAGTTCTGAACCTACAAAAATTTCTTCCTAAATGTGCATTCTAAAAATGTTCTTAGTAAGTTCAGGTTAGTCAAGCTGCCACATAAACCCACTTCATATTAAAGCAGACAGTTGATGTCCCATAGAAGAAAGCTGGTGAACTTCTACCTATAGGCCCAGTCTACCCTGTTTCTAACCTTTTTGCTAAGAGATTTATTTTGTGTGCTGAGCAGTATTACCCTCCTTGCAAGAATCATTATGAAAAAGACCAATATATTATCTCTGTTGTATAATTAAGTCAGGTGATTTCAAAAGAAGGAGGGTAAAAGAATCAGTGCCCTGATCCTGCAAAACACAGCAGGATCTCTGCCAACTTGTGCTGTGTTTTATGCTCAGCAGCATACCTCCTAGTCTAGCCAACCTGCATCAGCAAAATTGCTTTATTGCCAGAGAAGTGTCCGAACCACTTGCTTTGTTTTCCCTCACCACATCATCCAAGTGGACACAGCTGTTAAAAGCAGGATTTCTCCCCAATAGTTCTTATCATTAATCTTATGCTTCATTTATCTGTCTAAAATTCTCATTTACCAATGTGACCTTTTTGAACGACTGTCTGAAACAGAAATATCCAGAAAGATTATTTTCCTCTATCTCTTCTTGTTACCAACCTCTCTTAACTGATATTTTTTTTCGCTTCCTACAAAGTGAAAAATAGGAACAGATCTCTTCAAAGGGGATGATGGTTGCATGGAAACAACTGATCATCAATGAGCTCTCAAAGGATCCTGTTGGGGAAAGGGAACAAAAACATTTGCGTAAGTTTGAAAAGAGAAGGGAAACACATATATTCACTTCTGATATATTTCCACTGACAGACAGGAGCTGTTTAACTTATCTATGTGTTTTACTCTTGTGATGAGATAAATTTCCTTCTTACTCCTGACTGTAAAGCAATATGTAAAAGTGAGTACTTTGCTTGTTTGGGTTTTGGTTTTTTTGTTAGCCAATTTTTACTGGTTTGGTTTTGTTTTGTTTTAGGGGATTTTTTTGCAAATATTCATTTATAAGGTATACAGAATTGGCAGAATGATGAAGTAGAAGATTGGACTTGACTATTAAGGTCCTTAATTCAGCAAAGCAATTGAGGATATGTTTACTTACATGGCAGAAAAACTCTTATGGATAGTAAGAATTAAGTTTTCCAAGGCAAAGAACACTTTATTAGTGCTGTCATACATGTATAACTGCCAAACAATTTGGGCTAAGGAGACTGATGTTATGCTCTCTGATGGCTTTCTTATAGGGGACACTAATGATTGATCAATTCATTACTGAACAGCTATCTCAAGGATCTTGGGATCCTGACTCTATCAGTTTGTAGTTGTAAGAATATTATTTTGATTGTAGGATCAGAAGATAATTCAGGCTGACAGGGAGGTCTCCTGGGGAGATCTCTAGTCTCAGACCATGTCCAGAGCAGGCTCAGCCATGGGGATAGACCAGGCTGCTCAGGGTTTCATCCAGTTGGAGTGTGAAAATCCCCAATGTCAGAGATGGCCCAGCTTTCTTTGGCCTCAGCTCCATGGTTGGGCTATCTTCATGGGAAAATGTTTTTTCCTTATCTCCAGCCTGAGCTTCTTGTGTTTTAGCTGGTGACCCTGCCTCTTACCCTCCTGTCATGCACCACTGTAAAGACCCTGGCTGCGTCTCCTCCATGCCCAGTGCAGGGAATGTTTATGGGTGTTCCAATGGCTGAAACAGTCCCACTCCCACAGCAACATTTTGCAGAGCGAGGGCTCCAGCCCCACATTCTCAATAGCCTCTGCTCAACATGATCATGTTTATTGCCATCTTTCCTCAATTGGAGGCCTCGAACTGGAGGTTTGTGGTTTGTCCAAATGGAATTGAATCTGATGAGGGATGTCAGTGACAACAAGAAGGGCTTCTATAAGTACGTAACAAAAAGAAGACTAGGGAAAATGTGGGCTTACTGCTGAATAAGGTGAGCAACCCAATTACACAGGGCATGGAAAAAGCTGAGATGCAGAATGCTTTCTTTGCCTCATTCTTTATTAACAAGACTGACCTTCATGAATCACAGGTCCCAGAGACCAGGAAGAATGTCTGGAGCAAGGAAGATGTACCCTTGGTGGGAGAGGATCAAATCAGGGAACGCTTAACCAAACTGGAAATATATAAGCCCACGGGCCCTGACAGGATCATGCAAGAGTTCTGAGGGAGATGGCTGATGTCATGAGTCCATTCTTGATTATCTTTGATCAACCATGACGATTGTGAGAAGTGCCCCAAGACTGGAAGAGAGAAAATGTCACTCATCTTCAAGAAGGAGGACCCATGGAACTACAAGACTCACCTGGATCTCTGGAAAGGTGATGGAGCAACTAATTTTAGAAACTATTTCTAGGCACATGAAGAGACAAGAAAATAATCAAGAGTAGTCAGCATGGATTCACCAAGGGGAATTAATGCCTGACCAATGTGATAATCTTCTATGATGAAATGATGAATGAAGAGCAGTAGATACTGTCTACCTGGACTTCAGTAAAGCCTCTGACACTGTCTCGCATAAATCATTATATAGAAGTGTTGTGGTTTGAACTCAGCCAGTAGCAAATTGCCATATGGCCAGTTGTTTACTCCCCCCCCCCGGTGAAATACAGGAGGTGATAAAATCTTAAGGAGCCAAGAAATCAACATCATTACCCATTCTGCCATTATCTCAAACTTCATGCCCCACGTTGGGTGCCAAAAACTGTTGTGGTTTGAACTCAGCGAGTAGCAAATTGCCACATGGCCAGTTGTTTACTTCCTCCCCCCCCTCCCCTCCCCTCCCCAGTGAAATAGAGGAGGGACAGGAAAAAAAAAAAAAAAAAAAAAAAAAAAAGAAGAAAATTTGTAGGTTAAATAACAAAAATTTACTACCAAAAAAGAACAATAATGATAGTAGTCCAAAACAGGTAAAATGCAGTAGTGGCTCACCGAATGGCGACCGGTACAGGGCCCGTCCCCAGCAGCTATCTCAACCCACCAGAGAAGCCCACCCAACCACCCAGCCAATCCGGAAACCAAAAACAAAATAAACAACACCCGTGAGAGAGCGCTTGCCCACCTATATGCTGAGCTTTGATGTCACATGACATGGAATGGTCCAATGATCAATCAGGACCCAGCCCATGGAAAGTTAACTCTATCCTGGCCGAAACCAGGACAAGAAGGTAATAAAGTATGGGCTGGATGAGCAAACAACGTGCTGAATTGGTTCAACAGCCAGGTCATTCACTGGGTGATGATCAATGGTGCAAAGTGTAGCTGAAGGCCAGTAACTAGCAGTATACCCCAGGATCAGTACTGGGTCCAGTCATGTTTAACATTTTCATTAATGATCTGGATGATGGGGCAGAGTGTACCCTCAGCAAGTTTGCAGATGACAGGGAACAGGGAGGAGTGGTTGATACAGCAGAGGTTTTTGCTGTCATCCAAAGGGATCTAAACAAGCTGGAGAAATAGTCTTTCAGAAACCTCGTGGTGCTCAACATGTTGAAGTGCAAAGTCCTGCAGTAGGGGAGGAACAGCCTCATGCACCAATATATGTAGGGAGCACCCAGCTGGAACGTAGTTTGGCAGAAAGGGACCTAGGGTGCTGGTGAACACAGAGTTAAATATGAGCCAGCAATGTGTCTTTTCAGCAAAGAATGTTTATAGAATCATAGAGTCATTTTGGTTGGAAAAGACCTTTAAGATCATCAAGTCCAGCCAGAAACCTAACACTGCCAAGTCCACCATAAAACCACCTCCCTAAGTGCCACATCTACATGTCTTTTGAATACTGGCAGGGATGATAATTCAGATACTTCCCTGGGCAGCCTGTTCCAGTGTTTGATAACCCTTTTGGTGAAGAAATTTTTCCTAATAGCCAATCTAAAGTCCCCTGGCACAACTTGAAGTCATTTCTTTTTGTCCTATCACCTGCTACCTGGGAAAAGGAACCAACACCCACCTCGCTACAACCTCCTTCCAGGTAATAGTAGAGTGAGAAAAGGTCTCCTGTTATCCTCCTTTTCTCCAGACTAAACAAGCCCAGTTTCCTCTGCCACTCCTCATAAGACTTGTGCTCTAGACCCTTCACTGCCTTCATATCAGGTTTGTTGCTCTTCTTTGGACACGCTCCAGCACCTCAATGTCTTTCTTATACTGAGGGGCCCAAAATTGAACACAGTATTCGAGGTGCAGCCTCACTAGTGGTGAGTACAGGGGGATGGTCTCTTCCTTAGTCCTGCTGGTCACACTATTTCTGATACAAGCCAGGGGATGCTCTTGACCTTCTTGGCCACCTGAGCAGACTGCCAGCTCTTATTCAGCTGGCTGTTGACCAACACCTCCAGGTCCTTTGCTGTCAGGCAGCTTTTCAGCCACTCTTCCTCAAGCCTGCAACATTGAATAGGGCTGCTGTGACCTGGCACTTAGCCTTGTTCAACCTCATACAATTGGCCTTGGCCAAACATCTAGCCTGTCCAGATACCTCTGTAGAGCCTTTCTACCCTGAAGCAGATCAACACTCCCGTCCAATTTAGTGTTGTTTGCAAACTTACTGAGGATACACTCGATCCCTTCATTCAGATCATTGATAAAGATATTAAACAGAACTGTTCCCAGTACTGAGCCCTGGGCAACACCACTTGTGACCAGCTGCCAACTGCATTCAACTCCATTCACCATAATTCTTTGGGCCTGGCCATCCAGCCAGTTTTTGACCCAGCAAAGAATATGCCCATCCAAATCATGATCAGCCAGTTTGTCCAAGAGAATGCTGTGTCAAAGCCTTTACTAAAGTCCAGATAAACAACATCCACAGCCTTTCTTTTGTCCACTAAGTAGATAATTTTGTCACAGAAGGAGATCAATTTAGTCAATGTTAATGGTATCCTGGGCTGCATCAGGCAAAACACTACCATCACGTCAAGGGAGGTGATCCTTCCTTTTTATTCAGCGCTGGTGAGACCACCCTGGGAGTATCGAGTCAAGTTCTGGGCTCCTCAGTACAAGAGAGACATGGACATACTAGAGAGGGTCCACTGAAGGTCCACGAAGATACCGAAGGGACTGAAGCATCTCTTCTATAAGGAAAGGCTGACAGAAGTGGGCCTGTTCAGCCTGGAGAAGAGAAGGTTCAGGGCAGATCTTGTCAATGTGTACAAATATTTAAAGGGAGAGTGTGTGGCAGGTGCATCTGCCCAGTGAAAACAGAGCTTCCTGGCTGCTGAAACGTGGCAGCTTTTGGCTGTCTTTGTTTTTAAGGTCTTGCGGTAGTTGAGACCTTTGACCAATGGGAGCTGCTATTGACTACAGGTCAGATTCGGTCTGTGTATAAACAGAGTCCCCTGGGGGAGCCATTTTGAGCTCGTCCCCCTGGAGCTGCACGCTGCGGTCAGAGGACTGTCCCCTTGGGTCAGGATGCCTCCCAGGGAAACTCCTCGAGGTGCCTTGGGTTGGGGCGCTGCCCTGAGCATGTCCTCGAGGTTGAGACCCCTCACTTTCTAGGTGAGTGATAGTGCGTTTTGCGTTGCTGTTAAACCCTAGGTAGTGAAGCTTTGTCTACGTTTGGGGTTGCCGTTAAACCCCTGGGGAGTGGGGCTTTGTAAAGTGTTTTGGGATATTGTTAAACCCCAGAAAGTTATTCTGTTCTCCTCTTGCAGACATTTGGATCTGTAATCTACGGAGGGCTGACTGGTGGTTTTATTAAAACAAAAAAATTGTTTATTTTTTTTAAATTGGTGGTGGGTTGCTTATTTGGAAGCCTCTGTAGCAAGTGTAAAGAATACAGAGACAGACTATTTTCAGTGGTGTCCCATGACAGGACAAGAGGCAATGGGCACAAACTGAAACACAGGAGATTCCCTCTGAAAATCACAGTACACTTTTTTTACTGTGAGGGTGACCTAGAACTGGCACAGGTTGCCCAGAGAGACTATGGAGTCTCCATCCTTGGAGATACTTAAAAACTCTCTGGACACTGTTCTGGGCAACCAGCTCTAGGTGGCCCTGCTTGAGCAGGTTAGACCAGATGATCTCCAGAGGTCCCTTCCTGTCCCCCTACTGTGAACCGTTATGTGATTCTGTAAATGGTTCATCCCTGTCAAATCACTTTTTCCTTCATCTGACCTGAAATATGCTGCAAGAGGAATTGCAACCATGATTTTCCCCTGAAACAAAGCATGGATGAATTGCCAGTTGTTCCCTGGCGTGTCATTTTTCCTTTCTGACCCCAGCACATCTGATTCCAATGATTTGTCTGTGTTCAGTTCCCTCAAGTAATCCCTTTTACCAGGGATTACCAGTAGAGTATCTCCTATACCATGTTTCAATTTTCTTTTCTCTCTGAAAGGTGAAATGATAACTGCCTTGTTTCTGATGCTTATGCTTTAATGTTTGCTAAATTGAATTTTCATCTGTTTAGCATGCTTTTATGTAACAAAGTGTTTCTATTACACTGGAGAAAATACAAACCTAAAACCCAAAGTATCTAATATTTTTTATGGAAAGTACAACGTAAGTTTTTGCAGAACTTGAGTGAGACTGCAGGATTTGATAGATTGGAAATGCAAAACGACAGGATTTTCATATATGTCCTATTTTGTTTCTATATTCCAATTTTTATAACAAAACTAGTGTAAATAACCTTGTTTAGGACAAAAGTAGTTATTTGAGTATAATAAGATGTTGACAGGTATTGACTTTTTAGATACTAACCAATGAATCCAATCCACTGAACATTTTAGTTGATCTACAGAAAAAAGGCAGCACAGAACAGCAGTCTATCTCAGCTTTCCATAGAAATAGGTTTTGTAAATAAACTATATATACAAATATGCATGAAAAAGACAGTTCTATTTATTTTGAAATTATTTGTCCCCATAGCTAATTAAAATAAAGACTTTTTTAATGCTCACATACATTTAGCTTAAAAATACAGTGTGTAGGACATTACAAAACTGAAAAGTGCCAGTGTTATGATTTCTTGATGCTGTTGTAAAAATCTCTCAAGTATTGTAAACTGACAAAACTTATGTAAATCAAACTATGTTTCTGAACCTTGCATATAGAACACAATAAATCAAACATCTAAAAGTATCACTTTCTTCAGAAGATACATAGCTGAGATTTGGATGAGAAAACATTTTTAAACACTTTTCTTTCCAGATGAAAATAATAGCTAGCAGAGGGGTAGGAAGGCATGGTAAAGGAAGGGTCCAGTAGTCTCTCTTTTATAATAATATGTTGATCTGCAAATATTCAAAGCAATTCTACAGATGCAACAGGTGGACTGCATGTAGAAACGCAGTTTCCATGACAGTATTAGGCCTGTCAAAATCACCTGCACAACTGCCTTGGGTATATGGCTTACCACTAGAGGAAGAAATAGGAGCTTTACTTGTTCCTAAACAAGTGAAACATGCCTTTCAAAAGAGACAGATGCATTTGTAGGTGTGTAGGAGAGAGAGGTACTCCTGTAAGAGAACTTTCCCAAGGGAAGCAGAAGAACAAAATTACAGTTTATAACAATTAACAATGAATGCAACTTACCACATACCTCTCAATAATTTCTTGATGAAGACGCTTCATGTTGGCTGTATGGAAGGAAGTTACATGTGAAAATAAGGACTTCATTATCATACAACTTCTTAACTGAACAAGACTTCAAAATCAGAAGACATGTGTCATCTATTTGATGCTGAAACTGGTTGAAAAACAGAAACAAGGTGACCAAAGTATTACAGCTGTTGAGAAATCCTTTACAGAACTGTAGAAGTCGAACAAAATTTTTCCACACACATGCAAAAAAAATTTTTTAATATAAAAATAAGTATTTAACAGCTTTTTTAATATATCAGTTTCAATGCATACTAGTATTGTCCAGTTCTTTAGTTTTAATGCCAATGAACTTTTAGTTTGCATCTGTTAAATTCTGGTACAGGAAGGAATTAAAAAATGTAACAACAAAGGAGATATGATCCAAAGAATTTATTATTAATATAGAATAGAAATATCTATTTTTATCACTCTCAGTTGTGTCTTATTAAATGAATTCTAAAATTATGCCTCTAACTAGAATACTGAAAATCTACTTGAGCACATAAATAACTAGCCTTATTTTTACTTTCACAAGAGTTTTTGAAAACTCTCTTGAATTTCAAGGTTGTTGTTATTGTTGGGTTTTTTTTTTTTTACCTTATATATTGAATTAGAACTTAATTTTACACAAAAAAAGAATGGTTATACTTGACAAACCATATCCCATTTCCCTTCTTCTTCTGTATTAGAACAATGGTGCAGGGTTTAGCAGATGCAAGATTAAATGATTGTTTTACATATGTTACATAAATTCTGATTTGTCTTGCAGTTTTCACATGGACCATTGGCTTATATTTGTGATATTTTGCTGTCTAAAATATATCACTATCAAAGAAAACCCAAACCCTACCTTTTTATCTGACAACTACTGTAGCATGGGAAGTAATAATACTGGTTAGATGAAAGTAGTACTTGTTTTCTGAGTTATTTTTCCCTTTTTTTTTTTTTTTTTTCTGCAGCAATAGGTCTGTAACTGCAGTACTATATTGTAATACAAGATCTAACTGAAAAATGAAATATATATTTGTTCAGATTAAATGGTATCTGTTTCTCCCGTTCTCCCCCTCTTTCTCTGGGCCAGTTAAAATGCAAACACACAAATAGCAAGCACTTCCACCTACACAACACAGATAAAGGACATTGCCACTCACATTGTTAAGTTTTGTGGCTCTTACAAGGTTACCAATAATTACCCCTTATTCTCTTACCAATAAAGTTAAAGGATCTGCTTTATTTGTTGATGTTACTTTAATTATTTTTGTTTGTACTAATACTCCTAGTCATCCCTTAACTGTTACGTTGCCACTGTTGTTCTCACAAGACAATTTCAATAAATGGATATCTGCTAGTGATTACTCAAAAAAAAAAAAAAAAAAAAAAAAAGTACTTTGCAACAATGAGTCTATAGAGTAATAGTTGTTCCTTAAAAGGCAATGGCTCATTTAAGCAAGGAAAGAGAGGGAAGGTTATGCCAAACTATTTAAACTGTAGCGCTCCACAGAGACAGAAACAGACATGATTCTGACCTTGTTTATGTTGAACTTGGTGGGGCTGTTAGACTTGCTGATTTTATCTGTCTTTCACGATTTCAGCCTGTAAAAGCTAGTTTGTTCAATTCACTAAGCCACAAAGGACTTACAAGTCTCTTACTTAATGGGTGTGTGACCCGCTGGCCTTTGCTCAGTAAAGCCCTTTTCAGCTTCTATAGCCTGTGCTTTTACTAAACCCCATTTTTAAGACACCAAACTCCAGTATGCAAATTTCAAATGCTGAAGAAATTACCCTAATACTTTGTAGCAGTTTCAATAGTTAATTTATCTCCCTATAGTGTCTATAAATCAGATTCAGATCACGCATGCTAAAGTCTCTTCTAAAGGGATGCTCTATTCTATTTGCTTTCAAGGAGATGTGTTTATATGGGGTTTTCCGTTATTTTGTAATAAACTTGTGCCAAAAGACCACCTTCACCTGTGGCCAAACAGAAGAGCTCATTATTCTCCAGAGAAAAGAATCAACAGCTTCTAAGCAATCTTGGAAGAATGCAACCTAACTTTAAACTGAAAACCTTTACCATAAAAACAATGATGGAAGAGATCAAAATGAAGAGTTGTTATGGCAACTGGCATACCCAGGGTAAGTATGTTGATGAGAAATTATGAGCAGATACAGAAAAATGAATGAATAAATTATATTACTAATTAGGAATGAAATTCAGTCATACAGTTACACATCTCAAAAACTGTGAAATATTTCCCCATGAATATCAGCTGTTTGGCCAGTGAACAGTGACAGAGGTGTTACTGCCCATTTCCTGCCCCCAAGGCACAGAGGGAATGTCATATGTGTGTTCTGGGTTGCAAAGGGACAGGGAGTTCTCTCTAACATAAAGCAAAACCCTTTATGTTCCTTTCCTGCCTATTCATGAGACATGGGGAACTGCTGGGCAGCAAACCGAAAGGTCATCACTTCATATCCAGGGGCCTGAGAAACATGAACAGAAGAGGCTCTGTCACACAAGAATCTCTTACTTATTTCTCTTTCTTCCACATCTTCCTATAAGACATTATTTCCACTTTAAGTGTATTTTCATTAGTACCAGTGTTGCAGATGCTTATCAAGAATTTCCATAGCCTTTTGTTTTGCATATAACACTAAAGTACATAGTCTATGCATTACAAAGCAGCTTACTTAAAGTTGCAGAGCTAAAAACTCTGAAAAGCTAAGAAGCCTCAGAATTAACATTGTAATACCACCTCTGCCCTCTATGCAGTGCAAATCTGTTCTTCCTCACTGAACCACCACTGTTGGAGTGATGTGGGTATGGAATCAGATCACATTGTGAGATACAGCAAAATTTTACATTTACATGCCTGTTTAAAGCGTAGGGTACAGATGCTTATCTACTTGTTGTTCTGTAGCAATGTCACACAGGAGTGTTGACTCAGTCAGGTTCTTAATAGGAAGCAAACAACCATTAAAGGAATAAATATTTAAAGCACAAAAATTTGGAAGAAAAATAATAAAGGCTTGGTACTTGAAGAACTTGAGCCAGTTACTTTAATTGTTGAGCAAGGCTTGGCTGTGGATTGTGTGGACTGTAGTCCTTTTCTCCTTTTTTTCTGATTTGTCAGGAAGTCTGTGTTATAAGAATGAAGATTCAGCTTGATCTTGGAGTCACAGAAGACAATGAGAATTGTGTCTTCCAATTCTCTTATTCATAACAACTGATGCTTAATAAAATGGAATAGCACTATCATATTAAAACTCACTACAGAAAACTTATTTTGGAACTTCGCACTTCAAGGTATTCTTTCACCAATGAATATTTCCTCATCTTCAGTATTGTATTTACTAATGGATTTTTTAGGACTCCTTAGTCTCATCATATTTCGCTTTTTCTTTTATTTAGTTTGTATGAGTTAATTTGCCTTCAACTTAACCTGAATTTCATAGAAAGCTGATACAGGTTTTTGTTGTGTTTGGCAGTAAGTCTTCAGTGTCATATGTAAGAAAGTATTAGCTTTGTGTTGCCATGTTCCCAAATAACAGTAAACAGTAAAAGTTTAGTGGGACAAGCTTTCTAGAAGAACTTTCTAGTTGAAAAGTTGACTTGATCTCTAATGTATAGTTTGCTCATATCTGTCTGTCAGTCTTCGTTTTATAACTAAGGATTTCGGTTGGTAAAATTGTTTCCAGCCACCAACTTCTTCCGTACTGTATCCTGAAACTCATCAATATCCTTTGTTACCTCAGTACTCCTCCTCAGTCCCTAAGCTTGCACCTCAAATACTGTGTTCAGCACCTTGAATACTGTATTTACTTTTGGGGCCCTCACTAGAAGATATTGAGTTGCTGGAGTGTATCCAAAGAGTAACGAAGGCAGTGAAGGATCTGGAGAAAAAGTCCTGAGAGAAGCGACAGAGGGAATTGGGGTTGTTTAGTCTGAAGAAAAGGAGGATAACAGGAGACCTTATCTTGCTCTACAACTACCTGAAAGGATGTTGTAGCAAACTGGGTGTTGGTCTCTTTTCTGAGGTAGCAAGTGATAGGAGAAAAGAGAGGAAACGGCCTCAAGTTGTGCCAGGGGACGCTTAGATTGGCTATTAAGAAAAATTTCTTCACCAAAAGGGTTATCAAGCATTGGAATAGGCTGCCCTGGGAAGTGGCTGAGTCACCATCCCTGGAGGTATTTAAAAGATGTGTAGATGTGGCGATTTGTGACATAGTTTAATGGTGGACTTGGCGGTGTTACATTTCTTACTGGACTCCATGATCTTAAGGTTCATTTCCAAACTAAATTGGTCTATGATTCTATGATTTAACAAGGCATTGCTAAACAGTTACCAGGTGTGGTAGCTTTTGATCCAATAGTTCTTCTATAGAATAATTCATCTAAACCTGCTCTGTTACAAGTTCATTTCTGTTCTGAGTCTTGTAAAGGAAGAGAGAAGATGTGAAATAATGATAATCAAGCCATGCTCTTCCCAGCATTTGTGTTTGACAGTGCAAAGTCCAAAGAGAAGGATTTCCCATGAAATAGGTTTAATATTCAAATAGAAAAGCCTGCACAAATATATATCTATTTATACTCTATTTCTGGCATGTGCTATAATTACTCCTGAGGCTGGCTAATAAAAATCTTGGAATATTCAGCACCCAGCAGGTCATGTAAGGCTAAAAATTAGTGGAAGTAAACCTTTACTTGAGAGAAAAATAAAATTTATTTATTTAAATATATTTATAAACTTTATAAATATATTTATAAAGTTTATTTATTTAATATTATTAAAGCCTTCAGAATGCAAGAATTCACCATCTCTAATCATTAGTAACAATGTTCATCACCTATAGAATATCACATTTTGAATGCAGGAATGTTTTCCTCAGTTCTGTATGTAGAGAAAAAATTTTCTTGTTTGTCGAAGCTGTTGGAAAAGGAGACTGGCTTTCTATACGAGAAAGTTTTCCATGTTTTTTGCAGCATGCATAAAAATAGATCTGTTACATAACATTTACCTTCCCATGTCAGCAATCCAATTAGGAAACTTATTGTTGATTCCTCTTTCAATTCAGAACATTGCTTATACAACTATTTCTTAATATTATTGTTACTATATTTTTAGGGCTTTGTTACTACTAGTTAAAAGCTAGCAGAAGTTTTCTTCAAAAATTATGCTCTGCTTCACTTTGTGGGTATGAGAAAGTAAAACGTTTTTTAGTTAACTTGGAAGCCAATAGTACCTTTTCCCATGATTTCTACTGAGCTGTGAAAAATTCATAGCTGGAGAAGACTAGCAGGGTCATATCTCTAATGGGATACTCTGCTTTACAAAAAATGTTTTATAACATTTCATGGTTGTATAAAGAGCAGTCATGCATGACCCCTGAGAGAGGAGTACGCAATCCTTTTATTGTCCTGGTCCCCATGATTTCTCCAAAAAGTCCACCCATTTCCACAGAGCTCATTGTAATACGTGCCGCCCCGTCTTCCTCCATGCACACATGCCCAGGTGTTCATGGTAGTCGTGCCAGTGGGGGGGGTCGACATTCAGTGTCTTCAGCCTCCTCACATCTTCCTCACTCTGATTTCCTCTCAGCCCAGCTCGTGCACAAGTGCAGCTTGGTAGGCACTGCCAAGGATGTTGCTGTTCTAGCGTCAGGCAGATATCATGGATTCTTTGGGGACAATTTGTCTCCTTCAGAGCGTACTCCTCCACAGCGACAGGATGTTGAGGCCAGGTAGTGGTAGTGGTGCAGCAGCAATGTCGAGACAAACACAGTCCAACACCATTTCTTACGCTAGTCCTGAGGACTTTGTGAAGGTGTGCCATAGGCGTGCAACAAGGTTTCCACCCCCCCACCCCCACCCCCATTAGCAATAAAAATGAACAAATAGATCATTGTCAAAACTAATGAGGAAATAAATCACTTTTTTTTGTCAGTTTCTATAAAAGCAAGACAGTTTGTGGACTTTCTTCCCCTGTTCTCTCTGTTGTTTACCAGAAAAAAAGGAAACATATGGTGATCATTGAAGAAAACAAATGTGTAGAGAAGAATTTTGATACAATCTCAGGTGGAATTTAATTATCCATGCAGAAGCAATGTTCTCTGGTTAAAATAGACAAAATATATGCTCTTCAATTCTAGGAGGACCAGGCTTTCATATTGCTGCTCTAAATTAATCTCTACATTTCAGTAGGTTTGTTTCTGCTCTTTATGTCGAGATTCCTGTCTGTTTTAAGCACATGTACAAAGCATGGCCTCTCTTTATTGGAACACTTCAGAAATTTCCAGCTGCCACAAGGTGCTTTTTAGCCAACAGTTTCTCATAGAAAGTACAGTTCTGTGTTCTTGCCTGAGGAAATTCAGTTTCCCAGAGATATATTTATTCCCCAAAATTGACACTGGACAGTACATTAGTTCTAAGCAATCTGACTATATGTAATGTTCAGGTATTGGTTCCATGGTCAGTTTTCAAGCTCACTTGTAAGTGCTTACATATGTGTTTGGGGGAGGTGGGGTGGAGTGTCTGTGTGTGTATTTGTACTTATGTATATTGGTTTTGCTGTATCTGGGAGAAAGTGAAACATTTTCAGCTTCATCTCAATCTACTTTATTATATTGTCTACAGTCTCTCAATACTAGGCAGGCACCATAGTGAATAAAAAGAAAATGTTCTAAGAAGGATTTGAAGTCAGCCGAAATTGAGAAGGATATATTAGGAAGATTAAATGAT
Source organism: Strix uralensis (assembly GCF_047716275.1). NCBI lineage: Eukaryota > Metazoa > Chordata > Aves > Strigiformes > Strigidae > Strix > Strix uralensis. The sequence continues at coordinate 33,322,110 of NC_134012.1, read as the reverse complement.
ACATAACAGGAAGGTCTAGTTTACATATAGTATATAAACAAGGTTGTTTTCCAGCTGCTTTCAGACTCTTTCCTTATAACTCTGGCAGAAAGCAGCAAGGTTGGGTCACCCAGCCAGTGAGCAGCACATTTACTTGATGCCATCCACTCTGTTAACACTAGGTAGATGTCCTTCCTTTATGGGAAAATGAACTATTGCTAGCTTATTTTGTGGGTGGGAAATAAGACTTGATACCTTTGTTATCTGAGTAATTCCTTGGCTTGCTCTTTCTTCCCTGTCTTCTTGCAAGAAGTCTTTTTATTTTAACTGCAGCAAGCTCTTCTCTGCACTGATGTGCAATATACATTATTTGAAAACTTTGCTATTATTTCATTTAAGCCTACAAATTAAATATTAGCCAAGACATTGGCTATATTGTCATTTTATTAAGTTTTAGTCCTATGATATTAAGTAAAATGTAAAAACAATACAGATGATAGTCCCTGAGCAAAGTAGAGATGATTTGGATATTTCAGTGCCCCTATGACAGAATTTTAAAAGCTGATAGTTGGACTGTTAGCTGCACACAGCTACACTTAATTTTATATTGTTTACAGATCTCACAACAGTTCTGAATTTTCTTGAAAGTTACGAATTTATATGTCAACTTCTCATGAATTTTGACCCTCCTCCTGTATTGATGTTTTAATTAATCCTCCTATTTCAATTATAACCACACTTAAAAGGGAACAATTTTACAGAAAAATAGCAGATGGATTTCAGGCTCCCAATCCCTGTGACTACACAATAGATGCTGGGTACTTATTTCATAACATAGCTTTGAGAAATCCCTCTGAACATTACCCAGAGTAAGCCATATGTTTTCAGTTAGATCAGTAAAACCAGACTAAGTTTGCTCAACCCTATCATAAACATGGTTTTGAAAAGAGACAACAGTTCAATAATGTGGAAATTCAAATCTTCAAACCTTTACATAGCATGTATGCTATAGACTTTATATAATTAGCAGCTATATGACAAGTACAAATAGTTTATTTTACTAGAAGTAGTAAAGAAAGAATGAAATATTAGCAGACAGGTCTTTATTTCAAGTAAATTCACACAAAATTAGTCACTTAGTGAAAAATACAAAAGAACTGTTGTCCAAATCTGCTTGATAACACCACCAGAGATTTTGTGCCTTATAGACTTTCCTGAGCTTCTATCTTTACAGAGCAACATTTCATTTGGAAGTTAGGTATATGCTGGTCTTCAAGGGTGAAAGAACCCTGAATTACAGGGACTATTTATTTTAACTGTATGACCTAGAACTTTTAGTACACTAGAAGTGTACTGTGGCTTAATCCCAGCAGGGAGCTAAGCCCCACACAGCCTCTTACTCACTGCCTCACTGTGTGTTGGGAAAGAAAGCTGGAAGGGTAAAAGTGCAAAAACTCATAGATTGTGATAAAAACACTTTAATAGGTAAAGGAAAGACTGTGTGTTCAGGTAAAGCCAAGTAATAAATCCATTCACTACTTCCCATTGTCAGGCAGATGTTTAGTCATCTCCAGTAAAGTAGGACTTTATCACTTGTGATGGTTACTTGAGAAGAAAAATGACATAACTCTGAGCATCCCCCCTTCATCCCTCTGCCCCCAGTTATTGCTGCTGACTACAAGATCCTTTGGCCAGTTGGGGTCAGCTGTCCCAGCTGTGTCACTTCCCAACTTCTTGTACACCTCCAGCTTACTTGCTGCAGGGGCAGTGTAAGAAGCAGAAAAGACCTTAAGACTGTATAAGCATGGCTCAACAATAGCTGAAACAGTGATCTTTCAGTTGTTTTGGTCATAAATCAAAACATAACCCAATATGAGTAATTTTAAAGAAAATTAACTCTCTCCCAACCAAACCCAGTACAAAGTGCCTGGAAGATTTAAAAAAAAAAAAAACAATTAAATACATCCATAGCCTCCACTACAGCTCTATCACTCTTCTGCATGTTTGCAATCTGAATACAACCTCATGCAAGAGTATGAGCTACCTTAACTATAGCAGGTTTTATTAAAGGAAGCATGTAGATAATACTGAATTACATATGTCATACTGTCAGAATTATTATTGTTTTGTTTAGTTGAGATTTTCTGTCCAAATACTTAATATGAAAATGTTCAGCAATGAGTCCTACATCTGAAGGTATATCAGCTAAGTCACAAACAGAAATCAATGACATTTTAAGTGCCATTACTGCTTGTGAACATTTATCCATATCTGTTATCATACCATGTGTGTTGCAAGGTAATAGAGGTCAGGAAAACAAAAAGAGAATTTCTGACCATTTTATTCACAACATTTTAATACTATTCCTTTGAAAAATATATGAGGAAATAAAGCCATCATTTTTCACTTGTGTGGGTTTTTAATTGCAACAGTCATGTTCTTTAGTTATAGCTTTCTCATCTGTTCCCAAAACTGAATTTGGCTAGGGAGAGGGATTGATCCTTCTGTACCCACATCAAGCTGAAAAATAAGAAATATAGGTGGGCCTTTGCAATATGTCATTGAGAAGTATATCTTGGTTTATATTAATTGTATGACTCTCTTAAGATGGAATGGAGATCTGCTCTACCTAACCATCAGTTTAGTGGAAAGTTGTGTGTTTCTTTACTATTTCTTGAGTTGGGTACCAAATGTAAGTTCTATTATTTGAGCCAATGGAAGTCTGCAAGGGAAAAAAAAGGCTCTCTTCAGGCTTCCTAAATAGCAGCTTACTAATGTTACATTTGCATTTACCCTATGGCTCGTGCTTTTTCAGGGTAATGGTGTCTGATTCTAAAGATAGCACTCAATAAACATCTTCAGTCTTGCTTTTAAATCATCTTCAGTGCAGTGCCTTATTCACACTGCAGTTGCATCTGTATGCATTACATATATTTTTTGTCTTTTTGTGATGAGACTAAATATCATAGGAATGTAAATTCTACAAATCGAATCTTGACTGGAAAAAAAATATTTCTATAAGTTTTATTTATAATGATACTATTTTCAGCACCTCGTTGCTCTAGAATTTTTTTAAAATACTTTTGAAATTCAGTATTTTTTAGTTATAGCAGTAAACAAGCAAATGTTTGAGAAGTCTAATGTACTTATCAACTCAAAAAGTAATCTGTCTCTAACACTTCACTTTGTTTTCCATTCTTTTAGTACTTAATTTTCTAGTCCTTTATTTTCTGTCTTTCTGCTCTGTTAAACAACTGATTTTACCTGCCATTTAAAAAAAATATGTTCATGAGAAATCTTAATTAGTATTGATTTATTGTACTTATGTAGTCCTGTTTGCTAGAGGTAGAACACCTTCTGCCAGAAAAACAGTGATTGACCTCATCTGTACCTTGCCTGGAAATATACGAGGAGAGGACTTGTAGGTAATGTGTATGGGAAAAGACTGTTCACAAAAAGAGCAATTATAGAGTTAAAAGCACTGAGGGAATTCTTCTTTGTAACAGAATAGATTACATGTAAGGTGTCTTAGGGTAGTATATCGAAAGCTTTTTTTAAAAAAAATCTTCACGTTATGTACACCAAAATGACCATTTCGTAATCTGAGGTTACTGTCTTCCAAACATACATTTGGATATATAGCATTTAAGCAAAGAGCTATGCTGCTACTGAATATGTCTATAGAAAAATAAACAAAAAATTCTATGTGGTGCACTGTTTCAATTAATTTATGTTTTAAAGGAACACTTGTTTTTTAATACCTGATGAGTGTGTCCTGTCTGTTGCTGGGATTTAAACCAGGCAATGCAAGTTCTTAAATGCCGAATGCTTGTAAAAAGCTCTGTTATTTCCACTTAGATACTGAAAGACAGGGTTGTTTTTAAATCAGAAGAAATGTGGTTTATGACTGTCCAGATTTCTGAAGAGAAAATAACTTTTTAATATTTCCCCCCCCTCCAAACAGAATATATACAATAAAAAATCAAGTTGTTATGTTAGGAATGTATATAGAATGTGTACAGAGTGTATACATTAAGAAATATCAAGCTACATTATGAGAGAAACTGTATAAGAATTCACATGAAAAATACATATGCATTTTCCTTAAGTGATTCATTGCTTATTCTTTGAAAATTCCTAGGTATTATCTCTTCCTTTTGTGAATCCATGTTTGCCATTTTTAATCAAATTAGAGTTCTATATCTGTCCTCCATCTCTTGAGTGACTAGTATTTCCAGTAGATTTACCCATTACTGAATTTAATCTTCTGTCTGTGTAGATTAAGCTATCACCTATACATCCTTTCTTAAACATGGTATAATATTGGTTTCTTGTCTCATGCTTCCTCTGCTTTCATTTAGCCATCCTATACAAGCAGAAAATTGAATTAACGCTTTATAAAAATGAAGAAAAAAACCCAGTGCTATTGAATTGGTCTCTTCTCAGAATGCTCAGAATGATCTGAGGGTCTATAAAGCTGTTGCAATGAACCTAAGGTGCCTCTCATTTCTGGTCATCTGTCAGATGTCAAAAAGTGTCATTTTCGGGTGCAATCCTGTGTCTTTTGCTTTTCTGTACTCATATCTGTGTCATGACTTTAGGATATCCAAACTTTGTTACGGGTGACATTTGAAAGTGTGCTATGGTTATAGTTCATGTGGAAATACACAGAAACTACAAAGCAAGCACACCAATGGCGCTCTCTTTGACTATTCTGATGTCACTAACAACCATGTTTGTGAAAGACCTATGTCATGCAGTTTTTTCAGAGTTTCATTAGTTGTCTCTCACTAGTGGTAATCACATATTCTCACATCCAGGTATCTTGAAATTCCTAACCAAGATTAACTAAGAGCTCAGAAAGAATTTAAAACAAAACAAAGCCAAAAAACCTCTCTCAAACTCATTGAACTGCTGATTGTTCTGCTTTCTTTTTCCCCTCTTGTATCTTAAGAAATTAGAATAGCCACACTGTAGAAGAAAGCTGTATATACTACTGCTGTTGATGTTGAAAACAAGAAATGTAATGATAGCAAAAAAACCCCCTAAATTCAAATATACAAATTTAGTAATGTAATGTTTAAATAATTAAAATTCTCCTGCTTCTCCTACCTAGCATGAATGAAAATGATTAAGTTGGTGATTTGCACTGAAAAATAGATTTACCCAGGTATAAGTATACTACAGGATCAACTAGATTACATGACTAACTTCAGGCAAAAATTAGCACAATATTACTATCTTTTCAACCCCATGCCATACTGTCAGGTAAATATGTAAATAGTGTACTTTGGAATTTCTGTGAGATTGCACAGATACTCAATTACAATTCAACATAGATGTGTAATGTCATCTTGTTTGCTGCAAGGAACAAAACACTATATGTGTATACTGCTGTAATGATTATTAAGTTGTTCAAGTATTAGTTGCTACAAATGCACATATAAATTTTTAAACCAAGGGAGAACTTACTTAAACGGGGACAGTTCAATGTAAAATTTGTGTCACGCAATTTTGCTTTTTTTATCCCTCCCAGAAATCCTTCTGAAATCACTGTTGTGATGTTACTGTCTGAATGTTAACTTTATGTGGCCTGCAAGAGGCAAGAAAGAAGTCTCTTCATTTGTGAAAAGTTTGAGTAGAATTAGGTTCTAGAGCTAATGAACTGAAAAGAGCAGGTTTGGCAGATTGGGGTTGTATTTAAGAAGCTCCCTCAAGAATTTTTTATCAGGTATTCCCCTGAATAGCCCTTGTATTCCTCTTTGACATGTTTTCCTGGACAGCTGCTACAACAGACTCTTTCTGTGGCTGTAAAGTCTGTAAAAATCTTCCTCCTTCACCCCATCAAAACTGCTTCTAAGCAGCCTACCATGAGTCCATCAAAGCAGTGCAAAGCAGTGCCCTGCCACTGCCATTTCCCAGGGGAGCTGAGGTAGTAGATGAATATGAACTTGAGTTCATTACCACAGACTTTTGTGATGCCATCACAAAAGAACAGTAGTTTTATAAACTAAATACAAATGATCAGTTTATTCTAGAATTACAACAGGAATGTTATCTGTGGATCACTGTTTTGAGACATTTTGTAATATTCATTACAGTACATGGGATGGACATTCCCTCTTATTTTTTCCCCAAAAATTATTGCCTAAAAGTTGAAATGTCCTGAATTTTTATAATTGAACCAGCTATAGAGTCTCCAAAAATTCATTACTACACCTAAAGTATTTTCAAGGGTTGTGTTTGGAAAGAACTGACGAGAACATGTAAACCTTACCTGAACCACCTTTTAAAATATATTAGAATTTCATATTTTTAATCATACATTGTCTAAGATTGCTTATTCAAGTGTATTTTTCTGGAGGGGAAAAAAAAAAAAATAGACAAATAAAACCCCAGATCAAAGACTGGTGTTTTTTATTCTTTGTCTTCTGCACCCTTTTGTAATGCACAGTGCAGAGAAGAGGTGATCAGCTGAACCTCTTCTTACAGGTCTGTAGTGTAGTTTCTTTTCAACTTTCCATTAAAAGAGAACAACTAGCATGATTTGACCTATGTTACATTTCACTGGAGTTCCTTAGCAGTGGCCCCTGTCCAGCCTCTCACTATACTACATACACCTATGTAGAGAAACTCTCACAACACATGACGATATCCTGCATTTTTGAAGGCAGTTAGAGCTTTGGAACTAACTTCCAACAGACAGATTCTACATACATTTTTCTATTTGCTTGCAGTTTACCAAGAAATTTGTCTATGTTTCATAGTTAACATGTTAAAGAAAAATCTTATCCATGTCCTTTATAACTGATATAGGATTAGGAAAAGGGAAAATGAAAAAAATTTTTTTAAAGTTTTTATTTCCTTTTGTAACAGATATTAAAACCCTATCTAACTTGGATGTCTCAGTCATCAGAGGGAAATGAGTGAAACAGAATGATGTCACAGAATTTAATGTATTATCAGGTAGACACTTTGATTACATCTGTTGAAAACAGCTTGAAAGAGTTGAGCTTTTTAAAGCACATGGTATACTTACCTTGATGTCAGTGCTCAGCATGAGTCCTGAGCCTGATTTGGGGGTATAGACATTGGTTGTGTTTATAGACAACCTGTTGTCTAGAAAACACTGTAAATTTAATGATTTATTCACCATTCTGAAGGAATTACTATTAACTTGTACAATAACTGAGTCAGCTTCTGCCTTCCCATTCCTTCTGTTATGTGTGCTCCAACATATCATATCTCCAAGACATCAGGGGACACCAGGGTTTAAATCCATCACTTAAAACCAAACAGAAATGGGAAAACACTTCAAGCAAAAATGCTCTCATATTTCTAATTAATTTTTACATGTAAAAAAAAGGGGAAGTAATAATGACAAAAAGTTATCTCAATCTTTCCATCTATATATAACTCAGTAGGTCACTGTAAGCAAGACCTGATGGTGTTATAAAGAATTCTAGTGGGTAAATTTAATGTCTAGCAATAGGTGGATTCCAAGGGTAACCAAATGCCATCTTGTTTAAAATGGAATTGGAAGTGGATAAATAATTTAGTACTATGTCTATCAGGAAAGAATAAATAATTGGCCCAGTAACCACTGACAAATCCAGGTGCCTGAATTATTCGCTCCTAAATGTGTGACTCACAGTTCAGTCATCTGTTTGTAGAAAACATTAAAAAATCATAAAACTCTGACATAATAACTCTGTTCATAAAACAAAAAAACCAAAAGAAAAAAAAAAAGTAAGCAAGAAAAATAAAGCCACAAACCCCTCTGGTAAACATCTCTCACTGTGTGGTGCCAAGTTATGAATTGTCTATCTCCAGTCCAAAAGATTGCATTTCAGCAGTGAAAGTAATATGTGACACAAGAGATAAGGAGAACTGGCAGTAGCAGGAATTAGACACCAACTCTCAGTGTTGAAAAACAGTTTGCAGTGATCTGTACAGAAATAAAACTAAGAGGTTTGGACAAGATGCTGACAGTCACACACATGGAAATAAGCTTCCCTTTTTTTTTTTTTTTTTTTTTTTTTTTTAATGGAAGGTGATAGAAAAGACTACAAAGCACCAGACACCATTAACACATAAAGTTTGTTAATGCCAGAATGAAGTGCTGGAACAGCAACTAATGTTCCAATTCCTCACAATTATAGGTATTTCTCTAAATATTCTAAATGAAACAGAAAGAACAATTCTGTGATTATCAGTCTTGTAACAAAGTTAGACCATGGAAGAGCATGAGTCCAACAAATACAATGCCTAGCTTTTGTTTATTTCTTTCTAATTTACCAACAAAGTTACAGTGGAGACAGAAAAGGCCTATGGTGCTCAAGGAAAAATTAGTAGCAAACTCTGTAAATTCTTCTTCTTTAAGTATTTTTTCAAGAGTGTTCCTTGTGCAATTGCTAGGCAAATTATTCACACTGTTGCAGGAAATTGTGTTAAGTTATGGAATAGAAAAAAAGTCAAGTTTCAGTCATACCCTAAGAAATAACACTGTAAGAAGTGAGAATGACAGGCCAGCTTGGAACCTCACAATGGTTCTCAGATTAATTTTGTTCAGTATTCTTCCACTCCCTAGCTGCTTTCATCCTTTCAGATGCTGTCTGGATTTTTTAAGTCAAACTCTGTTTCTGGCTCCCCCACCTCCATTGGTACTAAAGATTTTCCAGTTGAAACTAGGATAGGAAATCTGATCATAGCTGCTTGCTGAAAAGTGTCCACATTTCTTCTCATGGTTATACTGGCTGTGCAATGAGAACAGTACTTTCCATGCTTAAAATACATATCTCTAGAAGTTTTACATTTGTTAAAAGACTAAGTTGTTTGGGAATTTGACTTAAAATAAATTTCAGACTCAGTTTATTTCAGAAAAACACTGAGACAACATTTTGCCTAAAGTTATGTAAGAAGTCTTCAGAGCATCCAAAAGCAGAAGTTTAACTCCCAACCTGCTGCTTCAATCTTGATATATTCTGTTCCAACAAATGCAGCTGTTCCAAAAATATATTAATAGTAAAAAAAAATATAAATTCATAAGGTATTGTGAGCTGTGAAGAGCTCAGCTCAATATTAGAATTTGACTGAAAGAAGCTTAATTACACCTTAATTGCAAAATATGAATAAAGTCCAACGAGATTTTACAGGCACTTTATTCAGTCTCTCAAAATGCCAGGGAGAATGCTTTTGGGAAGGCAGAGTAAAAGCTAGCTTTTACAACCTACACTTCTGAGAAATAAATGTTGTATCTTGCTTTTTCTCCTCTGAAACCACTATTGCAGGCCACTGAGACAAGATAATGGATACAGTGAACCGCAGATCTGGTTTACTATGCCTATTCCTATGTGATTTATTGTAGCATTTAAGTTTAGAAGAACTTTCGCCCCATGAACACTGACCTCAGCTGTACTGCAGTTACTTGAAGGTCAGAGGAGATGTCATCCAACACACTCTACCGCTGCCTAACAGTCTCTAAAGTAGAGAAATATATTTTACCTACCCTAAATTTCATACGCTTCGTCCCTGAAAAAAATGATGACTCTTCTACTTAGTGCAACAAGTGCACTAGAAAATTCTCAATTTGTTCATCAAAAAAATCTGAAACTTGCTGAAGTTGATAAATTTCCATAGTCCTCCAAAGGGCTATGAATCAGCTTATTTGTCCAGAAGACATGTCCAATATGGCAAATTGCTCCACCCTTTTACATTTACAACCTTCATCATTTATTCCTTGTGTTCTGTCTGTTTTACAATGAAAACCATGTTAGTAGTTTCTCTTACATACATCAATTCAATGTCTTGTAAGAAAACTCTGAAGGTGATACGGTAGCTTTTCAGACTCGGAGTATGGTTAAGATAAAACTGTCTCACTAGTGAGATTTAGTTCATGTTTGTGGAAAAAAAAAAAAAGCCAAACCAACCAAGAACACTAAAAAGAAGTTATCAAATATTTTGCTTTCATCTTTAATCCCCAAAGGGCTAATGATAATCTCTCTCTAGTTTTGCAAATCTACTATCAAATCTAGCTGTGATTCAGAATGAAAGTAAGAACCTAAAGAATTCTGTTTCAATACACATTTATTCCATCACTACTGAGACATAAATTTGGGGGTATAGGGGACAGAATTGTTTGTGTATAAAATCTTGCCTTTTTTCAGATGTGGTTCAACATTAGTGAAATGACTGTGGAGAAGTACATTTTGAAAAAAACTTCAAGGGTAAAATCCATCTATTTATAGATTTACTTGAAGAACAGATAATAAACTTAATCTCTGGCACTGATATTTTATGAATAAATTGCTCTGAATAAGTAGTAGAAAATTAGTGAAAATGTATGCAATCCAGTAATGCTCAAAGACAAAATGCATGTTGCTAAAGATAGATTGGCTTTATCATCACATTTTCAGTAGTTCAATGTATCATTTATAATTGTTTTTTTTTGTCACTGTAAGCATCTGAAGATATTAAGTGGTTAAATACAATCCTATTAATAATCCCTTGTAATTATGATCTCTTGCTGAAGGTAAGCAGCACCTTCCATCTTTAACAGATCCATCAATGGCAAAATGTATTCAGTGTGGGATTCCTTGAGGCAAATGTATATTTTAAAAAAGTCTGATCCTTCTTTATCACACGACAATTTTGATTTTGAACATTAATCAGGTATTTTGGCATCTACTAAATGGTGGACATAGCTATTTAAAAATAATGTTATGGAATAAGAAAATAAATATTAAATACAGCTTCACATAGTGATCTGTCTTTAGAAATAGATATAATTCATCCAAACATATTAAAAGAAATGATAGTGACATTTTGTAGAAATGTTTCTGCCACTGAAGGACCTAGACTTTTTATTAAAGATATAATGTGCCTCTTCATCATGTTGTTATTGTGGACTGCAATCTCTTCTTCAAGAACAGAATTATGATGAACTATCGTATCTTCCTTAGTGCCTACAGGATTTGAAAACTTAACTGCATACGATTTAAAAAAATAACTGTAAACCTGGCATAAATGTATTCTAAACTGTGAATTATCTGGTTTATTTAGCTAGAATGTCAAATGGGTTTGCAGTTAAATTGGTGTTATCTAACAATGTTCTCACTGAAATTAGTAGGAAATCTCTCTAAATATAGAGTAAGTCAGTTTTCACTGGACAGTAGCATTAGTGTCCGTTACATTATGCTGACTTTTTCACTAGTAGAAAACAGGTCTGCTAAAGGGTAGGTGTGAATGGAATGGGAATTTAAGTTTATATGGATGTAGGCAAAAAATTAGTTTGCGTGTAATGAGCCAGATTTCCATATAGTCCATTTCACAGATGATTATGTAAGGATAAGGACTGAAACACTCTACTGCTGCTGTTAAAAGATCTGACCATTTTCTGGATTTGCTCTTTATATCTATTGCTGATAAATAAAGTTTCAGAACAAGTGGGAAAAAAACTACTTGTGATTTTGAGTCAAGTCAGTGAATAGTTCTGCTGAAAACTTCCAGTAAATACAAAGCAACTTTTTGTTCCTTTGACAAAGCTTACCAAAATTAGCCAAAATGTAATTAACATTGAGTAAAACACACTCATGACATACCATGTTTGCACTACATACAAAGGTGGTAGAGCATGGGGTGTTCATGTCTAATTCCTTACAGCTATACTGCTTCATTTTGTTTGATTTTTTGCATTAAAATAATTTAAAACAGCCCATCAAAAAGAATACATGTCTAAAAATTCACCTGTACAAAAATATCTTCAAAACACTTCAAAGTCATGTTTTTCCTCCTTATGATCGCATATAGTTTGTAGCCTTTTTTCATTGACTTATTTTGTAATTCTTTTCTGAATTTGCCCTCAGTTGTTACAATTCATTCAAATAAAAAAATCATCTCTTGGACTAATGTAATAAATACGATCAGCTTGTAGTGGTGTTTAGATACAAATGTAAGTTTCTGGAATCTGTATTTATTTACCTAAAACCTTTTTTCTGAATTCTTTATAGAGAGTAATTGTGCATTGTCAAGAATAATTAAGCTATTACAGTTAAACCTTCAAAATACTACTTTCTTTAACAGTAGTTTGATACTGACTTCGTCTACATGCCTTTGCTGGGTAAAAAAATTTTTTCCTCTACTTTTATCAGTACCAATAATGAAAACAGTTGACTGTTGAGAATTTACATAGACAGATGTGGCAGCAGGTTTTGATTTACTCATATTATGAAATATAATTAGAAATTAGAGCTCTTTCTCAAAGAATATGTTGATTTTAAGCAAAATGAATATTTATTCACTAATTCAGAGATAGATACATTCTGATTAGATAAATTTCTTACAAATATTTTTTATTTGCAATATTTCCCACTTACATTTTTTACTGTAAATCATGGTTACCTGGATTCTCAGGTGACTCTTTCCTGTATTAAATGCAATGATTTCAAAATTAGAATGAATATAAGACATTGTTTCACAGTCTGTCCTTCTCCCAGTGCTGTCTTACACCATTTCTTTATATTTTATACATCAGAGAAGCTCCTCTTCATATCAACAGGAACTGTTAAATTCTGTATAGCATTTGAAAACTTAAAGAGCCTGGAGATTTCTCAGTCACACAAGGGAGGAACTGGAAGTCTTTGGTCAGACTGGACAGTATTAAATTCCTGGGTTTTACAGAAAAAGTTTTTCAAATTGCTTTAAAATCTGTACCTGAATTAGAGATCTGGCTTTTATATTTCACACAGCGACTGTCAACACATGTGCATGTACCTGTGTATTTGAATAACAAAGGAGCCATGAATACAAAGAATGATATTGTACTCAGGTGTGGTTAATGCTCCCACTGCCTTGTGAATGAACCTTCTGTCTTACAGAATTATTCTTAAGTAAAAGTCTGCAGCACTGGGACAGAAAACAAATTTCAGGAAACAACGTAGGGCAATGAATACTTTTCATCCTAAATTCTGTGTTAACTCCATTTGACTGTGAGAAACAGAGACTACTGCAATAAGAAAATGCTCAGACAGAACATGGGGAACAGATATACCTTCCTTGTTAACTACCCCAACACAACTGTAGCTAATTTGTTACAGCAGTTGACATCATCTGTAGTTTTGGTCTTAAGTAGTGTTAAATGACATTGAAGTGGGAACCCAGATAATTGATATGCATTTCAATTTCAGGAATATTTTCTGCCCTTTCAATGTCTCCTTTTTCCTATTCTTACTTCTCCTTTTCTGTTGTTGTTATTTTGGACTGAGGGGTAGAGGGGAAAAATTATTTGTTTTCTATCATTTTATACCAGAATGAAAAGATTCAGTATCTTACTACTTTCATGTATCAAGACCAGCAGAACTCTTACCGCTCTGGTGAATTTGAATTGTAAAAGAAAAACTTTCCAACAGGTTTTTCAAGACTTAAAAACATGTTCATGTCTTATCCTTCCCATTTTCTTGCTAATCTGTGTAAAATGTGATTGTTCCCTAATGTTTACGTGATTTTAGTATTTTAAGTTATTATTAGGCTTTTTCTTTTTCTTTAGGACCTTTCCTACTACCTCCCACATCAATCCACTGAAATTTGGAATGAAGGCAAATAACAATGACAACATCGTGTTTTGTTTCTACCTCTGACACAAAAGAAACATTTTGGTGCTTTGGGTTGGATTCTTATCTATTGCTTGGTTTGTCATTTGAGAACAGAAAAATGTATATTTTGTTTTTAATACAAACTTCCAATCTATTTAGTAGTCAAAGAACTTGCTTCTTCTACTAATGTGGTATTTTGCTGACTAGCAGATTGAATGTGTAAATAAAATAAAAAATTTTAAAAAATGTAAATAAAAATAAAATGAAAATAAAATAAAAATAAAATAAATTGTTGTTTATCTAGTTGCTGTGTTATACCATTTTTATGTATGCACTATACACACTACTCAGCTTGAGTCAGTGTACCTTGCTTACATGGCTTGCATTTAAAATATTCTGTGAAGGAAAATTGTCTTTACAAGTCTTTTGTCAGTATTGGTATAGCATTCAAGATTATGAGAGGAATTTTCATGGAAGATATTAAAGAAAACAAATGTCAAAAAGTAAAAAAAAAGTTTCTAGGACTTAATCAGGAAATCTCTTAGGAAGCAGAAACCGGTTTGACAGTAATTACAATAAAAGGTAAGAGACCTAGAAATCTGTCACGGTGCCAGGGCCTGAGAATGGTGGGGGCTCAGCAGGAAGGAAGGTGGCAGTGCAGGACCTGGCCAGCTAGGGCCCATCCGATTGCTCCCAACCTGGGAGTAGGACAGACTGAGGGCAGCCAGGGACAGCCCCAGCCTGGGTCATTGGGCACCTCCCTGGAGACTGGGATAGGCTGAGGCAGTGGAGACCATGGCTAGGCAGGGCAGGGCTGTGGTGGAGCTCAAGACTGACATACTATGGCATCACTGGAGCAGGAACTGATGGCATCATAGGCACTAGGAATACAGAATTCCCTCCTTAACTATAAATAAATAAATAAATACATACATACATAAAATATAATAATAAAAAAGTGCAATGTTAAGGTTCAACAGCTGGGAAGGTTTGCTTTTTGTGTGACCATATAGTAGCAAACCATAAAGGACTTAAGTTCCAAACTGACCAAATTTGAAGTGTCAACATGCCTCACACATAACTATAGCAGTCTTATAACTGTATGAGTCCATTGATCAATGGCCACTCTAAATGTGATCTAGAGGAATGAGGCACCTAAAGCAAGCTGGTAGAGAAAACACTCTGTCCACTTGCCATCACCCCAAAAATAAATACCTATACCTATTTTTTCAGAAAAAATACCCCAAGATGTCTGGACAAAACCCTTACTGCAATAGGCAACATAGACGATATAACACTTCACTCTTGTTTGAGATGATTTTTCATCTCTATAAATTATATTTTTCCATGTAAAATTTGATCCATTCATATGTAGTGAGTCAATGTCTCTAGAAAGATTGAAATTGGAAAAGGTGAAAAAGATTTCATGCATTTCCAATTCGTGCTATTGAACACTAAGGATATTCAGTTGTCACACTGGCAACCATCAGAATGAGTGTAAAATCAGCTCAGTGATTAGAAGTCCAGTGATGGGACCTCCCACAGTGAGCATGTAGAATATCTTCATAAATCATTGCAGCTTTACCTGACCAGAGACAGGCTCCAACCTTTTCTTTGAAATTGTACTACTGCTTGTAAAAAACTATGGGATTCTCTAAGGCAAGCATAGTATATATAGAGGAGTGAGCATTACTTTACTTGGTTAAGGCACTCACATGGGCCTGAAAGCCTACCTCTAATGCACTTGAACCACTGAATATCTTAGATAAAAGGGAGACGCAATGATTTCTTTTTCCAGCCAGTAAAAATGTACTGGAGAACTGTATGACGTTTGAATGACATTTGGTTGTTAACATGTGTTAGCTGTACTGTGACAATGCTATTGGCTCCAGAACACTGTGTGACTAGGTTTCAGTTCATTTTAGGCATGAGGTTCTCACCTCTCAGGCAACTGGATAGTGCTGAACAAATGTACCATTCTAATGCTTGGGAAATTTTGCCTCCAAATACTGCCCAGAAAAGGGGTAAGCAGATATAGGGAAGGTTTCATGAGTGTTTCAGGAGTACACTTAAATACCTAAATTCCTCATAAGCCAGGCTTCTCTTTACCTTCTCTAAACATCATCAGGGTAAAAATACTGTGGATTTTCCATTTGGAAAGATCAGTTAGATTTGGACTAAGTTTTAATTTTGGTTAACTACTTTCTCTTTTGGACACCTCTATCTTTGCAGTTCATCTTCTAATGCATGACAACTCTCAACTGTTGAGTGTAAGATCTTTAAAAATGCAGTTTTAACATTTTAAAACTAGAAACTTGCTCCTCCATATAAAAGCTTTGCAAAACATTACACCGAATCAAGTTACCTGAATCTTTTTAGGTTTGACATTTGTATGATCAAACTCTGTTTGGGAGGAGGTCAAATTTTCTCTTAAAATGACAATGTCCAAAACCAGTTCATCCTGGTTTACTAAGATTCTTGAGAAATATTGTTGTGAATTAAGGTAAAGCATTACTTTACTCTTTCTGCTGTAATAATCATAGCTCTGACAATTTTGAAACCAGAGGTGAATGACAAATTATTTTTAAATGCAATTTTAAAGTTTTGTCTGCTTAAGAAAAAAGAAGGGAAAAAAAAAAGAAAAAAAAAAAAAAAAAAAAAGAAGAAAAATCACAGTTATACAGAAGTGTATATTCCTTCCTTAAAAGCAGCTTAAGTCTCCAAAGTCTTATGAGTTCCTCAGTTACTTTAAAAACATAACACACAGACTTGGAGATTTTCAAGATACATAATGTTCTGGAAGTGTACATTGAATTCATTAAATCCTCAGTTATTTCAATATCTTTGCTTTAACTGAGTTTAATTCTTGTTTATATTTTGTAATTTTTGGTACACTAAATCTTGGAGATCTGCTAAGTATAAACTTGATTGACCTAAATTCACATTTCTTGGGTCATTTGATGTTTCTGCACAACCTTGAAAACTAAAGTATAAGATGAAATAGAATAATCAAAGTGTATTAAAAATACTCTTGAGAATTTCATGTCTTTAATTTACAGACTGCAAGAGTTGCTGTAAGGAAGTGTTTGAAACATTTGATGCTTGATAGTTTGCATAACAGAGTACAGAAATGACTGTATAAGAAAAGCAAAAGGTAGAACTCTACAGTACTTTGTATTTAATTGAATTTAAGGAGTTAAAAGAAGTTTCTGCAGAAGTGTAGAGTTTTGAATAAAAAAAAAATCAGCTAGACTCTTCAGTAACGTGCTTCTTTTATAACGATGCCCTAACAATAAGAAGCAGACACATTAATATTTTATGATTTTTAGAACTTAATAAAACATCTAAAATCCATCTAAAACATAATAAAGAGCTTGTGTGTACATTTCAGAACATCCCAATATTCTTGTTCTTATAGTCTTGCCTTGTGCTTGGCTCCACCAGTAACTACAGATTTTTAAACTAATCTAGATTTTCAAGATCTGGCAGGAAAGTGATTAAAGAGGTATTTTCTTAAGTTGAATCCTAAAAGGTGCTTCTAAATACTGGAGGGAAAATTAGTTAATCAATTTTCAAGGAAGAATCCAGCAGTAAAATGAACTATACTTCCAGTAACCATCAAAATGTTGTGGTTTTTAAATCTGGATTATAAAAACATCACTTTATCCATAGTGACTAATCTTGCATCACCATTTGCTAGCAGGTTTCCTACCTTTCAGAATAACACTTCAAACATCAGACATTATTTCATACTTCAGCAAGTCACTTTTCATTCTGCAGAAGTTCTTCCATTTTTAAATAAACTCCGTGTTCCAAGAAGGGAAAGTAAGAGTCACAGCTTTACAGGTGATATTTCTGATTCTCATACAGGAATCCTTCATAGTTTTCTGGTCTTTGTTGCTACTATACACAAAATAAGCTACTTCTAAGGGATCAAATGACATCCAGTTAAAAAATAATCCAGAGTACTCGAATACTAGATAGTGCATATAAGCTCAATTTACTTTATAACTTCTATTAAAATTCACTGTTCATAAGTTAAACCACTCAAGTAGGGTTTAAGGGAAAGAAACTTTTTTTCACACTGATTTTTACAGAAAAATCTACTCTCTTTGAAAGCATAATATGTCAAAGCTTTTCTCTGTTAAAGTTTTACACTTTCTACCAACTCAAAGCAGATCTTGTGTGACTTACAAGAGGAAGTCTGACTGGAGTAAAGACTCACAAACTTGAATTACTGTAAACCCTCCTGTGTCTAAGAGGTAAAAGTGGTACATTCCTAAAAGTAAAAAGGTGGGGCAGGTGAGAAATAGGCTGATTCAACACCTCATTAATATTATTTCCATTGTCAGGATACTGTCACATTTTTAAAGAAGTTCCTGAGTGACCTTCAGGAACACATTCTATACTCCCTCATTCTGTGCAACACACTTGAAATCATGCTCCCTGAGGCAGTCATGGACCAAGACTCCTTTTTTTCACAAAAAACCACACTAATATTGGTATTATTACACTTCAATAGACCCAAAATTTTGTAAGATAGATGTTTGTCTGGTAGGGTCCAGAGATCATCAATGCACTTTTATGTCTATGGAGCACTGGTTCTGTTTTTTAAGCTATTCTTCCCTGAAGACATATGAAAAAATATATCTCTGGTGGTAAATATTGTAGTAAATTGGAAATAGAAGTTGTGTTGAAATTAAAAGATTTGTTTCCAAATTAAGGTATTGATGAAATATTTGCTTGAAAGTACTGGACCTGTATCCTGAAGTGGTGAAAGATGAAAAATCATGCATTCTTTAAGTTAACTCGCTCAGGATTTTCTACAGGAGTTTGACTAGCAGAGAAAGTGGAAAGGAATCCACATTATGGGGTCAACTTCTAGTTTACACAAAACACCAGTGAACAGAATATGTTTGTTGAGACAGATCAGCTAGTTTTGCTAATGTAAAAAAAAACAGATGTAAATATGTATAACATGGTGTCATTTGAAATAATGCTAAATAACCAGAATACCTGTTTTTTCAAGTTGTATGGATAGTGCTGAAGATTAAATAGCACTGGTAAATTGTCAGGTGCTACATTAAAACTTAACGACAACAAAACCAGGCAAGAAAAATAAATGGTAGATCTTTCCCAATGAGGACAAGTACAGTGTAGTAGTGAGTCTAAGAAGCGCAAAACCAATTATTGCTCAGGTGCCATTTCTCACGCATTCTGTTCTCACCCACCACTGTAGAACTGACTGCTACAGGCCCTGAATGCAATGTGTATGTGATAACAACATGGCTGATACTGTAACAGCAGTGTTGAAATTGCTTTCCTGTTTATTGCTGTAGTTCACTTTTGAGCCCTAATGAAAGAGGCACATTTAGCGTTCTCTTGTGTTAGAGATGTTAAGTTGAAATATTCTGTTTTAATTGCACAGACATGAGTGGTTACTGTTCAGGCTGAAAGTAAAATGACTCTTCTCATCAAGGCCAAATGCTTTGTGGGGAAGTTTTTCATAAATAATTGAAGTACAAACAATTGTAATAGTAACTAATGGGAATTAGGGGACATGGGTTTACTAACGCAGCAATATGTTTTGCAGAGCTAGGGAAACCTGGAGTAAGGTTATGGAATTAGATGGCAAAATGTTTTCTTTTTCACCTCTAGGTTTTTTTTTAATGTCTCCTATTTTTGATGTCTCCTCTCAAAGTACATTTTCATGACCAGAATTTTGAGAGTTTATTTGAAATTACTTTTCCTTGAATCAATATCTAGAAAAGTCAATTATATCTTCTTAATATTCATTCATATTAGAAGATATTCTACCTTGATATATTCAGGTTAGAATAGGGTTAAATAAACACCCAAGCCTTGCTTGGTTGATCCCTTTATATCTTTGACTTCTAATGGAGACAGAAATATTTAAAAAAATAGAATTTAAAACCTTGAATTAAATGATCAGAGTTCGCTTCAGATATTTTTTAGAACTGTAATAATAGACTGCTCTCATGGGATTTAAAAAATGCTAAAGAAGAACATCTTCATTTTGGTAAGATTACTTTAGATGTTCATGAATTACTTTTTCAAAAAAAGGATTTATGAAGTATTACATATATGTTTCTCTGAGTTCTACATCTGATTATTTATGGGGTTTCTTTGAAGTAGTAGGAGTAATAATATTTTTTTTTTTAAAAAAAAGAAAAGAAACAGAACTATATGATGACCTATTTTAATAATATTAAAATATAACTTATAATACCAAAGATAAGAATATATTTGGTAAATAAATTGAAGCATTTAAAAGAAAGAAGGGGAGTAGAGAGAAGAAAAAGTTTTTCCTATTCTGATAGCAACTGAGAATAGTTTATCCAGTCATAGAAACATCAGCATCTGTCTCCCTAAAACAAGGACATTATTATGCTCAGTTACACACACACTTTGTCTGTATTTATATACTCTTCTGACAGTAGATGCATACAGATACCTTTAAACATGGTAAACTTCTATTGATGTGCTTTATGTAGTAAAATAGGATTGTAGATTTTTTTTCATTGTAAGCCCAGACAGGTACTTAATTTCTATTTTAAACATAGGCTTGAGATTCTTTTAAACTTTGGTAATTTTTTTTTTCTTCTGGAGTAGTAAGTTTATATATGCATTGTCTGCTTGGTTCATTATTGTCTTCCAGCCTTTTACCTGGGAAGAACTTAATTTCTGTGCCAACTTTTAAGCCAGATAATTGACCAAGGGGTTTACAAATGGTGGTTGGTCATTCTGAGCATATCACATTATATATCAATATAATTATGCCCGGGAGCATGTTTTGTGTGACATTTAGGGATAAGACATTGGAATTTAATGTTGCACTCAAAACCTTGTCATGGGCAAAGGAAACTGTATGCACAGAACCAATATTATGTTGTTTGTCACACTAATGTTTCAACAACACAATACTATTCAAAATTACCTCAGTAAAACAGAAAAATCTCATTAATAACACAGCTAACTTCATCATACAGAAACTTCGTACTTTCTACCCCTTGACACTGGTGTTGGGCTCACCTTTCCAACAACTCTTCAAATCCTAGGGCTAACAGTTCAGACTTCCTGTGGAAGGACAGGGAAGAAGGGATAGGGTGACAAGTTCCAACTTATTGAGACCTTTGCTAGGAGAACTATGGTGCATATTCTGGTGGTTCCTCTCAGTCCCAGACAGACTGAAACTTGTTTCTTTAAATTTTCATGTCACACCCTTCTTCCTTCTCATTGCTTCCCAGCTGAAGCCTGGAAGGTGTATAATCTCTTCCTACCACATTTGGGGATGTAAAGAAGGGAGTTGCTGGTCACACTTGGCTTCCCTGGGAGACTCAGGTCTTTTCGAGATACATTACTTACAGAGCTGCATCTCCAACATGTTTGGCAATGGCCACCAGATGCTTGCTAAGGCAGACTAAAGCAAGATAGGGGCCAAGGCCAGTCCAGCCAGGACCCGACACCCTGTACTGCCAGGCCAGTATAAAACCTAAGCCTTTTATTTGTAACGTTAAAGACATATGTCTTGTGATACACTAAATGATCATTAACTGATTGCTCTTTGACACTATTGCAAACACTGTGATGATCTCATAGCTGTCACATAGTCCAAGAATTGCAAGGAGTAAGCAGAAGCACGGTGAGCTACTAGTTCTGAAAGGGGTTTCTCAGAAGTTTTGATTAGGGTTCTCATTTGTATTTTATTTTGTATGCTTAAAATTCCACTTTTAAATGTAACACAGATACTTTCCTTTCTTTCCTTTTACTGTTATATTCTACGTATTTGGTACTGGAAGCCGGGTGAGTGAAACAATATAGTCACCAAATCTGTAATGCTTATTTGAGTTACTGCATTCAGGTCTCTGGTCTGCAGTAAGAAAACCTTTTGCTGCATTTTTTCTGATTAACTGAATTTATGGTATTCTAGCCTAAGAAGTCTGGAATCATCAAAAGAGAAAACTCATTTCTGACTTCCAGCTAACATTTTCCCTAAATTAGTATATATTTACATAGAAAAGGATATCTTATCTTTATCCTTAAGTTTATCTATCATTATTTTCTTATCTCTAGATAAGTACTTTGAGAAGAAAGATCTACATGCATTTAAAACAAAAAATATCTTTTGTTCTACTGGGAAATAGAAGCTAAGAAGTCATCTATGACTATCTCTATTAAATACATGCATTTACATACAAATGCATACATTGAGTATTCAGTCTTCCATATCCTATGGTTATGTGTCCATGTGTTTGAGAGAAGGATCACATCTGGTGAAGGCAAGGCTGCTTGATTGTTGAGTATCACATTCTCTTAAAACCAGAGCTTGAAAAAGAACCTTAGGGGAACATTAAAGCTTAATGTTTCATTGAATAAAGTTTGAATAGGCTACATGTTGCTGCTTAACTGTAAAAACATTATGAATTCAGTTCCTCGAAAGCTGTGTCCTTGTGCCCTCCGTAAGAGAAAAATTAAATTCTACCATAAATTAAAATAATGCTCATATACACACCTATATTGAAGTGTGGGGCACCAAAGCTACACAATATCTAAATGTGGTCTAATAACTGTTGATTAAAGAGGGATCCCCTACACTCTGACTGATGCCTCCCTAGTTGGCCCTACTTGCTGCTTAGGTACATGGCTGGTGCCTGTTCAGGTTGCTGCTCACCAAGGCCCATGGCCAAGTCCCAAAGCTGTTCCCTGGTCCCATCAGCCCAGCCTGCACCCCTGCAGGGCTTTGTCTTCCTGTTACAGAGTTTGGCCTCATCCTCACTGAATTTCATGGAGTCTTGTTGGCTCCTTTCCCTCACCTGACTCTTGTGCTATTCAGTGCACATCTCAGTCAAAAGATTGTTTTAGTTCCTTTCTTTTCTTTCTTGGACTCAAGTTTGTTATTTTTGTTTCCTTAAACTAACTTAGTAGTTTCTTTTTGGTCTAAAATTTCATTGAAGGATTTCCTGTAGTGAACATTTTGATGCAAGACAAAAGTCCGATCCAGTGTGCTTCCTTATTTGTTTACTACAGGTGAGTACTTATCCATTATAGAGGTCCTATCAGTACATTTAAGGATGTAATAACATTATCAAATTAGATGGATATTTTCTGATATATTTCTGTAGACCAAAAGGGTTTTCTTTATCCTCTTGTTCAACCATCTGGAACTAAATATCACCTGAAGCCTGTAAATACCTAGAATACTTCCTCCCTCCTCCAGCATGTTCTTGTATTCTGCTGCCAGGAGAGAAAATATGAGGCTAATATAGCTATCAATACTTTCTAACAAAGGATATTCAAGAAACAGACTTTCCAAAGGGCAGATAAAAACTAGACCACAATAATAACCATAGCACTTAAGGCCTGTTCAATTTTTTATTATTGCTTTTACTTTGTACCCACTGTGTTCATACTGTGCCATTCTGAGAACACATTAGCTCCAAGCACTGGTACAACCCACAGTCAAGTTAACAACACGTTCCCATTATCACCAATCACCAATGCTCAGCAGACAGTGTTAATCTACAGTTACCAAGAAATAGTAACAGATGAAAACTTGTCTGTGACTGGGAAATCCACAGACTTCTCTGTTACATATGTTTAAGGGAAATTACTGGTCTCCAGTTTTAACTGTCTATGCATACATTTTTTTCCTCTGATCTACAAAATGAACATCATTTTGAGGATTGCTTTTCAATTGTCTACGATTACTCTCTAATTTTTTTCACCTGCAGGTCACTGCATGTCTCAAAAAGTGATGTATATTCTGTAGTTGTTCTTATAAGCTATTGTGACTCAGATACATCACTTAATTACCAAATACAAGTTAGATATTTCTACTCTCAGTAAGAGCCAAGGTGCAGCAGCAGCAGCAGCTTTGTAGAAGCCAAATTGCTCCCCTAATGGTCAAATGGGGTTTCTGTTTCTTTTTCTACCTCTGTGATTGCAGACCAAACAGCTAGAGGACAACAGATAAATTACTGTTTTTTTCTGTTATTCTTCTGTTCCGCACACAATTCAAATAAGAGAAGAAAACATCAGCTGAAATTTTTAACTTTTGGATTAGATATTCTCCCCATTTAATGCAATTCTACAAAGGGAAGCAGAAATGTTATAAAGTCCACAAAGCAATAGTGCTCTCACAGAACTTTTAAAATAATTTTAAAGGTGATACATGAGACAATACATTAAACATAAAGGTCACAGTTTCATGAGTACTATTAAACCAAGGGTGAGTTGACTTGCTAATATAAATGATTAGTTTGAACAGTCCTTTTTCTTTTTTTCCCTATGATAGAGAAGTTCAGTTCTTACACTGAGAATCTTGTTTTGACAAAAGGGTTCAAACTGTAGACAGGCAACCAAGAGTACGTTGTTAGTCACATAAATGTTTCAACAACACAATATTATCCAAAATTATCTCAGTAAAACATAAAAATCTTATTAATAACAGTTAACATCAGCATACAGAAACTTCAGACTTTCCAACCCTTGACTCTGTGTTTGGCTTACGTTTCCAATGATTTTCTGGGTCCTAAGGCACAGTTAAATTCAGATTTTCTCAGGAAGGATAGGGGAACAAGAGTAGGATGACAACAAGTTACAATCCTTCTGTTAAAGCAAGCTAAAATAAGACAGGAGCCACAGACAGTCCAGGCAGGACCTGAGAACTTGCACTACCAGGCCAATATAAAGTCTGTGGCCTCTTACTAGTAACAATAAAAAGTATATATACCAGAACAGACAGTGGTTGTTTAGGGATTTTGTTTGTTTGTTTGTTTTCCCCTCTGTTCTTTATTGTGCTGCTTTTTAAATAGTGATATTGTTACTCCTGTACTAGGAAACTTAGACTAAAATAAAATGATGTCTGAATTATTTTCTTCTGCCTTTTTCACATGTAGAATGTTGTTGATATATCAAAAAAGAAAAAAAAAAAAAAAAAAAAAAGAAAAAAGTGCCAATTCTGGGAGATAGTAGAAAATAAATTTTCAGTCTATTTGCAAACATATTTTTATTTCTTTTAGTAGAACAAATTCAAATGAGTATTCTTTTAATACAGCTTTCAGTGAGCTTGCGCTAGAGGTGTTACAAATTGGACAGATTTAAATCATCTTAAACTTTTGTAAGTTTGTTGAGCAAGTCTGGCAGTACCTTAACAACCTGTGCATGTAGCAATATTGGCAATGTTAGAAAATCATTGTCAAAATTTTTTTTAAGTATGGAACATGTATATTTTTTTCCATTTCACATCCCTTTCAATATAAGATGAAATTATCTCAGATACTTGCTCAGCCTTGCAGTGGTCCTATTAGCACAAGTTATAATCACAATATTGTCTTTTCATTTTGTGACTGTTGTCTAGAAAAAAGACAGAAGCATACTAAATACCTCAAACACCTAGTCCATGTGTCAGCTAAACATTTTCTTCTGTATTTGCTAGTGTGTATGCCAAAGCATAATACATTGTGTTGAATTTAACTGTAAGTAGTAAAGCAGAGGTTAGCTGTTTAATGGCATACTGTGCTGACTCTTCAGATGTAAGACCTATTACTGATAACGACAGTAGCAAGGAGGAATTTTTGATGCTTAAGTGTAACAGCTCTCTTATGACCTGATCCTAATGTTATTCAAATTAGCACAAATATTTCCCTTGATTATTTAATGGATTTTGGATCAGACACCCCCAGAACAACTTTCAATTAAACAATGAAAATAGATTATATTTCTGTGGTTGCTGCTACAAAGTTGCCTAAGAAAAACAAAGCTGTGCTGGTATAAGACAAATTATAATAGAGAGTTAAAACTCTGTAATGAAGCTTTCAGCTAGCAAAGACTGAAAGTACTGAGAGGAAGAAGAATGCTAAAATAATTATCAAAGACATCACTTCTGAAGCAGCTTAAATAGGAACTTACATCTAGCAGTCTTCCAAAACCTGTCTCTCCTAAAGTTTTAAGTTGTTAAGTTCTCATAACGGTCAAAGGTTACATCACAATCCAGTGTAAATTGCCTTGCTTATATTTCTGGGGCTTTTGTTTTCTTATTTATTTTGGTTTGTGTTGTTGGTTTTGTTTTTCCCTATTTGGTAATGGTACCAGAACAATTAATTTAACGAAACATGGTGAATGGACATATACAACATGCTCTGCACTTTAAATGGTTTGTTAATGAATTTTTACATGGTAGTTGTTGGTTTTCCAAAAATGTGCTGGAGGCTGCATTGCAACCAATATAGACAGAGGTCACTAACATGACAGTCTCTAAAATAAACTGGTTTAGGCTATCCTGTATTTCACACTCGCTTTCTTCCTCCATCTCCCATGAGCCAACCAAATAAAGATGCTTAACACAATTGCACATTTTCTTGGCTTATCCTAGAGTGTATTATCTATCTTTTCCAGTCTCTGACTCTCTCACCTACAGTTTATGACCACTGAAGATGAATAGAATGTGTTAGAAAAAGGAAAAAATGCAGCATGAGGGCTGAAAACTGTCATTTAAATGAGCTGCTGTCTCTTGTATATCCCTTCTTTCTAGAATAATGAGCTACTCTGCTTTTTGTTGTAAAAGATTATGTATTACAAAAAGTAAACTGTATTTTAACTGTACTGGTAAAATCGTTTTTTCTAAACATTACTTGCTTTGCATCCTAAAATGAAAACAATTAGTGTTTGAAGAGTGTTAGGTCTGCTTTAGTGCCCCCTTGTAGCTGCAAAACTGAGTTTCACATTGTTTTGGTTTTAACTAGGATAGAGCTAATTTTTCTTAGTAGATAGAATAGTGCTGTGTTTTGGATTCAGTATGGGATTTGGTATGAGAAGAATGCTGAAAATACACTGAAGTTTTCAGCTGTTGCTAAGAAATCAAGGATGTTTCAATTCCCCATGTCTTGTCCATGCGCAGCTGTACAAGAAGCTGGGAGGGGACACAACCAAAGCACTGGACCCAAATTAGACAATGGAATATTCTTTATCATGTAACATCATGCTCAGTATATAATGGAGGGGTGGCTGGAAAAGAGGGTGTTCTCTCTTGCTTCCAGGATTGCAGTTTGGGGATCTTGGTTTTTTTGGGATTGCTAGCCAGGAATGGGTTGAGTATCAGTCAACAGGTGGTGAGCAATTGCATTGTGCATTACCTGTTTGTACTTTCTATTACTGCTATTGTTTTATTATAATTATCAAACTGTTTTTATCTCAATCTATGAGTCTCCCTTTACCCTTCCAATTCTCTCTCCATCCCCCAGGCAGGGGGAAGGTGAGCAAGCAGCTGCATTGTGTTTGGCTGCCAGCCTGGTTCAAATCATGACACTCCTTTTTAGCCCCCAATGTGGGGTTTAAAGGGTTGAGATAATGACAGATCTGATCAATGTGTCATAAAAAATTTGTTATAAGCATTCCATATATTTTCTTATCAGTTGTTGCTCATGATGTTGATTGCTTGGCTCCTAGAATTGTGGCTTTTGTTCTTACAGTTGTAAGCTGTTCTTATGCTTCACTTGCTGTATATAGTCCCCATGCTGCTGCTTATCACGTTGTGGGAGCTGGATTAAGATTTTTGCTTTGCTGTACTATGTAACACTGATTTATGGAACAATGAAGTTGTCTGTCCTAGATTAGTCAGGTATTTGTACTCAGCATGGTCATTACCTCTGTATTTTGGGGGTCATCTAGCAGAAAGGGTTAACAATTACACCCTTTACCTTTTCTCCTCTGAGAGCCAATCCATGGGGAAGACACCTTCCTTCACCTTCCTCTTCTCCTTCAGGCTACTTACAATTTTGTTTGAGAATTTCAGGAATTTTGAATATCCTTGGAATGTTGACACTAACATGGTCGTCTTACTGCTAGGAACCAGCATCTTCCTCAATGTGATTCAGGTTTTGTTCAGGGTTAAGCGACTATTTAAGAGTATCACCCAGATATCTACCCCAAGGTTGGAGAGTTACGAGAGGCTGGGGGTGGGGGATAGCATGGTAAAATACCTAGGACAATGGGCACCTCCAATGTTTCAGAACTTCACCCCTGAACAAGTATAGTATCCCAAAAAGCTAGTAAATATTTGGAAAAAAATATGCTGTTACTCTGGTAATTTCAGAGACACAGATCACTGCAACATGCTGGGACCTGTCCCATAAATACCAGGGCCTAATTCAACACGCCCCTCCTCCGGGTTCAAACCACAACACAAATCATATCTGCTAATCAGCCAGCTGTTTATAGTTAGAAAAGGAACATTTAAAACTGATCAAAAGACAGAAAATGTCACTACATCTTTCTGTTTGTCTTACTAATCATTTCTTTGTGATTAGTTTTTAGGAGGCAGATGACTCCATTATATTTGAGAAAGATGTTTAACTTTTCCCTTGCCTTCAAATGATGAGTACAGTGCTCATTGACAATAAGAGTCTTAACCAAGATCTCCATATTCCAGCAGCAGGCTCTGGGAATAACACAAATAACTTCTAATACCAGAGGCAGAAGGCGCTGCCTGCCAACATTTAATTTTACTGCCCTGATCTTTGCTAACCGCTCTGCTTGCAGTTTTCTCTTTTTCTGTTGCCTCTATTGTCTGTTTTAATATCATTGGGTATAAGCATCATATAGTCTCCTACCCAACAGTAGTTGATTGTATTAGCCCTTAGTTCATACAAGTATTATAGTTTTTAAAAAGACCTGAAACTCATGGTAACTGAAAATCTCTTAATAAGAGTTGTTTAACACTATGCATATTCTGGAGCATAAAGTAAGTTAATTCTCTAAGATACCTTGCCATGAACTGGGCTGACTGAGACAATATCTTCTATAACACTACTAGTTTTGCCCTACCCACTCAGACCATTAGTTTCTGTCATTCTGACAGTGTCATCTTTTCTGAATTCCTCCTTTAACCTTGCTGTGTTAAATTTTAGACTTACCTTTGCTTTCTGAGACTCTGATCTTACTAACAGCCCTAGAATAGTGCTTTCTCAGGACATTTCTCCTTCTTTTGCCTTCTGTTAGTTCCGATTGCCTAGTAATCCACCTCAGCTAATTCTTCCTCTTCTTAATCTACACATCTCCCGAGGATGCTCCAGTGGTGTGCAGAAAAGGAGGTGGAAAAACTTCTGAGTTTGGGAACTGCCCACTTACTTCATTCAATCCTATATCAAAAATACACAGTTCCTGTTATACAGACTGTATATACAGCTGTAAGATGTTAATAAATGTAACACATTAATTTGCTTACTCTGGACTGTGACAATTCTTGCTGTCTGAAACAATACATGTTATGCATCCTAAAAGGACACCTATGTTTGAATTAGGAGTACTAGCTAGCAATGACTCATGAAATAAAAATAAAGATCTGTTCTACCCATAAAAGTAAAAGCATCATGAAGTAGGCTTTACTACTATCTTTTTTGGCACCCAATCTTAAGTACATTAATGTAACATAACTGTAGAAGCATTTTTATACCCAGTGGCACAGTAACTTTTGTGTTTTCATTTCTAGTAACAAGACACAGGAATGCTAGCTGTGCCCTAAGCTAATTTGTGTAGGGACCCAGTCCTACACTCTCAGGCTGGTTATTGACTTGTTATGAGAACATATTACATGAATGAGAGCTTGAAATTATATTACAATGATATTATTGATACGATATTACAACAATATTATTGATATTACAGGCTTCAGGAGTGAGCCCATGAAAACCTCATGAAGTTCAACAAGGCCAAGTGCAAGGTCCTGGACCTGCGTTGGGCAGTACCTAATAGCAATACAAACTGAGAGCAGCCCTGCAGAGAAGGACCTAGAGATACTAGTGGATGAAAAACTGGACATGAGCCAGAAACATGCACTTGCAGCCCAGAAAGCCAATTGTATCCTGGGATTCATAAAAAGAAGAATGGCCAGGGAAGTAATTCTGCCCCACTATTCCACTCTCATGAGACTCCATCTGAAGTACGGCATCCAGCTCTGAGGTCCCAAGTACAAGAAAGACATGGACCTGTCAGAGGAGG
Organism: Strix uralensis; assembly: GCF_047716275.1. Classification (NCBI taxonomy): domain Eukaryota; kingdom Metazoa; phylum Chordata; class Aves; order Strigiformes; family Strigidae; genus Strix; species Strix uralensis. The sequence goes on along the minus strand of NC_134012.1, from coordinate 33,292,525 downwards.
TCCAGAACAAGGCCACAAAAATTATTAGAGGGGTGGACACCTCTCTTGTGAAGAAAAGCTGTGAGAGTTGACGGTGTTCAACTTTGAGAAGAGAAGGCTCTGAGGAGACTTTATGGCAACATTTCAATATATAAAGAGAGCTTATAAAATAGTCAGAGGCTTTTCACCAGGGTCTGGAGTGACAGAACAAGGGGTAACGGTTTTAAATTGAAAGATGGTGGATTTAGATTGGACTTTAGGATGAAAGTTTTTATGATAAGGGTGGTGAGACATTGGAACAAGTTGCCAGAGAAGTTGCGGATGCTCCACCATTGCAAGTTTTCAAGGTCAGGTTGGACAGGATTTTGAGCAACCCAATCTAGTGAAAGATGTTCCTGCACATAGACTACATGATCTTTAAGATACTTTCCAACCCAAACTATCCTATGATTCTATGATTCTGTAATACATAATTGAAATGGAAGACCTTGAAAATATGGGCATATTTTGAAAACTGTTGACCATAAACTATTCACTGATGATTAATTACAGGTCATTGAGAAAACATAGCCACAGAAGCAGGAAAAAAAGGTGGGTTTTTTTCACTAAGAAAACAGTCAGCAGCAAAGTGAGGAATTAAAACTGAAGAGCAAGAAGGTAAGACACCTGCTGCAGCCTTGGAAAGTAACACTACTTAGGCATCTTTCAATATATGGTAGCCTCAGTCTTGAAATCTAAGACCATCAATGACCACATCAGCAAACCAGATGATCTCAGTTATATGGTGTGGTGCACTAGATGATGTAGAATATGATTGCTAAAAATTCGCTGCTGTAATGATCATGACTGGTAGTGTGTAAAAACGATTAGTACCAAGTATGCTGTTAATGTAGTAGTCCAGTAAAGTTTAGTTTTAAAGCTTAATGCTGGCCTTCCAAATATTGCTGCCACAGTGATGTCTAATTTCCTCACCTTTATACATGAGCATAAAAATATTTATAGTTATACACACATATGTTTAGGAGTAACAACAAACCTTTTGAAACAATAGTTTGGACTCCTCCAAACCTCTGGGACTCTCTCATGCAAAGAAAAATGTTCCTTCTCTCTACAGAAACATTTTTTTCTGTTAGAAGCAAACATGTCTGGTGTATTATATGTAAAATGCAGAGATCAAGAACAATGGTTTATATGAAAACATGCAGGGACAGTGAAACAGAAATGGACAGAGGCATCAGTTTTCAAAGTAATGCAACTACTAGCTTTTGAATAGGAAGTCTTAAGTCTGACACTGGCACTGTGTTTCTCTGCTTACAGTTATTCTACACTAGAGTAAAGGATTCTGGTGCAGAAGAAAAGGATGGACAAACTTTTTTGTGCAGCACATGATTATTGTTATCCACTGAGAACGTAAACTCAGAAAACATGGATGTGTAAGGAAGATCATTGGCTTTACTCATGGATAAAGAATAGATCCAGTGTCATTAGGGTGTGCTGGGCAAGATACTGGTTTAGAGATATGAATGTGTGCCTGGCTCGCTGATCTTATATTAATGGGTCCACATGTAAACTGCAGAAAAACAAGTCCCATTTGTAACTCTTTTCCAGAATTCATTTTTCTTGAGGCTGTAAAATGTTATGCAGATGATGGTCCTTTTATTGGAAGAAAATGGAAATTATCTTGGCTGTTGTAAGAAAACAGTAAGAATATTACTTCAGCAATGATATAAGACATTTTTAGGTGAATACCTGCACAGTTTAATAACCTAAGTAAGAATTTGTTAATGTCTTCTTTAGATGACAGGCAATAATACAGGATGGAAAATTGTGTTCCCTGCACCCTAGGGAACTCTCCACTTTTTTTTTTTTTTTTTTTTTTTTTAATAGAACTTTAAGATAATACTTAACTTTTACACATTTTTCTTACAGTCAAGGTCTTCTTTCTTACATGGTGTGGTGGTCTGACCTTGGCTAAATGCCAGGTACCTACCAAGTTGCTCTATCACTTCCCCCCCCTTCCCCCTTTTTTTCTCAACAGGGCAAAGAGGGGAACGAAAATAAGATAAGGAAAAAAACAACCCTTGTGGGTAAAACAAAAGCAGTTTTAATATAAGCAAAGTGAAGCAAAGGTCCACGCATGGAAGCAAAAAGAAAACAGATTTATTCTCTACTTCCCATGAACAGGCGATGTCGGGCCTTCTCAGGAAGCAGGGCTCCAATACGCGTAGTGGTTGCCTCGGAGGACCAAGGGTGACCCCACCCCCTTCCTCCTTTTTCCCAGCTTTATACTCGAGCAGACGTCATATGGTATGGAATATCCCTTTGGTCAGTTCGGGTCAGCTGTCCTGGTTGTGTCCCCTCACAAGATCTTGCCCACCCCGTCCCACTGGGGGGGGGAAAATGTCGGACAGAGCCTTGGTGCTGTGTAAGCACTACTCAGCAGTAGCCACAACACCAGTGTGCTATCAACACCCTGCCAGCTCCCAACATCAAACACAGCACCATGAGGGCTGCTATAGGGGAAAAACAATTCTGGCTCAGCCAGACCCAGTACACATGGTCACGTCAGAAACTCTGCTATACCCAAGGATCCTGACTGAAATTGTTAACTTTCTTAAAAATTTACATTCCAATATGAAATGTTGAAGAAAGTTCAGTTTCTAACAAAGATGCAGTAAATTCCAAACCAACTTTAGAGGAAGTTTGAATCCTTAAACCTGAAATGGCTCTATTCTGGGATATTGAAACTGAAATTTAAGATAGTCATTATGTAGATACCTGTATTACCTTTTAGCAGACTACTCAGTTATACAGTTTATATACAAGATTAATCAGACAATAAATAACTCAGAATGTCTGGAAATTTTAGGTTAGGTGAGTACTTGTTATTTTTATTTAACTCATCTTTTTCAATTACCTAATATACATTCCAGGAAAGTCTGACAAGTGTACCTTTATGAAGTGCTTATTAATGCTGGCTCACGTAAAACAGGATACTCATTATTTTATTCCAGCTTAAACAAAAATGGGTAGGTTTTGGTGGGGTTTTGTTCATTTGTTTGTTTTTAAAGACTACCTGTAACAGCACATTTAATGATAGTTTTGTTATTTCTTTATATTGTAAGTTCCTCTCAACACCAGAATTGAATTTAGACAGAACATAAAACAAATATAGGATTTAACTTACAAGGCCCATTTTTTGAGTACAGTAAGCCATGGGATTCACCTCTTTCTAAAAAAATATGGGAACTTGCTTTAAGGAGTACCCTGAGACTGAAGTGCTAACGCTTGGACAACAAGCCTAAACCAGAGTTGACCTATAGATGAATCCTGTATATTTTATAATGGATAACCATTGTGTGAGTAGGTACTGTACTAAGTTATAACAACGCCCTTATGCTGATGTAAAAAGTGCTAAACCATTGAAATACTAAAGCCTGAACAACATATATACACAGAGAGGACTGAATAAACCTAGCAAGAGAGTGCACAGTTCTAAAACTAAGAATCCAGGGACAACTCAGCCTACGTCACCCCTTCTTGAACCTCAACGGGACCCTGCATCTGCCCATGGAAGAACCGCCCCCACCCCCACCCCCCGCCCCTGTAAGCGGATCACTGCTTCTGGGTGTGAAAGACGATTAGGCACCGTTTTCTTACTTGTACCCTTTGCACGAGGCAAAGGAAGTGAATCAATATTATGATCAGTACAAATGAATTAATGGCCAAGCTCCAGGGCAGTGGGTGCAGAAGGACCGACTACCCCATGTGGAGCTTAAAATTTTTTTTTAGAACAAGCAGTCCCCGCAAACTGTAAATACCCTGATTGACACACTGGAGCGGAGGCCTCCTTAATATATTGGAATCACAAGAAATTTAAAGGACAACTTGTAATTATTACAGGATTAGGAGGAAAATAAATTAAAGCTGTACAAACACAAATAGAAATGAAAATAAGAAACCTCCCAAAATTATTATATTCAGTCATGATTGTCCCCGTTCCTGGATATATAAAAGGTATAGAGATTCTAAAAAGACTAGCTTTAGATCCTTCTGATGGTCAGTATCAATTTGGAGTTAAATCCTGTATTAGTGCCAGACCTGTTACCATCGGTAAAGTAAAAATGCCTCCTGTGCAGATCCCAGCTGCAACTAAGTTAGTCATAATGAAGCAGTATAGAATTCTGGGAGGACATGAAGAGATATCACAGACAATTAGAAATTTATTAGATGTATGAGCTTTAAAGCCAACCACGACAGCGTGGGACAATCCGATATGGCCTGTCAGGAAAAGTGATGGATCCTGAAGAATGACAGTGGATTTTAGAGAACTAAACAAACATACTCCACCGCTTGCAGCAGCTGTGCCAGACACTGTCACTTTAATAGAAGAAGTTCAGAAACATCCAGGAACTGTGTACATTGCAATAGATTTGGCTAATGCATTTTTTACCATCCCGATTGCAGAAGAGCATTGGGATCAATTTACCTTCACATGGCAGGGCTAGCAATACACTTTCACTAGATTACCACAAGAATAGTTGCATAGCCCCACTATCTGTCATAGAATTGTAGCTGAACATTTAGATGAAATACAGCTGCCTCCTCACACACAATTAAGTCAGTATATAGATGGTATTTTGATTCAAAGCAATGATGATAAGGAGGTACAACACGTTCTTGAATTAGTGGTAGATCACACGAAACAGAAGGGTTGGGAAATTAACCCTGCAAAAATCCAAGGACAATCTCAGATGGTGAAGTTTCTAGGAATTCAGTGGCGTTGTGGGCATTGAGAAATACTGCCTAAAGCCTGACAAAATCTTTTAGATTTGCTGTACTGTAAAACAAAAAGAAGCTCAAAGATTTATTGGGCTATTCGGCTTCTGGAGGCAACATATTCCCCATTTGGGAAAAAATTTAACCCCTTGGTATAAGGTGACAAGGAAAAAATATGAATTTGAATGGGGAAATGAACAGCAAGCTGTTTTTGAATTAGCTAAAGAAACCATTCAAAAAGCTTTAGATTTATGGCCTCTGCAGAAAGGAGAAGTAGAGCTAAATGTGTCAGTAAATGGATGCCCAAAGATCACAGCATTCTGTCCAAAGTCTCCAACAATCATGCCAGCCCCACATGGCCTTGATCACTCCCGAAGTCCATGTCCTTTGCCAGGACAACCTGTCTTACTCGAACTCCCCACGGTGGGAGCAGTATCATTGGTATTGGATACCCCAATAAACAAATACACCTGGAAAGCCAAAGATGCTCATGGAAAGGAGCACAAAATTAATACAAGGTAGATTATTTCATCTTTCTAATTATAACCCACTTCCGGTTCTCGAACTGAGAAGCTTTTCTTTCCTTTTTCTTGCAGGTAAAACCCCCCGGAGACAGATATCCTGAGTCACGACAGGGGATCCTTATGTGAATTTAAATTTTTGTATAGTGTTGATGTTGTCTTATCAATGTTTTTAGGATGTATTGTCTATCATTGCAAAATTGTTTTGGGTGACCGTTCTCCTCTCTCTTGGTTCCAGGGGAAGCTCCAGCTTCCTAAGTGTTAACCAAGAATGGGAGGAAAATAAATTTGTGGTTTTAGGTCATTCTGTTGCCAGTATTATGAGCAAACAATAGACACCAAATCTGGGAAAGGTCCCTTTGTTAACAGGGCCCGGGCTTTAAAAGGTCATTACTGAGCCCACGAAGGTGAGATGGAAATACCAAGGCCTAAACTATACATGCGCTCTGGGCTGGAGAGTGGGAATACATTTTCCTGCTGCACAGGCAGACCCCAGCTCCAGAGAGCCAGACCACCATCTTCAGCTCCAGAACTAACAACAACAACCAGGATTTATCCCCTTCTGATACTTAATTTTGTGGAGGTTGCTCTGTTAGCTCTTGCTACATTTTCTCTTATGGTATGTATGTGTTCATCTTGTCAGTGTCCATGTAAACTGTCTTGTAATTGTACTTATTCATGTAGACAACCACCTTCCCCTATTCCCAAGGACCGGGAGCACATCCTTAGGCCCAGCTGCAGACACATTTTGGTTAAATATGTTTAGGTAAAATATTATTAATTGACACAGTTGTTGTTACTGTTACCTTTATTACATGTTTGGTTAGAATGTTGTTAACCATTGTTAGTGTTAATATTGTTTTATTTGTTATTTGTAGTGTTATTATTCATTTACCTTTGTTTAAATCTGGGATAGAAGTTTCTAGGCCCAGATGACGCATGCACTTTAGGAGAAGGGGGCGTGGAAACCAATTTTCTCGCTGCGTATGCTGACCCCAACTTCGGCAAACCAGGGCAGCAGACCACATGGACTGCCAGGGCCGCCAACACTCAGTGGTACATTGCCAGAACCACAGAAAAATAATGGATCACATGTTAGTGGTGATTCCAATTCACTATATAGCCTTATAAAATGTTTTGGTTTTGTAGAGTTAGTTAAATTGAGCATGTCATATTTGTTAGAGATGTTGTTAGATATATGCTTGTTAACTGAAGATATTCATATTTGTTAAAGATATTATTAGTTACATGTTTATTAACAGAAAATTTATATATCCATTAGAAATGTTATTAGTTATCATGTTGCGTGTTATTTCTATCCTTTCTCTCTCTTTATATATCTATCCTTCGTGCCACCATGAGGACAGCAATGTCAAGCCATGGGATGGTGTAAAAGACTGTGTTAGACTGTGTTTGTCTTGACATTGCTGCTGCACCACTACCACTACCTGGCCTCAACATCCTGTCACCACGGAGGAGTATGCTCTGAAGGAGATGAACTGTCCCTGAAGAAACCTCCATATCTGCCTGAAGCCAGAACAACAACATCCTTGGCAGTGCCTGCCAAGCTGTGCTTGCATGAGAGCCAAGTGAAGACCACTGTGAACACCTGGGCATGTGAACATGGAAGAACACGGGGCGGCATGTATGACAATGAACTGCGTGGAAATGGGCAGACTCTTTGGAGGAATTGTGGGGACTGGGACAATAAAAGGACTGAGTACTCCTCTCTCAGAGCTCGTAGCTGGGATTTTGACATCATCTCTATCTCGGTGGAGCTTGGAGCAACCTTATCACCTGCACCGAGACCGAGTCAACAGGATGTCATTGGATTCGTGGTGGTGGTAACTGATCTTGCTGCATCTCCTCCGTTGCTTGCTTAGGTATTCTGACTTTTTCTTCTTCTCTCTGTCCTATCGCTATTATTGATTGTTATGTGAAATAGAGCTTACAAGGTTGTAGGGCATCTAACCTCGTTTGTGTCTTAAGTTCACTCCTAGGATCATTTAAGAACCCTCCCCGATACTGGATCGGTACATGCCTGACGAGACATCATCAACTGATGAAGGAGAACTAATGTCACTAACCATAGAAATGGTTTGAGAGCCATGATTCACTTATAGGTCAAAGGACTGAATGAAGTGTTAAGGCTTGGACAACAGGTCCAAGCCAGAGTTGACCTATAGATGAATCCTGTATATTTTATAACAGATAACCATTGTGCTAGTAGGTATTGTACTAAGTTATAACAGCCCACTTATGCTGATGTAAAAAGTGCTAAAGCATTGAAATACTAAAGCCTGAACAACAGGCCCCAAGATGAAGCTGCTAACTTAGTATGTAATCATTAATAAAATATGTAAACTCGCTAGTGAAAGATGCAGCTTAGACAAAATATAATCAGTAGTGAGGAGAGAATGTATCCAACTTCCCTTGTTTAGCTTTGTTCAAGGCTGAGAACCCAAGTATTTGGCCTTGTTAGAAACTCCCTTGGTTCCCCACCCTGAGCGCTGGCCAAGCTTTGGGTGGAATCCAACAGGAGAATGAAATCAGATATTTTCCGCTCAAAACAAAGGTGCCAGCTATTCTTGCTTTTCTATCTCTGGTATATAAGGCTGGGCCCATTTGCAGTGACTTTGGATATCTCACCTATGGGTGGATGTACCGCGTAGGATTTCCCACTTGCCAGGACTGGCTCTCCAAATCCTCGCTGTAACTGGGGCTCCCCAGCGTTTGTGGATCTGGATGATGATAATATATACAAGTGGTGATGTATCTTTCTTAATCACTATTCTCTCTCTCGTGTAGCAATGATTTGATGCATTACCCTGTATTTTCCTGTTTGTTGCTTTAAGTTCACTATTCTGCCTTTTCTTACTGCATGTTTTCTGTATTACACTGTTACATTATTTGGTTATCACCAGTAAAATACACCTACTCTTTTCACTCTGGTGTCCGAGTTTAATTGGTATCCTTAATCAGCAAAACAGAGACATAGTACAAAGATGGAGGGTTGACTTAAAAAAAACCCAAACAAACAAACAAACAAACAAACAAAAAAAAAAAAACAAAACAAAACAAACAAACAAACAAAAAAAACCAGAGCATTTTGTACAGGTCCTTCTCACAGTGAGCTTGAGCTGTGACTTCCAATTCTTGGAATACAATTTGTCATAGAATCTAATTATGGAATCATATAATGGTTTTGATTAAAAGGAACCTTTAAAGATCATCTAGACCAACACCCCTACAGTGAGCAAGAGCATCTTCAACTAGTTCAGGTTACTCAGCATCCTGAACAACCTGACCTTAAATGTTTCCACAGATGGGGCATCTACCACCTCTCTGGGCAACCATCCTCACTATAAAAATATTTCTTCCTTCTATCTAGTATGAATCTATCCTCTTTCAGTTTAAAACCATTACCCTTTGCCCTATCACTACAGGCCTTACTAAAAGTCTGTCCTCATCTTTCTTGTAAGTCTCCTTCAAGTACTGAAAGACTGCAATAAAGTCTCCACAAAGCCTTCTCTTCTCCAGGCTGAACAACACCAACTCTCTCAGACTTTCCTCATAGGAGAGTGTTGCAACCCTCTGATCATTTTTGTGTCCCTGCTCTTGACTCATTCCAACAGGTTCATGTCTTTCCCCCTGTGGAAGGGACCTACAGTGGAGCAGATCATGAAGACCTGGAGTCCATGAGAAGGACTCATGTCAGAGGAAGATCGTGGAGAACTGTCTCCCGTGGGAGGGACCCCATGCTCTAACAGGGGAAGAGTGTGAGGAGTCTTCCCCCTGAGGAGAGGAGCAGAGTAACAGAAATGACAGGTGATGAACTGACCACAAACCCCATCCCTTGCCTCTCTGTGCCACTGTGGGGGAGGAGGTAGAGAAATCAGGAGTAAAGCTGAGCCCAGGAAGAAAGGAGGGGTGGGGGGAGAAGATGTTTTTTAACTTGTGGTTGTCTTTCTCACTATTCTACTCTTTTGCTTTTAACCTCCATTTGCTATTTCTTATGGTCTAAGATCACCCACTGCTTTTAAAACTGTATTATATTAAACAAGGGTTAGAGAGGATGCTGTTGTGAGATGATGTGAGAAGACAGAAGTAGGTAGAACATTTTGGTTGGTTTTTTTTTTTTTAAACCTCTCCTTGGGAACTTTGGCTTCATTCAGCCAGTACTGGACTACATGATGGTTTCAAAGGACTTAAAGTGGGGATCTTGATTTTCTAACACTCATCAAGAATTTTTGCAGCGGGGTATTCCATTTATATTTTTGAATGTATATATATTTTCTACAGAACATAACTTTCTGGATATGTACATATTTGACATTTTTTGTAATATGTCATATTTTATTTAGACCATGGTTCTTTACAGAAAAACTTAGAATCATAGCACAAACAAAAGGGAAGGTTTACTGCAGGCTGGCTCCAGGGTGCATTTATAATTCAGTTTTAATGTATGTCCAGAAGAAATAATTGCAAAATTTTCACTTTTTTTTTTTTTTATTACTTTTCTGCTTACCAATGAGTGTTTTGTAGCATTTGGGTGACTTATCTGTTGACCCATTAGTAGAAGATTTTTCTTATTATTTTATAGGAATTGTTGAACAATTTCTGTGTGGTAATATGCTATTTTCATAAATGCCAAATACTATTGAGTACTATTTGCATTCATTAGATATATAGAGAAGCCAATGTCATGTCAAACTGAGCACCACGCAGCCGCTCACTCAGTCCTCCTCCACAGTGGGATGAGGATGAGAAAATATAAAAAAAGGCTCAGGGGTTGAGACAAGGAAAGGAAGGGGTGACTCACCAACTATGGTGACAGACAAAGGACAGACTCGATTTGGTAAAAAAAAGAACATCAATTTAATTTGAACACCATCACCATTAATTTAGCAATCAGAGTAAGACAGTGAGAAATACAACCACATCTTAAAAATTTTATCCCCTGCCCCTCCCTTTAGTCTTCCCAGCACCGAACTACAGCAGCGGGGGCTTCCCTCAGAGTCAAGGTCCTCCTCTGGTGCAGCCACCTGCTCCAGCATGGGGTCCTCCACAGGCTGTAGGTGGGCATCTGCTCCACCAGGTACCTCTGTGGGTGGCAGGAGGACAGCCCTGGCCTCTCATCACGGGATACAGGGGAGTCTCTGCTCCAGTGAACCTCCCCTCCTCCTCTTTTCCTCCACTGACCTCAGTGTTTGCATAGGTACTTTCCTCACTCCTCCTCCTCTGCAGGTTCCCCTGTCCCCCACAGAGGGGCAGCTATCATTGTTAATTGGCTTGGTCTTGGCCAGAGGTGTAACTGACTTGGAGTCAAGGGACTTTCAAGAATCTTCTCACAGGAGCCACCTCTGTAGTCTCACTTCCCCACTACCAAAATCCTGACACACACAAACCCAATACACATGGCTAGTGGAACTGAGTGCACCCTCATAAAATTTGTCAATGACAACAAGCTCTGTGGTTCGGTTGACATGCTGTAGGGAAAGGATGGATTCAGAGGACCTTGACAGTCTTGAGAGGTGGGCCCATGTGAAATTCATGAGGTTCAACAAGGCCAAGTGCAAGGCCCTTCACATGAGCTGGGACAATCCTAAACACAAAACCAGGCTGGGTGATGAGTGGATTGAGATTATCCTTACAGAGAATGACTTGGGAGTAGTACTGGATTGAAAACTGACTATGAGCCACCAATGTGCTCTTGCAGTCCAGAAAGGCAACCATATCCTGGACTGCATCAAGAGAAGTGTGGCCAGCAGGTTGAGGGAGATGATTCTGCCCCTCAACTCCACTCTTGTGAGACCCCACCTGGAGCCCTGTGTCCAGCTCTGGGGCCTCCAACATAAGGAGGACATAGACCTGCTCAAGCAGGTCCAGAGGAGGGCCATGAAGACGATCAGGGGGCTGGAGCACCTCCCTTATGAGGACAGACTGAGAGAGTTGGAGTTGTTCAGCCTGGAGAAGGCTCTGGGAAGATGTTATAGTGGCTTTCCAGCACTTAAAGGGGGCCTACAGGAAAGATAAGGAGGGACTCTTTGTCACAAAATGTAGTGATAGGATGAGGGGTAACAGTTTTAAATTGAAAAAGGGTAGATTTAGATAAGGTGTAAGGGAGAAATTCTTTAATGGGAGGTGGTCAGGCACTGGAACAAGCTGTCCAGAGAGGTTTTGGATGTCCTGTCTCTGGAAGTGTTCAAGGCTAGGTTGGATGGGGCTTTAAGCAACCTGATCTAGTGGAAGGTGTCCCTGCCCATGACAGGGAGGTTGGAACTAGATGATCTTTAAGGACTCTTCCAATCCAAACCATTCTATGATTCTATGAAAGCATCTTTAAAGATCTACTAACTCTGTTCTGCTCTCTTGTCCCTGAGGGCATTTTCCCAGGGGGTCCTGTTGAATAACTCTTTGAACAGCTAGAATTTTCCTTTCCCAAAATTCAGGGTCTTAACTTTGCTCTTTGCCTGTCCCATTACCCTCAAGACTGAAAACAACACCAGTACATGATCACTGCAGCCCAGGCCGCAGTGTCTTGATGTCTCTGATTAGCTCACTTGCATTGTTATCAACAAATAGCAATTTTTGTTCATAAAAAGGAGGTGATTTAGCCTTAATGAACTATGAGAAGGATCCACTTACACAGATGTGGAATTTGGATTATGACAGAGAAGGCAGTAGTATAGGAAGAGAAGCAGATAAACTATGCTAGAGATGGCATTTTCAGTTTTTTAAATTGTTTTACATGATATCCGTATGCCTTAAAATTACAGTTAATATAAGAATTATACTGTGTTTAAACAATCAGTAGAAAAGTTATGACTGTTTATGTGCCTCTTTTGTTTATGTTAAGATTTTGACGAAGAGTTGGGAGAAAGATCTTTTCCCAGTAAGCATTAGAAATATGTATTTCTCTTATGATTATGAGACATTCAGCATATAAGAATTCAGAGACAGACATTTATGTCTCCTAAGATTTACATGATTATCACTGAATATCCTAACCCATAAAAAATATATCATTTTTCCCATGACTTCACAATTCAGAGCTGACAAGTGCCTGATAAAAAACCAGCAGTCCTGTAGATCACTGTAGAAAAAATGTCCAGTTTCTTAATTATTTGTAGAAAACAATGCCAAACATACACAAGCACAGCTGAAAGAAATCAATTTTCTATCATAACCATGAACCGCCTTTTCCAAATCATTCACATAAAACTGTCTGATTTGTGGGATATGACGCTTTAAAACAACAAAGCCGAAGCAAGGCTTATCATAGAGCGACATGATTTTCAGTATTATGGGAAAGTTTCAATGACCTATTGCTCCTATTCTGGTTTGATTGGATTTTTGAAAATACTTTTAAAATATTATGTTGATGTCATATTCTTAAATCCATATCATTAGATATCTAAATGAGTTTTGCAGAATTTTTGATTTGTAGGGGTTTTTTCTCTTCAAGTAAAGATGTTTTAAAACAAACACCTGATTAGATGTCTCTTCCCCTTCCCCCATTACTTTGATCTCAAATAAAAATTATGAAAAAAAGGAGAGGTCAGTAGAAAATCTATTACCACTGTGTGACAGTTTTCATGGGATCAAGAGTAAAATTGCTAGGGAATACTTTTAAAATCTATATTAATCAAAGTTATTTACTGTCTCTAACTTGTCTTTTAAAACCAGATTCTGTTCTTGACTAGTACGCTTTCTTTACAGACAGAGCACTGAGGTTCACAAAATTACTTTCCCATACAGTTGCTCATATACTAAATTGATTTTTCAACAATTCATGCCATTATGTATTTTAAATATATGACCATAATCAAAGAGTGATAAAGGTATATTACATACAGGAAGATGAGATGATTTGCCTTTTGATCTGTGAAATAATGAGCAATAGAAGTTGTTAAAGTTCTATCATTTACAATATTTAAAAGTAGTCTAGGTAAGATTGGAGAGTAAAAGCAATGTGGAACATTCTTTCTCTGACAAACAGATGGACTGGGAAATAAAAATTGTCTCTTTTTTAATTGAAATTTTTTTTTTTAATGACTCTCTGTTTTGGTTATTGTACAGCTGTTAACAGCTGAGTTAAAGCTGTTACAAATCCTTAATACAGAGTTAGCTAAATAGTAGACCTTAATATGATACTTGTTTCTCAATTCCAGCAGAATATAGTAGACATTTTTTCCTTCATTGCTTTCTTCCACTCTTTCCCTACTCTGTGTTCTCAATACTTCCACTTCAAGAACAAACAATAAAACTGGCATTTTCAGGTGTACATAAAAATGTGTTTAAGTTAGACCCTTTCTTTTCCAAGTTGCATAGTTTTAATGAACATTAGTTTTTAGTTACAGATTTATATAACGTATTTTCCATGAGTAATCTTAATAGTTGCCATAATCATACTTGTAATGGCTTTTAAATTAATAAGATATTTAGCCTAAAAGTATCTTTATTTATAAGATGATAAGAAATAATTACATTTTACTTCTTTTAAATGGGTTCATAATTAACATTTCTGATTTTAAAATTTAAACAAACACATCAATATAATTATAAAATGGGATTATTGAGTGCCTGATACAGTAAAAAAAAAAAATTTCACCTCCATGCTCCTATAAGATGTTAAGATTTTCTGAATGACAAAAAAACCCCAGATTTTTTGTTGTTCATAGTGTTCATTGTAGACTATAAATATCTTGTGGAAAATGTAAAAAAAAAAAAAAAAAAAGGCAGCAAAAACTAAACCAAAAACCTGTGAGTTTTGAATTTGTTCCAAAAACATGGAAGACTTTTAGTTTGCATAGCATGTGACTTTAAAGTTATATAAGTGAACCAAAATGTAACCGTAATTTCAATACAAATTACTTTATTAGAACACAGCTAAATTTATAAAGGTAATAAACAGGACTGTAGGCAGTATTTTATAAAGTTTATTGTACATCCAGAAAGCTCAGTGAAATGTATATTATAAGTTTATGACCTTTGGTTTAACCTTCAAGACTACTTAAGACTCATACATTATTCCACTAGTGTGAATAGCAGCTATTCAACTATTGGAAGAAGAAGACATGAGAACGATTTTCATGACGGACCTATGGTGACTTTTGAGTATGTTGCAAATAGTGGTCCAAATTCTTTTATCATCAATAGGTAATATTTCCATTCATATCAACAATAGCTTTGCCATAGCAAGGCATGATTCTTCAAAAACTTCATGTAGTTAATAATCAAGATAAAAAACTTTCAAAAAATAACATTTCACGTGAGGATTAATAGCTTTAGCTTCTCTGCCAGAAAATAAAATGTCTTCATTTCTAACATTTAATATTTCCAATTCTGTATTAAAAAAATCTATGTGACAATATGCACAGAGTAATTAAATGATCACATACAAACTTATGTCTTACAACATGACCAGGACTATAAGAGTAAAATAAGCTGGGGGAAATACAGGTATCTTGTATGTGGTTTGGGTTTTGGGGTTTTTTTTATAAGAAAAATAAAATGTTCTGGAAATTATATTAGTCTTAGAACTTGAAGAATTTCGCCAAATTTCTTCTCTGTGTGAACTGAAAAAAAAAAAATCATATATTTATTGTCAAAAGTTATAATTTTCTAAACAAACCCAGATAAAGTCTCTAGTCAGGCAGATGACATTTTGTTGTAATCATTTGCAATTGTAATGCTCAGTATACATGATGGAACCTTTAGCATATTTTCTGTATTTATGTATTGTTTCTATAGATATTTAGCTAAAAGGAGCCATTTGCACAAGCATGTCTTGAAAAAGTTGAAATATACTTCCTTAACAGAAAGGATACTATCCACTTTCACTTCACTGGGACTTGGCATCTGTTACAATTAGAAAGACCCCTTGTAGTAAAAGTGAAAAACCTCACAAGATCAGAGTCTAAAGGAGTATTCAGTGTTAACAGAGCAGTCATTCATGTGTAGGCTACTCATGTTTCTTTACTGGATAAGGTACATTATATTCTAAAAGCCAGATCTCTTCACCTGCTTGTAAATTGGCGCAGTTCCATTCAGTCCCTAGGAAGTGTGTGCCAACCTTCAATGTTGTTAATTTTAAATCAAGAATGAATGTTTTCCCAAAAGAGTCACACTTTATTATAGATCTAGAGGAGTAATATCTGGTAGAAATGTTACAAGTTTACAGCAAAAAATTGTCTATTAACAATTTCCTATGAGTATAAATAATTACGCAAGTTCTGCTCTCATTAGAAACTGGTTGGGAGCAACCAAAATGGTGTCTACATACCAGTGTGCCTGGAGTTACACTTCTGTTAGTCTGACTAAAATAAGGATTAAAATTTCAATATAAAGGTCACAAGTAGTCTCAAAAGTAAACTGCTTGGATTGCCATAAGAGATTACTGGTAAAAATGAAGGGTTTAAGTACACTTACACTACCTAATTATTTGACTTTTTTAATCCACAATATTACCACCAAATGACTCAGTCCTGTCTCGTTTCTCCAGGCCTCACTACTACAAAGTGGATTTTTACACTATGCAAGAAGTCATCTGATACTAAGGGCTCTAGGTGGTTGTTAGTGTGAACTGGATCTGAACTACTAGACCAAAGCTAAAACACTCCCATTTCTCATAGACATACCAACATAAACTCAATAAGAATTCCTTCCCAACTTCCCTGATATTGCAGCAAGCTGCTGTCAGCAGTGCATTATGCTTCAGAACCCTTCAAAAACTTAATCACTATGCAGAAGTATAGTAGGAAATAGTTTAGAAAAAACATGATGACAAAAAAATGAAACAGATAAGAGCATGAGATCAAGGTTTCACCATATCTCAGGAGGCCAAGAGTCTGAAAGAAAGTAAATTATCTAAAATAGTTTAACATAGGATCTTTGGGTATTATACAACAATCAGACACAGGACATCTTTTTGATTTTATCTTAAATTCTGGTATTTTACTCCTTACCCTGTGAAGCGGTATATCTCACAATTATGTTATCTGGGTTGAAGTGTCTCCAAAATGAAAAACTTGAAATAATGTAGATTCTCAATTTATTTTTTAAAAAAGTATTGTATTTCAAATATCTTTATTTTACTCTGAATTTGGGAGCTACTTTTCATCAAATTTTATAATTCTGTGGAAGCTGACTGATGAGTAGATCTTTAAGAACATGTTAATCCACAAAATTACCTGAACTTCCAACTGAAATAAAACCTTAACTTTTCTGTCAAACAAACTTTTCAGATCACTTAATAAATAAATAATGAATTAAAAAAATACACACACCTCTGCACATAAATTCAGTCTGATGACCAATAAGACAAAGCTGTTTCACAGAGGTTGATCTTTAGCCGAGTTTTTGCACAGTGAAAAAGTAAGGTAACTCAATGACCTGGAACAGATTAAATTCTATGAATTTGTTTTGGAGAGGTTAGGTTATGGAATTTGATTGTCCTCTTTGTAATATCTTAAATGACAAGATGTTCAATATGAAATTTTAATCTGAGTTTTGCATGACTTCTTCAAAAATAAGGTGGGGATGGGAATAAACAAAACCATTTTTTTGTGTTTTCAGCTGTGTGCAATTTGCACCTATCTTTGATTCTGAAATTGCAGATTTCATTTGAATAACTTGAGAGAATATCTAATTCTAAGTACTTTTATGGGAAGAATTACTAGGTGAGATTTTGAGTATCTAGTAAGAGCAACATTTTAGTTCTTGGTTATAAAAGGTGAAATTGTACCAGGAAAGATGTGAGCAGGAATTAAGGAATTTGTTTTAATGGCTTCTCAGTCAAACCAATTATGGAAAAAAAAAAAAAAAAGTTTTTGAAAAGTGGAAACTAATTCTAGGCTGGTAGGCAATGGTTATTCCTTGTTACCACATGTATTCCAGGATGATTATATCTGAGGCTGGAGTAAACTTTCATTATGCTATGATAAGCATCCTTGACACCAATTTCCTATTCACTGGTCTGTTACTCTGTAAAGACTCAGTATTTGCTATGACTTGGTAAAAGATCAATATTAAATAAGAAGCCACAGTTCTTGTGTCCGTTACATGCCTTTTATTTTCTCAACTTTATGAGGCTTTCCTCTGGAAATGACACTTGATGGAACCACTTGATGGTGGTCTTGGGTGCAAAGGACTAATAGTTCTGAAAGAAAATCCTTGGCTTGGGGAATAAAATAAAGAAGCTAAAAGTGTACCAGAAATATGGATTCACATTTATTCTGTAATGAATCTCAAGGTTTAGTTCTATATGGATTTTGATTAGCTATCTGATGTCTGCATGTTTATGGAATTCAGTGTTGAGTAGTTAATAAATTTGACTGCTATGTAGGAGATAAATCTTAGCCAGAAAAATATGTTACACTTCAGTTGCTTCTATATCACCATATGACAGAATTAGTGTGATCACAGCACTCAATGTGCAAAGGTCTGGATATCCAGATATGCCCGAGAAAAGGAAGTGCAACTGCCTGCTTGACTGTGCTATAGATCTTGAATTTAGTTTTTTTGCTCTCCTATTTCCACACCATATCTGGTTGTCTGGCTAGCTGTCCCAGAGGATCAGGCAGGCGGTTCAAGCACTTAACTGACCAGTCAGAACACATGTATCTCTCACTAAGCTCATGTAATTAAGAAAGTAAACACAATGTTTAGAAGCAAGGATCTGTTTTGCCAAATAACTGTTACTTTTTATTGCCTGTTTCATTATGATTACAATGGCACTTCTTAACAAGGCACTTCCTACATGGTATTTGTATGCACCTTTACTTCAGTGTACTCCAAACTGTTTAGCACTTGCTATGGAGTGAGCAGAGAGAGTTATTTTCTATGAACTGGATGATTAACAGAAACCTACTCCCCAAGCACAATTTTACCACAGGAGGTTGTAATGAATGAGAGTGTGTGCTGAAGGACAAAAAGGAGTAACTTTATTCTGGTAGCATAAACGGAGTTTTGAGGTAGGTTTTTCCCACTCCATATTTTTATACAATGTGCAAACTGGGTAGCTAATCCATAGCAATGCCTACAAATATGCAGTGCACAACCAATGTGTCTGCTTCAGGTCTGTAACTTGAAGAAAAACAATCACCCCCTCTCACCCCAAGAGCCACTTGGGCCTTTTAGCAGCAGCTTGCTCATCTTGCACTTGTGGCAAAGCCTTGAGTTATGGATTGTGCAGGGAAATTGGTAGGCAGTATTGGCTCAATATAAACTACCCCAGAACCCATTTCCTGCACGAGCACATAGGTTTCTACTGGTCATGGGTTTGACTGCCCTGACGTAAAGCACCTGGAGATCACTTTCATTTTGTCCTGGGAGCCATTAGGTTTTTGGTAGTGCATACTTTCCTGACAGGGTTTCCCCTACATGCTGTATTAAGATTCTGGAGACCACAGAAATTTCTCCTCTAATACTTAAAATATAAAAAAAGTAAAGGCAAAAGTGTCAGCTGGTTCTGCTGGGATTAAGTATGACTGCAGTGTGCTGTCTTTCTAACCCAAGACATAACTGGAGGGCAAAAGGAAGAAAATATCCCTTCTCCTTCTTTGCAGATCTATGGTAAGGTTACTGTGGACTATGAAGAAGAAATGAAGAAAAGTACAAAGTCTGACTTTGTCATTTAGGTGTGAATGTGACTAGAGGGCATGAAGCTGCAAATGCCATCCCTGTCAGTAACTGAAAGAGAAGCACAAAACACTGACATCACAAAATCCCAAAGGGGGAAAATCTTAGGCCCTTGATGGTGTAAAATACTGTCTGCCTTAGTTTGTATATTACAAAGATCTGTCTTAGATCTAGTCTGTTTGGGCATATTTTATTTCTAAAAGGTAATACTTTTCTGTGCCACTCTCTTTATAGTGTTCAATTTGCAAAAAAGCTACCACTCCAGAGTAGGTTTAATTTCTCTTTCCGCATTTTTTCCCTCAATGATCACAATTCATTTTATTACTGGTAAAATTCCAGTTCACAGTATGCCAACACGGCTGTTTTTCAGAACGGCTGCCTTTCTTAGAGAAAGGAGGAGGGATTGGGGAAAAAAAGGAGGGGGAGGGAGAAGAAAAGAAAACAATCTAGATGCAATTATGAGTGACCTTGCAATACTGAACTGGCATACTCTACAGAATCAATAGCCAGACAAGTTTCTGTGACAGATCCAATAAAAGGAAAAAGCACTGATGTGGGGGAGGAAGCCAAATAGATTAAAAAAAAAAAAGATGATAGTACTACTACTACTATGAAGGTGCCAATGTTCTGATACAAGTTTTGAGGCAGAAATTTGATTCACACAAGAAGTGACAGCTGTTGTGGCTTAGGCCAATTAAATGATGAAAAATGTAATCATTTTATGCTCTGTCTGGTATATAACCAGGTACTTGAACACCAAGCAGTTAGGTGAAAATGAAGGGTACATAATTTGTTGCTGTGGAGCAAGAATTTTCTTTCCCTCCCTTCCTTCCTTCCTTCCTTCCTTCCTTCCTTCCTTCCTTCCTTCCTTCCTTCCTTCCTTCCTTCCTTCCTTCCTTCCTTCCTTCCTTCCTTCCTTCCTTCCTTCCTTCCTTCCTTCCTTCCTTCCTTCCTTCCTTCCTTCCTTCCTTCCTTCCTTCCTTCCTTCCTTCCTTTTCTTTTTTTTTTCTTTCTTTCCTTTCCTTTTTTGCTTTTCTTGATTTTTTTCTTTCTATTTTTCACTTGTGTGAGAAGCTTCAAAATGTAGAACTCCCAGGCTCTCTTTGGAGTTTTTATTCATTTGTTTATTAATATGTTTAGTAAAAATTTTGTACCTCTGTACACAGAGATCCATCTAATCAGATGATAGCCATCTCAATTGTAAATTTTGCAAGACAGTTTTTGATACAGGTAAGAAAGATTTTGGGGTTTGTTTTTTTGTTTGTTTGGGTTTTTTCTCTGTGAAAACAAAAGCTGCTGAATTTTTTCCCTCCAACTAGACTTTCTTCAAAATAACAAAGGAACTTGGAATAAATTTTTATCTCCCTCTTTCACTCTGAATGTGTCCCTAGTTTCTGGGAGTTCCTTTAAACTAAGGCACATAAGATGGTAAAGTACACGATATAAATATTATTGATCAAGTCTAGACTGCTTGGGTTTCATACTTCATACATAATTTTGGATCAGAGACAATGTTCATTGATCCTTCCATTGGCTCTGATCCCAAAGTTTATCCTCAGTCTTTACTAAACTCAGGGTAAAATCTGGGATGCATTCCTTCTGAGGGCTGCATTTGTGACTGTTGCATGTTCCTGGACACTGAGTCTGTGAACAATAATGATGGAGACTAGCTACATTTGGGACAATATCATTCTTATTCAAAGTGTGCCATACATTATACTTATTCCACAAATGAATTTTCAGATCTGTCACACCGGGTTCACCCTTACTTCCTCAAACTTAATAACAGAGGAATTGGCAGTCTGAACTTCTCAAGAGGAGCAACCTACTTTTTGCACTGATGGGTCAGAGATTGGTGCAATGTGCAGAGGCAATAAACCTTCCTTAAGAACATATCTAAGCAGTGATATTCAGTCTGATAATGTTATGGAACTATATGTTTTGCTTGCTTTATATGTTTCACCTGTTCAGTGGAACAATGATGTTCCCACTATTCATTTTCCAAGTCTTGCCAAGATTCGGTCTCTGAGACTGCCTATGCATAAGTGAAATCTGTATTTGGACCTTAACATCTAGTAATATTTCTCCCACCCCCATGAAAAAGAAAATCATAAAACCCAAAACCAATCAAACAAAAAACCCAAAACCCAAGCAAACAAAACACTAAAGAAACAACACCAAAACACCTATATTACAAACTTGTGTTCAAAACCATGACTTGAAAGTAATGAAGAGAAGGACTGTACCAAGGAGATCTTCCAAAGAAAGAGAATCATTCCTTGAGGAAACATACGTATGGCTGTTTCAACGCATTTATATACACTCAGTACTGTAACGTCTTCAGTCTTTCAGTGCAGTTAGTGCCTGCAGTTTTTTAAGTGAAAGTAACACACACAGCAGTGAATGATGATAAAATAACTCCCATAGGTACTTGCCTAGAGATTCTGTAGTGTGTTGAATATCAGGGCAATATTGAAGTAGATTATTAAAATCTAAGAGGTCTATAACTTGAAATTTGAAATTTGAGATGCCTGTACCATCAGCCAGGAATGGTAATGAAATTATGTCTGTTTCTCCAAAATAGATTTCTCACTTCTTGCAGAGTGTTAGATTTAAGTGAAGGGTTTGGGGAACTTCTGTAGTCACTGCTGAGCCACATTTGCATTATGAATTGCTTTTGTTTGCTTTGTTTTATAAGGCAAATATCTCTGTCTTCCCCATTCTTTCAGTGGCATTTTTTCATAGCTCAGAGAATTAAAATTTCACTCTCAAGGGATTTTGTAAAAGTATTTGCCGCATGCACATGATGTATACCTGAGGTAAAGCCATCTCAGTTTCAGATGGTGGCAGTCCCACAGGCTTATGGAAGAGTAGGTATGAGCAGTTAAAAGGCACACTCCAAGGATTTGAACATCTACTTCATGGTCTAGTTCTGTGTTTTCAGATATCTTCCAGAGAGAGAAACTCTTGTCTAGTTCATTAATCTGATAAGACTGAGGCAACTAAACCTACTACTGAGTCCTATCTAATAGGAAAAGCAAAGTCCATGCAGGAATAATTTCCAGCTAGAGATCAAGTGAGAAACAAGCTGGAGAAAGGAAGCAGAAACAGTCTGGGCCTTGGCTTCACTTATCTCATGTACAACATCACAACGTGAATAAAGTGGATGGACAGTAGGGGATCATTTTCCCTCCCACTTTCCATAGCAGATCTTTTCCAAAGTAAGGCATTTTTATTTATACTCTGCATAAAGACAACACTTAGAGGGCAAGACTTTACTCTAAATACCACAGTAATACCAAATCCCTGACAAAATGAAGTTACATCTCAATTTAGGATATGATTCAAAAGATATTTATGATATGATCAGGGAAAAGGCACCTGGTGGTATACGTTCACCAGTACAAGTATATTACTTTTGTCAAAGTGTTTGGAGCAAAAGCTCAGGCTAGCTCTATGACCAGATGTGTCTGTAAAATCCATATGTTGGAATGGCCTACCTTGGGGTTCATGAAACCATTTATTAAAATTGCACTAGTGAATTGAATAAGGCTCAGGAAAATTGCTGCTGCCTTGCACTATTCAACCTCTTTCTGCTAACAGCTTAATTATCCCAGCCAGAGATGATTCATCTCTGACACAAAAATATAATATTACAGAAAAAAAAAAAGTTTTTTACCCTTCCCCCACTTCCTCAAATTGTAGCAATCTGCATCAATTCTAAGGTTCTTTTCAGTGGATCTTTCCAACATCTTTTCTTTTCAGAATCTTGGATACTGCCTGAAACTATTGGTTTACTCTCTTTAAAACAAACAAATAACCACCACCACCCTCCAAAAAAAACCAAAACCAAAACCAAACCAAACCAACAACCTTAAGATATCACATTTTTAGAAAGTTCACTTTTTTGTGTTTAAAATTATTTTTCAGTTTTCTTTGGTTAGGAACAACCATCTTTGTTTAAATATGCAAACAAAATTCTAGGTTTCTCACTCTGCTCCCTATGAGAAGATACTCCTTGGTCTTTGATATTTATCATGGACATTGTCTGTCAATGAAAAGGGAAGCATCTGTGGGTGCTTCACTTGTTAATATTCTGGTGGTTCATCTACATGTGTGAAGAAAACAGGAGGTCCTAATAACAAAACACTCTTATTGTCGAATTCTACTTGCCACTAGAGCAGCATGAAACAACATCAGGCTGCTTCCCAAAGTAATCAGAAAGTGATGTTGATACAAACTAAATTCGCATTTTTTTTAGTTTGCAAATGTCTACCTTAACCTGTTCTGAATTTTGTACACAGTTTAAAATTGCGTAGTTTTTGTCTTTTGGCAGAAATAAAGAAAAAGGTATATTATAACTTTTGCATAATCTGAATTTGTAGGTTATTTGATATACCTTTTTGTTGTGTATCCATATCTCAGTGAGGAGCTGCTACAAACACTTCTCTGTTCTCTTCAGATGATGCATGTTTGTGCAGAGCTGCTGATACAAACCGCTGATACTTGAGAAATTGAACCACAGACCTTTTCTACATTAAGCAATGAAATCAGAGAATTGCAATATTACATAAATGTTTACAAATTCCCTGGTTTAATGCCTACAGTTTCTTTCCTTCCTCTAAAAAAATAGCAAAGTAGATATTCCCTATTTCAAAGGTATTACATATTGGATCTAGAGTTTCTGAGTTTGACTTTTGGCATTAGGCAAGTTAATTATTGTGCTCTGTTTAAATGATAGTGGGGAAAAAAATAAAAATATCACACCATAACTGAAAAATCTTTTTATATGTAAGGAGTAATGAGACAAGAAAAAAAATGTAACTTTCAGCTTCCTTTTCTTCTTTATCTCCTTTCTCTGTCTGTCATAAATGAACAGACCTCCAAAAATTCTGCAATCCACCAAAAGACTGGTACATGAAATTAAATTATTCTGACATAAATTTCTTTTGCAATTTCACCTACTGAAAATGACCTCTACAACATATATTCAAAACCAGTGTAATTAGACTCTGAGATTAGAACCATGCATTAGGATTTTTATGTGAAATTTTCATATAACAATGTAACTCCTCAATATGAATATGTGTTAGAGAAAAACTTTTGTCTAATTAAAATGAGAAAGATATTTTGGATGAAAGGATATTTTCCCAGGACATGGAGAAAATAGTTCAGTGATTTTAGATGTTTTCTTATGTTCAGATATTTCACAGAAATGTGGAGTTTAAGAAATGAAGCAGAAATAGCATGGGATTTTAATATTTCCCAGAAAAATTTTAAATCATGTAAAAGCCTTAAGTTACAGAAAAAAAGTAAAAGTACCATAGGATCCCACATGGAGATTTCATGTGATAGAATAATCTTCATCCATGTATTAAAATAATAAACCTTGTCCTTTATTTCCAGTGATGACAACGAGGGTAAGACATGTGTTATAGAAATATAGCAATTTATGTAAAAACACAGAATAATCAGGAATGATTTACAGGGGGCTGTTACTGCATTTGTGTACAAGAAAGCAGAATCACCTGTGTCATTAAGTTGTCCTGACATCCTTTGCAACAATGATTTAAAATACTTTATAAAAAGCATGCAGCCATCAAACATCATTAGGTGGACAGTAAGGTAGTTGTACTTGTCTTTGTAAAAGAATTTCCTTCTTTCTTATTTTTGAGCTAAAGATAAATCTTTAGCAAAAATAAAGGAACAGCATGGAGAAATATCTAAGAAAGAAACTTTGAAAAAGACTGAGTACATTCATGTGTCCCAGAGCAGGATGAACTATACTTCTTTCACTGATAACAAATGTTTATATTAACTACTCTTAAAGTTATAACTGGAGTCTCCTTAACCGCTGCAAGAAATTTCTTCAACTATCTTTACCACTGGAATCTTTTCCTTATATAGGTATTTTGCCCATGTCTTGGTGCTGTAGTACTGTCTCATTTCACACATGCTGAAGATAAAAGCTACTACTTTGTTTCCTCCATGCAGCAGTATTCTTCACATCTGAAGACTTACCAAAGGATCTCTCTCCAACTTTCTAAATTGTTTTCCCACAAAGTTGGAAGGAAGAATTAAGCATAGAAAAGTAAGCAGAAAAATATAATGGAAGAAAAAGACCTTCCACAACTAGACACAGTGCCTCAGCTTATGGAGGCAGAATAGAGAGAGTTTTAATCTGTATACCTTTTAGTTTGCAGTTTTAGATTCTCCATTCATTATGAGTTTTGCCCTGCTTCAACAGTCCAACTTTGTTGAATTCACACTCATCTGATCTTCAACACTACAAATTCATTAACAGCAAACAGAGGATTAGGGAAAATCTCCCTCCTTTATTAGATGCAGAGGGAAGCATGGTAACTAAGGATGAGGAAAAGGCTGAGGTGCTCAACACCTGCTTTGCCTCAGTCTTTAGCAGTGGAACTGGCTGCTCCCTGGACACCCAGCCTCATGAGCTAGGAGATGGGGAGGGGAAGCAGATTGAGGTCAGAACAGTTAAACAGCAAGTGGTCAGAGACCTGCTACACCATCTGAATGCACACAAGTCTGTGGGACCGTATGGGTTACACCCAAGGGTGCTGAAAGAGTTGGCAGATGTGCTCGCCAAGCCGCTTTCCATGATTTACCTGAAGTCATGGCCAACTGGGGAGGTCCCATTGGACTGGAGGGTGGCAAATGTGACACCCATCTACAAGAGAGGCAGAAAGGAGGATCCAGGAAACTATAGACCTGTCAGTCTGACCTCGGTGCCAGGGAAGGTCATGGAGCAGGTCATCTCAAGTGCCATTAAAAGTCATATAATGGACAACCAGGGGATCAGGCCTAGTCAGCACGGGTTTATGAAAGGCAGGTCCTGCCTGACAAACCTGATCTCCTTCTATGACAAAATGACCCAACTATTGGACGAGGGAAAAGTTGTGGATATTGTCTACCTGGATTTTCAAAAAACATTCGACACAGTTCCCAATAGAATTCCTATAGAAAAACTGGCTGCCCATGGCCTGGATGAGCGAACGGTCTGCTGGATCAAGCACTGGCTGGATGGACGGTCCTAGAGAGTGGTGGTCAATGGAGCTAAATCCAGCTGGTGGCCGGTCACAAGTGGTGTTCCTCAGGGCTCAGTGTGGGGACCATTTCTGTTTAACATCTTTATTGATGATCTTGATAAGGACATAGAGTGTATCATCAGTAAGTTCGCAGATGACACCAAGTTAAGTGGGAGTGTCGATCTCCATGAGGATAGGGAGGCTCTACAGAGAGACTTGGATAGATTGGATCGGTGGGCCAACGTTAACGGGATGAGCTTCAACAAGGCCAAGTGCCAGGTCCTGCACTTGGGCCACAACAACCCCATGCATCGCTACAGGCTTGGGGAGGTGTGGCTGGAGAGCTGTGTGGAAGAGAAGGATCTGGGGATTCTAATTGACAAACAGCTGAACATGAGCCGGCAGTGTGCGCAGGTGGCCAAGAAAGCCAGCGGCATCCTGGTACTAGAAGTAGTGTGACCAGCAGAAGTAGGGAGGTGATAGTCCCCCTGTACTCTGCACTGGTGAGGCCACACCTGGAGTATTGTGTCCAGTTTTGGGCACCTCAATACGAGAGAGATATTGAGGTGCTGGAGAGAGTGCAGAGGAGGGCAAAAAAGGTGCTGAAGGGCCTGGAGAAAAAATCCTATGAGGAGCGATTGAAGAAGCTGGGACTGTTCAGTTTGAGGAAGAGAATGCTAAGGGGAGACCTCATCACTCTCTACACCTACTTGAAAGGATATTGTAGAGAGGTTGGTGCTGGTCTATTCTCACAGGTGATTAGTGAGAGAACAAGAGGGAATGGCTTTAAACTGCAACAAGGGAGGTTTAGACTGGACATTAGGAAAAAAATTTTCACAGAAAGAGTGGTGAGACAGTGGAATAGGCTGCCCAGGGAGGTGGTGGAGTCACCATCCCTGGATGTGTTTAAGGGTCGTTTGGATGTGATTTGGGGGATATGGTGTAGGGGAGAACTTTGTAGAGTAGGCCTGATGGTTGGACTCAATGATCCCGAGGGTCTTTTCCAACCTGAATGATTCTATGATTCTGTGAAATCTCTCTAAGAAATTGCAGTTGGACCTTATAGTCAGTTTAGATGCCTGTCCTTTTCTTTGTGAATGTTACACATTTATTGGTTGTATTTCCAATATGACTTCTTTTTTCCACCTTCCCTTCCCTTCCCTTCCCTTCCCTTCCCTTCCCTTCCCTTCCCTTCCCTTCCCTTCCCTTCCCTTCCCTTCCCTTCCCTTCCCTTCCCTTCCCTTCCCTTCCCTTCCCTTCCCTTCCCTTCCCTTCCCTTCCCTTCCCTTCCCTTCCCTTCCCTTCCCTTCCCTTCCCTTCCCTTCCCTTCCCTTCCCTTCCCTTCCCTTCCCTTCCCTTCCCTTCCCTTCCCTTCCCTTCCCTTCCCTTCCCCTCCTTTCCCTTTCTCTTCTTTTTTCTTTTCATTTTTTAATAATGTAATTTGAATTTTGTTTTCCAAGTTTTTTTGCAGTCCTTCTGAACTTCAAGTCCTAAGTAAATGTGACGAGCATATGGTTCGTTTAATTCTCTAGTTCACTAAATAGAAATACTGAGCAGTTACAGATCTAGCTAAGTTCCTGCAAAGCCTCAAAAACACATCTTATTATTCTGACAAGGGAGTGTCCCTAAATAATATAGGTACTTTTCCCATGTTTACTTGTTTACAGAAACATACTAGTGCTTTTCTGGTTTTCCTAAAGTACTGAATTTGTGTGCTATTCCTTTCCTACATGCATGTTGTAACAATGAAATTAGAGAAGAGGGTGAAGGAGAGGCCTTGATATTGCATTAGCTCAGGTTGCCTCCCTCTGGAGACTGTATCTTTCGATCCAATCTGAATCTTGTGTCCCTAGTTATTTTAAGCAAAGGCATCACTCATAGTTGTCTTGTTTAAGGTAGGAACCAAAACATGTGTATGTATATTCTTCATTTCTTTCTACGCAGGTCAGATTAAGATGTATGAGAAGATTTATCTTTCCTTCTGTCTTCTGTTTCAAGGAGGAATTAGATGGGGATTCAATGCTAGCTGTAGTGACAAAGCTAGTATTTTGTGACACTGGCATAGGACAGGTCTGCAACAAGTCACTCCCATCAGTGTCAACATTATTTCTTGTGATCTAATAATTTTACACATTGCTGGCATTTGGAAGCAATTTCTCTATTTCGAGTGCCTTGATGAGAGACAAAAAATTGTTTTCTTTTTTTTTGTTTGGGTTTTTTTTTTGGTTGTGGGTTGTGGGTTTGTTTGGGGTTTTTTTGGGGGGGTGTCATTAATCTTTTTGTTACACTATGTTTCCATTTAGTTATCTTTGAAAAATATGGCCTATTAAATCATTTGAGACAAACTCCTTTGCAAGTCTTTAAGAAGGTTTTTGCTCAGAAATCTTATTTGAAATAGTCTTTCTAAATTGCATTTTCTTGTATGACACTACTTGAACATGCTACTTTAATTTCCTACTTACCCCCCTAAAAACAATTGTAGAAATAGTGTGTGTGCAAGTATATTATACCGACACCTAGATAGACAGATAAATT
This sequence comes from Strix uralensis, assembly GCF_047716275.1. Classification (NCBI taxonomy): domain Eukaryota; kingdom Metazoa; phylum Chordata; class Aves; order Strigiformes; family Strigidae; genus Strix; species Strix uralensis. The sequence goes on along the minus strand of NC_134012.1, from coordinate 33,264,018 downwards.
GATCTATTTCATACATGTTAGACTTTAAAATTACTTTATTTCATCTATCTATCTATCTATCTATCTATCTATCTATCTATCTATCTATCTACCTATCTATCTATCTATCTACCTACTTACCTCCCTACCTATACGTCTACCTACCTATATAACTGTCTACCTACCTGTATCTTTAGACTGCAGATATGCCTTCTGGGGTCAAGAGAGGAAAGATAAGTTTGTTCCTTTTGAATACAGAAGAACATGAGAGGAGGAGATAAGGAACAAGAAGAAAGAACATTGTTTTTTAACACACAACATATTTATTTTTTACAATTAACTTAGAGAATTGGATAAATTTTCTGATTCCTATTATTATGTACTCAATTTTCATCTAACCTCAAAGAAAAAAACCACAAGTTATTACTTGGTGCATTTTTGGTTTGAAATAGTGTTATTCACTCTGCAAACTTTCAGACTCTGAAGCAACTGATATAACAATTTTAAGAAAACAATAGAAAACCATGATATTGGGGTGACAGTTATCAGAACTTTAGGAGGCTGATCCACTCAGGGTGACTAAATGCTGACCCTTATCTGCTCTGAAAAGGAGGAATTTATTACACAACCTGACGTTAGGAATAGACTGATCTGGCCTTGGTGTCTGACGTATATATAGCTGAGCACATCTACAAAGGGTTGGGACTAGGATCTATATTCATGATTTAATATGCAGTTTGAGAACAGGGAATATAACCTTCACATTCTTTCCAGATGGCACTGAAGGCTACAGCCTTTAATCCAAGCCATACGTGGAGACTGAAGAGTGAATTTTGCTGTTGCCAAGTTGTGTTCTCTTGATCCATGTAATGACTAACAATGTCAGCTTTGTGCCAATGAAATGAATTTCAGCCAACACAGTCAGTGAAAAGAAGACAACTTTCTGTCTCTTCAGAAATTCATTGAGCATGTTGCTGAGAAAAAAATATGCTGTAGGTGGTGGCTTTTGTTCTTGCTGTATTTCAGAAAATTTATCTATATTTCTGATGTTACTAATAGTATGCAGTCACTGTCTGAGACCACGTTCTTATTTTTTGGCCTTAATTCACATGTACCGTGTTTGCAATAGTAGTAATATTACTAATCGTGATGTAATAGCTGAGGTTTCTATGCATCAGTGGTCTCAGAAATGAAGGAACACATTTTAAGAGCTGGTATTATATGATTTTAATCTCAAATTCTTATCAAAAAGACTTATAGGAGGAAGATTATTCTGCAATCTCCAACAGTGATTTCTAGATCCTCCTGTTATTAAAGGATACACAAGACCTTTGTTTTCAAATCCAGAGAAACAGAGAAGCAGTTTCAGCTTCATAAACACTGATAATTTATACTGAAAGCACGACACAGTTCTTGTTTGAGAGGAACAAACAAAAGTTGCTATGGGAAAAGAGCCAGAGAGCATGCACTTCACACTAACTGTATCAAAAGATGTCTGGAGTAGAAAGTTGCCAAGAAGAGTTTCCATGAATACAAGGTATCTTTTCAAGACAGCAGTTCAGCGTGATATTAAAGCACAAGCTTAAGTGTGAGCTAGTGATCCATGCTGAAAAACTCTCCTACTTTAATCATTGTTAGTGATTTAGGTTAGTGAAAAGTAATCACAAAAACAAAAGGATGGTTTTAATCTCATGTGAAATCACAATCGAAACCCTGTTTAAATTCAAACAACAGCTAATAACCAAGGTTTGCTGATATTTCATACTATTATTCTTAACAGGTAAATGGGAATTTGATAATATTTTAATTCTTATAACAGTGTAGACATTTTCCAAAAGATATGATGGAATCCTTATAAATGCAGATGCAAAGAACTAGGAAGTTCTCGATGTTAATAAAAATATTGACATAAGCAAAAGCATACTTGCAGTGGGATTGACAGGTTTTCCTTATCTTTTATTTATTTGATCAAAACACTGACTTGGCATGATATACAGATGACAAAGATTTTACCAAATCTGTGTTTTCTTATATTCCTGAAGCTATAAAGAATATATCTTTTTTTTTCCCAAAAAATATTGAAATAACATGTTCAAATGTGTTTGCAGAAATCAGTTCTCCAGTGTCCTTGAGTACTTTTGAAAATTGCAGCCAAATATGATTATGCATAAATACATCTTATACAAAGAATCTCATTCATAATTGCTGTAGACCTCTTTTTTACTTGGTTCACTGAAAATGCTGTTGTTCTGATCGATTTTAGTCCAATTCAAAGTCAAAGTAATCAAGATGTTCAGTTTCCTAGGAAATTCTAAACCCACAGTATTTAAGAAGCAAAATGCAATCCCTAGATTTTGAGAGTTTTCTGAGAAAATTTTCATTGGTTTTATCTGTATCACTCACTATAAAAGTGGTTTTTGTCATTTCTGAATTTGTTAGTTATTTTGAGATTTAAAAAGTTTGGAAACATTTCTACAAACTTTTTATTTATTGGCTTAGCAGCCAATATATGAACGGCTTGTCTCCACCAAGAGTACCAACAAGTTAGGATCAGATCCCGGACAGAAATGTGTTAGGAAAGTAATCTGAGTATGAGTCAGAAATTCTCAAATGACATAGTAATTAGCCTATAGGGGACTGTAAAGTGAGTGAAATGTTTTTCTTTGGACCAGTTCCACTTATTGCACTGGAAGAGTCACCATGCTGAGTAGCACAATTAGCTCTGCAGTAACCTATATGCTACAGGTGAAGCAGCCTGGCACTCTTCCTTGTCCACGTGTAAACAGGAAAAAATTATGATAGTCTGGATATTCCAGAAAATATTGTAGTTTGCTGACTGAGGCATTATCCGAAGTGAGATGAAGGACTGAATCTCAATCTCTTATGCTGAATTATCTTTACCACTGAATGTTAGAACACAAAGAGAATTTCATTTGCTTTGTTCTTCCTACAAATGCCCAACATCAATCACTCAATTCCAAGCCATATTAAATTATTCTTCCTATAAAAATGGAACTTTATTTTGTTTTACACTTTAATTTCTCATTTACTCAAGTGTAAAAAGAACAAAATATTAATTCAGTTTGGATTAATTTGAATATATTTCTTACCTTTTCCCATTAAGCACTGAAGAGAACCCTAGTTGCTCACACTGTCTTTTTAACAGCTCCATCAATCAGAGGATTTCAAATGTACTTGGAGTTGTGCTGTCTTGAAAGAAGATCACCTGATGGGTGAGGTTTGGTCTGAGATTTAGGATAATTCCACTACATGCTTATATCTGTCCTGATTTGTTGTGCAAGTGTAGTCTACAATTTCAGTTTTGCAGTCATCTTTCTCTAATTCTTTTTTTTTTTTTTTTTTTTTTTTAATTCCCTCTGTGTTTTGGGTTTGGGTTTTTTTTGGGGGGCGGTGTGTGTGTGTGTGTGTGGTGTGGCTTTTGGCCACACATTCTGCTCACATTTTTTCTGCCCTTGTGATGTTTTAGTAAAGATGTATTCTTTACCCATTCTAATGATCAGAAACATTAAGCATAGTTATCATACTATACCTAATGGTGACTTCACAGCTGATTGCCTCTTTGCTAGCATTTAAAATATCTGACCATCAATCATTTATATTTAGGATGGCTCTTAACAAACATTTTTCCTTTGGTCAACTGAGTTTAAACACATTCCACAAGATATGTTTCACAATGGCTGATAGATACTCTTTTTCAGAATGTTTGTTGGCTGGCATAAAGGTACTTTGAAAACTCTGTCCCATAAGTTATTCATGTGAAAATTACATAGAATATTTTTTTAACAACAACAAAAAGATCATTTATCATAATTAAGACCTTGAATACCAGCTTGTTACTTATCCTATATACATACAAAGCTATGTTCTACTTTGATTTAGATGTGTCTACCTTCTGAACATCAATGCCATTCAGCATGGGTTTTAAATGCAGTTCTAGCACTTACATAGTATCTGGATCTGGCATCTCATACTTTATCAACAACAAATTGCACTCCTGCTAAACTTACTGCTAGACAAGGAGTTACCATCCTATTAAAATCCAATTAAGCATGCCTCACATTTGATGGATATAATTAGAACTGGAGAGGTTAAATGATTCAAAACACTATAGATAGAAAAATGTCAGTGGAATGTAAAATGAAAAAAACCCTACAATGTGCATAGAATATATCTGTTAGGAAAAGACTTGCGTTTTACTAGTCTTTTAAAATATTTACTTCATACCTTTTGCTGTTGAACAAAATTAAATACATTTGGTGTCACAAGTTATACTGAGGTTAGATTTTTGATCCCAGTTCATTCTGAAAATTAAAAAAAAAAAAAAAAAAGGGTGTGTGTGTTTGTTTCAGGACAGATTTTGCAAGCATAAAAATGAATTGACTGAGTTCATTTGTGGACTACAAAGATATGCACTGCTGATTAACGTAAGACAAAATCATAGAGGTCGAGAAAATTATTTCACAGGAAAGGACGTGAGATCTGATCTGAAAGGAAGAACTTCTGCACTAAGCCTTCTAAGGTGTGCTTTGACACTGGTACTTGAGTATTTTTAGAAAAGAAGATGTTTTACCACACAATGGAACAACGATACCCTTGAGAATGCATCATGCAGATGTTCAAGTTGCAATCTGCTTTTACCTAAACTACATTTTCAAAATTCAAAGTCATATGATCAGACAGACCATAAAAAGGAGAGATTCTTAACAGGTGTGAATGGTTTTTATATGATTTGACTTCAATAGTGGGGTTTTTTGTCCCAGCCAAGACAAGTGCACATGATATTGATAAGACTGGAACATGTTGTGTGCTGTTACATAACCATGCTTCTATAATAATTCTGTTCAATTCAATGGGATTCATTAGGATAATAATTGCTTAAATAAGAGAAAATTTGGCTCTCATACTGTGCAGTCCACATGATAAATGAACCATAAACAATTACCAGAACTCTGATCTTAGTGTTTTATTAATTTGTTTCCAGCAACCCAAAGTTTGCATAAATTATACTATCAGAAAAAAATTAAATATTTGCTGAGTTTCAGAAAAACATCAGAATTCCTTTTCCCTTCTATATGACAGAATCCCAAGTGTATTCTCGTCTTGAGACAGAATCCTTATAACTCTTCACTGAGAGATGTAAAGTATGACCTTGAAAATAGCACAGCTAAAATTATAATTAGCTTATACATGGGCAGCTTACCCACAGATAATGAACTCTTACTGAAATACCAAAAATTAAAAAAGTCACTGAAGAGAACTATGACACATAATTAAATGAATATAAAAAGCAAATGTCTTTTTAAAATTTAGCCCCTTCCAAGCTCTTCCCACTTGTATATTTTTTTTGTTACTTGAAAAAAATGAAGGGAGTCTAATTCTGTTCTCTTTGAAACAGCATTAACTGAGATCGGAACATGACCTAGAGAGAAACAAAATCAAATAGCTGTGCTTTAAAACAGTTAAAATAGATAATATGAATGATGTAAAGTTGATGAACACTATTTTAACTCCTTCATCTCTATTTCTCATATTATGGGACAAAAGAAGATTTCTAGAGATGATGAAAATCATTAGCTTGGCTCCAGAAAAAGATTTATGGAAAGTAAGAAGTGAAGGACTTTTTACAAGAACAACTTTTTCATCCTAAAAATTTTTTTTTATTATTATTTTATGTGTTTCATTTAGAATTATGTAATCTGGAAGATTTCCTCTTAAATGTTACAAATCCCTTAGTGGAAACATTTCAGTTTTTGAATTTATTAGAAAAACTTTCTAAAGCAAAACATACAATAAAGTGCAATTGATATGAGAAGTCTGAGTGATATTTTTTTTTTCTAACTCAGACATAACTTCCTTTCACACATAACTTGAAATTACACAAACTAGCTCAGTGTGAAATCATGTGAAAGAACTCTGTCACATTACCTTAATTTACAAACTTCTGGTCCAGAAATGTTCTGACAGAGAGAGCAGTCTCCCAATTCTGTAAACTACAAGTAAATCTGCTGGCATTCAGTACCCATTGATTTTGAAGGAAAGTAAGGACATCAAGCTTCTTCCAAGGGATTCTTTTAAAATCTTCATCAAGGATAAATCAAAGGTTACCTGTACAAATAAGTTGTAAGAATTAAGATATTTAAATACTGTTAATTTAGGAGGAAAAAGTCTACTATGATTGTCTTGGTCCTGAATCATTTGAGTATGGATGATTACAAAGAACATGAGTACTTCTATAAATGACTTTCATTTTGTTACAGAGGCTCTCAAATAAGCAACCAACAACCAAAAATTAAAAAATTATTGTCAGTACAATTAACTAGACCTCCGCAAATTACAGGTTTGAATGTCTGTGACAGGAGAACAGAACAACTTTCTAGGGTTTAACGACAACCCAAAACACAGAACTAAAGCACAACTCCTTAGGGTTTAACAACCACCCAAAACTCTCTATCACTCACCTAACAAGTGAGGGCTCTCAACCTCGAGGACCTTCTCAGGGTAGCGTCCTGACCTAAGTCGCCTCAAGGAGTTTCCTTGGGCAGTGTCCCAACCCAGGGGGAGAGTACTCAACTGCAGCGTGCTACTCCAGGGGAAAAGCTCCAAATGGCTCCCCCAGGAGACTCCATTTATACCCAGGCTGAATCTGATCTATAGTCAATAGCAGCTCCCATTGGCCAACGGCCCCAACTACCATGAAGCCCCAAGAACAAAGACAATCAGTAGCTGTTACACTTCAGCAGACAAGAAGCCCTGTTTTCAATGTTCAGGTGCATTTGACACAGACTTACAATACTAATGTCCAAACAGGGGATCAAGCACAAAGTGACTGTGCTATGAGTGATCTCCTTTGATTTTGCATGGTTTTGGTTAATTAGGCTATTAGGACCCTTATTCTGTTCTTTTATCTTGGTGCTATTCAACTGCCTATAACATGAGCAGGATTTGTTAATATGGATAAGATTTACAGTATCATTAATGTGTTTTATACGACAATCCTCAAATGTTTTATGATGGACCTGTCTTCTATGATATAAGAAAAGTGAAAGCATGAAAATGTCAAGAGTGAGGTTTTATGATATTCTTTCTGATATGGCAAGTACCCAGTGCTATCTTTGACTAAATATTTGGGATTCCTACAGTAATGCACAACATAAGGGTATTTCTTTTGGAAAAACATAATGGAATGACCACTATGGATTTGCTTAGATAATCATATAAGTGCAGTGGGCAAAAAGAGATCTTGTTAACTTTTCATATTTCAAAGAAATCTGTATTCTGTTCTAATCAATGGTGTCGTTATTCACTTAGGAAGTATAGGCTTGTTCCAGAAACACTAACACACAATGTTTATACCTGATAGAGGGTTCTTACCTAATCAGATCTACAAATTAGAGATTGAGAAACACACAAGGGAGTAATTATCTTTTTTTTAAAAAAAAGTAGTTGTGGGAGGAACAGAATCAGTTTTGTTAATGTTATTTGCTATCAAATTGTCTTGTAAGCAACTGTCATGAGTTGCTTTGTTGATTATTTTATGTCTAATAAAGACTAAACTCATACTTCAGCCTTTTGTCTTCAGGGACATGCTAATAGGATCTGACTCCTGTACCTGACTTTTTGTGAAGCGTGCAGGAACATGACATTTTTAAACTTTTTATCCCTTCATCATATATGACTGAAATTAAGCAACAGATTACAAAACTGTCATAAGACATAGGTAAGCAGACAAACAGACAAATACTATGAACACACATATCTCATTTCCTTGGGAAACTAGGCATATAATGTAATATAAAATGTGCACTTAAAGGAATAATGCCAGCAACCTGGCTATTTCAACATATTGGCTTAGTAAACAGTTCTCATACCATTGCATCACTGCTTTTTATATAGATACTTATAGAAAGATGATGGATGCTCTTTTGGGGACCTCTGGCAGTAGATGCTCCAATGCAGTCTGAACCTATGGTCTGATGATCTTACATCATAATGGGCTTGGGTTTGAATACCTACTAGATGGTCCTTCTCCGGCTCTTGCACAATATGCAGAGGCTACCAGGATTTTACTGAGAGTGCAAAAAGTGAAACCAGATCTCTCTGGTTCAGAGAGAAAGGACTTGGATAGTCCATCCTTTGAAAGATGATATAGAAAAATGTCCTCATAGTTGCTGGTTAAACTAAAGGTGTTCCTGACTGTGCCTCCATCCATTCAGTCTTGCATCTGCTGGTAAGTGTACCGTACACGTGAACAGAAAATAGCTTCTTTGCTTTCCTTTCAAATATAGTTGTAAAAGGACATCACATTACCAGTGGTTTACTGGAAAAAAAGGTGTTTAAGCCAGACCTTTCCCATTGGACATTTTAGGAGATCTGCCTAAACTTTATATGGTGGCTTCTGTGAAATCCATATAGATACACAATTATTAATTCAAAGTGAACATGAAAGCTGAGAACCACAGGTCCTATTTGTGTTCTTACCAGGGTGGGTCATGCTATGAAATATATAAGTATTTATGATTGCAGGTAGACGAACTTATTCTTTTAGTTGCAAATCCATTATAATTCCATGGAGTGCAATCATCTTGAATGTAGCATATTTATAAAACTTCCTCTGATAAGAAAAGGTAAAAACTCTGGCCTTTCAAGCTCCTTTCTGAATCTCCTCATATTAGCAAGAGTGAGAGGAGACACAGACAGGACAACAGATAAAAGAGGTCAACTGCCAGTGTTCAAGTCCTTTATCTATCTCTGAAGCCCTTGGAGGAGGAAAGACAAACTCCTAGCCAGCAGACTCAGCCTTGCTGATTGATTATTGGCATCAAAACAGGACCCAGCTTTGCCAGCAGACTTTCTGGAAGCTAGGAGGGAATCTTTCCTCTCTGATAGTTTGCAAGGGCTGGGTGGGGTTCAGTTATTAGTCAGGGATAGATATTCACTGCAGACACTGAACTGTGGGCAGAACTTGTCCATTTCCCTGACAGATTTACCTTCATAATAGGGTTGGGGGAAAAAAAAATCCTTAATGAAAAGAGAGAATGAAAGCCGATGAGCAGAAATCAGAAACAAATACACAGCAGAGGAAGGAGTAAATCTGTGCCTGTGTCTTTAACCTTTGTAAGAATAGGGCAGTGGGGTCTTAACAAAGGCTTATAGCAGCTCTCATCAGGTGAAATTATTGAGAGAAATAACTATCTGAGCTGTATGATTCACTGATGTGAAGTTCCCAGATGAGTTAATAAAATTACAGCCTACTTGAATGACCTCACTCATTGTCTGTCTTTCTGCTTGGCTGATATGATACTTCATTCATTACTCACTTAAAAAGTAATATATTGCATTTCTACAATATGTTTAGTTGGAAAGCTTTCCAAAAAGTATTCGTCCATGAGGTACTTTCTATGTGCAGTGGAATGGTGGCTATGCAATTACACTTTGTACATAAGCCAGTCTTAAAAAAATAAGTTTAAAAAATTAACCCACAAAATAACAAGAACAAAAAATTACAAATCATGAGAATGCAGGAGTAACTTATATGAACAGAATGCGAGTAACTAAATCTGATTTTTTCCAGATGTAACTTTGCTTAGTCTTGTGAGGAATGCCAATGGATTTTTCATGATCACAAGGCATGCAGGCATCTGTTTGCTTAACTTTTCAGAAGACCACTGGAATATTTTACTTTTTTGATGTCTAATATCAGTGTTAGGCAGGAATTACACATTCTAATCTGCCCCAAACCTACCATCAGCCATAGCACTTACAAGTTTCTTGGCTATATATTTTTTACATGCAAACTATAAAGTTAATATATTTTTAGAAAATTTTAAATTTCAACAATTTTCTCTCCAATTTCACTTAGAATTTTTCAACGAAATGTATACAAATAAATGTATACCTTAAACCCAATTAAAACAAACCACATTTTTCTTAATCTACACTTTTCAAGGTGTTTTAGTGGTGGGTATTCCCATTCCTTTTCTCTCCTTTTCTCAAAAGGAAAAAAAGGTAGACATGGAATTTTACATACAAGGATTTTTTCAAGAACACAGACGAAAGGAGTATATTTCATTTTAATTTGGAAATTATTCAGAAAATATATGTGCAAGTATGAAAAAAAGATAGTTCTCTAAAGTCTATTCTGCAGCCTCTACAAAGTTACTTATTCTGGAAACATAAATCTATGAACTATTTCAGTAGAAGCTGCTAACTATTTTGTAATGCAGTTTACCTGGCACACAAGAAAATTGATAGCAAATTTTTCCAAATGTAGTACCCTCACAAGATGTAACAGAAGCTTGGCAACTCTGCTCATTCAATCTCAATCTTCTTTTCTGACAGAAGATATAACCATCCCTTGAATAACTTCACAAATTCTCAGGTCCTAAAGCTAGGTCTGCATGACTGCAAAATCTGCAAATAACCTAATGTTGAGGTTGGTTGTGGACCAGAGATCTTGCAGTATTAATGTGAGATAGTAACATAGAGCTAGCATAAATTGAGAAATAATTCATACAGAATTGCAAGGTATTCAGAAAGAAATTTATGGAGATCAAAGAGACAATGTGGTTCTGAAACTTCACAGGCAGAGAGCATTGATTATACTGAGCAGTGCTCTAATTAATTGTACTGTGATTCAATGATGGGGAGTGCAGTTTACAAAGCTGTGAGAGAGGGATGTTCTCCATGAACAGGGTTTTAACCTGGAACAGGGAAGCATCTTCCCTTTACTGAGTGGTTTGGGCAGTCTGAATTCCAACTTTTCCATATAAATGGAAAGCTTATATATATTTTTTCATGCCTTTTCTTTCTCTTGACCTCAACAATAGTGTATCATTTGTACAAAGAACAGCTTTCTTTCAGAGAAAAAACTGAGAACAGTGTACTGTCTTAAAAAGAATCAGGTAAAATCAGGTAACAGTCTCACAATAAGACTCTGCTAAGTGGTAGGGAGGCCACCTTCTGAACAAGATACGCTCTCATTTTTTATGATTTTTGAGTGAGTTCTAGGAGAAAATCAAGGAAGGAGAGTGACATAGTGCTAAAAAGTTGAATAAGGCTAAAGAGACAGATGTAAGGAACTGGTCCATGTTTTTGGAGAGGGCAAAAGGTCTGGTTACATATCACAAAACAGGAAATAGTTGTTCTTTCCTTAGTGGAAAAAGACAGGAAAGCTGATAGATTTATACAGAGTTTGTAAAAAGCTGGGGGTGTATTTCCTGTTTAAAGGTTTGTTAAGCTTATTTCTGAACAACCACAATGTAGACTCCTTTGTAGACCAGAACTCAAGAACAGCTATTACAGAAATTACACATATTTGCAAGACAAGATTTTTCCCTGCTTTGAACTGTGTTAAAAATTAATGATCTGTGTTGTCCAGGTAAGATTGACACTTTGGTCTTTCTCCACATAGATCTCATTGGATCAGTTCAAAATAAGGTTTGGAATCCAAGAACACTCAGACTCAGCAGCTGCAGGATCACATTCTGTAGTGCCCATAAGCATACAGATTCTGTCCATTCTGAAGACAGAAGTAGTTAATTTGGTTAAATCACACACTGTTTCTATTTTTTGTCTCTCCGATGTAATAGAAGGATCCTTCTTTCACATAAACTGTTATCTGATTTGGCAATCATATGTCACTAAATCTAATTAAAATACAGACCTTTGGTGTATTATCCCTGTGGCCAAGCCATCCATGAGAGGTAGGATTAATAGAGTGATTGGGGACATCTCACCTAGTAAATTTCTAGAAAAGGAACTTTAAAAAACACTTTGATTGGGAGTAGTGAAAAAAAATATCTGACAAATAAGTTATAATTTACTAAGAAAGTTTACACCTAGGTTTGATTAAACCATGTGACTTACAAAGGGTGTTTCTTAACACTCTGAGTAGCAGTTGGGGGGAAAAAAAAAAAAAAAAAAAAGTGTTAGCTATCAAAATCCTGTAAAATCACCTGATTTCTTTAAAAAAAAAAAAATGTAATGTTATTGGCAGTCAAAGAATGAGAGAAAATATTCTGCTTGCTTCATTAATCTCTCTATGGTTGTGCAGTTTGGTTTGGATATTTGGCCACATGTAGTTAGGCAGATATGTTACTACTGCCAATGATGTTAAGGAATATTTGACTATTATTGTCGGTACACTCAGGTTTTGTTTCAAAGTCATACCAGTGGTCATTTTTAAATAGCTTCAACCTGTTTTGTTCTTCTCATGAATAGTTTATTGACTTAAATACTTTACTGACTTAAATAAATTTCCATCAATGTAAATTACGTTTCAGAGTACCTTGAAGATTTTCTTAATTTTCTTCATCTCATAGGAACATAGACACTGCTATGTTAGAATAGACCAGCAGCATACCTGATGTATTTTTGTCTCAAATGGCAGTTCTGAGTGGTTACAAATGAGTTGCACAGTGTAAAATACAGAAGGTGAAAATTACAGAAAAAGCAATCTACGGAGTATCTTTCCCACTCACATTCATTAAAAAGTGGTCCTTGCCTCAGAGGGTATTCATTGCAAATGCTATTTCTTTTTCAAGTCTTAAAACATGTAATCATTTTTATGCCATTCACTGTGGACTAACTGCTTTGAAATATACTTCACCTCCACTTGTAGAAAAACTGTTTCACTTTAAATCTACCTGAACTGAATTCTAATAATCATATTTTTACTGTTACATTATTAACTTATTTTTGGTATTATGCTGTTAGCTAGAGAAAAAAGTATGTGCCTCGCAGCTATAAATATCTTTTAACAATGCTTACACTTATCAGGTCACAAGTGTTTAATCAACTTCACAAAACTGTATAAGAAACATAAGATTTGTACAGATGAGGGAATTGGGGTATATGAAGTCTGTATAGTCTGGATACTGCAGCTTATCTACAGGAGAACTTTTAACATGAATAGAGACTTACAAATTTTGTGCACAAACTTTCCTGGTAAACTGAATACAGACACACATATGTGCATAGGTACATGCATACATTTGAAATTAATCTTTTTTTGTATGATTTTATTTCTAAATAAAGTTTACATTTTAAGCTTAAAAGAAATTAGAAAACATATTTCCTTGAGTCACTTCATAATAAAATCCATGCGGTATTTATGTCAGCACAAATACCCCTGCCTGCAGCTCTGCCTGATGAAACTGTGTGGCTGACATAAATCCTGTCCAAGAGTTGTGGCATGCTACAGAATGTATTTTGCAGAAATGCAGAGCATATTTAGTAAGGTTCTTTGAAATTAGGTATTGGACCTAAATGGAGGACTTATAGAATGAATAAAAGCTTTTTTATATTACTTCAAAAATTTGATATACTTTAAAAACAGAAGAATATGGAACTGTTGTATCTTAGATCGCTTGTTCTTCATAGATCTTAAATGATTAACTGCCACACACATGTAGGAGTTTTTCTCGAAGGAAATAGTTTAATGCACACTTTGAAAAATGGTCTAGTATAGACTGGATAGGGAGAAGGTTTAAAGGTTTGGGCCATGCATTTATTTAACTTTTTCTTCCTTTTTGATTCATATATATCTTTATTTAATTCTATTTGTTGCAGTTCTCTGACAAGGAGATCAATTGATCAATCTGCAGTTTCTTGTTTTTCTCAATTGTATGCATTACTAATTACAATGTGTATATAACGCACAGTAATTGTAAGCACATAGCAAATCATGCATGTGCAAGCATACTCTATACATGATGTATTCATATACACACATTCATAAAACTGTAACTTGAGATACATGAAATTATTAGTCAATGTGTTAAATGAAATGCATGTAGTCTGATATTAATAAAAACACATGGAAAAGAGTGGAAAATCACTCAATAAACACTTGTATTGAAATGGTAAAATTACTATACTATTTTAAAAATTTATTACAAACACATGTTCTTAAAACCCCCCATCAGTAACTGAGGGAAACATGTCATGCTGTTGAGACAAAACCATAACTTACTATTTTGACAAAAAACCTTGCATCCCTCTGGTATTACAAGTTGATGCAAAGCCTATTGCAATCAATATCATGAAATTGCATCTCATTTTCCATCAGTCAGCATGCTAAATCCTTGATGGATAACTAAGACACTAATCAATATCTGAGCGTGAGTCTGACTTCATACACTTTTCTCCCATTGCTGCTTTTGTCTGGTAACACAAAATATAACAAGAAAGATACTGAAAATTTCAGGACTGAGACTTTGAAAATATCGTGGAAATAAGAGCACTTTCTTTAGGGTCTCTAAACAAAAAGTTAGAGTAAGACTGACATCTATATTCCCACACTTTGAGATTAATTCTTTCTAGGAATATTACTATTGGTAATTAAATTACATTTGAAATGAAGACAAACTGCAGATCAAGCACATCAATAGGTTTCCCTGACCCATCACTGTAGAGTTCAACATTGTTAATGCTTTTCTAAGGAGTTTATTTAATCAACATGTTATTTTGATATTCAATCATCTTCTGACTCAAACATCTTTATTGCTCCTCTACAGTAATGGTGTCCAGTCTGGAGATGAAGACGCAACACCAGTCCTGCGTAGATTAGTGTCAGTTTTGTCATCTCTATAAATCCTATCTTTTACCAAGATTTCACCTAAGCCGTAAAGATAGGTGACCCTCCATCAGTGGCTATGGCATAAATGTTCTGTAGATAATAACACTTCAACTCTTGGTTCCTAAGCATAAATATCAGATGCAAATAAAAAGAAAATTTTTTGTATTATTATAAGTGCTTTAACAGAGGGTATTATTCTCCTCTTATTGGTTGGATCTGTATAATATAACTTCGGGCTTTCAGTTTTCTCTTCTGTGGTCAACGTATGACGTGTGGTCAATGTCTAAACAATAATGTTCTGGAAAAGATCCAGGAGGAGACTAGGAGTTGTAGAGATAAGAGTCTGTCTGAACTCTGTATGTTTTGTGTGAGTTTAGGGAGGAAGTGTACTTCTGCACAAAGTAAATAGCAGGCAAATTCTGCTCAGATTCTTGTAACAGTCTGAAAATGCCTAAAAAACAATAATCCTTGTCGTATGTGGTCCCTCTGCCTGTGGCTGAGAAAACTCCAGCAACCTGTCTGTGAATTATTGACTGCAAAACCTACTCTTGTGACCCTCCTCTCATTCACGAGGGTATATGCAAGAGCAGGCAGCTGGGCAGGTAGCAACAACAGCTGTGTTCTCAAATTCTCATCCAGAAGCTCCTTACCAAAATAGGTTTCTGGAAATCTGTGTCATGACACCTGGAAGAGAACTACATCTATGGAAATGTCTGGGCTATTAGAAGACTGACATGGTCTCTTCTTCAGACATTTATCTTTATGAAGATATTTTGCCCATGAATTAAACTAAAACTGAAATTGAGGGCAGAGTGAGACCTCACAACAAGGAAACATGTTTTACCCTTGGCATGTGGCTTCAACTGTTATCTTAACCCATGGAGACATCTAATAGCCTCATTTTGCAAGCTACTCAGTATCTCAGACTTTGTTTGATGTCACTGGACAAGTGGAGAGGACTTTTGTGCCCCCATATTCTGGAATTAAATTATGGTAAGAGTGCAATGCTGACATAAGACTCTGTTTCTGCTACCTCCATATTTCATCAGCAAGAAGCAATGGCAGTTTGGGATTTAAGCCAAATACCTTTATTTCTCTTTATGAAGTCATCAGGATTAATAATGTTACTTTCATGGCCTTCTTAGTGTTACAGAAAAATTTTGTATGCCTGTACCATCTGCCCATAGAAGTCTTGTTGAATCACATCTAAGGCACTCTCTGATATTCATAATATAGAAACTGTTATAAAACTAAATCTACTTATTTGTTTACGTCTCCTGGACAGTCAATATTTTACTCTGTTGTTCTTGTCCTTTGATTTGATATATCTTCAAACTCTTCCAAATACAGGAGACTAGAATACTGATTAATAAAGAGAAATATAGAGAAAATAAGGCATATCTAAGTAGACATTGGTTTTGTCTCTGTATTCTTTCTGCAGGTTGACAAGTTTTTCATGTAACTTAATCTTACCTGACTTTCACTATTTAACATGCTAGAGCTAATCTAAATAATATAAACATGTACTTGTAAATGGACAAATGTGCAAAATAAGCGAGAATTTAAACACATTTGGATGTGCAGCTTTAAGCTTATGTTTTGCTGTCTTTAAGTTCTGTCTTTAGAGCTCATACTGTGGATGAGTTACCTTTCAAAATTTCAAATTTTAATTTACAATATGTCATTTATATATGTCATCCTTTTGCCCATTCTTACAGTGTTGGCAATGTTTCACAGTGTCATCCTCTTTATCTACACACATTCTTCCCTTTCAAGACAAACTCATGGCAGAATTAGAAATTTCCAAACAGGAAAGTTGCTGAGGTGTCTCTGACATCATCCCTCTAATGCAAGTGAATTAGCCATAACTGAATATGTAAGGGAATAGCAGCAGCTTTGAGATTCAATTCTAGGCATCCTTACAGGAATTATTTTATTCTAATACAGAATCATCCAAGCTGCAATGAAAATTTAGTCCCACTAAGGCTCTTTTAGGGTTTATGGTTTAGGGTTCAAGTCTCCTTCAGACAGCACTGCACCCACTCAGCTTCCTTTAGCTTTTTTGTAGGGCAATTTGAAAGACTGTGGGAAGGAGGGTGGGAGAAAGGAGGAAGTTATAGACCATTTTAATCAACAAGCTGTGGCTCAGAGGTGACAAGGAAGTAGCTTGTTAGATCCTGTTCCAGGGCTGCCTTCCTGGAAAGCAGAGTTAAGATGGAAAACGATTTAGCAGTAGAGGAACTGCTAAGACTCAGCCAGGGTTTGAGGGCAGCTTGGACAGATGTTCCGATTTTATGCTTACTGCTTCCAAATGTGTTTTAAACTGTTTAGTGCTGGCACATAGGAATGACAGGCAACGTAACTTTGTTGGTCTGGATTCAGGTTGAGAAGTTCTTAAGAAGTAACAGAGGTAATATTTTTTTCTTTTCTTTTTTTTCTTTTGTCTTTTTTTTTTTTTTTTAAATGTCTGTTTTAATGATTTGAGGTTTCTCTTCAAATTTATTGTTCATAAAACTTCATGAAAACAAAGGAATTAAGTCTGGTGTCAGTCTGTGTTCACGGTATTGCGATGTTGTCTAGGAAATTTCAGAGTTCTTAGAGCTCCACTGTTTTAAGAACAGCACACCTATTAACTGCATCTATGAAGACAGAGAGTTCACCATCCAAAAGGCAAAGAGAAACGATGCATAGCACTGCTAAGTGGTACAAGGTTCACAAGGTCTCAGTTCTACCTGTCTATGACGTTTTTTGTTGGACTATGTTCTCAAGGGAAGTTTTCCCTCCTGCTGTTTTGCCTCTGGTTTTACCAGGAGAGAGAAAGATCTGTAACTGTTAGTTACTAACAAGTAGCATAGAGATATACCAGGAGAAAGGAAATAAAGGAACGAAATAACCCTGTCTTAAGTAGTCACAGCAGGATTGTGTAACCTCTCAATGGAAAGATTTCTGAATTTTTTTTTTCTTTTTTTGTTTTACTCAGGAGGCTGGTTTGATGTAGAATTATGTTATGAAATGTATGTTCTCCTCTCTTCCATAACTTAAGACCACCTTTCACTGAAAATGGATTTATCTTTACTCAGTAGTCCTTGTTTTCAGCAGGAATTTGATGATCTTTTATTCAATAATCAAGTTTTCTAACTAGACCACGCAAAATCACATATCACTTTGATACCAGTTTCTAAATAAGGTGCTGATGAAAAGGTGTTGGTAGCATGGGACTGAGAAATGTCTCACTGTGGTTATATGCAAACGTTATTTGCATTGTGCAAGTGTTATTAAGCAATACTAGAAACATGTAGTATAAAGTAAATTTGTATCATGCCATTTGGCAGCAGCAAGTTGAAAAGTTTATGACCACATATTAAATAACGTTAACCTTGTTCTCAAGTTATTTTTCACTTTATTTTTCTTCATGTTCATCCTCTTTATCACTCCTCATACATCTTCGTTCATCAGGTTGTCTTTCAGTCTCTTTGCTTTTTTCTTTTTAATTTGTTTTGGTTAAAGGTATCTGTTTCCCCCTCATGTGTTTCTTTTTTTTTTTTTTTGCCTTTTCTCCTCTTCCTTACCTAAATTTATTTCTGTGCCCCTTTCCTCACTATTAACTAAACTAATGAGCATTCATTTTTTCTGAAGACTTCAAGACTTTGGTAAATATTCTTCTGTTACATTAGGTAATTCCTTACAATGCTACTAAGAGTTGTTGTACATGTATAGAGTTAATTCCCTGATCATAACAGATCTCACTTAACTGTTCAGGTGAACACTTTGAGAAAAGTTAACAAGCAAGGGAACTTTACAATACCTGAAAGACTTTTGAGTTTATTTTAAGAATACTTTTCATTAAATATTTATCTTCTGGTTTCAGTGCACTATGAATAAACAATTTTTAATTAAATAATAGGGGTGAAGGAATAGTATCCCAGTTTTTTCTACTTCTCATTAAGATAACTTGCACTGTCTCATCCATCACAAGTGTGAGGCATCATGCTGTAGTGGTTAGCGGGAGGTAGTGGGAGTCAGCAGACTTCCATTCTGTTCATGATTCTGCTCCATTTCCTTCTACAGCCTCTGGTGAATTACTCAGTCCTTGTTTGAGTGTGTCTCTTTCCACATGCTTTTTCTTCCTCTTCCCCCACCAAGTGCTCTGACTAGAATAAAATTGTTGTAAGCTGCTCTATTATGAATGCAATAGCATATACAGCCACAGCAGAGTCAATTTTCAGTGCAATTACAGTGAGCTAGGTGCATAACTTATACTATTTATGGGGCTGTTCATCACATGGATCATGAGTCAACCAAAGTTGACAAAAATGCTTGACAAATAAATCCATTATGGAAATTGTTTTAAAAATGCTTTCATTTACAAAAAAGTTAACATAAGAAGAATACTATAGCATGTAAAGGAGAATGTACTGTTAACTTTCTTTTTCTGCACAAGAATGTTAATAGGAGGCTTCGATGTCTGGTAAAAAATGCTTGATTATACACACATAGAGCTTTGAAGATCTTCTCTAGGGCACAGTTTCTTGATGGCATATTTAGGTTGCGTTCTTTCATGTTTATTTTTAGAGAATTCTCTTCTTATTTAACAGTAACAGTACAGAGCACAAAGGTTACAGATAATAATATTGGACTTCACCACCAAACAAACACCATATGCTTACAGAAATATAGGTTCCCTAATATACTCCTCCTCATTGATGGGAGATCATATTATCATTTAGATCAATACTCCACTATTGATTAGTGTGAAATGTCTGTGCAACTCTTGTAACAAAAGTAGGCATTACTGTGTATAAAAAAACACATAAATGTGCTTTCCCAGAAACTGAAACGATTTTGTATTCTCTTTCAAGAAGCTTATTTTCACCTACCTTTTATAAATGGAGCATTTCACTGTGATTTTTTTCCCTTTTCCTTCTCCCAGTATCATCACAAAAAAATGAAATAGAATTTAAATTGAACCACGAATGCATTTGTAATTTCTCAGGGGGAAAAAAAGGGTATCTGAATGTGGTATAACTAAGGATTTGAAATTTGAAGGTTTACTGCTATCTGTCTTTAATTATATGATCAAAAACCAGGATCATCATTCAATAAAACCTTTCTCAACATGGTGATAAAATAAACTTTCTTTTTTTTTTCTGATTTCAAAATTATTTAAAAATGTCTTCAGTCATTATAGGCTTTTTTTTTTTTCCAAATGTTAGTGATTTTTAAAAGACTTATACACTGTGCAGTAGTAATTTATTTGGGAATTTTGATTTTAGCAATTAAATCATGTTCAATTATATATCAGCATCAGTTTGGTTTTTTATTAATACAAAATCCAACTTAGTCTCCCTTGAAATAAAGGTGATTACAGACAATAGGGAGACAATGATAGCCATGTATTTCTGCATAGTACCTGTATAAGGTCTTAGGGTGGAAGCAAAAACATGAAAAGATATCAGTGTTTTTCATGAAAGGAATAAGGTGTGATCATCTCATGGAATGCTTGAACTAGTCTACTGAAGACACATCTGTCTCTGTACCAAGCAACACTCAGATCATGAAGCGACTACTATCACATGTAGTTGCTTTTGACTTTCCAGAATGAATAAGATGATAAATATATGTTTCTGTGTGGGTAAACAGCTTGCAGCATGGTTCCAGAGCACAGATGGAACTCTAAATGTTTGTGCTCTTAGACAGGTGCCCTAAGTGCTTGTTACAATCTGCAGCCTCACATCAGTACTTTGCCACCATGCTCTGCTTGTTTGGCTTTGGGTTCATTATTGATAATATGCTATAAATATTCTCATATTCCAGACAGATAGGTTTTATTTTCATACAGACAATATTGTGTTTAAATTGTAGAGATGTTTAACCAAAGTAGCAACAGAGAATATTTTCTTAGCCATTTCATGAGACAGCAATTGTTGATGCTTGATCAAAGTTCACGAACGGTCATTACTTGTAATCTGAATATTAACTATTTACATTTGCAGGAAATTTCCTTAAGAAATGAATAATTTCTCTTGATATGAATAAAGTACAACTGTTGTAAGAGATTTACATTGAAAAGGTTCTTAGATGTTAAGGAAAAATTTTAATCCATAAATATTATATTTATAATTAATCATATGAAAATATGAATATGTATTAAAGTAATAAAATGATAGATAAAGTGTAAATTAAATAAAGAGATTGATGGTGATTGAATAGTTCAGGAGTTCTATTATTTGAATTATTTCTATCCTTTTTCCAGTAAAGTCTAGATTTTCTGTCAGGAAGAAAATCTTAAGCTACAAGGCTGAATGTGTAACACTTGAGAACTGGGAGATTCTGTTTCCAACCTTAAAATGCTTTTTGGTTTCTGGAGTTCAATGTCTTTGCTTGTCCCAAATGCATCTTGCTAGAGCTGGACAACTCAGTACTTATTTCCTACCTAAACCTCATCAACGCTCACAAACTGGGCATCATTTTGACTCAGACAAGCTTCACCTACAGGTAAAAGGAGAGAGTCCTGGGTTAGAGTCTTTCCTACATTTAGTGTTTAAATATTTCATATGGTCTAGTCCCTGGAAAAAATGCTGAAAATGTTGGAGTAAAAACTGAAAAGAAAATCCTTCTGAAAATTAAGGAGGTCTAGTTAATTTTGTGGGTTGTTTTTCTTTCTGTGAAATGAAAGTGATGAGTCTTTACCACAAAGTATCATTAAAAAGTTTGAATCCAGTAATGACTGTGAGATAACCAGATGTCACAAAAAAGACTAACAAGAGAATATGGATACAAGAGAATATGGATAAGCCTGTGCAATAATGTCAATAATAAACAACTTTTCATTTGGAGGATGACCATTTTCTAGAAGGTTTTTATTACTTTTAGTCTTTATTTATCTCTTGCTTTTCTGGCTTTTTGGTGTCATAAAAAAATATTTTCTTCTGGGAAAATAACTGAAGTAAATATGTTCCCTTGGAAAGATCACATTACTAGTGTGTTGTAGATCATTTACAATAATTGATTGCTTGTAGGTGCTGGAGAAAACATTTCATTTTAAATATGATGCATGGTACTAAAAGATAGGACTGTCAGATCAATAACTCTCTCGTAAGGTTATTATCTTTCAATGTTAATTGTCTTTAAGTTACTCATTCACCCAAACAAAAAGTAAACTGCCAGTCTGAATATTTTGCCTGATTCACTTCAAAACCTTATTGTTATTTACAGAGCTTCTATGAAGTGATGTCTATTGCAGGGCAGATATATATATTTGCATGGAGTGAGAAAACATTATTTAAAAAAATATTCTATTAATCAGTGCACCTTATATTTAAAGGTATCTGTGTGCAGGATTTTAGCAGAGAAGGTGCAAACATACTTTCTGGTGCTTTTAGTGTGCTAAAACAAGACTCCATCCCAAAGAAAACAGTAACTCATTTTCACATCTGTGGTTACGTGTTTTGTTTTTGTGTTGCCAAGTGAAGCAAGACAATGTACACAGCCAATTAAAATGAAGAAAGGACAAGAACATTCTGAAGTGGTGGAGGGTTCATCACCATAATGCTATTAAAGATAGTGCTGGAGGGGTTGGTGTTAATCACATCTCTGTAGTTGTTAGCATATAAATCCTTAACTGATAAAGGTGTGCAGACAGTTTTTTTGATGAAACTAGAGAAACAGCCAACTTGAGATTCCCAGTGGAAACATGCAATAGATTTGAAATGTCGATATAATATAGAAACTGTTAATTTGCTATTTCTAAATGAGATTCCTTGCAAATTTTGTTTCTGTAGGAGACAGATACATATGACACTGGTAACCTACAGCAATTTAATTGGCTGTTGATCCTTTATACCATCAAAAGTTGTATCAGGGGATCTCACGGTGCTACTAAAGTTCATGTATGATGTAGAGAACTTTAATTTTGGGGGTATGTGCAGCTCAGAAAACTAGACTCTCATGCTGACTCAGCTTACCTGTATGACTACATTTAAGGGTATAAGAGTTCAAAGCTTTTTTTCACAGAGCTATGCAAACTGAGAGCAATAGAAAAGGTCTATGTGTAAGAGTCTTATTGGTTACTGATGCAAACACAAATTTTTCACAAACTTGTCTTGTGTACAGATCACTGAACCTTCAGTAATGTATCTGTGTATGTGTGAGCTTGTGTGTTTATTCACATAGGCATGTGCTGTCACTCAGCAGAAGAGATATTTCAGAAGGTGAAGTTTTCAAGCATGTAGACAATGTAGAAGTAATTGCCATTTACTTGACAAAATAATAAACAAACAAACAGAAAATGAGAAAGATAAATACTTTCAGCATAGTGAGAATAAACTATTTGCTGATATTCAGAAAGTAAGGACTTTACCTGAACAGGAGAAAAAAAAAAAAAAAAAACCAGATTGTACTTGTGAGGCTGAAATGGACCAAACCACTTTTTTCCTGTTTCTGGAACTCTCTTCTCTGTCTTATCTCTATGTGGCTGAAAGAATCAAATGGGCGCAGACCACCACTGCCAGGAAGGGAAACTAAATTCTGCCATATCTTTGTAGCAGTGGAGCATTATGCCTGTGTTTGGCCATAGTCAAATGAGATTTAAAGCTGGTGTAAACAGTGTTGAACATTGCATTTACACACGTGCATATACACACACACACAAAGACATTTTCAGTACACCCAGCATTGAGTACACTATGTTAAAGAGACCATCTTTGAGCACAATGGGTGCTTCCCATTCTACATTGTGGATTAACAGATACTGTAACTGTAAATGGGTAAAGACCATCTTCTGTGCCTTGCTCTTCCTTCATACCTTGCTTCTCTTGGGCTTAGTAAAAGATACTGCTCAAAGTAGACAGAAAATCTCTGAAAACAAGAATCTATGAAGGTCCTATTTTTTTGAAAATAGATTCTGTTACCAAAGAGACAGATTTTGTTCCCCTCCCCTCCATTCATTGTCTTAAAAGAAATTAAAACACTAAAAAAAAATAACAATAATTGCTCTGATCTGCAGATACAAGTATTAATTTTATTACATACAATAGTCCTTAAAGCTGATGGGGCTGTTTAACAAAGTAATATCAAGCAAGTACTTGGCTTCCATAATCCTATTTATACCCGTAAATTAAAATCAGTAGACATTTCAATGCCTGTATTAGTATTTGAAGGAACTGGCATATTTATACACAAACATGTGGGAATAATAAATATATTTAAAGGACATTTCAGAATATTAACTATTCTAATTTGTGTGATTTGGGTCTTGCTAGTTAAATGATAGCATTGATCTCTCTATTCTTTTTTCTTTTTCCCAAGTTTTTATTGATTTTATTACAAAGCTCTGGCTAATTATGTTACTATTTATTTGTATGAGCACAATAATATTCCATAGGAGTTAAAACCATGAAAAACTTCTGGATTTAAAATCTTAAGTATAAAAAAGAAGCAAATGCAGTGGGGAAGGTAGTCTGTAATTACATTGTCGAAGTCACTAGTGCACAATCTGTAGGAACTGCTTTGCTTTAAAATGAAATTGAAGATTTTTTTAATAGATCTTTCCAGAACACTCTAATTTACAACTAATGCATGTTTCTGACAGAATCACTACAAGTCTGTGACATGAGAATCAGGTTCTGTATTTCACAGGAGTTGTACTGAGATGAAAGGGCTAATTAGACTAATTGGTTTCATTGCTGTGATTCTCTCCATCCTGTAAGCACCATGTTACCAATCTTAACATTAACTAGTCAGTAAAAAATAGCATTTATAAACACAGAGTGACAGAATGTACTAATGCAGAAGTATTTTCTCTTATTGTTTATTGCTGCTACAAAGTGCAGAGGAAGGGAGAAAACATACCTTCAAGTTGGAGTTTAAGGTGCAAGTTACTCCAGAAGGTGATTAGCTATTTACCAGTTACTACTGATAAAGTACTACTCTTTGTAAAATTTAACATTAACACTTAAAACAGAGAATTCTAAAATTTACGAATATAAGCAAGGTTTCTTAAATAGATCACAGCCTGTCTTAAGTTATTCTTTACTTCTCATGTGACTTACCAGCTATTTATGGAGTGATATTAATCCATTTCTGCTGTCCAAAATCTGCTTCTGTCAGCATAATAATACCTCCAGTACAGTTATATCAACCAGGAGCATTAGCATGTAAGGATAAAATCATAAATGCCAACATATAAAATGAAATATCCATGATCAATCTTAATAATAAGAAATGATTCTGTAAATATATTCATAGAAACAGAAGAACTGGGAACGGTTTAATATGTTAATCAATAAAGAAGGACCATATGAAAACATACATTTTACCAGCATTTTTGGTCTTTGATTACCATAGCCTCATGCTCAAAAAGGCTTTTGCAGAAGTCTGCTCACAAAAATACCATAAGTATTCACTTTCTCAACAATTTAAAAATAAATCTTGTTACATGCATTCTCCACTGATTTGTTGGACTGCAACTTTTTCAATTTGTGGTAAGAAACAAAATTTCTACACAAAGTCAAAAATTGATTGTTATCCATAATGCAATAATAACAGTCTAAGCAAAGAATTACTGTTTTCCCAGATGTGATGTTTACAAAAAAACCCAATACTGTTACAGAAGAAGTGTCAATAAGAATAGTTACAGCTGCTAACACACACTTCCTAGTGTGTGTAACATGACCCGTAGTAGTGGTAACTACTTCACTCTTTACTGCTTATGCAGTCCTTACATTAATGACAGTGGTTTGAAACAGGGAAGTGTTACAGTGAGTCATAAACATTTTTCACTCATAGGCTAATACTGACTTTGGGGGTGAGGGGTTATTGCTCCATACTCAAGGATTAGTGTGTGGTATTTTAAATATGATTAAACCCCATCTTTTCTATATGTATCAATAGCTATTAGAATCCTAAAGATATATGAATAACAGAAAGTGTGATGATGCTATTATTTATAGGCTAAAATACTCAGATATAATCAGGAGGTTCATACAAGTGCTATCAGTAATAATAGTGAATAGTTTCTAGAGTAGTTGGAGAAAATTTTATATTAACTGGGTTTAGGAATCTCTTTGTAAGTTTCTTAAAGGATTAGCTGAAGTAATCATAGGATCATAAAGTGGTTTGGATTGAAAGAGGCCTTAAAGATCATCTACTTCCAACCGCCATGACATAGCCAAGGACACCTTTCACTAGACAAGATTACTCAAAGCCCCAGATGTTCATGGCCTTGAACGCATCCAGGGAGAAAGCATCCACAACTTCTCTGGGCAACTTCTTCCAGTGTCTCACCACTCTCACGGGAAAGAATTTCTTCCTTATATCTAATCTAAATCTATGTTCTTTCAGTTTAAACCCATTATCCCTCATCCTATCACTACAGTCCCTGACAAAGTGTTCCTCCCTATCTTTCCTGTAGACCCTCCTTTAGGTACTGGAAGGCTGCTATAAAGTCTCCCTGGAGCCTTCTCTTTCCAGGCTGAACAACCCAGACTCTCTCAGCCTGTCCTTATAAGGGAGGTGCTCCAGCCCCCTGATCATCTTTGTGGCCTCCTCTGGACCTGCTCGAGCAAGTCCATGTCTTTCTTATGCTGGGGGCCCCAGAGTGGGGTCTCACAAGAGTGGAGCAGAGGGGCAGAATCACCTCCCTCGACCTGCTGGTCACAGTTCTTTTGATGTAGCCCAGGATGTGTTTGGTTTTCTAGGTTGTGAGCACACATTGCTGGCTCATAATCAGTTCTTCATTCACTGATACCCCCAAGTCCATCCCTGCAGCACTGGTCTCAATTCACTCATCACTCAGCCTGCATTTGTGCTTGGAATTGCCCCAACCTATGTTCAGGGCCTTGCACTTGGTCTTGTTGAATTTCATGAGGTTTGCATGGGCCTATCTCTCAAGCCTGTCAAGGTCCCTCTGGATGCCATCCCTTCCCTCCAGTGTGTTGACCGCACCACACAACTTGGTGTTGTCAGCAAACTTGCAGAGGGTGCACTCAATCCCACTGTCCATGTCACCAACAAAGATGTTAAACAACACTGGTTCCAATACTGACCCCTGAGGAACACCACTCATCACCATTCTCCTCTTGGACATCGAGTCATTGACAGCAATCCTTTGGGTGGTACCATCCAGCCAATTCCTTATCCACTGAGTGGTCCATCCATAAAATCCATGTCTCTCCAATTTAGAGACAGGGATGTCATGTAGGACAGTGTCAAATGCTTTGCACAAGTCCAGGTAGATGATGTAAGATTATTTTCCCTTATCCACCAACACTGTAACCCCATTGTAGAAGGTCACTACATTTGTCAATCATGATTTGTCCTTAGGGAAGCCGTGTTGGAAGTCACCAATTACCTCCTTATTTTCTCTGTGCCGTTGCATAGTTTCCAGGAGGATCAGCTCCATGATCTTGCCAGGCAGAGAGGTGAGACTGTTGGGCCTGCAGTTCCCCAGGTCTTCCTTTTTTCTGTTTTAAAAATAACATTAGGTTTCCCCTTTTCCTGTCAGCAGGAACTTCACCAGACTGCCATGACTTCTCAAATATGAGGGATAGTGGCTTAGCCACTTCATCCATCAGTTCCCTCAGGACCTGTGGATGCATTTCATCAGGTCTCATGGACTTGTGAACCTTCAAGTTCCTTACATGGTCTTGTACCTGATCTTTTCCTACAGTGGGTGGTTCTTCCTTCTTCTGGTCTCCACCTTTGCTTTCTGCACCTTGAGCCTTGTGGCTGGAACACTTGCTGGCGAAGACTGAGGGAAAAAAGTCATTGAGTACCTCAGTCTTCTCCATATCCCAGGTAACCAGGTCTCCTGTTTTCTTCTGGAGAGGGCCCACATTTGTCCGAGTCTTCCTTTTCTCACCACCGTGCCTACAGAAGCCTTTTTGTTGCCCTTGACACACCTGGACAGATTTAATTCTGTCAGGGCTTTGGCCTTCCTAACCTGATCTTTTTAGATCTTGGACCAGGTATCTAGCTTCTTTCTCACCAAGGACAGTACTATTGTTACAGCCTGTTCTGCCTAACGTTTTTTTCTAGTCAAAGCTGGAGCAAAATTTTGAGCTATTTGTAAATAGAAGACAACAAGAAATACACAGTTGTAACTGAGAATTACTTAAAAGCAAACATAGTGGAATAAAACTGAATTAAGAGTATGACAAGTTGTCAGACATTCTAGATTCAAGAGAAGCAGTAGATGTCACATGTCTTTATTGTTTGGTAACTATTCTGACACTGTGTCATATGTTTTTTAGGTAAGAAATAAAATTATGGCCTCCATGAAACAACTGTAAAACATGTTGGAAAAGATAGTACAAGAGAATCATAATTGGTGGTTTGATGTCAAAAAGAAAATTCGATCTTCCATGTATCTAATAATTCTTGGTATTTTCAGCAGCAAGCTGAATGGTAAAGAATATAATTCCTAAATGTGCAGGTAACACTAAGCAAGAAAGGGGATCAAGTATGTATAAATTTGAAAGGATGGTGGAAAATGAGTATGGTGGAAAACATCGAATGAATTCCAGTAAGGATGGTGAATAAATGTACACTCAAGTATAATCAACCCATATATACAAGTGCCATGATTTGAACTTGGCTGGTAGCCAGCTCTTGGGTACATGAGCATTTACATGGTGTACTTTCACAACTAGATTCTCTACCCAAGCAGCAATATCTTGCCATAATTCAGCAGCCCAGATGGGTTTGCCTCTGTGCTGCCAGTTGCTCCATTTCCACTGCTGTAACCACCCCCACAGTGCATTTGCCACCATCCATGAGTCAGTATAGAGATAGAGCACTGGCCACTTTTCTCACTCAGCAATATTCAAGGCCAGCTGGATGGCTTTCACCTCTGCGAACTGACTTGATTCACTTTCTCCTTCAGCAGCTTCAGCAACCCATCATGTGGGGCTCCACACAGCTGCCTTCCACCTTCGATGTGTCCCCACAATGAGACAGGACCTGTCAGTAAACAGGGCATATAGCTTCTCTTTATCCAGTAGTTTATTATATGGTGGGGCCTCTTCAGCATGCATTACATCTTCCTCTGGCGCCATTCCAAAATCTTTGCCTTCTGGCCAATCTGTAATCACTTTCAGTATTCCTGGATGGCTGGGGGTCCCTATTCAAGCCCGTTGTATGATTAATGCAACCCATTTACTCCACATAACATCGGCTGTATGGTGTGTAGAGGGGACATTCCCTTTGAACACCCAGCCCAGCAGTGGCAGTCAGGGTGCCAGGAGGAGCTGTGCTTCAGTCCCGATCACCTCTGACGCAGCTCGGATCCCTTTGTATGCTGCCAATATCTTCTTTTCAGTTGGAGTATAGCGGGCCTCAGATCCTCTGGTTCAGCTTCAGTGCCTGTCCTCGGGGTTGTTGCACCTGCAGTTTCTGTTACTTTGTTACCAGATCCAGAGCCCTTCTCTTCCTCTTGAGGGTGCTGAACAGTGTTTAGTAACACTCGGTAAGCGTGAGCTAGGCCCCAGCATGTTGCAGTGAGCTGTGCCTCTCTGGAATTACCCAGTGACAGCATACTTTTTCCAAATATTTTACTAGTTCACCTGTGCAGGAGTGAAGTTCCAATACACCAGAGGTGCCCACTGTTGTAGGTACTTGCCCATGCTACCCCACACCCCCAGCCACTCATAATTCTCCAATCTTGGGGTACATTTCCAGGTGATACTCTTAAATAGTTGCTTAACCCTGAACAAATCCTGAACCACATGCAGGAACACTCTACCTCCTAGCAGTAAGATGACCACATTAATTTCAACATTCCAAGGATATTTAAAACTCCTGAATCTCTCAAACACAGTTGTAAATAGCCCCAGGACCAATGACTGCACCCTGTCATAGATCAGCATTACATAATACAGCAAAACCAAAATATTAGCCCAACTCTCATGGACGGTGAGCAACAGCATGGAAAATACATACTGTAAGTGAGGTGATAAAGACTTAAAGATCCAAGCAATAAACATTATGACCCAATCTGTTGTTATCTCAAACCCCTGGCCCCACATTGGGTGCCAAAAGACTGTTGTGGTTTGAACTTAGCCAGTAGCCAATCACCACATGGCCAGATGTTTACTTCCCCCCTCCCCCCGTAGTGAAACAGGGGAGGTACAAAAAAAAAAGGAAATTTGTAGGTTCAATAAAGAAAATTTAGTAACAGCAGCAAAACAACAGTAACAATAGTAAGTCCAAACGGGTAATATACAGTAGTTGCTCATCAACTGACGACCGGTATGCAGCCTGTCCCCAGTAGCAATTCTGACCACATCAGAAATCCCACCACACTGACCCACCAGGAAACCGAAACTGAAACCTAAATGAGAGAGCATGTGTCCCCTTATATACTGAGCATGATGTCACACGATATGGAATACTCCAATAACTGACCCGGGCCCAGCCCTCTAGCTGTGCTCCCTCCCAATCCAAGGAAAGTTAACTCTATCCTGGCCAAAACCAGGACAACAAGATGGGAAACGATCCTTGTAGAAATCCTTTATTCTATTCTAATTTTTCAAGAAGAAAGAAAGGATTTATTATCTATAGTCTAACTGTGGTTCATTAAGTAACTGGAAAGCATATTTCCTAATTGTTATTGATCTGTGTGTGGCTGGTATCAAACTCTCAAAGATGTGGCTTGAAATGGTAAAGATAGACCATGCCAGTAATTTTTTATGGAAAATAACACAGAAAAAAGGATAAACTGACTTGACATTTTTCACTGACATGTTTCAGCTTCCACCATTTATCATTCTTTTATTCAATTAGCTATGCAATACTGGCATCCTGTCAAGACTAAAGCCTAAGTGTGCTAGACTGCAGAAATATAAGGACAGTCAGACCATTGGCTGTGCAAGACAGCAATTAAAAAGACTGTGATAGGCAGAAGACATACTGTGAAAATCCTTTTCTAGAAATATGCTGTAGATTAATATCAGATGTGCATTATCTACAGATAATTTTGTAGAGATCTGTTCTGTTTGGTTTAAAAATTGCTGAAATTGTTGGTAATATGACATTGAATTTCCTGCAACAGAGTGATTGCTGAAACTTACAGGTGCTTCCATCAAAATTCTGATGCAGAATTCCCCTTGTAACAATTCCTGAGTCTATGTGAGTCTATGGTATCCAAACTTCAGGTTTCACAAATTAGTTTAGAGAGCAGAGTTGTTTTTTGAGGAGGAAGTTTCCATATGCCTCCTTCATTGGGAATAGTTAAGTTTAGCTCTGTCTTAATAATCTTCTTAACAAGTGTGATCAGCAACTAGCAATTATTAGCAAGTACATCATCTGAGAGAGTCTTGTAATCAGATGATTTTATTAGGCTCTTTTCACAAATGCCTCTGTGAACTCTGCTTCTGAGTTCTATCTTCAAAACTCGAATGTTTTCCACATGAAGCGTTAATTCTGCCTGATGGTGTCATGCTAACTACTCTTCCTGGTCTTCCTTAATGTATCAGAAGCAACCTGTATATTACAATCTGCCAGACTCAACATATAAATCTTGAATTTTCCAGCTTGAATAATAAAAAAGATCCTACAAAAAATGTTCAGATCCCTTTCTACAGGAACATGACTTTCATATTCATATAATACAAATATGTAGCTTATGTTAGCATTCTGTTGCCAGCCAAAATAAGCAAGTTCCTGAACTAGGCTGATTGGCCTTTTTGAAAATTCTTTTTTCTCTGTATTGTTATGGAGGCAAGGGTTGTTTTACAGTTTCATGGGATGTATCTTTTCTCCTCTCCTCTAACACTTCAGGTAATATCCCTCTACCTACTCTATGGGGGAGCTGCTCTCCTCTATGAGATGAAAGTTCCCTGGGACAGGTCCTTACTGTGTTTTATCCATGTCCTACAAAAATATATATGTTACAAACTTGCAAATACAGTATAAAACTAAAGCATATGCACTGACCCAGAAATAATTTCAGCCATTGTGTTCCCAAGCCTGGAAGAAAAAGAACGTTCATTGTATTTGTGGCACTGAACCCAAAGTATGACATGATCGGTATCTGTGCACTTCCATAATGCTGCCTTTGAAGGCAGCCTTATATTCATTGTTCCATGACCTGTTCCTGTTCATCATTTACAACCATGTAATGAACTGGATTTCTGCTTATCTGTGGATTCATGGATAATAAATTTCTGTAAAGAAGAGCAGGATCTGGCCTGCAAAATACTGTAACAATTCACTCCAAATACCTTTGCGCGGGTTTAACATCCTTATTACCTTTCTTTGATGTTTTCTAAAAGTGAAATCCTAGATAAGGAGGCAAGAGGTAAAGAAGTAGACTGAATTAGTCTTTACATTTTGTCCTTTTAATAATTCAGTGTTAAAATTCTGCGTGGATTCCAAAAATAAATTAGTTTTGATGCCTTCTCTTAACCTCATGTAGATATAGGCCCAACTGAAAAATCCACCCCTTTTGGGGCATAATGCACTGCAAATAAACACATCTGGAGAAGTTAAGAACATGTATCATAGATAATTTAGAGATAAAAATGTGCTCTTATGTCATACATTCCATCATCTTACTACTGTATGATTAATACCCATAATGTTACCCTTTAGTGATACATCACATTTTACAAATCTGAACTTATGGTGTGCTGCTTCTCCCCTTGCTGATGATTTCATGCCATAAAATAGGAAAATAGAAATTTTGATTTCAGCACACAATCCAATTGTTTTGAAAATTTCTCCTCAAGTAGTCCTACTCACATTCTCAGGTAGTATTTTAGGTATATATAGACTGTATATAAATGGATTGCTATCCCATATCTGTAGGGGAAGATGGGAGCTTTAATAAGAATAAAAATACTTTGGACAGGAAAACACAGGGAAACCTGAGTCCTGTCAGTACTATTAGTCTCTTCTTTTTTGAAAATCAAGTTTATCCACAGATGCTCTTAAGAAAATGTCAAACAAAATGACAAACAGAAGCATCTTTGATTCTAAAGACCAGGAGTTTAGCTCACAAAAAGAATGAATGAACTAATCTATTTTCATGACTTAGTGTATTATGGACAAATCCTTACTTAATCAATTTTGTAATTATGTCAGTGGCTTTGTAAGTCAAAGGACTTGTATGTAACATCTGTTCTATTAGGAAATCTGTCCTCCAACTGTTGCAGATAAAATGTAACCAGAATACTTAACATTCTATCCAATGTCCTGGGAGCACTTCTTGCTTTAATAGATAAAACAGACAAAGTGAATTAAAATGACCTTGCTGTTTTGAATATGATCTCCTCGAGAGTAGGGAGGCTCTACAGAGAGATCTGGACAGGCTGGATCGATAGGCTAAGGCCAACTGTAAGAGTTTCAATAAGGCCAAATGCCGGGTTCTGCACTTCAGCCACAACAACTCCCAGCAGCACTACAGGCTTGGGGAGGAGTAGCTGGAGAGCTGCCAGTCAGAGAGGGACCTGGGGGTGTTGATTGACAGCCGGCTGAACATGAGCCAGCAGTGTGCCCAGGTGGCCAAGAAGGCCAATGGCATCCTGGCTTGTATCAGCAATAGCGTGGCCAGCAGGGACAGGGAAGTGATCTTACCCCTGTGCTCGTCACTGGTGATGCCGCACCTCGATGACTGTGTTCAGTTTTGGGCCCCTCACTACAAAAAGGACATTGAATTACGACAGCGTGTCCAAAGAAGGGCAACGAAGGTGGTGGTGAAGGGTCTGGAGCACATGTCGTATGAGAAGCAGC
The DNA here is from genome assembly GCF_047716275.1 of Strix uralensis. Classification (NCBI taxonomy): domain Eukaryota; kingdom Metazoa; phylum Chordata; class Aves; order Strigiformes; family Strigidae; genus Strix; species Strix uralensis. Next base: position 33,230,711 of record NC_134012.1, on the reverse strand, counting down.
TGAGGGAACTGGGGTTGTTTAGTCTGGAGAAGAGGAGGCTGAGGGGAGACCTCATTGCTCTCTACAACTACCTGAAAGGAGGTTGCAAAGAGGTGGGGATGAGTCTCTTTAACGAAGTAACAAGTGATAGGACAAGAGGGAATGGCCTCAAGTTGCACCAAGGAACGTTTAGCCTGAATATTAGGAAGGATTTCTTTCCAGAAGGGGTTGTTAGGCGTTGGAATGGGCTGCCCAGGACAGTGGTGGAGTCCCCATCCCTGGAGGTGTTTAAGAGTCGGATTGACATAGCGCTTAGGGATATGATGTAGTTGGAAACTGTCAGTGTTAGGTTAATGGTTGGACTAGATGATCTTCAAGGTCTTTTCCAACCTGGATGATTCTGTGATTCTGAATTATTGAGGGCTGGTATGTGCAAGCATTAAATCAATGACTGGCATCAACCTTGCTCAGCTCTACGGAGGTCTGTAGCAGTCCACTCATAATTTGAGTTGTAAAATATTTGTCTTTTACAGGATCCAACACTCCCTCTATTCTCCTCAGTACCCACTGTGCTAACACCTGTCTCAGATAAGAATTCTGTTTGGATGTGGCTTAATGATTTGGCAGTAGTGCTGGACAGATCTACACTGTAAACAGATTCCTGTAAGAACTCAGGGCTTTTGTTCTTCGCATCAGTGTGGACTAGTAACAAATGCAAGCAGCACATTGTGGTTTACTTTCTAAATTGCTTCTGGGTAAAGTTTTATGCACATATTTTAGTGAAACTGATGGGGTTTTTTGTTTGCTTGTTTGTCTGTTATAAAGACAGTTTTCAACTAATACCTACTAGATATCAAAAAAAGGTATAGTTAAGTCCATATTCAATAAAGAAAGAACCTTTACTATATAACTCTGGCTTACATGCTTTTCAACTTTGTTTTAAAGAAATTATGTTTAAAAAAAGTCTCCAAAAATGTAATTTCATATTTGCATATCACAGTATGGATCCCCTTCACTGAATTCATAAACCTCTAAAAAGAGCATTATTATCAGTTTCTCCTATGTCTTGGCACAAGATCATATAGAAGAGCAACGATTTTGTTTTAGTGTGGTTTTTTTTATTATTTCTTTCTTGCTTGCTTGCTTGCTTGCTTGTTTTGTTTCCTGGGAAAAGATCCTGGGTAAAGAACAGTGACAGAAAAATGTTGCCTACTGGGAATGTAAATGGATACAAATAATTGATGTGACCACTGTATGTGTTACACAATGCCTGTGTAGATATTTTTCACTTGGAGTTGGACCCACAAAAAGAGATACATAGATGAGCGTGTGTTTGCATACTAAGCGCTTTGCACTGAAAAGATATTTTAAATTATTTCCTGAGTAACTGAAACCTCTCTTTCTTTCAGTCTTGCCATTATTCTTTTATTTCATCCTTCCAACATTTCTAATTAAGTAGATGGATTTCATCATTTACGTATGTATACACATGTATCCTCTTCAAAACTTCTATTTTATCTTCAAGATCTTACAACACAGTTTATCTTAGGTTCAGCTTCTTCCTCTCAATTCATATTACTGTCCATTTCTCTCCTCTCTTGTTATGTTTCTTCTGTTAAACTGCTTCCCACATTTGGAACAGGTTTCTACCCTGTAAAGCAGGAACACTCTGGCTAAACAGGGAGCTTTGGCTGCAACTCAGGGAGAAAAAGGAGAATTTAGGGCCTTTGGATGAAGGGGCTAGCCACTCACAATGATTACAAAGACACTGTGAGGCTATGCAGGGTGGAAATCAGGAGATCTAAAGCCTAGCTAGAAATCAGTCTGGCTTCAACAGTCAAGGATAACAAGAAATGTTTCTATAAGTACGTCAGCAGCAAAAGAAAGACCAGGGAGAGCCTCCATCCCCTGCTAGATGCAGGAGGAAACATGGTAACAAGTGATGAGGAAAAGGCTGAGATGCTTAATGCCTTCTTTGTCTCAATCTTTAATAGCAAGACTAGTTGTACTGAGGGAATCCAGCCTCCTCAGCCAGAAGACAGAGACTGGGAGAACGACGCCCCCCACAATCCAGGAGGAGATAGTCAGTGACCTACTGCATCACATAGACATACACCAGTCTATGGGACCAGATGGGATATACCCAAGGGTGCTGAAGGAGCTGGCTGGGGTGCTCGCCAAGCCACTTTCCATCATTTACCAGCAGTCCTGGCTGACCGGGGAGGTCCCGACGGATTGGAAATTGGCCAGTGTGACACCCGTCTATAAGAAGGGTCGGAAGGATGATCCAGGAAATTACAGGCCTGTCAGCTTGACTTTGGTGCCCAGGAAGCTGATGGAGCAGCTCATCCTGAGTACCATCATACAACACATGCGGGACAACCAGATGATCAGGCCCAGTCAGCATGGGTTTATGAAAGGCAGGTCCTGCTTGACAAACCTGATCTCCTTCTACGACAGGGCGACTTGCTTATTGGATGAGGGAAAGGCTGTGGATGTTGTCTAACTTGACTTTAGTAAGCCCTTGACACTGTTTCCCACAGCATTCTCCTGGCGAAACCGACTGCTCGTGGCTTGGATGGGCACATGCTTCGCTGGATAAAAAACTGGTTGGGTGGTTGAGCCCAAAGAGTTGTGGTGAACAGATTAAATCCAGTTGATGGCCAGTCACGAGTGGTGTCCCCCAGGGCTCGGTTTTGGGGCCACTCCTGTTTAACATCTTTATTGATGATCTAGACGAGGGGATCGAGTGCACCCTCAGTAAGTTTGCAGACGACACCAAGTTGGGTGGGAGTGTTGATCCGCTCGAGGGTAGGGAGGCTCTGCAGAGAGACCTGGACAGGCTGGAGCGATGGGCTAAGGCCAACTGTAGGAGTTTCAATAAGGCCAAATGCTGGGTGCTGCACTTCAGCCACAACAACTCCCAGCAGCACTACAGGCTTGGGGAGGAGTAGCTGGAGAGCTGCCAGTCAGAGAGGGACCTGGGGGTGTTGATTGACAGCAGGCTGAACATGAGCCAGCAGTGTGCCCAGGTGGCCAAGAAGGCCAATGGCATCCTGGCTTGTATCAGCAATAGCGTGGCCAGCAGGGACAGGGAAGTGATCTTACCCCTGTGCTCGTCACTGGTGATGCCGCACCTCGATGACTGTGTTCAGTTTTGGGCCCCTCACTACAAAAAGGACATTGAATTACGACAGCGTGTCCAAAGAAGGGCAACGAAGGTGGTGAAGGGTCTGGAGAACAGGTCTTACAAGGAAACTGGGGTTGTTTAGTCTGCAGAAGAGGAGGCTGAGGGGAGACCTCATCGCTCTCTACAACTACCTGAAAGGAGGTTGTAGAAAGGTGGGGATGAGTCTCTTTAACGAAGTAACAAGTGATAGGACAAGAGGGAATGGCCTCAAGTTGCACCAGGGAAGGTTTAGACTGGATATTAGGAAGGATTTCTTTCCAGAAGGGGTTGTTAGGCGTTGGAATGGGCTGCCCAGGACAGTGGTGGTGTCCCCATCCCTGGAGGTGTTTAAGAGTCGGGTTGACATAGCGCTGAGGGATATGGTGTAATTGAGAATGGTCAGTGTTTGCTTAGTGGTTGGACTAGATGATCTTCAAGGTCTTTTCTAACCTAAATGATTCTGTGATTCTGTAACAATCAATGGTTTGCTTCAACAAGCCCTGTAATCCTCATCTTTGCAAAGTCTTTCTCTTAATATATCAATTTAGTCTTGATAGTGATTAGTTTGAAGATACAGCAGTATGCACACCTTTTTTTGTGATACAGCAAGAAGAATCACTCTGCAGAATTATGTGTGTTTGAGGGTGATGTACACTAAGAATGCATGATAGACACTGGAAAGTAGAAAGCAGTCAACTTTTCTGTCAAAGGAAATCAAAACAACGATCATGTTGTATGTTGCTTCTCTGTATTTACACTTGTATATCTCACTAAATGCAAAGAAAAGAAAGGGATCCAGAAGAAATAGAAAGTTATTTAGTATTTCTTGTGCCTATTCACTTGTTCTTCCATATACTTTTGCAGATTTTTGCTAAAAAATGATTCTTTTTTTCCTTAAAATGGAAATATTAAAGGTAGTTTCTCCTCCTCTATTCATTCCTTTAATAGTAAAATAGCAAGGCAATTTCTGGATGAATGGATAGAATATAAATGATTTATTAAAAATCATAAACATGCACCATATATTTCAACAGGCACTGTACAAGAATCTATGTAATTTAGCATAATGTGATCACCTGCATATAAATTCTTCCTCAAAGATCAAGAGGAGACAGAAGGTCTGCTCTGAAATTAATTTAATAAAAGAAATTAATTAGAAAAACACAATAAAGGTTATTCATCTATGGTCCATGAAACTATGCTTATAGATCCTCTTAACATAATTTAAAATAAAATCTGTTATTTAATTAAGAGATATAAGTCTAATATAATTTCTGTTAACAGATACGAATTTACTTTTCCTTAAAATTTCTAGGTTGCTAAATACTGTGTTTATAATGACTAACAGAGTGACTCACTGAGTCTCTGACTAAAAGAGTCAGAAATTAATAATAGTAGTGCAGGTTTTGTTTATTTACAGTAAACCTAATGTCTCCAATGTGCTACCCTGCAATTTAGTATTCTTACGAAAGAATAAGTTATCTGGAGATGTATGATCTCTTTTTTACCAGCTTCTGTTCACAATACTTGAGAGAATATTTTGCAAATAATAAAATTTTGTATTTTTTAGCATTTGATAGAGTAAGTTTAAGTGACCCTGTTAGATTCTGAAACAGTAAAGTCATTTAAGCCCCTTACGTCCCTGTGTGACTTTGAGGGAGAAAATAAAACTCATCTTGAAGTCATTGGGAATACTTTCATGCTTAAAGATATGTTGAAGTGTCCTCCTATCCAAGGATCTTGAATTGTAGTCTTTTTGAGGAAGAGAACAAACCTTTACATTTCTGTCATAGAAAATTTGACTTTCTATCAAACTTTTTACTGATATTGCATTTAAATGAAATCCTAAGTGTGATTGTTGTGCGATATAAGTAATATTACACTTAAAAGGCCTTTTTTATAATATAATATTACACTTAAAAGACATTTGACTAACACAAAAATCACAGAAATTAGAGTTCATATTTACGAAATGTTAACACTAAGACATGCACATTAGGGTTGCAAACACTTGTTCAGATAAATAAGTTTCATTACAAATATGGAGTTTGTAATCAAGTGAAAACTAGAGACATTTCATGCAAAATTTTTAAAATTGAAGTTACATTTAGTTTTTAAAGATTTTCTAAATATGCATCCAAAAGAGACTTATTTAGTTTCAGATCAAACTAAATATTCCATTTGATCCCAAATAATTTTGACCAATGAAGCTGTTTTTCTTATAGCTTCTTATGAAATCATGCTTTTAAGATCTTGGGTCTTTCTTCTGCATCTTAGACATGGGGAGTTTCATGCCCTGACTGGGTTAAGTCTGAGCAGCCCTGCCTGAACCCACTTCTGAACCTTCTCTAGGCAAGGGCTGAGGCTGGAGACCTCTCCAGGAACCTGCCACCCTGAATTGTCATGTGATCCTGTGACAATTACATTATTTTTGCAACTACCTAGCATTGTGGGTGTAAATTGCATTATATGACATGTAGTATGATGGACTTAAGGTCTGGGTAATCCATGCATTAGTACATGAAAAATTGAGATTTTAGTTATTTTTAAGTTTTACTTTCAGCACATCCCAGTGTTTCATAATCTTGAGCAGTAGGAGAAACTGGTTCTGACACCACGAAGAGTCACTGGAAAAAAAACCCTAAAAATGGTCAAAACCAACTCCATTTAGGCAACTAAACGGCTCCACTACACTAGTCTTCTTTGGAGGAATGCTTCTTTCCAGGAAGACTTCAAAAGTTTAAAGAACAGGCAGTGGTCTTACTTAATTTGAATAAAATCAGCTACTATGTAAGTGTAATAAACAGGATGAAATAGAAATATAGTGATTTCTTTGTTTGTGTTGTTTTGTTTTACTTTTTGTGTATCTTTCTCATGTCTACTGTCACCTTTAGTGAAACGGTTAAGACAATATTTAAATTCCAATTTGTGTAACATAGAGTCATAGTGTTGTAGAATTATGGAATGATAAAATGGTTTGAGTTGAAAGGGACCTTTAAAGATATCTTGTTCCAACCCCTCTGTCATGGTGTTTTGCTGATTAGGGATATCAATTAAACTCAGACACCAGAGTGAAAAGAGCAGGTGTATTTTACTAGAAATAACTAAATAATATAACAATAATACAGAAAACATACAGTAAGAAAAGACAGAACAGTGCACTTAAACAAATAGGAAAATACAGGGTAATGCATCACATCATTACTACCTGAGAGAGACAATAGTGATTAAGAAAGATCCATCACCACTTGCATATTTTACCATCATCCAGATCCGCAGACGCTGGGGAGCCCCGGTTACAGCGAGGATTTGGAGAGACTTTTCTGGCAAGTGGGAAATCCTACATGGTGCGTCCACCCGTAGGTGAGGCTTCCAAAGTCGCTGTGAGCGGGTCCAGCCTTATATACCTAAAAGTCAGCAAGCCAGAATAGCTGGCACCTTTACTTTAAGCGGAAATATCTGGAGTTGGTCTCATGTTAGATTATCCCAGAGCCTGGCCGGGGCTCAGGAAAAAACTAAGGGAGTTTTCCCATCTTATCTAGTTGATTTATGAGCAAGGTCACACACCAGGTCACAGGGCCAGACAACTGTCTTTGTGGCCCTGTTATCTTGTTTACACACACAAAGAAGGATACATGTTTTATGATGTTTAAGCTACATTTTCTATACATATTTCACTAATGACTACATACTGGGTTAGCAGTTTTGGTTCAGGGTCTGTTGCTCAGGCTTCAATACTCCCACCTTTTACATCAGAATAGGTGGTTTGCTATAACTTAGTATAATACCTATTAGCACAATGGTTATCAGTTATAAAATATACAGGATTCATCTATAGGTCAACTCTGGCTTGGGCCTATTGTTCAAGCCTTAGCACTTCACATGGACAGAGACATCTTTAACTAGACCGGGTTTCTCAAAGCCCCATCCAATCTGACCTTGAACACTTCCAATTATGGGGGACCCACAACTTCTCTGTGCAACCTGCTCCAGTGTTTCACTACTGTTATCGTAAAAAAAATTCATCCTTAGGTCCAATCTAAATCTACCATCTTTTAGTTTAAGATGCTGCCCCTTGTCCTGTCACTACAGGTCCTGGTCTGTCTCCATCTTTCTTAGATTGCCTTTATATATTGAAAGGTTGCAATTAGGTCTCCCTGGAGCCTTCTCTTCTGCAGGCTGAACAATCCCAACTCTCTCGGACTTTCTTCATAGGAGAGGTGTTTTAGCCCTCTGATCATTTTGGTGTCCCTCCTCTGGACCCGCTCAAACAGGTCCATGTATCTCCTGTTCTAAGGACTCCAGAGCTGAATGCAGTACTTCGGGTGGGGTCCCACCAGAGCAGAGTAGAGGGACAGAATCACATCCTTCAACCTGCTGGCCAAGCTTCTTTTGATGCAGCCCAAGATGCAGGTGAGTCCATGTCAAAGGCCTTGCAGAAATCAAGATAAGTGACATCAGTTGTTCTTTCCTAATCCACCAATGCAGTCATTCCATTGTAGAAGGCCACCAGATTAGTCAGGCACAATTTGCCCTTTGTGAAGCCATGTGTCTGTCTCTAATCACCTCTCTGTCATCAGTATGCCTTGACATAGTTTCCAGGGGGATGTGGCTGACTTCCTGTGACTATAAAAAATCTTGGTGTCTAAAAGCATCTTTTTCTTTTAATACAGAATGCTCTGACTGTGACTACAGGGAAATTTTTTCCTTCTTTACAGTATTTGCTGTCCTTTCATAATTATCACCTATCTATAATGGTCTTCCCATTGTAGTATGTGTATTATTTTGTCAATTCTTAATTTGTTTTAGCTTAACTTTAAGATCAATGAACTTACTTGCCAGTTTGACAGGACCATCGGTTGTTTGTGTAATTAATTAAGCCTTTTTTTTAACTCAAGCCCAACAGATCTTACTGAATTTAATTGCCACTCAATCATAGAGCAAATTCTTCCTGAAATTAAAATCCTGTTCTGCAAAGAGAAACAAAGCTTCAGCTGTTTATTTAGGTTGCTTTTGTATCTGGCCCTGCCACTCTTAAAACTAGATTTTCCTCTTCACAAATCCTAATATTCCTTTTTTTTTTTTTTTTTTTTTTAGCTAAACACCTTTCAAATTGAAACACTCCTGTCTAACACTAACAGATTAAATGGTATATAACAGAGAAAAAATCTCAGAGATTGTTGCTATATCTCTGAACCATTCTGTAGGAGTAAATGTGGGGAAGGAAAAGGGCACAAATCTTTAAACTTGCGTTGCTCTCTGGCTATAGTCATCAATATTACAAGCAAGAAAAAGAATGGTCAGTATACATAGTTTACATTACTTTGAATAATACTCAGGAAAGGTCACTGATTTATCATGAGAGTTGCAAGTGAAATTAACAGTTAACTCAACTATAAAATTTTCTAAATTCTTCCAAGACTGCAGTCATTCTCTCTTTCATTCTGATTTAGATTTGTGCTGTACTCTTAGTCCCTCCTAAACATGCCATTGAAGAAGCATCATGGACAGTAGTCAATCATTCTGAAATCTAAAAAAGGTGGCTTGTTAACAGGGATAGGTGGAGAAATCTAACTGTAGCTCCATAGTCCATGCCAAAACAAGGCTGCATTGATTTCAGTGCTCACTCCACTCCTTTAACTCATTCACTTCAACCAGAGTTTTGCTTCACTAAGGATTTTGTGATCACTAAATGAAAGAAGACTTGGGCTGTGGGGAAGAAAGTGACAACGAGAACACGACAGACAGAAGATGAGATGGAAAGCGGAAAGGGTGTGACAGTATTTCATTTTCCCTTTAAGTTCCTAGGAAGATGTTATCAGTGGTCTACTTGTTTTGTTTTCACATGTTACTACCCCCTGATATTTAATGTTTTGGAAACAGTAGACGAAGATAATGGTTTTATTTTTCTGCTTCACCAGCTTCAGCAGTTATTTTTCTATTAATGATTAAACATGGTCATTACCCATCTTAAGCCTGAAAGTGTGCCCTTACATATCTCCAAAATCATTACCCTTATCTCAACACTTTTGAAGGTTGTTTGACAGCTACATTTCTGTTAGTGATTGCCAAATCTGGCAGCCTGACAGTGACAAGGCTGCCACAGCTCCATGCCTCCAACCCCACCAGGTTGAGGGGGAAAGTTGGTGAAGCTGAGCATGTAGTCACAGTAATGCATACACAAACACAAATATACAATATGCATATATGTACATAGACAGCAGGCCACAGATATCCACACAGGCAGAAACCACAGCACTCTCACACAGATAGAACTTACAACGTCATCATTGTCACTGGTACAGAGCCCCTTGAACAGACACAGGCACATACGCATGAGTGTGAATCCTCTGGCAGCTGGGCTTAGTAACTTCCAGTAACTTCCCCTGAACTGTCCTGTCTCTCTCACACACACACGCATGCACCCCCCAGCCACCCACACACACACACCAGCAGATCTCTCAGTCAACCCTCATCCCCACAGTCCCTCCAGGGCTAGACTTGGACCCCTGGTCCCTTTGGGAGCCAACCCCTCCAGCTTCCTCACCCTCAGAGGCACCCACAGTCTGGTCCTGGGCCGCTCACTCTGCTCGCCATCTAGTTGGGTTGCACATTCGCTTGTGGTCACACACTGGCACATGCACCCATGTTGGCTTCAGTGGCTGCAACCATGGACACATGGACCCTCACACACAGTCCCCTCCTGCAAACACATGGGTGTTTTGCTGATCAGGGATATCAATTAAACTCAGACACCAGAGTGAAAAGAGCAGGTGTATTTTACTAGAAATAACTAAATAATGTAACAGAATAATACAGAAAACATACAGTAAGAAAAGACAGAATAGTGCACTTAAACAAATAGGAAAATACAGGGTAATGCATCACATCATTACTACCTGAGAGAGACAATAGTGATTAAGAAAGATCCATCACCACTTACATACTTTACCATCATCCAGATCCGCAGTCACTGGGGAGCCCCGGTCACAGCGAGGATTTGGAGAACCTGTCCCGGCAAGTGGGAAATCCTACGCGGTGCGTCCACCCGTAGGTGAGGCTTCCAAAGTCGCTGTGAGCGGGCCCAGCCTTATATACCTAAAAATCAGCAAGCCAGAATAGCTGGCACCTTTGTTTTAAGCGGAAACATCTGGTTTTCATCTCACATTAGGTTCCCCCCCAGAGCCTGGCCAGGGCTTAAGGGAGAAGCTAAGGGAGTTTCCCTGCTGGTCTAATTAATTTATGAGCAAGGTCACAAGGTCAGATAACTGTTTCTGTGGCTCCGTTATCTTGCTCACACATAAAGAAAGATAAAGATACATTCAACATAGACATGTTTTATGATGTTTAAGCTACATCTTCTATGCATATTTCACTAATGACTACATACAGAGTTAGCAGTTTCAGTTCAGGGCCTGTTGCTCAGGCTTCAGTATTCCCACCTTTTACATCAGAATAGTTGGTTTGCTATAACTTAGTATAATACCTATTAGCACAATGGTTATCAGTTATAAAATGTACAGGATTCATCTATAGGTCAACTCTGGCTTGGGTTTATTGTCCAAGCCTTAGCACTTCAATGGGACAGGGTCCCTCACCCAGGAAACACAAATGGAGATCAGGGAGAAGAGGGCAGACCGTGTTGATCAGGTATAGGGCATGACCCCACGAGCACACTGGCCAGACCCTGCTCAACCCTCTCTGGACTCCTGTATCCTGTTTTCCCTCTGTTTTGCCATGTAAGCTCCTCCTCAAACCAATCTGATCCCCACCTCTCCTACCTCTGTTTCCTCCCCTACGCACCCCAGAATAAACCTTGTGCCACCCCCTACACCCCATGAAGTGTCACATACAACCAGGCAGTGGGCTCTTAGTTTGTGATGAGACCCAGGAGAGCCCCCACAGATTCACAGTGCTGGGTGTCACCCCAGCCCCAGGGATGGAGACTCCATGGGACACCCTGGGGAGGGGTCAGGTAAGCACTAGGACTTACAGCTGAGGTATCAACACCCCCACGGTGCCTCTGGGGTCCTTCATGGGCATGGTGGTTATCTGACCTATCATTGTTCCTCTCTGCCCCTGTATGATCCTTGTGTGGAAACAAGTTAGTTTATCACATATCCTAAAAACCTCCATACTAAAGTCAGAGAGGTTAAGGATGGAAAAGATCTGTTTTAATTTCCTAGGAAGAAAACATCTCTGCTGAACAATGCTTTGCACTACTTGAACTTAATCACCTACACTGGGATCAAATATGACAAGGCTTTCATCACTCCTTTAAGAAATGATTTTGCTTTCTGTTAATTTTAATTTCTCCATTATTTTATGACTGTATTTTTAAATATGTATTTTTGGTGGTTCATTGTTTGTTCAATGTCCTTTACTTGCACTATCCCCCAAAAATCCAACTCTCATAAACTCTTTTCTTTTTTAGTTCCTCCATGTAACTGAACTCTGTTAGTTTATTCAAAGAGCGGCTTTGCACAGAATTTAATCTCTGTTATTCATACTGTTTCAATAATGACAAAAAATATATTATTTTCTATGGGATTTTGGATAATCTTACCTGAAAAAAGCTAGTAATGGATAGAATTAATCTGCTTTGGCTTCCTTGAAAAAAAAGTTTGTTCTGATTATATTCGCTAAAGCAAAGGCAACTTTTATGTAAAAATATTTTTCCTTGATTTAAATGTAAAAATACTGTCCTTGAAAAACAGTAACTTCTTCATGTTCTCCTTTTTCTTCAGGAGCACAAAATCTCGAGCTGGACTACATTTACCAAGATGTTTTGATATGTGTACATTGCCCTCTTGATAATAGGCAGCTATTCACCGAGTTCCTGAGCTTCAAGGTACTTTATGCCCCTTTCTTACACACTAAGTATTCATTTTCTGTTTGCTGAATAGTAACAATTGCACCCTTCAAATCATCTACCAGACCACAATACCTTCCTCAGCAGTGCAGTTCTAAAGACACATAGGCATAAAAAGAACAAATGAAGTCCACTGCAGTGTTCCTCTCTGCAAGTGATACATATAGGCACCTCAAAATCAGTGAGTTACTGTTGGACTCCTTTTGATTTGCTGTTGTTGTTATAATGTATATATATTCCAGAGGCAATGAAGCTGGAGGACCTTCCTCTGTTTACCTCACTGGCATTCTTAAAAAAAGCCTAACTCAGATTCCTCCTGATTGAGGAGGCTAAATCAGACAGTCCTAATCTCATGATACCATTACAGAAGATGAAGCCACTTGTGACCAATTAATTTTTTGGCTAAGGTTTAGAAGGACCTATCCCTGGCACTTCCCACTCCCAGCCTTCCACAGATGAATAAGGATATTATGACATTGCATCCTTTCTCGACTTGTTGAAACTAGGCCTTCTCTGAGTCTGTGATTAGACCTTGGATTTTATTCTGGTGTTTTTCAAAGCACCAGCAAAGTCTCTCAAAATCTTGAGATCTCAGTCTGCTGCAAAGAAAATCTGCAGGCCTCAAGGCACTCTCCAAGATGATTATGTAGAACTTTGCAAACAGAGTTATCATGAATCTGTTTCCCACAGGCACAGTTGACTGTAGGGTAGCGTGGTTGTTAGCTGCAAAATCTATTTGGTGGTGGTGATTGATTTATGTATGTGTACTACACACACATACCAGGGCACAATATTCAATGGGTAAGAAGACAAAACTTTTTCAAGATTTACTAGATTTTATTGTTTGCCTCCATATCATCTAGTTAATTGGAAATATTTTGTTCTTAATTTTATTTTTGACCAGTAGCCTTTGAAAATATTGGACAATATACACCTAGAGCACCAGTGATCTATTTTAGGAAGTTGTTGTGCCAGATTTTAGTGCCAAGGAAGGCAATACTTTGGTGTATTTTCATGACAGTTATTCAAGAAAAACATAGACATTTTTAATATTTGTAGGATGCCATTAGAATATTTGAGTTGTCAAAATATCATATAGTACTTTAATCTTTGTTCCTGAGTTTATGTACCTTTTGTGTAAAAGTAGTCTCTTCAGTCAACTCAAGCCCTTTATGATATTTAATGAGAACTCATTTTTTTCTGTTGTCCCCTGAACAGTTATTTACCCTTACTAGTATCTTACCTTGATTTCTCATCAGAATGTTGCAGATAAAGACTTATTTTTTCTGCAATCTCCTGTTCATGTGGTATTTAAAGTCTTCCAGTCCTCCTTTTAGTGGTGCAATGGATCATCACCATCAATCTAATGCATCATCAATCTCCTCTCCTTAAACATTGAAAGAGTAATTTATTGTTTCAGTAACTCCTTCTGCTGTTCCAATGGCTTACAGTGCAATTAAAGCTACCTCAGACAGACAGATGGGAATTCTCATTCATGTAATAATATCTAGCCACACTATCTTCATGCTACATCTTAACTGTTACCTATATTGAGTCCAAAGCTTGCAGTATCCCCAGCAGCAAGATAATCAGCCTGGGATTGCCTTAGCTGAATTAAGTTGTGACATTCTTGAGGCTCTGGGAGATCACTCTTCCTGCTGTTTTGTTGCTATTGTTCCCAATTCAGGGAAAATAACATCTTTGCCTGACATACACCTTCTCTGCTGTTGCTATTTTGTGGGGTTTTTTTGGTCTTTAAAAAAAAAAAAAAAAATAGCATTTTACATTGCTTCATCAGCTTGAACTAAAGCATCTACACTTGTACAGAATTTTTACCAGTTAAAAATAAGATAATGTGAAGCTTCTACCTTTTTGTGTAGGAGGTTGAATGTTTAGTCCATAGCAGATACATTCAGGTTTCACTGCTGTGCAATGTTCTCAGTTGTGCAAAATGTTGTTTCTCTAAATGTTCAGTATGCAATTATTTCATTGGTGAGTGTATTTTATCTATTTTTTATCTATTTTTATCTATTTATCTATTTATCTATTTTTTATCTATTTTTATCCTTTCTAGTCAGTAATCTAGAAGACTCCCAACTGTATATTAACAGAGTGGTTTTTTCATTGAAGAAATTACTGCACATGGACTTTTGGTTGACCTTTCTTTATATATTCTGACTACAAATTGCACAGCAATATGAGGAAAAGAGGAAATATTCTTTTAATATTTTTGAAGCAAACTTGAAACTGAAAGTTCATATTATGAGATCTAGACAGAGTTTGCATTCATATCCAAAACATTCAAGGTGGGGGATTAGCTGAATTTATGTAGATGAGCTTCAGCATAGATTTCCAAATAGCTATCTTTGACACAGGTGTTAACTTTTGTCAACACTGTCCAGAAAATATGTCTGGAGTTCACTCCTGCAGGGTGTGAACATACTGATTCTATTACAGTAAAATAGGAAGACACATGCTTGAAATTAGGATACACATAAACACTTTTCAAAACAGCAGAAGGAGAGATGGGTATTCTTCAGGATGAAGCTCTATGTGAAAGTGAGACTACTTTAAAATTCATAAAATATTCTCAACTTTGTTTATGTGGATAGATAAAGCAATTAATTATTATCTGATTATATTGCTTTATATAGCATCTGAGAAGAGAAGAGAGAAGGACCAGAGTAGAGCTGAGGAGAGGGAGAGGCAAGGCGAGGGAGAGGTGAGGCGAGGCGAGGTGAGGGAGAGGCGAGGCGAGGCAAGGTGAGGGAGAGGCGAGGCGAGGCGAGGCGAGGCGAGGCGAGGCGAGGCGAGGCGAGGCGAGGCGAGGCGAGGAGAGGAGAGGCGAGGAGAGGAGAGGCGAGGAGAGGAGAGGAGAGGCGAGGAGAGGAGAGGAGAGGCGAGGCGAGGAGAGGAGAGGCGAGGCGAGGAGAGGAGAGGCGAGGAGAGGAGAGGAGAGGCGAGGAGAGGAGAGGCGAGGAGAGGAGAGGCGAGGAGAGGAGAGGCGAGGAGAGGCGAGGCGAGGAGAGGCGAGGAGAGGAGAGGCGAGGAGAGGAGAGGCGAGGAGAGGCGAGGAGAGGCGAGGAGAGGCGAGGAGAGGCGAGGAGAGGCGAGGAGAGGCGAGGAGAGGCGAGGAGAGGCGAGGAGAGGAGAGGAGAGGAGAGGAGAGGAGAGGAGAGGAGAGGAGAGGAGAGGAGAGGAGAGGAGAGGAGAGGAGAGGAGAGGAGAGGAGAGGAGAGGAGAGGAGAGGAGAGGAGAGGAGAGGAGAGGAGAGGAGAGGAGAGGAGAGGAGAGGAGAGGAGAGGAGAGGAGAGGAGAGGAGAGGAGAGGAGAGGAGAGGAGAGGAGAGGAGAGGAGAGGAGAGGAGAGGAGAGGAGAGGAGAGGAGAGGAGAGGAGAGGGACCTCTTCTTGCTAGTTTAAATAATGTATATGTGTTTTCTGATTAATTTGAACAAATGAAAATTGCCTACAAGAGTTTCTATGACAAGACCCAGCATCTTGTGTTTCTTAGCATTTCTTTAGCTGACAATTGCAAAAATTACAGGAATGCAATGAAGAATAATAGCCTAATTCAAGCATCTGGCAATTGTTAGCATGGATAGAAAAATTTAAAATATTGTTCAGGGTATTTTTTAAACCAAAGACAGTGCCTACTGCATCTTTCCCCTCCCCAAAGGATTAGTTTAAAGAAAAAATTTACATTTGTAAATTTTACGAAGAACCATAAAAATAGTGATGTACAGTATGAGCTTCTACACTCTTGCTGCAGATCATATTTTCTTACTTTCTATCATGTATTTAGATGAACTCTGAACACAGTAACACAGCATAAAAGATGTGAAAATATTTAAGAAAAAAGCAGCTCTTTTCAAAAGAAAACATTCTACTTATCTTTCAAAAGAATGAGAAATTTCTATATTCTGTTGGTGAGCAGGGTCAGTTTCATAATATATAGCCTACATATAAATTATATCTAAAAACAATTCCATATAAGAAATGAACGTCTGTCTATTGTTCAAACATTCCACCTGGTTAAATGGGGAGGATGTGTTAGATACATCATATGACACTTACACTATCAATGTTATCAAACCTAGACATTCAGTTTTCAAATTCAATAAGGGAACATCTTTCTATCTTCACTTTCCCTATAGGAACAATGTTTTCAATTGAAGATTGGATAGCACTATTCCTTTTAGACATCTCTAGTGACTTGTTTCCTCAACTCCTCCAAATAATTTCATTTGCAATTTCTCAAAATTACATCAGTATCAACAGAGAACATGTCAACATACGGATTTCAGCTTCAAATAGTATCTAAATTTGAACTAGTCTTGGGGATCAGGGAGCTTGTCTACATTTTCTACGTTGCTACTGTAGAAGTCATAGTAGCTGTGCTTTTGGATCACACTATGTCACAGGAGAAAAGTCAGAGACCATTCAGGCAGATCTGAGCTAGTAGCTAGTTTATTGAGTTCTACTCAGTAAATTTAGGTATGTAAAATATTTAGTAAGTATAGATGGATTGGCAGTCAATACTGTACTATTTACTACACTTAAAGTTATTATGGGATACAAAGATTATCATGTAAGCTTACTATATGTATGTTAAATGTTTCATGCACGCAACAAATGTCACTTACTAATCCACTGATGTCTGGAGTCACGTAAGGGATCTCTCCACATTGAGGAGTAACTTTGAGAGGTGTCCCTGTTGAAGGGGAGATCACCACTTTGCAGCCAGCTGTTATGGCGGGAGATCTCAATGGGCCCTGATGGCTGCAGATATTTATAGTGTGAAGTGGTTGATTTGTATTCAGATTTTCTGCCGTGTTCATGCAGTTTCAGACTATCAGCCCCGCCTCCAACCAAACTGGGTTTTTTGTATCCACTGATAACTTCACACAATAGGATTAACTTCAGTTAGGCCTACTAACTGAGCATCTGCCTGGACCAAAGTTCAGTTAGTTCAAACAGGAGGAGTGCATCCATCACTCACTGTTATGACATAATTGGAACTTTGTAAGATTGTGTCTGTCAGTGAGAGAAACTGATTATAAATATTAGGTATATTACTTAATATATTCTTACTTACTTATAAATAGAAAAACCCTGTTCCCAAATAGAATTAAAACAAATATACAGTTTCGTTGTTTGGGAATCTAACTGCCACTCAGTCTGATTTGTGACTGAGAGAACTGTTTCTCTGATTTGTCCAAGGGTTTGTCCTAACTGTTTACTTTGCATAATCAAAACAGAGTTAAAATACTAGTCTCTGTATAGATATTAAGGGAAACTTTTCTCCTCCCAGCTCATACACTTTTAATCCATGTTATTATGTGCTTTTTGGCGAATTATTCTATGTAGCATTTCAGCTGCACACAGGATTACACTATAACAAAGTTTTGAAAAATATCCCTCTTGCTCATATTGTAGTGTTTTCCTATAAACTGATTGTAAACATGGATAGTTCCTCTGTGCAACCATGTTGCAATGCAATAATTCCAAATTCAAAGCTGAATGATTGTTTTATGAGAAACTTTAAATTGCAGTCTCTTCTATTTAATTTAGATGTAATTTTAAAGAGTTTTTTTGTTTGTTTGGATTTTTTTTATGATAGATCTGCTACGGAACACACTATATTGCCTGTAAAAAAATGTTAATCCAACAGAGTCAGTCTGGTTGAAGAAAAGAAAATTCCCACATTGTCATCACCAGCTATGACTGGATAATTCAAGCAAGGTTTAATTCCAAAACAGCTATTACTGGTAGCAATAAATTGTGATATATGATGTGAAAATAAATAACATACGTTGAGCACTCTGGGGGAAAAAAACAAAACAAAACAAAACAAAACAAAGTAACCCTTGTTTAGATAAAGAAACAGTGAGAGCATGATACAAAAGACAATGGAGACAGTGTTTAAAAGCATGAGCTTTGTCAGTGGGGACTTCTATTACATGAAGCAGAGCTGTATTATTTAAACATTAGTTCTTGTCCTTTAACCTTGACTGGCTGCCAGGTGCCCATCAAGCCACTCTCTTACTGCCCCTCCTCAGCACAATGATGGAAGAAAGTAAGATGAAAAATCTTGTGTTTCCAGATAAGGATAGGGACATTGCTCACCAATTACCATCACAGACAAAATAGACTCTGTTTCAGAGAAATGAATTTAATTTATTGCCAATTAAAAATGCAGTAGGATAGTGAGAACCAAAGACAGAACTAAAACCACCTTCCCTCCACTCCCTCTTTTTCCCAGGTCTAACTTCACTCCCAGTTTCTCTACCTCATCCTCCACTCCCCAAGCAGCAGAGAGGTACTGGGGAATGGGGGTTGGGTTCTGTCCACAACACTTCATTTCTGCCACTCCTTTCTCATGCAGTTCTTTGATTCAGTGTGGGATTTCTCCCTCATGATAAAATCCTTCACAAAATATTCCAACATGCATCCTTCCCACAGGTTGCAGTTCCTCAAGAAGTGCTCCAGCATGGATCCTTTCCATAGGACACAGTGCTTCAGGAACAGACTGCTCAAGCATGGATGCCCTACGGGCCCCAGTTCCTGCCAGAAAACTGGCTCCTGCATGGGCTCTTCTCCATGGGCTGCAGCTCTTGCCAGGAGCCTACTCCTGCATTGGATGTCCACAGCCTGCAGCTTCCTTCAGGACACATTCACCTGCTCCAACGTGGGGTCCTCCATGGGATGCAGTGTGGATATCTGGTCGAGCTTGGTCTTCCATGGACTTCATGGGGACAACCTCCTTCACCATGGTCTCCATGGACTGCAGGGCAACCTCTGCTCCAGCATCTGTACCACCTCCTACTATTACTTTTTAATTGACCTTAGTGTCTGCAGGATTGTTTCTCTCACATTTTTCTCACTCTGTCTCACAACTGCCATGCAGTAATTTTTATCCTTCGTTAAATATGTTATCACAGAAGTGCCACAAGAGTTGCTGATGGGCCAGTGGTGGGTCCGCTTTGAAGCTGGCTGTAACCAGACCTGTCTGAGATGGAGGAAGTTCCTGGTCCCTTCTCACATAGGCTGCCCCTGCAGCCCTCACCATGGTACCAAAAGCTTGCCAGTATAATTATCTGTGTTGCTTCCTAAAAATATATAAAAAACATTGAAGAAATATAATTCCTTTCTTGATCTTTCTTTGTTTACTTTATTAATTTTGACCCTTAGATTTACTCTAATCATATTTCTTCCAGAACTGGAGTCTGATAGAAGCTGACCAATGGATTACTAATGGTTAAGGGACGATGCACTAGCTCTCCTGTAGAAACTCTGTCACTGCTTGTAGCTGCAAGACCCATTTGCAAAAACCTTAAGAAACAGAATCACAAAAACCACAGAATCATTCAGGTTGGAAAAGACCCTTGGGATCATCAAGTCCAACCATCAGGCCTACTCTACAAAGTTCTCCCCTACATCATTTCCCCCAAATCACATCCAAACAACCCTTAAACACATCCAGGGATGGTGACTCCACCACCTCCCTGGGCAGACAATTCCACTGTCTAACCACTCTTTCTGTGAAAATTTTTTTCCTAATGTCCAGTCTAAACCTCCTCTGTTGCAGTTCAAAGCCATTCCCTCTTGTTCTCTCACTAATCACCTGTGAGAAGAGACTAGCACCAACTTCTCTACAATGTCCTTTCAGGTAGTTGTAGAGAGTGATGAGGTCTCCCCTTAGCCTTCTCTTCTTCAAGCTAAACAGTCCCAGCTCCTTCAATCGTTCCTCATAGGATCTGTTCTCCAGGCCCTTCACCAGCTCCATTGACCTCCTCTGCACTCACTCTAGCACCTCAATATCTCTCTTATATTGAGGTGCCCAAAACTGGACACAATACTCCAGGTGTGGCCTCACCAGTGCAGAGTACAGGGGGACTATCACCTCCCTACTTCTGCTGGTCACACTACTTCTAATACAAGCCAGGACGCCGTTGGCTTTCTTGGCCACCTGGGCACACTGCCAGCTCATGTTCAGCTGTTTGTCAATTAGAATCCCCAGATCCTTCTCTTCCAGACAGCTCTCCTGCCACACCTCCCCAAGCCTGTAGCAATTCATGGGGTTGTTGTGGCCCAAATGCAGGACCTGGCACTTGGCCTTGTTGAAGCTCATCCCACTAACGTTGGCCCACCAATCCAATCTATCCAAGTCTCTCTGTAGAGCCTCCCTATCCTCATGGAGATCGACACTCCTGCTTAACTTGGTGTCATCTGCGAACTTACTGAGGATACATTCTATGTCCTTACCAAGATCATCAATAAAGATGTTAAACAGAAATGGTCCCAACACCAAGCCCTGAGGAACACCACTTGTGACTGGCCACCAGCTGGATTTATCTCCATTGACCACCACTCTCTGGGACCGTCCATCCAGCCAGTGCTTGACCCAGCAGACCGTTCGCTCATCCAGGCCATGGGCAGCCAGTTTTTCTATGAGAATTCTATGGGGAACTGTGTCGAATGCTTTTCAAAAATCCAGGTAGACAATATCCACAGCTTTTCCCTTGTCCAATAGTCGGGTCATTTTGTCATAGAAGGAGATCAGGTTTGTCAGGCAGGACCTGCCTTTCATAAACCCATGCTGACTAGGCCTGATCCCCTGGTTGTCCATTAGATGACTTTTAATGGCTCTAGATGACCTGCTCCATGACCTTCCTATGAGCACTAATTGTAAAGACTATTCACAATTTATCACTCAGTGATTTCTTTTTTAAATTGTCGTTTTCCTTTTTTTTGTAAATGCTGTATGTAAAATGAGAATGTGAAACAGTCTAAATTGTGGCAGTGAAGGATACCATTTCTTGCCTTATGATCTCCTTTTGCAATTTGAGGATTACACTATGTAGTCACTTACTCTAAATCATGAAGAGGCCTGTACTTGAAAATCATAGACAGATTTCCTTGTAATTTTCCTTTTAATTCTAACTTTCTTGGAAATATTGATTTAACTATGAAGGTTGAAGGGGATGCCAAAGCAAAAACACACTGGTGAACGTGAAAAAGGAACAAACACAACATTTAGAAAATGAGGGAACAGAGGAACTGATAAGGCTTAACTTTCAACTCACCTAATGGTGGAATAATTAGATAAAAACTTTGAGAGTGTTATGTTTGCACATTTTTGTGCTAGTAAATCACTTATGGTTTCAAATTTGTACATTTCAATTGAAGCGTGAAACAAATTTTAGATTTGATATATAGAAATTGTAAGTGTTTCTAATAATTGTACATTTCAATGAGAAATTACCTTTTTCTCATATCAAATAATAGCTATCGCAGTTAGAGATGCTGGATTAACATCTTCTTTTTCAGTCAGTGATATGCATATGTCAGTAGTCAGTAAGTCACTAAGTTTTGCAGCTGTTTCCTGAGGACAGAGAATTGCACAGTCATTTTCCTGCACAGGGTGATGAATAACCCCTGCATCATTACAGATTGTGGAAGATGTGTCTGGAAGACAGGTTAGCAGAAAAGTATGGGGAGGGGTCCTGATAGACAGTGAGTTGACCATTAGGCAAAAAAGCATCCTTGTGGCAAATAAGGTCAACAGCTTCCTGGGCTGAGTCAGTCCAAGTGTTGTCAGCAAGTCAAGGGAGGTGATCCATACCCTCTGCTGAGCACTGATAAGGCACATCTGGGCACTGTGTCCAAGTCTGGCCTCCCCAGTACAAGAGAGATGTGGATATCCTTAAGCAAGTGCAGCAAAGGGCCATGAAGATTATAAAGGATTATGTGAAAAATACAAATTATTATAAAGACCATATAAAGATTATATAATCCCTTCCAGTTTCTGTGATTCTGTGAATTTGTGTAATTAGTTAGACTCTTGTTTCCATTTTTACATGTTCAGCAGCTTTTCTCCATAAAATACATCCTCTTTTTCCTTGCCTCATAATGTCTCAGCTCCTTTGGACACTATCATACCAAGACCAACTCAACACTGTTCTGTATTCCAGCCAGGTGGCTTTCGCTTATTCCTCATGTGGCTATAAACAAGGCAAAAGCCTTTGGGACTTTCTTAGGAGATCAACTTGCATGTCTGCATTCCTGTACCTGATGTGTCAGTTGCTCCTGGCTGGAAAAATTAGAACTTGGAAGGGGAGAAGCTCACCTAATGACTGCCTTACAGGGAGGAATGCTTGGTCACCTAGCAGAAATGATGTTCACACACTGGATCTGGAAGTGAGTAAGGTGTGTTCATGGTAAAGTCTTGTTTTGGTTTTGGTTTTGGTTTTATGAAATCAGCTGTGCAGCCACAACAAATTTCTAATGAGTATTTGCAAACAGAATATTCAGTCTTATACTTTACAAATGTCAACAGATTTTTCACAGAGGGGAGCTACCTAAAGGCAACTTCCTCTCCTTATGCCAAATTTCAAGTCTTAATCCTAATGATATTTAAATTTATTAACTAAACATTAGCAATAATGTAGAGAAAGCAAGTTTGCTTCCCTTAATCCTGCTCTAAAAAATGTAAAGATTTTATTGACCAAATATAATTGTCTATAAGGCTGGTACCTGACAATGAATAGTATAATTTTAATAATTAAAGTGTGGCACAATTCTAAGCTAGTGAAAACAGCTTTTAAACAAAGAAAGACTGGACATTCTTCAGCTGTGCTAACAGGATACACATTTGAGACAAATAGAATATGAAGTAAATACAGAAAATAATGAGGAGATTCAGCCCTTAGTCTTTCCAAGAATATCTTGAAACACACATCTAACTTTAAACAGATGGCTAAGTCTAATGTCATAAGGGTTTGTAGCAACTTGAAAGTATCTAAAAATTAAGATTATGACAAAAAGTTTACCTGAAGTAGATTTCAATTGGATAACTCAGAAACCTTACAAGTCATGTCTTTCTGAACACTTCAAACCAAAATTTTAATACATGACTTCTGAGACAGAAGACAACCTGCCAAACAAACAGATTTCCTGTCTGTTCCATTTTACCAAGTTGGAGAATAAAAGCATTGGACGTCATAATTTAACATGTCAACATGTCATAATTCTGATTTTTGCATTGCAATAGGTATACCTCAATCCTCCAGTGTTCATCAGTTCTCTCCGAAAGTTTTTGTACAGAAGAAAATTATAAAAAATTACAAGAACTCCATGTTTAGCCCGTTTGCACATTTGACTACCCTAATTTAAATGACATTAAAAATACTTCTAAGAATAAGAGTACTGTTGGGTAGTCCAACTACAATGTTCAACTTGACTGGTTCATTTGGATGAGCTCTCCATTAACACACCCTCGATAGAGGCATCTGTATAATGACCTAAAATGGTTCTGCAAGTCATATCAGTAAACTGCTCAGGTGAGTGCAACAGGTTGTCATCTCTGTGAATTTGAACAAACACAAAAAAGGACCACATGCGATATTGTTTTGTTTCATACACTTATCATACAGTGTGTTCTTTCATCTACCTATTGTGCTATGTTTGTTTTATAGAACACAAAGTAGGTCCTGATAGGAATATGGAGACAACATACTCAATGTAAACATCACTTATTTAATAACAATCTTCTTTCATTTCCATGACATAAATATGATTCTATTGCATTGCTATCTGTTTTCAACATTGTACAATAACCTACTTTGTGATAGATCTGCAAAAATACAGACTTTAAAACGTCTTCCTTAGTTTTGATAATGCCTTGAAGCAGCATGAAAATTATAAAAAAAGTGCTATACATGCAAATCAGAGAAGAAAATAAATCTCAAAAAAATGCAGCCCCCCTAACTGTATGTTTCATAATCATGCTCTGCCCATTATATATGATAAATCCTACAATTTCTAGTCTCTGCTTAATCACTGTGATAGAATTACAATTCTGTTTTCACTAACCGTGATTTACTTAGTGTGCTTTGATTTATGGCACCACAAATTTTTTTAGTTAATGGAATATTTTAATTTACCATGCATGACAGAACACAGTGTAAAATTACTTTTAATATCTGTATTATATTATATTACTGTTGAGTACTAACCAAACTATGAAATCAGAAGAAAATTAGTTGTGTAAGCATTTTACTTTCAGGTATCTGTATCCTAGTACACTGCAGATCTTAAAAAACATATACCAAAATGAAGATTATGCTTTATATTGTAAGTTAACACATTCTTCTGCTTAGAGTCCTTTACAAGAACTATGCATCACTGGGCTAAGTGTTACACTGCAGAGCTGTGTAACTGCTGTGCAGAAGCTACTCAAACTTGCAATCGATAGTCCCAGTTCTGCAGATTTCCATGATCAGTCAATGGACCTATTCATAATAATTCATAGCAATTAGATTTAGTAAATATGTGCATCTTTACAGGACTAGAGTTCTTAGTACATTAGATTTGAAAGTCTCATTCAGACAAACTAGGTGATCCAGAGGTGTTTAGTCAAAGTATGATGTGAAAAAAATGTATGATGTGATGTCTGAAAGACAGTAGGTATACAACAGGGCAAATACATTTACAGGCTCTGAAGAAGAACGATGATCACTTCTTCTGTTAGGTATTTTTTAACTCTGTTGTATTATGCAAGTCATTGAAGTAATTTATACTTGATGAGAAATGGTTTTTTCAGTGAAAAGTGTTTTCCCCGGTTTTGTTCATTTTTATGTATAACTATTAATTTCTCTAATTTTCTTCTTTCTCCTTTGTGTTCATCCTAGTTTGGCACCTCTTCAGAAATCCAGAGTATCAATCAGTCTTCCTGTTTCTTAAGATCTACTGTCCATTCCTATTTTATTTTAGATTTTTACACAACCCATGTACAATATTTCCAGTTTTAGAATTTTCCAGAATTGCTTGTCTAAAGCAGCACAACAGGTCCAGTACTTCTCCCCTATACAATACAGAACTTAATCTCAGAAGCACCATTCTGAAGTCCAGATAGTAAAGTAAATTTAACACGTTTTTTAGACAACAAATTTTACATCTGTTTCTGTGTAGAAGTTGATACTTGGTTATACTCTGCTTGCCTTACCTAGCCAACTTTACTCAAACTCTTGACAGAGCACGGTGACAGTCAAATCTAATTTCAGCTTTCATAATCTTTCCCTTTCCCAGAAATAAGACTGTCTTCTCTAATGATAGGGCAGTCTGCTGAATTTTTTCAGTTACATTATCTGGAGGGTTCCAGTTGAGATTACAACCATTTCCATGCCAGCAGCCATCTTTACAGATTAATAGCTGGTTATAACTACAGTTTGAGCAGTTTGTAATGGTTTAAACACTTGAAGATGAACATTAATTAGATGTAGCGTATTAGGATATAATAGATTAATGTTGCTAGTAACTAGTAGCAGTTTTATTGCAGACTAAAAGGCAACTTAGCTTTTCCCTTTTTATTCAATGACTTACAAATGATTTACAGAGAATTTGAGGAAGAATCTGCTAAAACTTCTGAAGGAATAAAAGTTACTAAGCAGTGAATAGTTCTTCAGTTTCAGATGGTGATTCTGCAGTTGTAATTGTAAGATCCCATATGCAGTTGTAGACACTAAGGATGTGAATGGATATGAATAACAGATTTCAGAAAGCACCTTGATACATGAGTTCAAAATGTCACTTGAATAACATTTATTACCCTCGCACCACAGAACTGAACATACCTGAATAGCAGTGATATTAAAGCATCAGCTGCTGTCTAGCAACAGACATATTCCTATCTGTTACTGAGCAATTCTTGTCCACTGAAGCCACTAAGGCATTCCTGTCCTGTTACCTTTTCCCCTGCTGCTTACTAGTATCCTTCTGTTTTATATCATGTAAAACAATAGTGGCCTGATGCCGTTGCAATGTAAACTACAGATAATGGTAATATCTACAGCATCTGTAGAAAGAATATCATAAAGATCTGTACATAGTCTGCTATGAAAATTAGTTTGAGCAGACAATAGTCAAGACCTGATGTACATCTTGAGTTTTATAGAAAAGATTATGTTCCAGTTGTAATGATAAAATTAGCTAAATAATAACTTTCTCATAAAGACTCTATAGCCCAGTCCAGTCAAAGGTACTTTGCATGAAAATAATGAAAATAAGATTGCCATACTAAAATTATGTAGAAAAGCAGAAAAGTAAGCTGGTTAAATAGGAGCCAGTTCTAACTACCTTAAAGCACTTGCTATCATATATTTTGTCTAGTCATTGTTAGACAAAGAAAGGAGTATTTAAGAAAGGAAATGAAAGAAAGCGAAGTAGGGTTTGCTGGTGTTAAAGGAATCTCTGTGAACAAGCAAAAATAAAGTATTGATAGCCTATCACATGGTCATCTACGTAGTGTTTGTGGCTTACGACTTGGAAATCTTCCTTTGGTGGGAAAGAGGCAACTGACATAACTTTTACAATGATGCAGGATGACAGGTAGTGCCTGAATAAATCTCACTATTGATTTCTATGGATTTAGGATCAGGACTTTTATTACTATGAGTGTCAGTGAAATTCAGTTTCAGCTCATGTTTCACAGATGTGGATGGAAGAAAGCCCATTTTTTATAAATTTCCCTGTTCCTAAGAAACAAGTCATAATTATTTTTCTCTAGACCTGGAGACTAAAGTCAGTCTCATCTTTGTGGCACACAGAGAAAAATGACATCTCACTTTTCCCAAGGTTAGCTTAACATTAATTAAAGTATCGCACTGTACTTTTATCTCCTGTCCTTGTTCTTTCATGGATATTATGCTATTTTTAATATCATGAAAATGAATAAATTCTACTGTCAGACCCAAGAAAATGATTATGTGTCAGGACCCTTGAATAGGTACAGCAGATTCTAAAGTGTACAATCAGGATTTAATTTGAAAAGATCTGATTATTTACATTTTACAACACCTTCACAGTATGACATGGTATTAGAGAATTAATGATGTCTTTTCTTAACAGCTTCAGTGGTTAATAATGATCTATATAAATTACACACTACAACTTTTGGTGATATGAACAATCATGAATTTAGTTGCTATAATCAGATATATAATTTCTATGTAACATGTTAAATGAGAGGGAGAAAGAGTAGTAAGGGGGAGAATCTGGAGATAAAATTTTCTCTGAGATCATTAGTGCCACCTTCAAAATGAAGGGAACATAAACAACTGGGGTAAATATGTGCATTTGTGTCCTTCTTCCCAGCTGATAATTACAGCTATGAGACAGTCTGGGTCAATGTGAGGATCAAAGTCAACATGTGTACCTACATCCATTACTTTCAACTAGAAAGGCAGCAAGCAGGAATGTGAAGGATGCAACCATCAGCATACCAGTTTCAGAAGTGTGTTTTGCAAGTGTATGAATTAATTGGTATCAGTTAAATTGTTCAAACTTCCAGAAAGGCTCAAAGACATCAGGAACCGTACTTATGCTAAGCGCATAAATGCTGTTACGCTTTCTTCCCTCTACTCCTATCAAAGCCTTCTTGCTCAGATTTTCTGTGGAGAGTACCTTTTAACTGGCTCAAGACATGAGTATATCTTGATTGGTTACTTTTTCTCTAGTCAAAACCATATATTATCACTGTAACACTAAATCGGCTGAAACTTCTTCCTTTTTTTCGTCCCTTTACCCCATCAACCCTCGTTTAGAATATTTTTCCTTTCCTTTCCCTTTATCATTTGCCTCTCAAGACTTTATCTTTTTTCAACTTGTCAGTGATCAGAACATTTGATCAAAGTATTCTTTTATAATGAACATCCTATCCCATCACTAAGATATATCTAAATGACTGGTATAGCCATCACGTAACAGTGAAATTGTGTCATAAGGAAAAGTGGTAGGGTTTATAAGTTAGCAGACTACATAAGCAGAACCTTGGATCCATGGCAGAAAACCTATCATTTAAATTTAAAAGAATATTTTTGTGCCTTGATATCTATTTAAGAGATAATGTCAATGTAGTAGAATGTTGTCATTCGTTAATGGTTTCCCAGTGTTAGGTAAATATCAGAGCGATGCAAAAGGTTTGTTTTGACAAAGATGAAACAACTTAGATCCTTCAGCACAAGATAAAACTGATTCACTGAAAGAATTTGTCTGTGGTATATATGAATTAAGTATAAAAGGAAGTTTATATTGCTTATGAATTTATGCTCTTCATGATTCCAGGGGTGGTATTTTAACTCTTATTTAGTTAGTTAATTTTGATCTTATATTTTATAACAAGTTTACTATAAGCCATGTGAAAATAACTAATTGGTTCTACTTCTTGTGAATATATCTTATTTACTCTTAAAGTTTAGATTTATTTGACTGCATTGGTTTAGAACAGAACTCTGCACCAAAAAGACAAGCTATCTTATGTATGGTACTTTAATGATGATCTTCTAAAATTCATTTAAACAAGAGATAAATCCTCTGCTGTGAAATGAAAAGTCATTCTGATTATAGATCAAATCTCAAAAATAAAATAAAAGCATGTGTTTCCATTACCAAATAAAAACAACAAACTCAAAATGTTAAGCATCCCCAAGGTCCTTCTAAATGATAGACTATGTAAACTGTAGTCTGTAATATTCTTTATCATGTAAAATAGCTCATCATGCTACTTAGTGTTTCTTCTGGAAAAAAAAAAAAAAAGAAATGGTTGGTTTTGCTTCCTTGTTAGGATCTGCAAACATTAAGTTAACTATGGCATCCAAATGCACATAGCAATCATGATAAAGCTATTCTTCAGAGCCTGGAATCATAAAACAAAACACTGAACACCTTAAGCTTGATGTACATTATTCTTATACATGTACAACATGATTCAGATGTATTAATTTTGTAAAGGTGGTCTTGTGTATATGCATTCATTATGAATATTTAGATTCCAACTACTTCTAAAAGTGTTTTTACTATTTTAATTATAGTAGGAGAAGAATTCAGTGAATATTAATAGGAATTCAAATAATAAAAATCTGTCTGTTCAACTGTAATTGCAACTGAATGACTTAAGTGCTTGAATTCAGTCTGTTATTTATTTTTACACCCAAAAATCAGTCTTGTAAGCAGCCAGCACTTGAAAATATTTATGTGATAAATTTTCTCAAGTGTCATAAAGCCCCTTCTTGTAGTAATGCAACTGAAATACATTTGTTATTTATAAATTTCACTAGCACATTCTATTAGCAGTAATTTATGTTTACCAATGAAAACTGAAAGGACAGTTTGATTCCATGACATTTAATTGGTGAAGTAAAACAACAGTTTCATATTCTCTATGTTACCAGCAAAGTCTGATTCCATTTGAGTCTATAAACAAAAATAAGGAACAACTGTCAATTGGGAGTAATTTGGCTAATAAGATGTATTTTAGTAAATTGTTAGTGTACAGTTAAGAACAAGTGTAACATTTATGCTTTTGTCTCTAAATCTGATTTCTTCCTCATCATTCATAGATTTTTACTATTACTCATAAATGTTATTCTGGACTTTATTTTGGTCTCTTAAATGTCAATATTTCTAATATGACCCTCCTGCAGTTGCTTAAGTTTCAAATGATGAAAATTTGTATGCCCTCCTCCCTCTCCTCTCCTCTCCTCTCCTCTCCTCTCCTCTCCTCTCCTCTCCTCTCCTCTCCTCTCCTCTCCTCTCCTCTCCTCTCCTCTCCTCTCCTCTCCTCTCCTCTCCTCTCCTCTCCTCTCCTCTCCTCTCCTCTCCTCTCCTCTCCTCTCCTCTCCTCTCCTCTCCTCTCCTCTCCTCTCCTCTCCTCTCCTCTCCTCTCCTCTCCTCTCCTCTCCTCTCCTCTCCTCTCCTCTCCTCTCCTCTCCTCTCCTCTCCTCTCCTCTCCTCCCCTCATATTGACATAAAATATTACTTAAGTACAAAGATACAGAGCCAGAGGGACCTCTTCACTCAGTAGAACAGGGCTGCAGACTCTAAGGCTTACGGCAAAAGGTGCTGTCTAATCGAAGAACACTTGCTTCAAGTGTGTGAACTTCTGAGAAGACTAAATGGTAACCTTTGGTCAAAAACACCCTGCAGAAATGCTAAGCCTTGAAGCCAGATGGTGTCTTATGGCAGACAAAAATCTATTACGTAATCAGTGACAGAAAATAGCCTAAATCACATAATAGCTAATTTTAAGGAAACTAATCTACTGGCATATACACACTCAGCTTTTCCCTCTTTTAATATTTTTTTTGTACTCCAGAGGTCAGTAGGGTGGCTAATGATTCTGAACTTGGCCACATGTCCCTAAAACTCTAAGAACAGCCTACTCAGGGGCCTACTGTGATTTCTGTGTTGCAGAATATTTTTGTGAGAATTCTGAATTACGTAGACAAGTAATCTTTCCAGAAACTGTTAATTTTTAGTTTAGAAGAATGTTAGTAGAAAATAAAATGTAGCATCATTGCAGCATCTTGTATTTCACAACTTTTCAGTTTAATTGATAAATTATACTTCAAAGGAGACAGAAAACATAGATAAGAACAAATCTGTCAGCAAACAGGATTTGCCTCTGAGGAGAAACAGATGACTCCTTTTTCTTGATGGATATGTTTTTTATACCATTTTTCCTCTGCTTGCTACTTATCAGCTTCTGTCTGAGGACTGTGTCATGTGGTGAGAAAGGACATCCACCAAGTGGAAGTGTTAAAGACTCTTTGCCTTAGATCATCTATGGTCCACAACTTCCTAGTCAACCCTCTATTCAGTGCCAGACCTCATTTGAGCAAAATGTCTGTCAGTCATTCTCAAGGTATCAGAGAGGGCTAACACTGATGGGTAGCATAGAGGATACTTTAAGTGTAACATCATCTATACACTTTTTGTCCTTTCTTCTTGAAACCTGTGCTAAAAGCCAGTGAATTCTTTTGAGGAAACACTGTAGGGTTGAAAGGAAAAGGGGTAGTAAATGTCTCTGGACACAGACGATGTGACTGAAATACTAACTTTGATTGTGTACCTCTGGTAAGTTGTGATGGAGACACTAGGGATAGAGATTTAAAGAGCTAGTGAAAGAACATAGTTTATTTAACTGAATGCAGGGTCCATAGGACCTAACATAATATTGAATTAAGTGCTTGGAAACTGATGTGTGCAGGGAAGCAGCAGTATAATACCCTGATCAGGAAAAAGGCTAGCAACAAAATGAAGAACTTCTAACTCTCTAGACTAGAGAAGAGTACACTATAAACCATTATATAGTATAATGAGGCAACGTAAAAGAATCTAGTTCTAACAAAAGAGGAAGAAATTGACAGTATGACCAAAACTTAAGGGCTGCTGTAGAAATGAAAGGGAAGATAGAAGTCATACCGATGGAAGGAAGAACATAGAGGTAAAAAAACAGTCAAAACTCATGTGTGCCAAAGGCAGATCTATGTGATCAGGGAAGTGGGTCTACATAACAGAAGTACATGCTGTCTTTTAATGTCTACTGTACAAAATATGAGTAGAAGGCTGAAAAGGTCTATGATAAATATGATTTCTTTTTTGTTGTCATTCTAACACCAATAACACCACCATACCCACATTAGAATGTATGAAGATTGAATACCTCAGAATGAAGTTACTCAGTGTTCAGGTGATCTTCAAAACAATTCAAGGAATATTATTTAGGATTCAGGCAGTAAAATGGACAATATCAACATGTCATTCTACGCATCTATGTTTTGTCCATATCTTGCATATCATATGCCATTCTGATCCTCCTTGTTTCAAAAATGGGGTACTAGAACAGAAAAAGTTGTTTTGAGAGAGGTAATGTAGACTGTTATGTCAAGGATAACAAAGTAAGGTAGAATTTTTTATTCTGGGGAAGAAATAATTAGGCAGCTTTAGTATGACAATAATGTATGAAGTTTTCAGCTATATTAAGGAGATGGAGGTTCTCATTGATATCTGATGAGACTGACATTTCATTGAGAGACAAATGACTGAAATACCTGTATACATATGTGTGGAGCATAGGCAACAAGGGATTGAAACAAGAACAAGCATTGAAATTAATAATGGGAATCAAATGAAATACCATAGGACATAGATGCAGAAGAGGTGATGTGGCTTTGTATGAAAACAGAAGGTGACTGAACAAGAGGACTGGATTGTTTTTCCTTTATATTTAAACCCTTGACTAATGGAAAATTTTGCTGTAAGCCTCTTGGGATCAACAGTAGCATAGAGAGTAGTAATAAGAGTATTTAGTGTTTATATAATCAGAGCATATTTTATCACTCATAGCTCTGGACTGTTACTGTAGATGTTTAAGTCTCATTCATTAAGATCTTATGACTGACACTGATATGTATTACTCTGTGTATCAGCACAAATTGTTTTGGTTAGTGCAGTTTTGTACTGTCACCTGGAAGATTATCTGAATACATAATGTATCCTTGGCCAAAAAAAAACATCACTGTCCTGCAATGATTACCTTCTGTTCTTTCTGTGACTTTCAAGTCTGCCAGAAAGACTTGTTTTCAGGCACAGTTGCAGTTTTCAAAGTCTGTGCTTTGGTCCTTTAGATATAAGTGAAACTAGTCAACCTTCAGAAACTGAATACAGATCTTGTATGACCTTGTATGTCCTTACCTTATATGTCAGTATTGTGAATATATATACCAGCAAGTATTAATATTTAATCTTAAATCAGAGTCTTCCACAGATGAAGTCATGGATAAAAAGAAATTTCTAAAAAATGTAGCCTTCTGAAAATCTTTGCAGAAGTAGTTTTTTCTTTAAGACTTATTTTCAAGCCACAAAAATCAGCTGTCGTTACATGTGTTGAGTACACTGAAACATACATATCTGGTAAGATGATACATTCTAGTGAGAAGAAGAACTTTAATTTCTTGAGCTTTCTTAAATGGTGCCTCTTCAGGAAGTTATATTATCTGACTGGCCTTGTATGATTTCTGATTGTAGAAGCCAATAATAAATTTGCCATAGAGAGTGGAATTGAAAAGCATCAACCACCAAAAGCTGTGCCTTTGCTAAGAAGTTTAGGAAAAAGATAGCTGTCATAGTAAATCTGCTTCTTTTCCTCTGAAACTTCTCCCATGAATTGCAAATTAACCTGATAATTCTTCCTGCTATACTTATATCTACAGATGTCGATGGTTTTGGCCAGGATAGAGTTGGGCTGGGTCCTGATTGATCATTGGACCATTCCATGTCATGTGACATCAAAGCTCAGCATATAGGTGGGCAAGTGCTCTCTCATAGGTGTTTTTTGTTTTGGGTTTCCAGACCAGCTGGGTGGGTGGGTGGGCTTCTCTGGTGGGTTGAGATCGCTGCTGGGGATGAGTTCTGTACCAGTTGCCGTTTGGTGAGCCACTACTGCATTTTACCTGTTTTGGACTACTATCATTATTGTTGTTCTTTTGTTACATAAATTTTTGTTATTTAACCTACAAATTTTCTTTTTTTTTTTTTTTTTCCTGTCCCTCCCCTATTTCACCTGGGGGGCGGGGGGGGGGGGGGGGGGGGGGCAATTAAACAACTGGCCACGTGGCAATTTGCTACCAGCCGAGTTCAAACCACAACAACAGAGCTTCAGAAGCTACAGAGAACTTTAAGGACATGTTTACAGTTTTACAAAATTATTATGCTTACTAAGATAAATACCCTTTTCATATAGTTCTGGGTATGGGAGTTAGAGTGCAGTCCTTGTGTTTAGCATGTGTATTGAAAGATAGAGTTAGAGAAAAGACAATATTAAGGTAACAGGTTTTATTAAATCCTGCTGTCTTTTTTTCCCTTCTGCCTGCATACAAAGCTTTCTGGATTCTGCTCCATGCACTCTGAAATGGCCATATTCCCAGCATATTCTTGTTCTGAATAACTATATAGCCAGATTTTTTTTTTTTTATGAAAACTAGATCAAGGATGAAAATGCACATAGAAATACAAACCCACAAAGATGATTCTGTTGCAATCAGTGTCCTTCCTACGCTGCTCTCTTCTTGTTCCTGCCACTGATTTTCACATTATTTGTATTAGTGTTTCCTTTTTCAAAATCAACGTGTAAGAGAAGAACTTTGACTAGTATAGCTCAGAATGATTTTGACTTCAGTGGAACTATCTCCTGGTTTATTTTTTGCTGTTTAGTGCATAGTCACAGACAATCTGATTTGAACAGTTCAAACTGTTTTGAGCAAAAAGTCATATTGACTCTAATGAAATGATGACATGGATACCTAAGTAGCTAGATTGAATGTAGGTTGCAGCTTTTATTTGCAAGCATGAATATGCATTGCATAGCAGCTAGGGTTATGCTGGTTTTTGTGTTTAGCACATCACTCCCACTCTGTAAATACACTTTTAAGTATTATCTCAGCCTAATTAAAAGGTATGAAAGGTAGAGAAAATTACTTCCCCACTGTATTCCATGGATTCTTGCCCTCATTTTTTGGAGTTCAAATTTCACCAGCCTGTCCAGGATATTTTTCTCATGAAGATAGTCATATGCCTTACCTTAGAGTACAGCAGCCTGCATGTAGATGTATTCACCTTTCATCTTGCTCCCTCAGTACTTTGAAAATCATTCAAAGAATGTCATATGTTTTGCTTAGTCCAGTGACCTCCAGATGGAAAGTACATTGGAATGCAGGAGGAAGATCTGATGACATATTTTAAAACTGTTTAGGCAGAAGAGAGAGTGTCAAAAGCATTAACTGTAGACTAATTAGCAGGGCTAACAGGTCTGTTATAAAAGCCCTTTATCTTTGCTTAAGGAAAAGGTTTGTGATACAGCTTGGTAGAGCTTTCTGAGAGCTTAAAAATACTGTACGAAAGGCTTAGATACCATTTAATAATTAAAAGACTAACACTGACAAATAGGATAAAAATAAGAGAGGGGCTTAAGGACATGTGGTGGTTTAGGCCCTGCTGGGACCGGAGACCACGTTGTCGCTGCCCCTCCCCCACCCTCGACCGGACGGGGCAGGGAGTGAAATACAAACCCCGGGGTTGAGATAAAGAGAGGTTTAATACAACAGTGTAACAACAACAAACCGAACCACAACAATAACAGTAATAACAATGACCAGAACAAGGGATATACCGCACAGATACAGCAGTGAGGGGACTGACCCGGACAAAAGCCATCCTCGCTGTTCCCGCACTTGGGCACCCGGACCTGACGTCAGCATGGTATCGAATAACCCGGCTAGAGCTCCCTCCCCACTGCTGGGGAAACTTAACCCTATCCTAGCTGAACCAGGACAGGAGAGTTAATTAGTGAGAGGGTAGTGAATCCATTTAAAAGCAACTCAGTTTCTCTGGGGTTCTGTTTTTGGTTTTTTCTCCTTTTTTTGGTGTTTCTTCTTTCTTCAAAGAATGCATTTAAAATGAGTGACTTTCTGCCCTTCTCATCTTCCATGAGGTGCAGTAAGTAACAGTGATCTGCACTTTTACAATGTGTTACACTTGTTAGCTGATTCAGCAGAGGCTATAATCAAGAATTATCATAATTATCAGCGAGCATAGGACTCTGAAAATGAAACTCGATAGTAGGCTTGTCATTAACTTTACTACCAGATTTGCCCCATAATTTTAGTTTAATAGCATTCTAGCTTAAACATCAATAGTTTTGGGTGTTTTGTAGATAAGATCAAGCCTACAAATGTTTGAGTGGTCCATTTCTGTGTTTGCAGCTGCCTATATTCAGATGGAGTTTGGGATAGTTTTTGAAGGTGATCAGCAGTCAAGAGCGTAAGTAATTTTAGTACTGTAACTGGTATACAGTTTTTGGAATTTTTTTTAACCTTCTCAAAAGAAGAACTTAAAACCAATCAAGTATCTAGCAAATCTTTATTTGATTCTGGAGCTTGAAAGAGATGCTACAATCCACTTTATTTTGCTTTAGTATCCTTTAGAGTATCTTTAATCTTCTTTTGTAACAAAACCTTTTTTATATATATTAGTACTCATATTGTGGGCTGAAAAACTCAGCAAAAACTTGGCTTGTATTCATGGACACACCCTGAGATGGTGTAGAGACTGATTGACTGTAGAACCTGAATGCAGAAGACACAATGTTTGCCATGGGTTTTTGGATCCATGGTATAACTTATAGGCATGTAGGGACTGGAAAATGCAGAGCATCTGTTCCCCTCAGGACTGGATTGTCACCTGGAGTATGGAACCATTTTTCATGAGAGGCTTAGCTACACATAGAGAATTAACATTTCTCACTTCTTTTATGTTGGTTTCTGGGTTTTACAGTGCCACATGTGAGATCACTGTTAAAGATATCATTAAAGAATTGATACAGTGGTGGCTGTTACAGTCCATATTACAAGCATCCTATCACCCTGCATAGTGTGAAAGAAATCTAAGACATGTCCCTAGTATTTGCAATTAAAACATAACATTGGGCTTGTTTCATGTAAGATTTTTCAGTATTTTTGAGGAGCTTAAGATAAATGAGTACTATTTCTTTCTCCATATACATTAGGCAAAACCATCTGGTAAGTACTAGGCATGTAAAGACAAAAAAAAAAATCTTATGCAACCCTGTATGCATACATATATGTGTAACGTCTTTTAAATGAAACAAGAGAACAAAATTACTTCAGCTAGTCTCCTGTCTTATTTGTATATCATCTGAAATAGTTGCTGACCTACACAAATATATCTTGTGAAATGCCACAGTATTTACATAATTGTACAAAATTCACCTTTGTTAAAAAATACATTCTTAGCAGTGTGCATTTCGAATTATGTCAATTTATAGGACTTTCTGCAGATGTGAAGAGAAAGAGAGAGGATCCAGCTGTTTCTGTCATTCTTTTGCACTACCTTCTCCATTACTATGTAGAGAAATTCTTCCTGGTGACATCAAAGTAATCAGACCTTGTCAGGAAGACTAGATTCTTCATTAACTTTTACACGAGTATGAGAGAAATTTTGCCAGGAGAGAATAACTTAAAACAGTAAATTGTCACTGACATTAAAAGTGAATTGCAAGGCAGAAGGGTATATCCCAAACCTTGGTTAGTTTTTATGCTAATCTTGACCTAACAGTAATACAGATATATACTGTTTCTTTGAATTTAAAATCATCTGTCTATCTATCACATAATTTATTGTTGACCAGTTAATCTCAATATTTTTTCTGTAACATTATGAATTGGAAAGGTTTTTTATAAAATTGAACCCATTTATTGGAAAGTGGATTTAGTACATTTTGACCTGACATTTTTTATGACTAAACAGCCTGAAAACTTGAGTCTTATTGATTGGATCTATTTACACACCACTGCTGTCTTTTTGCTCTTAACATTATGTTCTGGAGGGGAAGAGGTCATATTAAATTTCTAACTTCAGTTTGCGGTACGGCTCATTCGCTGAGAATCTATACAGCTACACCAACACTTCTGATGGTAATCCACCAGGATCTTTAAAAACAAGGTATAGTTTTTGCTCTTAACTCACTTATATGAATAATTTAACAAGTTCTGAGTATGATGTATTCATTACTTCTTGACCTCTTTGGCAACTTTTACTTTAGTCAGCTAAGGAGCTTAATTTAAAAAAACATTGAAATATCTTAAGCATTATGGAATTCATTTTAACCATTTAAAACCAGGTATACTGTTCTTATATAGAAAAACTTAATCATGTAAAATTTGGTAAAATTGTTTTTCTAATCAGACTTGCCCATGAAGCTTGTCAGTATAGAAATTTTTTTCTATCAGCTGATTCTTTAGAAATGTCTGAACACCATCCAGTATGTTGTAGCTGGAGGGAAAAAGAGTCAATATTTTATTTGCTCAGCTCCAAGCATCCAGAACCATTTGTGTGTACTTACTGACCATAGCAATATTTTAGTACACTATGGGAGGTGAAAGGCAGGGTCAGAGTAAGGTTAGAATTCTTCCATGGAGGAAGGCTATAGCAAAACTTTTATAAACATCAAATCCTAAGATCTTGCACAAGTTTGGGACTGAGAAAGCAAAATACTTTCAACATAATATAGAATGTTCATGTCATGAATTAGAAGCAGTCTCCTAACTAGTGAAATGGAAGAAATTACATCTAGTTTGTTTTAGCTATTGCTATCTGCAGAAAAACTAAAAAGCTGTCTGGAAAACTGGAATTCTGTTTTGAGAAACATTTTTAAGCTTTGAAAGGTGGTGTCTTTGACTAACTCATGCAAATGTTGGACTTGATCTTTGAGACCTGAGACATTCAAAGTAATCTATCCTTTTGGTGCTAGTTTCACTTACATAAAATAATAAGGGTAAAAATAGATATAAGCATGGCAGTTAGGGCAGGCACCGATTTTTGATAGAAACATATCTTTTAAAAAAGTAGCAGACAGTTCTATTTTTAACATAAATTTATTTCTACTGTGCTGAATTGGACAATTTTTATTAAAATTTTACTTTTTTAATTAAAATTTTTTATTAAAACAAATCTTCAGATGCAAACTGGCTTATATAATGAAACTCCCAAACTAGAACACATTCTTGATATCATGCTGGTAAACAGGTAGAAACAAATCCCACTCGAAAAAATAAGTTGCACTTATGCAAGGTCACGATAAAAGAAATTCTGCTCAAATTTACTGTACATGTTTCCCCATGTTTTTACATACTTTCACAGATAGTAGAAAGGAAACAAACTTTTGTTGCCAGTAAGCCTCTGAAACATTTCTGTTCTATTTGTTGTAACCTTTCCTGTTGTAATAGTTCCTCTGTTTCTTATAACTTAGGCACATAATCAAGAGATCATTATGAAAAACACACATAGGGAAGAGAGCTTACATGTGTATGAAAAAGGAAAAATCAAATAATGAAAATGTTTAAAAGAATAAAATCTACCTAGTCATTCTAATTGGTTTTTGTTCTCTTCAAAGTACGAGGTTTTCTGTTTCATTCTTTATTTTAAAATTTAATAAAAAAATTAGGGCATTACATGGTTTTTAAATTAAAGTGGGAGAAAGAAGAAAAAAATAGACAAAGTAATTTGAGGCTTAAAGGAAGCAAGTCCCCTGTCAAAACAAAACAAAACTAAACAAAATATGCTAACGTTAGCCCAATGGTTTAAATAGTTTAAAATAGGCTTCCATGAATTCTTACATACCAGGGCAAATTTATTCACTGGTAAAAGAATTTCCCACAATAAGCAACAGAAGAAC
Organism: Strix uralensis; assembly: GCF_047716275.1. Taxonomy (NCBI): domain Eukaryota; kingdom Metazoa; phylum Chordata; class Aves; order Strigiformes; family Strigidae; genus Strix; species Strix uralensis. The sequence goes on along the minus strand of NC_134012.1, from coordinate 33,191,602 downwards.
ACTTAAAGAAATATTGATTTTAAAGTGGCTTTAACTTCTGAACAGAATTTTGTCTCAGCAGAAAACATGTAGGTAGGAAGAAATATACATTTAAAAATATTACATTAATGCTGCTACAGGATTTGGTACAATACGTATCTTTCTTCAAGTCATACCAGAAAAGTTATACTTCTCAGATAAGCAGATGGACTAACCTTTAAAAAAAAAAAATCTAGTGTTTTTGACAAGATGACTAATTTTGTTTGCAGAAATAAATTGAAACAATGAAAAGAAAATACCCAGTAGAAAGTGTTATCGTGGGGTTGTGACTAAAAAAGTATATTTCTAAGCCTACATGATTATGTAATGTTTTTAGCACTTCTGCTATGGAAATATTCAGGATATGTCTGCTTCGTGCAATGCAGAATTTTCTGAAGTTCTTGGCCACCAAATACTGAAGTATCTGGTTTCTGCCCATTATTCAAACTGGAAATGTGGCCCTGTTAATTCATCTCCCAACCCTAGCTAATAGGCTCTGCCTTTATTTAGGTCATGTTAATTTGGTAGCAGGCCCAGAACGCAGTGTTCTGACTTTCACCCATATAGCAGACCAAGCATCTGTGGCTACAGGGAGGAAGATTTTTCTTGATAGTTTGTGTATTTCTGTGCCACTCCACTGCACTTTGTCTCTGTATCCCCATTGAAACCAATTAGGAATCCTGTTGTGAGAAACACTGTACAACCATGTCAAAATACATGGGGATAAGTAGACATGCCAGATAAAGGGAGAAGGTACTACTGTTCTGTTTAAAAATGCACACATTAAACTGAAAAAGATTAAGGGTTTCATGTAAGTAAGGCTGTGACGCCGTATTAGTGCTAGCCCTTAACCTCTCTAGGAATGACCAGGACTGGGACTGGTGTGAAATAACCCTCATAACCTGTAAATGGTTCCCTAGCCTCCACCATGGATGTGGAGTTTGGCAGTCTTTGATATCAAGAGACAGTCTGTCCCTCATTTACTTTCATAAGACAATATGGGATTTGCAGCAGAGGAGGCCAATGAACTCAGGTTGCATCCATATATCATTAGGCACCAGAGACAGGGCCACACTGAACCTAGTGACACTTACAGGGCTGAAAGTTATGTCTATCTTTGAAAAGCAAAAATACAAGAAGGATAAGTTTTAATTCAATAATATACATTCAATTTTATTATTTTCTATTTCTGAAGATGTTGAAGATTTTGTATGTTTAAAATCAGAGTGAAGATAAACTCCATGGCTTTTTGAGGTATTTTCAGATCAGGGAAGGGACTGTTTACAGGTAAATATTTTTGGTTTTGAGAAAGAGACTTTTTTTTTTTAGGCTTTTCCCCCATTGTCTACAGAGTACATTCATTTACAAATGTTCTTCTTTAGCACTCCTTAAAAATATTAGTCTCAACCAGAAAGAACAGCAGTGAATTTTTTTCATAAAGGATGGAGTGAAAACTGGACATGAGTATACAGTAACAACTTTAGGAATCAGTATTAAAATTATAGCCTGAATAGTTTTAAAAAAGGAGTAACTAGCTCCTGCTTGCATCACAGGTCATTCCTCACTAATAGACTAGAGCAGCACCTGCCACTTTGACTTCACTGGCATCTAGAATCTGTTTCTTTTAGAAAAGTTTCAGTATACCTAAGCCATTCAGGTATCTTTAATCTCACATCAGAATGAAATGTCTAAACTTCAGTCCATCTTTGGAAAAAAAAAGTGTCTCAGTTTTCAGAGGGAGATCTAAGGTCAGGGTTGCTTTTGTATTAGTAGATCAATAAAGATAATCATACAGTGCCACAGACTTTTGTCATGTCTGACCTTGAAGTACTAGATTATTGCTCAATACCAGTCAGAAATATTTCATCCCTTCATGTTTGCTTCACTAATTTTTAACAATCTACAGCAGTATCTTCTTCAAATATAACTATAGTTTGGAAACACAAAGGTAAGTAAAAGTCACACAATTATATAAACTGTATCAGATCAGAGTGAAAGTCTCCTATGGACCTTAATGGGTAACATTTACACAGTTAACTGAGCCCCTTACAGAAGAGTATAATTACTTTTCTATAATTGTGTGACAAATGTTCCAAGATTTATCAAAATTTTATTCCAATCCCAACAGAGGGTACTTGATTGATTTTTTTTTTGAAGAAACAGCTTATTTTTCTTAATAATGAAACAAAAATTAAAATAATTTTAAGGATTTGGAAGTGAAATAGCTCCATCACTTTGAAATATTACAATGTTTTAAGAAACTGCAGTCACAGGGAGTAAAAAATTTAATCACTGAAGAAGCATGCGGTTGAATTTTGAAATGGTATGTATTTTATTCCTACACTAATACCTTTCAACTCATATATAGAAATAGCTTCCCAAATATTATGTTGAAGATTTGGTTGTATTATATATACATGACATTTATTTGAAGAAGGCAGAGAGAAAGACTGGCTCATCTAAATTTTTCTGACAGTCACAGACAATGGTGCAAAGGTAGTTTGGCCACATCCCATGAAAAAAACATCAAAAAATACAGTGTTCACTAGCACAACCTTAAGGTAGTTTGTTATTAGCTTAATTAATTTTGTTCTTCTTAAAAATAAAATAGCAGAAAAAGGCACAAGACATGCCTTCCTGGGAATACTGAGAAACACACCAGAAACAAAAATATCACTGAAACAGGACTCCAGTATGTAGAACACTTTCAGGCTTAGCTTCTCATTAACTTATTTGTTCTTACACAAAACTAACATTTAACCATTTTTTGTTTTGTTCAGTTAAGACAAAAATTATATGAACTCTCTAACTGTGTCAGGGAAACATCTCTAGATTGCTGCTTTGCGTAAGTTTCACTGAGTAGCTTGTCCTATTCTACCATCACAGAATCTTAGAATAAATAAATCAAATCATAGAATCACAGAACCATAGAATGATTTGGATTGGAAAGCACATTTAAAGGTCATCTAGTCCAACACACCTCCAATGATCAGGGACATCTTTAATTAGATCAGGTTGCCCAGAACCCCAAACAACCTGACCTTGAATGTTTCCAGAGATGGGATATCTACCGCCTCTCTGGGCAACCTGTTCCAGGGTTTCACCACCCTCATTGTAAAAAATTTCTTCCTTCTATCTACTCTGAATCTACCCTCTTTCAGTTTAAAACCATTACCCCTTGTCTTATCACTATAGGCTCTACAAAATATGTGTCCCCATCTTTCTTATAGGTCTCCTTCAAATACTGAAAGACTGCAATAAGGTCTACCCAGAGACTTCTCTTCTCCAGGCTGAACAGTGTCAACTCTCTCAGACTTTCCTCATAGGAGAGGTGTTCCATCCCTCTGATCATGTTTGCGGCCCTGTGCTGGAGCCTCTCCAACAGGTTCATGTCTTCCTTGCACTGAGGACTCCAGAACTAGATGCAGTACTCCAGGGGGGGTCTCATGAGAGCAGAGTAGAGGGGCAGAATTACTTCCCTTGAACCACTGACTGTGCTTCTTTTGATGCAGCCCAGGGTATGAATGGCTTTCTGGCTGTGAGCACATGTCGCTGGCTCATGTCCAGTTTTTCAGCCACCAGAAAACCCAAGTCTTTCTCAGCAGGGCTGTTCTAAATCCCTTCATTACCCAGCCTGTATTGATACTGGAGGTTGCACCAGCCCATATGCGGGACCTTGCACTTGGCCTTGTTAAATCTCATGAGGTTCACATGGGCCCACTTCTCAAGCTTGTCCAGGTCCCTCTGAATGGCATCCCTTCCTTCAGGGGTGTCAGCCACACCACTCAGCATGGTGCCATCAAATACTATAATTATCAACAGAGAAAAATTCTTTTCCTTTTAAAGGATGCAAGATACAGTTGCTAGAGACAAGCTTTTGACTTTTATTCAGGATGTCTTCAATAATGCTCTGACTGAACTAGATCAGAGGATAACAAAAGGCAAGATTTATTTTTTTTTTTTAAACATGTTATCACAAAATCAAGAACTGACTTGTTAAAGAAGAAAATTGTCAATATATCTTGCAGGAAAAATCCACAAAATTAAGTCATTCACACACACATCAACATGACTGTGAAACTTTAAAACAACATGAACCAGATCTTATGAGTACACTGATGAGGCAGAAAACCTGAGGGAAAAATGTTTTTTGTGACCATAGACATAACACTATAGCAGAACAGGAAAAACTCAGATCTTTCTTCAAAAGAAAATCCCAAACTGTTTTTTTTATCACTTAAATGATGCCTGACTTCTACTAAATATAATTTATCACAAATAAACAAAACCAAATTCTTAACAAAATAACATAATCTGAAAATAGTAGTAAAAATTCAGAAGATATTGAAGTGGAAGTAAAAGATGTAGGAAAAATGTTTGTATTGCTCTGAGAATTAGGAAGTTTTAAAGTCTCAACAAATATGTCCAGTTAATTTTAGTGCTACCATCATTCAAAATAATAACAATTTTTGAAAAATCAAAACTTCCTCCTCTCTTTTAAACTTTGTAACTGAAAAAGAGTTATTAATTTCAATGAAGTACTATGCTTAACTCTTGCTTCCCAATGACATTTCCTTTGTCAGCCCCCTGACAATGAAGAACCCCACACACAGAACGCACCCCCAAGTCCCAAATACTTATTCTATGTCAGGCCAGAATGGCCCTGAAAAACTTCAGAAAAAAAGTATTCATGGAGAACAGAACTGTAATTTCTCCTGATCATATATCTGTTTGTGATTTGTCTAAAACTTCAATTTAAAATATTTGTAAGTGCACAGCTGTATGATTCTGAGATCTTTTCCACAACAATATTTATATTAAATACATGGTATCTATCTGCATAATCTCATCATTTCTGCAGCATTTGATAGAAGTTATGCCAGATATTTCTGTAAAATGACAAAGTAATTTACAAAAATTATGTATCATGAGAAAATTCAAAATTCTTACAAAGTCTAGAACATTAAAGATAGATTCAAAAATCTTTGCTACATGTTGAAATAGAGGTTTGGGATTTGGACACTCATTTCTTATTAACTAAGTAATTTCCACTAACTTCCTCCTTACTCTCCCTCAAAAATTAGAGTATATGGAGTCCCATAAGTGGCTCAGATATGCACAACTTAAAAAAGCAACATATGAAGAAACAATATCTATCAAGTAACAGACTTCCACTATGGAACAAAAAGCTTGATGGGGTAGTGAATTAAAAACACAGTGACATAAACACACAGTAAATCCAGGTGTAGCATGTAAGAACTCACTGTTGTACTTTTCTAGAATTCTGGGTATTAAATTTCTTTTGAAGGTATAGAATTTGAATGAAGAATGAAATCCACTGATGTGCTTTCTTAAAAGCAGGTCTTACCATCTTCCTCTTTGCCTGGATTTGGAGTAAGAAATAGTATCTTCAAAAGGAAAATTTAAATTGTTTTTTTATGTTTTGTTAATGTTTCTTTATAAGGTAAAAATGTGCAAAAATAACGATATGCTGAGGAAAGAAAAAGCAAAAAAAAAAAAGTAAGTTAGATAGATGTACAGAAAACAAAAAAGGGCTTTGACAAAGGCTGTGGATTAACCCCAGTAGGCAATTGAGTCCCACACAGCCACTCACTCACTCCCCCACAATGGGATGGGAAACAATCAGAAGGGTAAAAGTGAGAAAACATGGGTTGATATAAAGACAGTTTAATAGGTAAAGGAAAAGCTGTGTGTGCAAACAAAGCAAAACAAGGAACTAATTCAGTATTTCCCATTGGCAGGCAGGTAGTTCAGCCATTTCCAGGAAAGCAGGGGTCCACTACTTGGGAAGACAAACACCATAGCTTTGAATGTCCCCCTCCTTCCTTCTTTTTCTCCCAGTTTTATTGATAAGCATGGCATCATATGGTATGGGATATCCCTTTGGTCAGTTTAGGTCAGCTGTCCCAGCTGTGTCACCTCCTAATTTCTTCTGCACCCCCAGTTTACTCACTGATGGGATGATGTGAGAGCAGAAAAACTTTAATGTTGTGTAAGAAATGCTCAGTAATAACAGTTGCAGATTCCTAGCTGGTTTAAAATACAGTCCTTTCACTATACCACAGTTTCATCTACCATTTCTTTCAGAATTAGTATTTTACTGTTGTTGTCTACACTTTCAGCCTCCGCTGTCACTTTTTCATGCTCTATTTTTATGAATTGTATTTACGTTTTCTGATATATTGAAATTTAACACAGAAAACCTGCAAGCAAATCCAAAACATCTTAACTTTTTTTAAAAATTTTCAAAATGTAAACCATTTGTTTGAAATTTCTTTCATTTGTTTGACCACTACACCTACTTCTATCCTTGTAGGAAATTTATCTTTCAAGAGGCATCCCTTTTCTGTGATGCCTATAAACAATAAACTTCCTAAACTATGCAAGTGAGTGCAGTTAATGAGAAATATATTTTCATTAACTTGGCATACTCTTGACCTTTATCTCTAGGAGAAAAAAAAAAAAGATTCTCATACTATTCCACTTCTAGCACGTTCTAACTCGAAGAATACATTAGTTTCTCCATGTTCATTTCCTTCTTCCACCAAATCCTTTTTCATTTCCAGACCACCTCCTTTAAATTTGTTCTAGCATCAGTACAGGAATTAATATCAGAATCTCAGCTACCACACTGATCTTTTGTAACACAGAATTCAAGACATGTAAATATGCTTATTCTTAAAGTCAGTGAGAATCTCAGCTTTCATTTGTTTATTCTGCTAGATGCAAAATATGCTGAAACTCACTCTGGGCATCTGATTTAACTCTGAGTTTTGATATGTGGGATCTAGAGAATCTTTAGAAGTACAACTTGGTAATGATTATACGTGACATTAAAGCAATACAAAAAAGCCTTCTGATGATCCCTTGTAACATACACTGAAACCAGGTCTACACTTGTGAGGTGACCACTTCAGTAATCACAAAAAAGCTATAAACACCATTTTATTTTTGCTCTACCATGTTACCAAGTATATAACATAAAGTTGAACAGACAGTGTACTCAAGTTATAAATTAATTTTATAGGTAGTGTCCAGCATAATTTAGCTGATGGAGAGAGTATTTTTGAACATCAAATGCCTTTCAGTGTGGAGGAAAAGTCAAGTTTGTAATTTTTTACCAGAAATAAAGGTTCGCAAATTCAGTGTAAATCTGATATGAGTGAAATGAGAATGAAAGTATTGGTAACATTAGTATTTCTTAAAAGAAATTAACATAATTCATTTAAATTAGTTATTTTTTAAAGTGAAAGTTAATAGTTATTATCATTTTAGCCTGAATGTAATTTCTTGTATTACAGTATGTATCATATGCATAATAGATCATTAAGGCAGAGGATGTAAAGCAAGTAAAAGGAACTTAACCTGAGAGTCACATTGCACCTGCCTTGGAAGCCCTCACTCAGAAACAAGTTTTTCCTGGAAAACAGAGTTCTTCTTAGCGTCTCCAACATGTTTCTATGAGGATTGTTTGAGAGATTTTTCTAGCTCACTAGAACAGCTTTTTGAATACAGGGCTGCAATGTACAAATCTCATATTCAGAATTTCTTAGGTCTATGTAGTCATATCTGAATAATTTGTATTATTGGTTAGATTTCATAGAAAATAATGAAATTGCACCTTTGGTGATAAAAACTATGGTTGTCTTAAATATGTATCTATTTATTGATAATGGTTTGACTTCCACTAGTTCAGGTAAAGATGGACACAGAATGTAGATGAAATGTAAGGCATGGGGGAGCTTGGGGTTTTTTTAAGTTACATTCTTTCTATCACTGCTTATTGTATCCTTACACAAAATGTATGGTCTTTCCTGATGCATAAGCCCACAAAAATAAGGAAAAAACTTAAAAATACTGGATTATTATTTTTGTGTAGTTTATCTAAAAAATGTTTTGTTCAGAAAGGATGGTATCCTAAATTATAAACTCTTAATAAATATTGTTTAAGCTCTTCTAACTTTCCCAATGGGCTTAAGAAGTCTCTCTTCATATGCACGAACTTAATCAAATTTATCAACTCTTTCCTTTTTTTTTTTTTTTTTTTAAGTGACATTTGACAGTTGTTTTCTAATTAAATATTATTCATTTATTTTAGTTATGAGTGATAGCTTTATTATGCACTGTAAGGAATACTGCAGTAAATCCCCTGAACTGAAATGTGTTCAGCTGTAACTATACCTTTATGGAAAAGAAGGCCACCTGCTTGATGAAGAAAATAGGCAACCCCTTCAGGTTATTAAAATAATGATTAAGTTAACTGTCTGTTTTCACATCCCCTTCATAAATATAAATCTATGAAAAGTCACTCACTGGTAAAACATGACTTGGTTGTTAGCTGCTTTAAAAGGGAAAAGGGCTGTCTCAATTTTTAGAGGAGGTGTCAACAGACTAAGTTCTTTTTACTCCTCTACAGGTTCAGTGGGTTGAGTTGAGGGGCGAAATGGGATGAGTTGGAGGTCAACCCCAGTGCTCATGAGAAGCCACAAGCTTGGCCTGCCCTCTTTTCCTAGGGAGCTCCTTTTCAGCAGAGGCTGTCCCTGCTCTCCTTGCCTGAGTTGTGTTGCAGCTGCTCAGCACCTATATCTGTACCAAGGCTCATACCTCCTCAATCCTGACCTGGCCTGAACCCATGCACGTGGCTTGCCAGCTTGGTCTTGAATGTGACTTGTCCCAGTGGACTTAACAGGCTATCACTGAATCGAGGTTGTTGCTGATCACTATCTCTGGGCTGGATTCTGATGCTGAGATGTTGCCTCAGTGACCTGGCTCTTTGTTTGATGAGAGCATCACCCTGCCTGACTTGCATTCACCCTTAGCTCCTGGTTCCCTCCCCATGGTAGCAGCCAGACTTTGATCCTCCCTAACAGCAGGTTAAGAAAAGAAAACTATCACTGTAATGCAGAGCAGCACAGTATATTATCACTGATGGCAATCAGAAAGCAGATATTGAAGGAAGGAGCCAATTTTTCTATGGTATAGTTCATACCAATGTTGTGGCCCTACAGGAGCCATTTAGGACAGCCTCCCCCCCCTTGGGGCCTAGGACAAAGTTCGAGATAACCTTGGAGTAAATTAAGGTGAAACGACACCAGCCAATCAGTTTAACAATTTATTAAAACAAAACTCAAGACAAGTGGTTAGATACAACAACTCGATGACAACTCCTTAAACGGATAACTTAACTGGATAAGCAAGCCCCATGTTACATGTTTTTAACTGGAATCTAGTTACAATTTGTTAAAGAGAAAGAAAGAAGGGGAGAGTCAGAGACAGAGACAGAGACAGAGACAGATATCACCACCCATGGATCCAGCACCGTCCTGTTGGTCCTCTTGATTCTCAGTGTCTTGGTGGTGGGGATTCTCCCTTGACGGTGGTGGGAGTCTCCATTGATGGTGGTGGGAGTCTCCTGGGGCTCTCCCTGATAGTACCATTTTTATACAGTCCAAGTCCCAAAGTCTTGGCCCAGTTTCAAGAAACTTCATGCATATCCATGGTGGGCATGGTGTCATGCAATGGTAGGCGTGGTCTGGTTCAGCACAGGCTCTGTGTGTTCTGGATGGTCACAAGGTGACTATTCTGGACGTCGCATCATACAAGACCCTTCCTCAAAGTCAATGACCTAGCATCTTATACCTGCACAGTTAGTTGTTGACATGCATTAAAACCACAGGTTCTCACCTAGTTCAAAATCACCGAATGTATTGTCCAGTCCTACCTCCACAGGGCTGGAAACGGGTGTCTTGTTCTTGCTTGTGGTTTTCTCAGTACCAAGAAATGTTTAAGGCAAATGTCCACACATCCATCTGCCACAAGCAATGAACAGTTTAAGGACTTTTTAAACTGGAGGTTTCATGATGACAGCAATGCTTGTATATCACAATAGGATGAATGTGACTATACTGTTCAGTTTTTTAGTCAAAGCACTTCTAGCTTCCACATGATTCTTTGGTAGTGTATTCCACCATCTATTTACACTATTTATGGAAAAGCAAGGCTTCTTGTTTGTTCTAAATTTGCTCTTAGACAGTGTCAATGAATGACTTGTGATTATAATTTCCTAAAAAAAAGTACAGCATATTTATCATTCATTTTATCTAAGGAGATCTGTTTGCTTAGAAGATTTTTTTTTTTTTTGGCAACTTTCTTCATGCTTAGAAGTATATATAAAACACATATTTTATACATTTTTCTTTTCATATCAGATCATTTAAAGGATCCTATGTCATTCATCCTCAGCAGTCCCTACAGAATAATTAAGATATACAAAGCAAGCAACAATGAGAACAGGTAAAACAGGACACCTAGGTAATACCTTAGTTGTTTGCCTAGATTTTGGGGGGATTTTGTCTCTAACTTCACCAGACTTTTGTTATGAAGCATCTGCATGACTACCTAAATGATGAGTACCTAAAATCTAATTAGAGCTTTCTTGTAAGAGTTGCTAGCTAATGATGGAGGAAAAAAAATCTGGAAACACTGAGAAGGGGAAAAAATTTCTCTCTGAATTCTTATCAAATTCTTTTCCTCATGTTTTAATATCACCTTCAGAAGTATGTGCTTAAAACTATATTAAAAAACCAAACCAAACCAAACCAAACCAAAACAAAACAAAACAAACAAAAAAAAAAAACCCAAACAAACAAAAAGCCCAAAAACCAAATGACCAAACAACTGGACTTGTAAATGAAGTAACATATATTTCTGTATTATCTACTACTCAATTTATTCTGATGATCTCCGTAGATATTTCTGTGTGATTTCTGAGAGTGGAGGGATACTTTAAACAAAACTTTTACTTAATTTTTCAAAATGTGGAAATAGGTGGGTCAGAAATAAGTAGGCAAAGTCTTTTGTTTTATATTCCAAAGACATTCAGTGGCTCAAATGATATGACTTGGACACTATCATTTATCCATGTTCCACAGTTAGAGAATAAGCTTGGGAAGCCACAGAAAATGTGTGTAAATTTCATACTATTAAGAAAGAGTATATTGACCACATGAATTTATGCAACTGAAGCAGTGGAAAACAATCTCTTTTTATCTAAAAACTCCTTACTGCTGCTAAATAAGGCATAATAGTACTAGCATACCTTTGACATATAATTCACATCCTATATTGATAGAAAGCACTTTATTATACAAATTTAGTGCAATAGCTATTACTACAAAAATATTACATGAGTGATAAACGAATGTTTTTGAATTTGAAGTGATTTACATTAAGCCTCCCTTTAAAGATGTGTCCGAGCATGGTTGTCACTAAATTCAGTGTTGTTCATTTTATATATTGGAAGATAAATAGATAAATAAATAGAGAATTCCACGCAATTCCAAATGACTTTGTTATATAATTTAAATATATGATAGCAAGATGATGTAGCTCATTTTTCAGAATCTGATTAGATAAAAAAGACTTTAACTTCTATAAATTTCAAGAATGAACTAGAGATATAAACATTGGTAGTGTAATATTACCTGACAGTATCATGATATGGTAGAGAAAGGGTTGGAACAACTCATCTTCTGTTTCTGTTCCCTTATCACCACCCCAAGTTTTCACTTCTACTGAATGTGTGATTACAACACACATGGTTTGTGAGTCATTAATCTAATCATAAAATAATTTACTACTGAGCAAATAATTTTATTACTGTTCTCAGCTGCCTTTTCCAGTTTATTAGAAAAGGCTTCTGCTTGCAGCTTTTGAGTTGAAGGTTCAACCCCAAGCAGTGTCTGAAATGTCAACTACCTTACAGGAGTTAGTACACTATGGATTAGGGACCTGGATCTGTTGCACTTGGGATGGTTACCACTGCTATATCAAGTCCTCACATTGGATGATTGCAACATGTTTGACATGAAAAGTACTTCTTTAAGGTAGCAAGGGATAATTTGGCTTTTTCATCCTCATACTCACATTGGAATCACTTTCACCATTCCAGCACAAATACACACATTCTAGATATTATTTGGTACTAGTTTAACTTTCTTATAAAAACAAAGCATATTTGGTATCTCAATGCAAGAGTTAAAACAACTTTAATTTTCCCACAAAATTAAACAAATTTTTACCTTAGATTTTTTTTCCAGAGTCTGTTAACTTGCATAATGTGGGCTCCATCTACCAGGTCTGTAGTGAAGGATTTGTATTCCAGCCTACTACTAAAGCTAATTGATGTTATTTTTGTATCGACAAACATGTTAGTGAGGAAATAAAAATAACATTCAACTGGTTACAAAACTACTCCACATACAGCCATATTTATGGTTTTGAATAGAAATAGACAGATCTTAAATAAAGTGATATGAATGGGAGCTGTGTAAGGGAGTGTGTTGCACTGTGTTTGTCTCGACATTGCTGCTGCACCACTACCACTTCCTGGCCTCAGCATCCTGTCACCATGGAGGAGTATGCTCTGAAGGAGATGAATTGTCCCCGATGAAACCACAACATCTGCCCGAAGCTGAAACAACAACATCCTTGGCAGTGCCTACCAAGCTGCAACTGTGCGCAAGTTGGGTGGAGAGAAAATCGGGGTGAGGAAGATGTGCAGAGTCTGGAGACGCCGCAGGTCAACCCTCCACCGGCACGACCACCGTGAACACCTGGGCATGCGCACATGGAGGACCACGGGGCGGCACATATTACAAGGAGCTCCATGGAAATGGGTGGACTTTTTGGACAAATCGTGGGGACTGGGGCAATAAAAGGACTGCGTACTCCTCTCTCGGGATCACTCTTGTTCTCCCTCTTGTTATCCTTCTTGATTTTGGTCATACTTCCTCAGAGTTGGGACTTTGGTGGAGCTTGGATCTTGGAGCACCATCACCTGCACTGAGACCGAGCCAATGGTACATCGCTGGATTCGTGGTAGTGGTAATCAATCTTGCTGCATCACTACTGTTTGCTTGCTTAGGGATTCTGACTTTTCCTTTCTTTTTCTCTCTGTCCTATCGCTGTTATCAGCTGTTATGGAAAACAAAGTTTACAAGGTTGTACAGCATCTGACCTCGTTTGTGTCTTAATTTCACTCCTGGGATCGTTAAGAACCCTCCCTGACATTGGATCAGGACAAGCTGCTATGAAACTTCCTTTCATTAGTGAAGTAGGCAATACAGCATGGATGAGCAAGGAGTTTTTTGTGTTGCTTTTACATTAATTTTTTATGAAAGAACGTAACACATACATGAAAGAAATAGATTCACTAGCTACTGATTCAGTAGCAGCAGCAGTCTGACATGAGCATCTCTGGTTTAACTTGATAGGCCTTTAAGTGGATGCTTTCCTTCTAGTACCTTCCTAGATTCTCTCCTGTGTGCAAAGTTCAAAGCTATCATTCAGAAAGTTGAGGAAGGTAAAGCTTGTTTGTTTGTAGGAAGAAGAATTGTAATGCATTTTTTTTCATAACTTCTTCTACAGAAAGAAATTTATTTAGCTTTTTCTTGTTAATATGAGATTTAAAAAGATTCTCTTGTCTCTGAGAAAAATCTCTGTGGTTTGATACAAAGACTCTCCAATGCTATATTATTTCTTTTTTAAATAGGATCCACTACTATCCTTGCCTTGAAGTTTTACATAGTTGCTACACAAAAAGTACTTGAAACTTTGTAAACACAGCAGATCTCCTAAACCTTTGGAGTTTAATAGGGATGATAAAACATTTCCTTCTTTCTTGGCAGTGACAGTTCTATGCCTTTTTCAAGTAGAACCAACAAGCCAGAATGGCATATTTTCATCTTCAAGTCACAACACTTACCAGAAACAAGAAACAAGACCCTCAAATTACATTTACACTGAAGTAGCAAGACAAGTGTCATCTAACTATCAAAGGAATGGTACACTCAAGTGCTTCAAATACTGCAAACTCAGCCCAGGTATAATTTCTCTTGACTAGATTTAAAGAGAAGAGCAGTGATAAAAACAGAAATAGTCATTATCTACAACGGTAAAAACACCTAGTATTAGACAACTTTCTAGAAGCTGTAATATAGATTTTGCCACAATAAGAGGAAATGCCTAAAGTGTGAATATGTGATCACATTTTTTTCATACAGCTTAAAGTGTTTTATATTTGTACAGCAAAATGCATCTATATGGCATGTGCATACATAGCACGTATAGCTAAGAAATAATATGTAACTTCTGTGGACATGTCTCAGGAATTTAGTAGAACCGTTTCCAGTCTTTACTTTCAGGGAATCTTTTTTTCTTTATCTCTCTGACACTGAGAAAAAAGATATAGAAATGTTTCAGGTATGTTAATTTTCAAATATTATGTTTCTCTTTAACCCTTTCACTTTTTCTTTAATTCTATACAATGAAGAGTTTGATGATTTATAATTCCATCAATGTGATCAAAGAAGGTAGTTTAAAGATAGCAAAACACTCTTAAGGAAAAATAAAATTTAAAAATATGTGTTAACATATGTTTAAATATAGAGATAATTTTTACTAATATACAGCTGATGTTTTTATAAACATTCTTTCTAATTTTGAATCAGTAGAGTTTCAGGATACCAGTACATGCAAATATATAACAAATGCTAATATTGTCAATACTGAACTTGATGTAATCTTTTAAAAATATTCTCTGCAAGGTAACTTCATTCTTAGGGACTATAGGCCATTATGGGTGAAGACAACACTGATAACATAAATTAAATTATAATCAAATAGTTTTATTTATTAACCCATAATAATCAGTCCAAATAAAATGAAGTTTATGAGTGGAAAGTTTTACATTTCACAAGGAAGACTAAGAGATTTGGCCTACTATATCTTTTCATTCAATCAGATGGTTGACTTTTCTTACCCATTATATAATCAGGAAAGAATGTGCAAATCCTATACGCATGTAAGAGAAAACTGGAAAGAAAAAAAAAAGATACTTGGGGATGGAATATTACACAATTTGAACTCCACCAGGGTTAGGACAGGGTTGTTTGCAGATTCTCCCATAAGGAAAGATACAGATTCGGACTGCTTACAGATTCTCTCATAAGGAGAGATGCTCTGCTACGTCCCTTCCTCTTTCCTGAAACACCTGGACAATTAAATGAAATTTTGAGTACTTTTCTCTCCCCCCTAATTCTGCTACTTATATAACTCTGTCATCACTTTTCTTACTGTTTTTAAGAACTTGCTGCCAGCACTCAGTAGAAGCCCTAACACCCTAAGGAGAATGAAGGGACTGTGGGCTGAGTCCATGCCCTCAAATAAGGAGCAGGGATGTAGTCAGAAAGAACACCTGTTTTCTGCTTAGGTGAGGACTCTGTCAGGTAACTGTTAAAAAACTGCCCCCCAAAAATGGGTTTTTAAAAAATATTGGCTTTATCCAAGGCAAACATTTTATAAGTAACACCATTTCCTAAATTTTAAATAAATTCTTGTGGATGACTTAATTAGTAACAACCAGTAAAACATCTAGTAGAGAAGATAATTACTGGTTTGTCAAATGGAATAACAACAGTTGTCCCTGCAGTGTAATCTCTACCACTGTAATTAGGTTATGTTATACTTTACCCTGAAGGGAATACTAAAAACACAAGACCAGCCAGTTTCGTCTACTGTATTTTTCTATTTATAGCTTAGTGCTAAACTGCTGCCTTCATGATGCAGCAAAGACATCAATAACAGAATAACAGCTCTTCTGTTGCTCAATTAAGTTTGCTATATGGATATTAACGTAAATATGTATCTTATAAGAGAAATCTGTTCACTAATCATTGCTAATATAATAATAAAAATTATATGAATGGAGTTCTAAAAGCAAAAATAACAGAAGAAATAACATACCAGCAGGACAAGAAAAAGTAGCAATAAAAATATCCGTATGAGATATACATACACTGACACATTGAGTGAATTGTGCATTTCTTTTTTTTTTTTTCTTTTGCATTTCTCCTTAGTTCACTATGCTGCACTAAAAAAAAAAAAACAAAAACAAAAAAAAACAAAAAAAAAACAACCTACCAAAAAACCCCCAAACAAACAAACAAAAAAACCCAACAACTTAAAAACAACAGTGCTGGATTATAGTTTGATGTGATGTGAAGAATTGCCTACCACCTATGAGTCCATTTTGCAAAAGAAGGTACAAAGTTATTTGTTTAGACCTTAGCACCTGCTTGGTTGCGTTCATTTTAATAGATAAAAAATTGTTATTCATTGGTGTGAATACTGTATGTTTTTTCCATGTATATTTGATAAAGAAGTTAACTAAATGTTTTTATACCTAATATAAAATCATGTTACGCTTCTTTTGCCTAGATTGCACTGTTAAATGAGTCACCTAATGGAGAAAAAAAAAAAGGACCGGAAGAAAATAGATTTTCAAAGTCTTCAGTGAGTTAGGTGAATCTTAAAATGCTTGAAATTTATAAAATGGGAAACAGCAGTAGCTTCATGTTCTCCCAGAAGTAAAGCTAACAGTTAGGGATGCTTCTGGTTCAGGATTTCAGCTTTCTCTTAAGAAAATTATATTACTTCGTAAAATGAATTACAAAAAAGCATAGACACAAGACATAGGAAAATAAAAGGTGAAAAGGGACTTTGGTTAGATTTCTGTTCTGTTTTGTTTTCTTTTTTCTTAAAATGTTTTGTGGAGCTTTTATAAGTGACACATGAGCGAGCCCTCTCCCAATCTCAGCTGGTTCCAATACCAAGCTGAGAATGGATTAATATGGATCTGGATGTTTTTATCAGATCAGTTGTCCATGTGTTGAGACCCTTTAATTTGATAGGGAACTGCTTCTAAAGGATTTATTTATTTAACGTTACCATATTAGATGAAGTATCATGATCTTTGGAAAAACAGGAAAACCGATAATACATGTGACTGGCTTAGAAGATGTTTCATCTAACAGGTGAGGTCATTTAAGAGAGATCAGATAATGCAAATGACAGATAGAAATGCAGTATAAGATCTTCTTTGAAAATTGCACAAAGCAACCTGGTTTTCTATATATTTATATTGGATAACTGTAAAGGGTTAAGAGGGAAGACATCATCTTCATCCTTACTGCTTTCTGAAACAGAGACTAACTTTGTGGTGCAATAGTGCAAAAAGGACATGGAATTTCTGATTAAAGTACTGACATCAAGCAACCTCGGTGTGCTGAAATTGAGTATCATACTGTTATCACTATTTCTCTCTCCATTGCCTTGCTTCTCAATTCTCTTCCTGTTGAAAACCTTATGTTTGCATGAGTGTCAAGTCCATCAAGCAAGTTTCCTGTAGCATTATATTCCACTTTAATAAATAGTTTATTTCATGTGTCACCTTTCTAGCATTTAGCATCTAGTATCTAGTATTTAGCATCTAGTATCTAGTATTTAGCATCTAGTATTTAGTATTTAGCAACTTTTTTTTTTTTTTTTTAAATTAAGCAAAGGGGACACAAATAATTATCTCTTCTTAATTATTCTGAGAACTGGCATTTATTACCAGATACTTCTATACTGAAACAGAGCAACTGTTTAATTGTGTTCAGAGCAGAGTACTATGCAATACAAAGTAAAACTATTGTGTTAGATAGTTCAGTCATAGGCCGGGAAAGCAGAAGGGAAATTCCCATTCTATATTTGGGTGGGACAACATGACTGATGTCATCTTTTTGGTGAAGAACTTCAAGGAATTATTCCTCGTCATGGATAAGCAAAAAGTCAGTTTTATACACTGTTCAAAAGACAGCCTCTTTGCTACCACAATGTCCTGTAAAAACTCAGTTCACTTCTGACTCAGAAATGTCAACAACAATGCTCTTAGACTTTTTGCTGGAAGCTCCATATTTGAAGTCCTAACACAGTGCAAGTCCACTTAGTGTGTGAAATTCAGTGCATTACTGACTTGAGCTGACACAACTACATACCACAATTTATTATGTGGCATGCAGGTTTTAACACTTCAGGCAACACTGCTTTGCAGAAGTTTGAAGGGAATCATTTTTGCAAATCTAGAGTGAGAAGACACCAAAGGGAGACAGTGTTTAATGACATAAAGCCATGAGGTTATGAAGTAAGAGTGACTGTGTTAATGAGAAGGCTACAGCCATTGTTTCCACCCTGAAGTTCTTGTAGATATGGAACAGTAATTCTAAGACAGAATGGTTCCCTGAGGCAGAAGGCCAGGGCACAAACTCTTTAGAATCATAGAATGGTTTGGATTGGAAGGCACCTTAAAGATCATCTAGTTCCAAGCCCCATGTCATGGGCAAAGACACCTTCCAATAAATCAGACTGCTCAGAGCCCCATCCAACCTGGCCTTGAACATTCCAGGGATGGGGCATCCACAACTTCCCCGGACAACCCATTCCAGTGTTTCACCACTCTCATAGTGAAGAACTTCTTCCTTACATTTAATTTAAGTCTACCTTCTTTCAGTTTAAAACCATGTCCCAATCCGATGTTGGGGGAGGTTTTGATATGATCCCAAGAGTGAAATTAAGACACAAATGAGGTCAAATGCTGTATACCCAAACCGGGTTTTTGTCATTAAGAAGTGAAGAGGGGTAGCGATAGGACAGAGTGGGAGGAAAAGACAGAAATAAAGCAAGGATGCGGGATAGGGCTGCAAGAATAACCACCACCATGGATCCAGTGGTGTCCCGTTGATCTTCAGTCTTCAGTTCTTCGGTGGTGGGTGCACACGGATCTGGCTTCGATGGTGGATGCACACCCATCAAAGTTGCCCTTTAAGTTCATCATATTGGCTGATTAGCATATCTGCCCACATTTAGGGTTTTTTTTTCTCTCTGGTCCAACAGGTTTTGTTGCATCTGTCTTCTGAGCAGGAACGTTTGCCTCTTGTCAGTTCATTAGCAATGGAGGCATGGGGTCTGGCCTACACAATAGGGCCACAAATGGCTACAGGATGGGGCCAGCTCAGTACACATCTGCCCCTTTGGGGCTTGTCTAAAGAGCCTGACAATGCAACTGCAAAGAACTAGGGGGGTGCATCCTTCAATACACTCCCGCTTCCCTGGGTGACATTCCCCAGACCAATCCACAGGCCGAAGCAGCTTCTCCTGGGGGTTTGCACAGACACAAGCAAGCTTTGAGTCAGTCATATGACATTTCAGTCTCTCACAAACCATTACCCCTCATCCTATCCCTACATACCCTTGTAAAAAGTCCCTCTTCAGCTTTCTTGTAGTCCACTTTTAGGTACTGGAAGGCTGCTATAAGGTCTTTCCAAAGTCTTCTCTTCTCCAGGCTTAACAAGACCAGCTGTCTCAGCCTGTCCTCATAAGGGAGGTGATCCAACCCCCTGATCATCTTCGTGGCCCTTCTCTGGACCCATTCAAGCAGGTCCATATCCTTCTTATGTTGGGGGGCCCCCAGACCTGAACGCAGTACTCCATGTGGCATCTCACAAGAGTGAAATAGAGGGGCAGAATCACCTCCTTCAGCCTGTTGGTCACACTTATGATACAGCCCAGGTTATAGTTGGCTTTCTGGGTTGCAAGCATATATTGCTGGGTCATGTTGAGCTTCTTGGCAACCAACACCACCAAGTCCTTCTCAAGCATGACTGCTATGAATCTGTTCTCTGCCAGTATTTGTGCCTGGGATTGCCCAGACCCATGTGTAGGACCTTGCACTTGACCTTGTTGAACTTATGAGGTTTGCATGGGCCCACCTCTCAAGTCTATTAAGGTCCCTGTGGATGATATCCCTTCCATTGTGTCAACCATGCCACACATCTTGGTGCCATTGGCAAACTGGCTGAGGGTGCATGCAATCCCACTGTCTGTGTCTCCAACAAAGATGTTAAACAGTACCAGTCCCAATACCAACCTCTGAGGAACACCGCTGTCACTGCTCTTTGCTGAGACATCGAGCCATTGACCACAACTCTTTGAGTGCGACCATCCAGCCAATTCCTTATTCACTGAGGAATTATTCCATCCATCAAAATCACGTCTCCAATTTAGAGACAAGGATGTCATGTGGGATAGTGTCAAATGTTTTGCACATATCCAGGTAGATGATGTCAGCTGTTCTTCCACCAACACTGTAACCCCATCGTAGAAGGTCACTAAATTTGTTAATCATGATTTGTCCTTAGTGAAGCCATGTTGGCTATCACCAATCACCTCCTTATTTTCCATGTGCCTTAGCATAGTTTCCAGGAGGATCTGCTCTGGGCATAGAGGTGAGATTGTTAATCATGATTTGTCCTTAGTGAAGCCATGTTGGCTATCACCAATCACCTCCTTATTTTCCATGTGCCTTAGCATAGTTTCCAGGAGGATCTGCTCTGGGCATAGAGGTGAGATTGACTGGCCTGTAGTTTCCTATGTCTTCTTTTTTCCCTTTTTCAAAAATGGGCATTACATTTCCTTTTTTCCAGTCAGTGGGAACTTCACTGGATTGCCATGACTTCTCGGGTATGATGGATAGTGACCTAGCCACTTCATCAGCTAGTTGCCTCAGGACTCATGGATGCATCTCATCAGACCCCATGGACTTGTGCACCTTCAGGTTCCTTAGATGGTCTCAAACTTGATTTTCTCTTACACTGGGTGATTGTTCATTCTCTCAGTCCCTACCTTTGCCTTCTGCAACCTGGGCAGTGTGGCTGGAGCACTTGACAGTGAAGACTGAGGCAAAAAAGTCATTGACTACTTCAACCTTCTCCATAGCCTGTGTAACCAGGTCTCCCATTTCCTTCCAAAGAAGACTCAAGTTTTCCCTAGTCTTCTTATCATCAACATATATATAGAAGCTTTTCTTGTTGCCCTTCACATCCCTAGCTAGATTTAATTCTGTCAGGGCTTGAGCCTTCCTAACTTGATCCCTGACTGCTCAGACAATTTCTCTGTATTCCTCCCAGGCTACCTGTCCTTGCTTCCACCCTCCGTAGGCTTCCTTTTTGTGTTTGAGCTTGTCCAGGAGCATCTTGTTCATTCACACAGGCTTCCTGGTTTTTTTGCCTGACATTCCCTTTGTCTGGATGCATCGGTCCTGAGCTTGGAGAAATCACTCCTGAGCTTGGAGGAGGTGATCCTTGAATATCAACCAGCTTTCTTGAGCCCCTCTTCCTTCCAGGGTTTCTCCCATGCTAACTCTGCCAAGCAAACCCCTGAAGAGGCCAAAGACTGCTCTCCTGAAGTCCAGGGTAGTGAGCTTGCTGTGTGTCGTCCTCACTACCCTGAAGATCTTGAACTCCACCATTTCATGGACACTGCAGCCAGGGCTGCCCTTGAGCTTCTCACTCTCCACCAACTCCTCCTTCTTGGTGACAACAAAGCCTAGCATAGCACTGTTGGATGTGTTGGAAACATGAAACAGTGGAACATGAAGCGAGGTGGAAGCCGCATGGTAAATGTTTTGTGTTACTACTGAAGGAACGGTGGCTTGACCACAGTCCCACACACACACACCTGACATGTTTGGCAGTATAGTGCATATATACTACGATTTATATACTACCTTTATAAGGCACCTGGTCTGCTAGTGATGAGACAGGTGGGATGCAGCTATCCCAGAGGGGGAAAAGGACTCTGGGACAGGAGTTAGCAGGGCTTATTGACAAGGCTTTAAACTAGATATGAGGGGGGAGGGGGTGATAATGGGGCCAGTTAGGAATAAGTTCAAGGGAAGCATGCCAAAGCCTGAAGGATGGTGGACCGGTGAGGGCTTTCCCTCTGCCATTTCATATGAGAGAAGGGATAGATGTTTAGAAACCATGGAAGCACCTGGGAAGGGTCTGGTAGGAAATCGGGCCCACACTCACAAAAAGGTGTTGGATTCATTAGCTCATCTCAAGTGCATCTACACCAATGCACGCAGTATGAGCAGCAAACAGGGGGAGCTTGAAGCTATGATGCAACATGAGAACTATGACATAGTAACTATCACAGAAACGTGGTGGGATGCCTCACACGACTGGAGTGCTGCAATCAATGGCTACAAGTTCTTCAGGAGGGATGAACAGGGAAGAAGAGGCAGTGGAGTGGCCCTGTATGTTAGAGAATGCTATGAGAGCAAAGAAATCAAGTATAGTGATAACGGAGTTGAGAGTGTTTGGATTAGGTTAAGGGCCAATAAAGCAGATCTTCCTGTGGGAGTCTGCTATAAACCTCCCAACCAAAGCAGTGAGGTGCATGAAGCTCTCTATAAACAGTTGGGAGAAATCTCACGGTCCCTTGCTGTTGTTCTTGTGGGGGACTTTAACCTCCCGGGCATCTCCTGGGATCACAGCACAGCAGAGAGGGAACAATCCAGGAGGTTTATGGAATGTGTGGAGGATAACTTCCTCACACAGCTGGTGAGTGAGCCGACCAGGGAAGGTGCCCTCCTGGACCTGCTTCTTGTGAACAGGGAAGAGCTTGTGGGGGAAGTAAAGGTTGGAGGCCGTCTAGTGTGCAGTGATCATTAGATAATTGAGTTTTCAATCCTTGGAGAAACAAAGAGAGGGGTTAGTAAAACTGCCACCTTTGACTTCCGCAGGTAAAACTCTGACCTGTTCAAAAGACTGATTGACACAGACACAGGAGCAGGCGGTTCCCATGTGTCAAAAAAAAAGTAGGCAGGGAAGGAGGCTGGCCTGGCTAAACAGGGACCTTTGGCTGGATCTCAAAAACAAAAGGAGCATCTATTGCCTTTGGAAGAGCGGCCAGGTCTCTCATGAAGACTATAAAGATGTAGTGAAGTTATGCAGGGTGAACATTAGGAGAGCCAAAGTGCAACTAGAGCTCAACTTCGCTACAGCTGGTAAGGATAATAAAAAATGTTTCTATAAATTCGTTAACAGCAAAAGGAGGATTAGGGAAAATCTCCCTCCTTTATTGGATGCAGAGGGAAACAGAGTAACTGAAGATGAGGAAAAGGTTGAGGTGCTCAACGCCTACTTTGCCTCAGTCTTTAGCAGTGGGACTGGTTGTTCCCTGGACACCCAGCCTCATGAGCTAGGAGATGGGGAGAGGAAGCGGAATGAGGTCATCACAATTAAAGAGGAAGTGGTCAGAGACCTGCTACACCATTTGGATGCACACAAGTCTGTGGGACCGTATGGGTTACACCCAAGGGTGCTGAAAGAGTTGACAGATGTGCTCGCCAAGCCACTTTGCATGATCTACCTGAAATCATGGCTAACTGGGGAGGTCCCATTGGAATGGAGGGTGGCAAATGTGACACCCATCTACAATAAAGGCAGAAAGGAGGATCTAGGAAACTATAGACCTGTCTGTCTGACCTTGGTGCTGGGGAAGGTCATGGAGCAGGTCATCTCGAGTGCCATTAAAAGTCATATAATGGACAACCAGGGGATCAGGCCTAGTCAGCACGGGTTTATGAAAGGCAGGTCCTGCCTGACAAACCTGATCTCCTTCTATGGCAAAATGATCCAACTATTGGACGAGGGAAAAGCTGTGGATATTATCTACCAGGATTTTTGAAAAGCATTCGACACAGTTCCCAATAGAATTCTCATAGAAAAACTGGCTGCCCATGGCCTGGATGAGCGAACGGTCTGCTGGATCAAGCACTGGCTGGATGGACGGTCCCAGAGAGTGGTGGTCAATGGAGCTAAATCCAGCTGGTGGCCGGTCACAAGTGGTGTTCCTCAGGGCTTGGTGTTGGGACCAATTCTGTTTAACAACCTTTATTGATGATCTTGGTAAGGACATAGAATGTATCCTCAGTAAGTTCACAGATGACATCAAGTTAAGCAGGAGTGTTGATCTGCATGAAGATAGGGAGGCTCTACAGAGAGACTTGGATAGATTGGATTGGTGGGCCAACATCAGCGGGATGAGCTTCAACAAGGCCAAGTGCCAGGTCCTGCACTTGGGCCACAACAACCCCATGCATCACTACAGGCTTGGGGAGGTGTGGCTGGAGAGCTGTGTGGAAGAGAAGGATCTGGGGATTCTAATTGACAAACAGCTGAACATGAGCCGGCAGTGTGCCCAGGTGGCCAAGAAAGCCAACGGCATCCTGGCTTGTATTAGAAATAGTGTGGCCAGCAGAAGTAGGGAGGTGATAGTCCCCCTGTACTCTACACTGGTGAGGCCACACCTGGGGTATTGTGTCCAGTTTTGGGCACCTCAATACAAGAGAAATATCGAGGTGCTGGAATGAGTGAAGAGGAGGGCAACGAAGCTGGTGAAGGGCCTGGAGAATAAATCCTATGAGGAGCGATTGAAGGAGCTGGGACTGTTTAGCTTGATGAAGAGAAGGCTGAGGGGAGACCTCATCACTCTACAGCTACCTGAAAGGACATTGTACAGAGGTTGGTGCTGGTCTCTTCTCACAGGTAATTGGTGATAGATCAAGAGGGAATGGTTTTAAACTTCAACAGGGGAGGTTTAGACTGGACATTAGGAAAAAAATTTTCACAGAAAGAGTGGTTAGACAGTGGAATTGTCTGCCCAGGGAGGTGGTGGAGTCACCATCCCTCATGTGTTTAAGGGTCATTTAGATGAGATGTTGAGGGATATGGTGTAGGGGAGAACTTTGTAGAGTAGGCCTGATGATTGGACTCGATGATCCCAAGGGTCTTTTCCAACCTGAATGATTCTATGATTCTACCCCGAGTTCACACCTAACTCATAGGGACAAGAATTCAATACCAAATTGAAGGGAAAGATTGATGGGTTTGTTCTCCTCACCTCACTCCAGAAGAGATGCCTTTTGTTAAGATTTGTGACCTCAGGTATGCTGAGTGACTACCCAGGAAATTGAGCCTGTGATTGTAATAATTTTGTACAGTTATGTAGCTATTCTGCAGGTTAGTGCATTTATTGCTGGCAATCTCAAAGAATCTGTAGATATCCTATAAGAATAAACCGTACTATTCATGAACCTGACTGCTTCTTTTGAATGAGACTGGACCTACAGCAGATAGGCTGTTCATCCATCTGGTGTCAGTCCTGTAGTCACGGCAATAATTGGCCTACATATTAAGAGATAAGGCCAGATGCCCCTAGCCCTTCAATCTTTGACAACCAGCTAGAATGCAAGGGAATTAATCTCTTAATAAACTTATCCCTCACTTAAATGCAACAAACACCTATCCTCCTTGGCCTCTATTACTTGGAGAAGGAAGTTATCATCAATGCATTCCAGAAACTTCCTGGCTTGCTTATGCCCTGCTGTGTTGTCCCTCCAACAGATATCAGGGTGGTTGAAGTACTCCATGAGGACCAGGGCTTGTGGACGTGAGGCTGCTCCTATCTGAATATAGAGGGTCTCATCTGCTCGGTCTTTCTGATGGGGTGGCCTGTAGCAGATCCCCACTATAACATCACCTGTTCCTGCTCTCCCTTTAATCCTGATCCATAAGCTCTCATTTAGCTCCTTATCCATCCCCAGGCAGAGCTCCATGCACTCCAGCTGGTCACTGATCTAGAGGGTGACATCCCCTCCTTGTTTCCCTGCCTGTCCTTCCTAAAGAGCCTGTATCCTTCTATTCCAACACTCTGGTCATAGGAGCTATCCCATCACGTCTTTGTGATGCCAGTGAGATCATAGCCCTGCAGGCATGAATATGTCTCTAGATTCTCTTGTTTATTCCCCATTCTACGTACATTTGTACCATCACTATCTTGAACATAAGTAACAGTGTTAATATCAAAGACATCCTGACAGTTTGGCAATTGTTATTGTTATGAAAACTATTAGTACATACATACTTGTTTTCAGTCCTCAGGGACTAGTAACAAAGATTCTTTTATCTCAAATGCTATTTAATATTAAATTCCAGCACCTCAAATTGTCTTTAGAAACTCATCATTTGGCAATGATGACCTCCTCTGTACTAAGTGCAATCGCTTATTGATGGTTTCTGTAATGAAAAATCTTAAAGATTTTTTCAAATCTTTTTCCAGGTGCCATGGTCAAATATAGTTTTAATAGTTAAGTGAATGAAAATTTACACATTAAAATGTGTTTGTAAATTAATTTTTTCCCTTCTCCCCTTTCATAAAAGAGTATTAGTGTTTTGCACTAGCTACTGTTTTGACAATGAGATGGATTAATCTCCAGGTTACCCACACAGACCTCCCTCACCAGTGTGCACCAACCAGGATCCAAAGATAATAGTTCTGAGATAGTTCAGTCCCTATGTCCATGCAGGCTACTGTTTCACTGCAGACAGTACTAACAAGGATGACAGCTGAGAGGAATTGTGAAGGTGGCTTTGCTTTAACACAGATTTCTGTCTTCAAGAAACAGAACTGACAGTACCAGCTTTTTCCACATAAGTTACTGTGCAGCACCCTTATTAAAACATTTTCAGTCATTACCAGCTAAAGCAAGATCAGATCCATTGACCTAGTAGTGATGGAAGACTGTATTGCGTTACTCAATTTACCAAACACTTTTCACCCGTAAGCAGATCTCAGCACACACAACTGAATCTGATCAACCCCTCCAAGATATCCTCACAATAAAAATAATCCTGCTTCAGGTTTGCCATCCTGTGAGTAACGCTGTGCTGGATGAAATGGCCGAAATGTATGCTGAGTTTGATATTTGATTTGATTGATGAGCAGAATCTTCTTTCATATTTGTATTTTAGAAGAAAATCCAGCCAGAGGATGTAAAGTACTCCTTTTTTCCATAGACAATGGTTTTCAAGATTAGTGCTCTGAAAAAAAATGTTATCAACTAAATTACTGAACCTGTCTGGAAAGATCCTGTGAGGCTACCAATATGGGGAAAGATATTCTTAACCCCTTTACATTAATTCTGAATAAAGCAAGATGGAACGTTATAAATATGACACTATAGGTGAGCAATTGTCATAACCTCAGACCATGTTTTCTTGCAGTTCATGTCTTTTTGGGGTTTTTTGGTCTGAATTTGCAAGATCATGTTTATACTGACTGAATTTTGTGATGTAAATATTTTCTTTTCCTAGGTTTTGGAGTAACATTACATTTTTCTCTTCCACATTGGTATTGCAACAAGAATTTATTTGTTTTCTTTATTCTCTATAGAATATCTGTTGGTTTTTGTTCTGTGGCATGTAGCCTGCCATTCAAACTCTATTGGGAGACTTTGAAAGGATGCTAATGTTTTCTATTTTCTTGTCACATTTTTTCCTTTATTGTTTGATCACTTGCAGAAATGATCAACTTTTAATTTGAAATATTTTCTGAAGAAATATTTGAAGTTATCAAGTTAACTGAAGAGATTTTGTATGTAAAAATAAACCAAAAATAATTTAGCGTGTGAACATACAAATATGTTAAAAAGAGCTGAGGTTGATTTAGATACTGAAGTTAAATATGAAACATTTCAAGCTAATTGGGGCAAATGTAAGACTAGATTAGTGAGACAAACGACAAAAGGTTTTGCAGCATTCAGGAATGAGAGGAATTAATGATAAATTTCAAATATCAGTAAGATACTTTTGGCTCCATGACAGCAGAAAACCTGCTGAAATGTGACTTCATGTCTTCTTTTTCCTTCTCTCTCCTGACAAGAGCATTCTGCTCTTAGATGAGCTCCTCTATGGATGCTCAGAAGAAGCTTCAAAGTAATTTCTAAGGAATTAATCTCCTTTGACCAGTCTTCTTACCCTGCAGATAGCTGGTGTGATTTCAGGAATTATGCCAACAACCATCATGGATGATCGTTTTTTCTCTTTCTTGCTTCCATCTCTAAAACTGTAGCTTCTTATATGAACAGTGCAATAAAAACAGCAGTTTCCCAGCTTCACCATATGTTGAGAGAAGAAGTTTTGCATCTTCTGCAGTTTCTGTGGGCTTACCCACATACTTGCTTTGGTGCAGTGAAGGAGAAATTGAAGAAAATAATTGTCAAGAACAATAGACATATTTTCTCTCAGGTGAAATGAGTCACAAGCCAGCTTAGTATTTTATTGAACTTCCTGATGTCCTTCTTGCCACGCTATGTCATAAAAATCCCCTCAGTGTTTGTCTGTATTATTTGTGCCTTGTTTCACCTCTGACCTTCAAAAAAGACACATGCAAAATGATATGCACACCCAAACAGAGTCTCAATGGAATCAGTAGGGGTTCAGGCAGGCAGACCAGCATATTTTCATGCACTGCATCGCTGGATCTGCAGACTGGAAATCCCCACTGGAAAGAAATTTATAAAGGTATGCTTCCTGAGGAAATAAAAAAATTATCACAGCAAAACCTCCTTGTGGAATACATCTTGTCCAACAATGCTGTGCTTTAATGGTGGCTGTGTGCTGAAAACACTTTCAAGTCTCCTAAATTACCATTCAGTAGACTATGGTCTGCCACTATGGTACTCATTTGTGACACAGTTCATTTATACATATAGACTACAGGATCTGTCCTAAATATATGTAATAATGGTAACAGAGCACTTTTGTTTGTACAGTTTAGAAAGAGTAAAAGCATCATGTAAAGATTCAGAAAACAGTCCAGAAGGACTACTAGAGCAATCTGATGCATAGAGAGATCATAAGAAATATCTATTCAGACAATGAGAAGAATTTAAAGGGATCACTATGTTAAGATTTTTTGAGGAAAAGCTATGTATTGCTACATATAATTTTTTTATTGCTACGTATATAGGAGGTAGCTTTCTGAAAGGATAAGGCACCTTTTTCCTTATGAAAACAGTTGGAGCAGACTATATACTGATTGTCCGATCTCATGTAAAAGTTGGACTGTTTTTAGGTCTTCCGCCACTAAGCTGTATGGATATTTTCTCATACCATTTTGATCCATTCTTACCCATTATTCTCTTAGTTCACTGCCCAGTCTGTCATTGCTCACCTTTAAATATAGAAGCTCTGTACTACTACTACTACTATTCACTTTTCAGTACTTGTCAGTTAGCATTTCCCACTCAGACTTTTGTCTTGAACTTCCTGCTTTAAAAAGGGCTTTTTTCTTGAGACCTAGACATACCTGTTTGCATCCATACCTGGGCCCATGTGTACTTTCCCAGTGCTGCACAGAAATTTACGTTCTTTAACCTGTGTAGCAGTAAGGATCTTTCCATTCACAAAATCACAGAATCATCCAGGTTGGAAAGGACCTTGAAGATCATCTAGTCCAACTGTTAACCTAGCACTGACAGATCCCTACTACACCATATCCCTCAGTGTTATGGCAACCCAACTCTTAAACACCTCTAGGGATGGGGACTCCACCACTGCCCTGGGCAGCCCATTCCAACGCCTAACAACCCCTTCTGGAAAGAAATACTTCCTAATATCCAGTCTAAACCTTCCCTGGTGCAACTTGAGGCCATTCCCTCTTGTCTTATTGCTTGTTACTTCGTTAAAGAGACTCATCCCCATCTCTCTGCAACCTCCTTTCAGGTAGTTATAGAGGGTGATGAGTTCTCCCCTCAGCCTCCTCTTCTCCAGACTAAACAACCCCAGTTCCCTCAGCCGCTCCTCGTAAGACCTGTTCTTCAGACTCTTCACCAGCTTCGTTGCCCTTCTTTGGACATGCTCAAGTAATTCAACATCCTTTTTGTAGTGAGGGGCCCAAAACTGAACACAGTAACCAAGGTGCGGCCTCACCAGTACAGGGTTAAGATCACTTCCCTGTCCCTGCTGGCCACGCTATTGCTGATACAAGCCAGGATGCCATTGGCCTTCTTGGCCACCTGGGCACACTGCTGGCTCATGATCAGCCAGCTGTCAATCAACACCCCCAGGTCCCTCTCTGACTGGCAGCTCTCCAGCCACTCCTCCCCAAGCCTGTAGCGCTGCTGGGGGTTGTTGTGGCTGAAGAGTACAACCCAGCATTTGGCCTTATTGAAACTCACCCGGTTGGCCTTAGCCCATCACTCCAGCCTGTACAGGTCTCTCTGCAGAGCCTCCCTACCCTCGAGCAGATCAACACTCTCACTCAACTTGGTGTCATCTGCAAACTTACTGAGGATGCACTCGATCCCCTCATCTAGATCATCAATATCATTCAACAATCTTCAACCTACCTTTCCTCTGCAGCTCTGTAACTTTTTACTTTCTCTCACTGTTGGGTTCTCATGTAAAGTCACTCCTTTGTTTCTTCTCTTTTCCTATGTCCTATTCTGTAGGGTTTAATTAATATTAAAGAAACTCAAAACTTAGTGAATAACAATATAGCAGTCATTTAAATATGCATGAAGCAGTACCT
Organism: Strix uralensis; assembly: GCF_047716275.1. NCBI lineage: Eukaryota > Metazoa > Chordata > Aves > Strigiformes > Strigidae > Strix > Strix uralensis. The sequence goes on along the minus strand of NC_134012.1, from coordinate 33,161,464 downwards.
AATAATACATATGCAAAAAGATTTAGCAGTCAATCAGCACATAATACTCATGACTGTAATCCACACTAATATCGTCACAAGAAGGAAAAACTCAGTTCAGTGGTTCCCAAAGAAAATCATACAGTACTAGGAAAAAGTATGGTAAAAGTCAACATTCCCTTCACCTTCAGCTTCACTGCCTGCTATGGAGGAGGGGATGCACAGGGAAGAGATTACATCACTGTTTTTCCTGACTTGTCATTGGGAAATTTATCCCTTTCACTTCCTTTTTTTTTTTTTTTTTTTTTTTTTTTTTTATTCTTCACCAGAAAGAACATACACATCTAGGACTGATGTGTGTCATCAACGATGATCTATCCGAGTAAAGCTTTGTGCATGTAAGTCTAGCTCAGCATCTTTTTTACAACAGATATTCCACTAGTTTCATGCATCATTATGGAAAACAGATAATCAAAGATTCTGAACTTATCTCAGTAGCAGATAAACCCCCTGAAAGTTACCCTGCACTTGATCAAGGCCAGGTCTGCAATGGGTGAGCACAGAAAAAGGTAAGAGTAATAACATGATGTGGTTTATTCTTACTTTCCATATGCAGACTACAGCAAGTTACAGAAGCTGATACCAATAGTTTGTATAAAGTACATTGCAAGAGCACCTCTCATGATTTGGCTCTCTCAGCTCTTGCAGGCATCTGAGCAAACTCCAGTTGATGTTGCTGCCACTGATAAGGTTTGAGAGTCATACTGCCATCCTACTCCCATCTGTTCCTCAAAACATTGCAAAGGATGCAGCAGGCAAACAGTATCTTAACAAGGAAGTATCTTAACAATAGTCCTCTAGCCTGAGATGAGGGACCTCCACCCTTCAGTTATCCAAAGATATATTCCAAACTTATGCTAATTCAACAACTGAAGAAGATCTGACAAAAATAAAAGGTAGAAGATGCATGGATGGATTATGAATTATGGTCCTAATGATTTCATTAGTCCTATTGATTGAGATGCAACATATTAGCTGGTCAGCTTATAAGGCATTAGACTACACTGTAAAAGCTGGTGTCACACACCATGGGTCTGCAAATGTATTTCATTTATGTGGCAAGGTGTTGGTAGTGAAGGAAGGGGATACACAACAAAGATGCAAGGAATATTGATGGATCAGTAACCATGGTAACACCTGTGAAAGATCAGGCTGGACTTAGGACATCTAAATGCAAAAAGGTGCTGGTGACATCAGCCCATCTGAAGTGCATGTATACCAATGCACACATTATGGGTAACAAACAGGAGGAGCTTAAAGCCATGATGAAACAGGAAAATATGATGTAGTGGCTATCACAGAAACATGGTGGGATGTCTCCCATGATTGGAGTACTCCAACTGATGGCTACAAGCTCTTTAGGAGGGATAGACACAGAAGGAGAAGTGGTGGGATGGTGCTGTATATTAGGGACTGTTATGATTGCTTTGAGTACAAGTCTAGTGAAGACAGGGTGGAGTGTCTTTGCATTAGAATCAGGGGGACGACCAACAGGGCAGATGTCATAGTGGGAGTCTTATAGGCCACCCTACCAGGAGAGAGAGGTGGATGAAATATTCTATAGGCACTGAGGAGAAATCTCATGACTGGTTGCCCTTGTTCTTGTCGGAGACTTTAACTTCCCAAACATCTGCTGGAAATACAACACAGCAGAGCGGGACCAGTCCCAGAGATTCCTGGAATGTGTGGGAGATAACTTCCTGACGCAGCTGGTAAGAGAACCAACCAGAGAAGGTGCCCTGCTGGATCTCCTCTTTGTGAACAGAGAAGAACTGGGGGATGATGTGGTGGTTGGAGGCCAACTAGGGCACAGTGATACTGAAATAATAGAGTTCTCAATTCTTAGAGACACCAGGAGAGGGGGCAACAGAACTGGCATCCTGGACTTCCAAAGAGCTGACTTTGTCTTGTTTAGGCACCTGCTTGACAGGATCCCTTGGGAGATGATCCTGAAGGCTATAGGGGTCCAGGAAGGCTGGACACTCTTTAAGAAGGAAGTTTTAATGGCTCAGGAGCAGGCTGTCCAAGGTGCTGTAAGAGAAGCCGGTGTCACAGAAGGCCACCCTGACTAAACAGGGAGCTTTGGCTGTAACTCAGGGAGAAATGGAGAGTTTACGGCCTTTGGAAGAAGGGGCTAGCAACTCACAAAGACGCTGTGAGGCTATGCACGGTGGAAATCAGAAGGTCTGAAGCCCAGCTAGTCTGGCTTCAGCAGTCAAAGATAACAAGAAATGTTTCTGTAAGTATGTCAACAGCCAAAGAAAGACCAGGGAGAGCCTCCATCCCCTGCTAGACGCAGGAGAAAACATGGCAACGAGTGATGGGGAAAACATTGATGTGCTTAATACCTTCTTTACTTCAGTCTTTCATAACAAGACTACTTGTATTGAGGGAATCCAGCCTCCTCAGCCAGAAGACAGAGACTGGGAGAACAACCTCCCCACAATCCAGGAGGAGACAGTCAGTGATATCTGCATCACACAGACATACACCAGTCTATGGGACCGGATGGGATACACCTGAGGGTGCTGAAGGAGATGGCTGGGGTGCTCACCAAGCCGCTTTCCATCATTTACCAGCAGTCCTGGCTGACCAGGGAGGTCCCAACAGGTTGGAAATTGGCCAATGTGATGCCCATCTATAAGAAGGGTCGGAAGGATGATCCGGGAAATTACAGGCCTGTCAGCTTGACTTCGATGCCCAGGAAGCTGATGGAGCAGCTCATCCAGAGTACCATCACACAACACATGTGGGACAACCAGGTGATCAGGCCCAGTCAGCATGGGTTTATGAAAGGCAGGTCCTGCTTGACAAACCTGATCTCCTTCTACGACAGGGCAACCTGCTTATTGGATGAGCGAAAGGCTGTGGATGTTGTCTACCTTGACTTCAGTGAGGCCTTTGACACCATTTCCCACATCATTCTCCTGGTGCAACTGGCTGCTCGTGGCTTGGATGGGCACATGCTTTGCTGGATAAAAACTGTCTGGCTGGCCAGGCCCGAAGAGTTGTGGTGAATGGAGTTAAATCCAGTTGACGGCCAGTCACCAGTGTTGTCCCCCAGGGCTCGGTTTTGGGGCCACTCCTGTTGAACATCTTTATTGATGATCTAGACGAGGGGATCAAGTGCACCCTCAGTAAGTTTGCAGATGACACCAAGTTGGGTGGGAGTGTTGATCTGCTCGAGGGATCTGGACAGGCTGGAGCAATGGGCTAAGGCCAACTGTAGGAGTTTCAATAAGGCCAAATGCTGGGTTGTACACTTCAGCCACAACAACCCCCAGCAGCACTACAGGCTGGGGGAGGAGTGGCTGGAGAGCTGCCAGTCAGAGAGGGACCTGGGGGTGTTGATTGACAGCTGGCTGATCATGAGCCAGCAGTGTGCCCAGGTGGCCAAGAAGGCCAATGGCATCCTGGCTTGTATCAGCAATAGCGTGGCCAGCAGGGACAGGGAAGTGATCTTAACCCTGTACTGGTGAGGCTGCACCTCAATTAGTGTGTTCAGTTTTGGGCCCCTCACTACAAAAAGGACATTGAATTACTTGAGCATGTCCAAAGAAGGGCAACGAAGCTGGTGAAGAGTCTGAAGAACAGGTCTTACGAGGAGTGGCTGAGGGAACTGGGGTTGTTTAGTCTGGAGAAGAGGAGGCTGAGGGGAGAACTCATCGCCCTCTATAACTACCTGAAAGGAGGTTGCAGAGAGATGGGGATGAGTCTCTTTAACGAAGTAACAAGCAATAAGACAAGAGGGAATGGCCTCAAGTTGCACCAGGGAAGGTTTAGACTGGATATTAGGAAGGATTTCTTTCCAGAAAGGGTTATTAGGCGTTGGAATGGGCTGCCCAGGGCAGTAGTGGAGTCCCCATCCCTAGAGGTGTTTAAGAGTTGGGTTGCCATAGCGCTGAGGGATATGGTGTAGTTGGGATCTGTCAGTGCTAGGTTAACAGTTGGACTAGATGATCTTCAAGGTCCTTTCCAACCTAGATGATTCTGTGATTCTGTTGTGGTCTCTGTGAGGAGAGGGTGGGGAATTCCCCATGACAAACACAGCCAGCTCCACTCAGGTCCAGTGGACCTACCACAGGACACAGCTGAGCCTCTCAATCAAGCTGCTGGTAAATCTAGGAAAATCTACTTAATAAAGAGTAAATCAAAGCTGTGCAGCAGCTGTAAGAGGAATGAGTGAAAGATATGAGAGAAACAGCTCTGCAGACACCAAGGCAAGAGAAGAAGGACAGGGGTGTGATACTCCAAGTGTCAGAGCAGAGATTCTCCTGTATCCCATGGAGAAGACCATGGTGAAGCAGGTTGTTCTCATGCGGACCATGGAGGACCCCATGCCACAGAAGGTGGATGTGCCATGAAGGAAGCTGCAGCACATTGTGAGTCCACGCAGTAGTAGTTTTTCTGGCAGGAACTGAGGTCCACTGAGGATGCACACTGTAGCAGTCTGCTCCTGAAAAGCTATACCTTGTGGAAAGGACCCATGCTGGAGCAGTTCTTGAAGAACTGTAGCCCATGGGAGGGACCCCTCACTAGAGCAGGTGAGCGTTAGGAAGAAGCAGCAGAGACAAAGCATTGTGAACTGACTGCAAGCCCTATTCCTTATCCCCCTGCTTCTTGGGGTGGGAAGGAGATAGAAAAGTCAGGAGTGAAGTTAAGTCTAGGAAAAGTTGGGCCTGAGGGAAAATGTTTTTAGTTTTGTCTTTGCTTCTCATCACCCTACTCTATTTTTAATTGGCAGTAAATTCAATTAATCTTCCCCAAGTTGAGTTTTGCTTGTGGCAGTAATTGGCAAGTGATCTTCCTGTCAACCCATGAACTTTTCCACCTTGCTTTCTTCCTTGACCTGTTGAGGAGGGGGAGTGAGAGAGTAGCTGTCTGGGGGTGTGTTAGGTCTGTGTGTGTGGTGGGGGATTTTGGTAGCGAGGGAGGGGGCTACAGCAGTGGTCCCCTGTAAGAAGTTTATTGAAGCTCCCCTGGGTCCAAGTTGGATCTGTCTCTGGCCAGGTCCAAGCTAATTAGTGACATATTTAAGAAGGGGAATCTGGGAGAAGGAGTTGAGTTGTGAGGAGGAGTTGTGATGGAGACACCTATGCAAACACTGAGGTCAGTGGAAGAATGAAGGAAGAGAAGGGAGGGAGATGCACCAGAGCGCAGACTTCCCTGCAGCCCGTGTGAGAGGGCAGGCTGTTCCCCTGCAGCCCATGAAGGTCAATGGTGGAGAAGATGCCCACCTGGAGGACCCCACACCAAAGCAGGTAGTTGTGCCTGAAGAAGGCTCGGACTCTGTGGGAAGTCTCTGCTATAGTAGTTTGGTCCTGGAAGGACTGCAAGAAGTGGGAGGGGTCCATGCTAGAGCAGCTCAGGAAGAGTTGCAGTCTGTGGGAAGGACTCCTGACAGAGAAAGTTTGCAGAGGACTGTCTCCCCTGAGAGGGACCCCACACTGGAGCAGGGGAAGAGTGTGAGGAGTCCTCCCCTTGAGGAGGAAGGAGCAGTGGGATTGACCACAAACCCCATCCCCTCTCCCTCTGCACCACTGGAAGGGAGGAGATAGAGAAATTTGGAGAAAAGCTGAGCCTGGGAAGAAGGGAGGGGTGAGGGGAAGGTGTTTCTAAAATGTGTCCTACTCTGTTAAGTGGTGGTGTTGTTAGTGTTTGAACTAAATTGACTTTTTTTTTCTTCCCCTAAGGAGTCTGTTTTTGCCTGTGACCATAATGGGTGGGACATCCTTCCCTGTCTCTGTCTCGATTCCTGAGCCTTCTCCTTTATTTACTCCCTCCCATTCCTGAGGGGAAAAGGGTCAGTGAGTGGCTGCCTGGTGCCCAGTCTCCCTCTGGGTTCAAACCACAACAGGAGTTCTGGCAGACAGCCAAAGTTAAATCCACCACAGCAATGTATCAGAAAAATGGTGACCATCCACTAGCTCTTGCAGCCTGAGACCAAAAAGACAAAAGGCTACCAGTGTGTAACAGGTATTATTTCCCCTGGTAGAGAGGATGGTTTGGCAGCAGGCCACACATCATACAACACCATGTCATACTACCAGAAAATTATTGTTACATGATTAGGTAATTTATGCCTTCAAGTGGCATATCACATATTCTTTACTGGATCTGAACATCCAGAAGTCTATGGCTCCAGTATTACTAATCCTCAAATGATGATCTAAAAAGGATTCTGTACCCTTTCTCAGGAGACTGAATTATAGTTATCCTTTCTAATCTAAGGCAATTGTGATGATTTCTAAACATATAGGCCATTATCGTTCAACTATGTTACATACTATGCCAATAAATCATAAGTCAGACTATCGATTATTCTTTTTATCAATGTTTTAGAAATCTTTCAAATAAGGAAAATCTGAGGAGAAATTAAATAAGTCTAGTCAATAACAACTAAATATAATGCGTTCTTTACCAGTTAAGTGGCTAGAAAAGTACTTAGTAAGACCTGTATGTGGTATTCAAATATTGTAGAAAGTCCTCTGCGTGTGTATTAAAGGAGCAAGGAAAGAAAACTACGAATCTCCATTACCACTTCATTAAATAACTGCATGCATAGAATTAAAAAACAGATTGACAAAGACAGGAAAAAGTGGCATTTATATGCAAAAAGATGTCTGCATACAAATGTATATGGCAAGTACGTAGAAAAATTGACAGTTTCCAGAAAAAGAAACTATCTGAAGAAGTGTGTTTTTAACAAAAGGAAAAGAACAAAGTGAAACATGTATTCAATACAAGTTATTTTATCAAAAGGAGTTGACAATTTCTTTAAAAGCATTCTATTCTGACAAATTTGAATTAAAAAAGAAAGCCCTGTATGTGAAAATTTAGACATTCATTCTCTAAATAATAGGATGTACTCCTTTTATTCTCAAACGCAATACCTCCTTACATGCCACTTCTTTCATAAACTGCATTTTATTTTTCAGATCCATGTAGAGTTTTAATCATCTCTGTGCTTATAAAGTATTCTAGTCATGGCAAACTTTAAAGTTGTAGTACTCCAAATGCCACTTGGTCTTCCATTTCACCCTTTATGTACCTTGGCCGCTATTTTGATTTCTTCATAATTTGCTTACCTCTGCTGTTTTAGTATATTTTGTCAAAAATTCCCATTTTATAAATTTGATCATACTTCAGATGAATTTTTTTTTTTAGTAATTAATTTGCAAACTAAATAACTATTAAAATTAAAACAAATTTGGTTTGGGAGGAGTGTTGGTTTTGGGGGATTAGGGTGTTGTTCTTTTTCTGTTACCTATGCCATTCCATCAATTTTACATTCTTCATTTTGCCTTGGTGGGAAATGGCCTGGGCACATACTTCTGTATCCTTTATGTAGTCTTCCTAGTCCAGACTCAGAAGAATTCTGAATTATTAAGCATAACCTATCAGTGGCACAAATAATCCTACAGAGTTTATAGCAGTGCATGACAAGTGATGTCTTTTGATCCAATGGGTTATCATAATCTAAAGCACCAAAACATGTCCCCAAAAAATCTATATCACTCTATTTTCCACTATTTGAATCCAAGAAATGGAGAGTAATGAGAGAGGTCATTCTGGAGATTAACTAGTTGAGAATGAGATTTCTTCAGTAGAAATGTGGTTATGATTCTGGTGATCTGAGGACAGGATCTGTGTTCTGGTGGGGTCAATAAATGAGGAGTGCAATCCTCTGAATAGTGTTCTTCACTATGCAGTTGTTAAATGTGGATGCAACCCGAAACTCAGTGTCACAAAAGCGCAATGAAGCACATCAGCCCATGAAGATTCAAGGTCTATTCTTCAATTTGACTTTCAGGATTTATTTTATATACAGAGCACCATACAGGCTGTTTTAATTGTACTGAAAGCTAATACACACCAGAACTACCAGGGATATGCGGTAGTCATGAGGTTATATCTATATTTGGTGAAAGTAAGCATCTGAACCAATAAACTTAGGCTCTCTGTTCTTGTGACCACATAACAGCATGAAACCTCAATCCTATCAAATTAGTTATCTGCTAACAAATTTCATCTGTCAAAAATACCTTGAACAAATTTAATGGAGGTCAGTAGCTCGTATACCCTACATATCCATTCATCCTTCTCTCTCTCTCTCTTCTGTTTTTGTGTCACTGCTGTACACAGATGTAACATCCTGTTGTAGCAGGTTGTGTTTACAGGACAAGCACAAGTGGAGCATTAAAAAAGATAGCAATCCCAGCTTCAAGAAAGTGAAACTTGACTACATGCTTTCCTTGTCTACTTCTTGCCATGCCATTCAGGAAAATTTTCATTTTTTCATTTCTTTAAAGTTATCTATTGTCATTCTCCTCAACAAACTTGCCAATTTTTCTGTTATCTGGTTTTAGGATGTTGTGCCATAGTTTTGTTATTTTCTGTCTTCTAATTTCTAGTCCTTTTTTTGTTATCCTGCCTTCAGAGCCAGTCCTTGAATTTAAATTGCAATGATCATTTTAAGTTCCTTTCTGTAGGTTCCTATTCTCATGAATTTAACAAATCTAAATTTTGCAAAGTGGTATTTCCGTACTTGCAAAACCTAAATTTAATAAGCAGCACAGGTAAAACAAAAAGGGTAGAGAAATCACATGTTTTGGTTACAGATATTAATAGGATTACCTGCATCTCTGATACAGATTTGAAGACCATCTCAGTTAGGTACCTGGAATTTAACCACCAGTTCAAAGTGGATCTCTTCTTTAGCTGTTTTCCTGAATCAAGACAATTCCTTTAATAACCTTGAGCTCTATTTTCTTTAAAGATAGTTGCTGATCATAATAAAATCATCTGTTGGCTATGTTCAAAAGCATTTAAATAAAGACAAGCAGAAACATGAAATAGATAATGTAGAAGTGTCTATGGCACTTCGCTATAACATTGCAAACTCTTTGTGTTCATACATATTTATAAATAACTACTTATGTGTGTATATATTTGATGAAGAAGGCCCTTTACATAACATATGATGTTGCCTATGGCACAGGAATCTTGAAATGTGATTCTGCTATCTGTTTTGAATTCTAACATGGAAAAAAATGACCTTACCTTTAAGTGGAAAGCAGTTTATTAATTGTTTTTAACATGTTAGGTTTCAGACGTTCTTGCAAGATAACCCAAAACAACAGTGCCAAAAAGCTGTTTCCTGGAAGGTAGAAAAAAAAGAAGGAATTTCTAGGAAATTATTAGAGGCATGAAGCCACCAGATTGCAAAAACAGACACCATAGTAGGTCATCAGTTTTATTTATTAGATTTTTAGCAATCAAATTTACATAAAGAAGATTATTAGGAGTATAGATTAAAATGATCAGTGTTAGATTCTACATGAAGACGTGTTTGATTATGAACTGAAAATAACACATCAGTGGCAAGGTTTCAGATTAAGTAAACACCATCCTTATCTCATTCATATATGCACTAAAACATTTGTGTGGGTTTCAAACAGCTACAGGAAATTCAGTCCCCGAGTAATCACATAACTTGTCTTCCAGTTTTATGTTACAGTAAGATAGAAAGAAATTACCCCATTCCTTTTTTCTACACATCCAAAATTACAGTATTAAACCGAATTATTTATAATAAAGTTTAAGGGATCAGTGAGTAAGGAGTGGCTGTTCTTTTAAATATCACTGTCTTTCTGATATTAAAAAATTAGTGTTCACCTACAGCAATATTCCTCTAACAGCCGTATTTGTTATAAAGACAGATTGTTATCAGCTAGCACAAAACTGAATAACAGAAGATAAAACCAGAGAGGATTATCCTCTCAGTCTTATCTACATGTGTTAAATCAGCATCTCTGAATTCCAGACAGTGGAGGTAAAAAGCAATGGAGTCTGAGCTTGTAGAAACCCTGTCAAACAGAAGTTCAGAGAGGGAGCATCTGCGTTCCATGCAAACTCACCAGTAAAGGTGCCATTGGCTATACAGACAATTGGAACTGCTTTTCTGAACAAACCAGAGGGGCAAGGAGCTGTGTTACTGACAGTGATAGAAGAACAGAGTGGAAATGAAACTGCTGTTAATGTTCTACCCATCTGGGTCATCACCTTACTTCTCACTGTCATTTCCCCTGGACTTTTCCTTCTAGGAGGAAAAGAAGTTAAATATAAGGTAGTAAATATCATAGTTTTCTCTGCATCTTCTCTCCATCTTCATTAGATAGGAAAGTATCTTGTCTCCTTAAGCTGTAACAGTCATGAACACACATTAGCAGCCACTATACCAAAAATATGTATGAAAACACAGCTGGAGAAGGAAGTAGAATTTGTGGAAACTAATGATGTTGGCCACAGAACTTGAGAAATGGTATTCCTTTTTCTACTTTGAAAGTCCCTTAATCAGTGATGATAAACAATGTAGTTTATTGGTTTGTGTAATATTGTATATTGTCGTGGTTTGAATTCAGCTGGTAGCCAATCACCATGCAGCCATTGACTTACCTTTCCCCCCCTCCCCATCCTCAGTGAAATAGGGGAGGGACAAAAAGAGAGAAATCGTAGGTTGAATTAAAAAAAAAAAGTTTAGTGATGGTAACAAAACAACAGAAATAGGAAGTCCAAACAGGTAATACACAATATGATTGCTCACCATCCGGCAACTGGTACACAGCCCACCCCCCAGGAGTGATCCTGCCAGAACGTAAGATCCTGCTGTGCTGACCAGAAGCAGAAATGAGAAAGAAGTCACCTCCTTTATATATCAAGCATAATGTCACGTGATATGGAATATTCCAATGGCCAGTCCAGGCCTGGCCCTACAGCTGTGCTCCCTCCCAGATCAAGGAAAGATAACTCTATCGTGGCTGAAATCAGGACACATTTCTATCTAAGTTCACTAATAGTAAGGAGTAAAAGTTCACTAGTGTCCAAAACTAGAGAAAGTATCCTATGTAGGGTTCTTGCTTAATCCTTTTGTTTGCATTTGATATGCCTTAGACTTGAACGATAAATTAATGTGAAAAAAAAGTCTGTGTGGTTGTTTTTTCCTCAGTACAACATGATATGCTTCTGCCGAGAATAGTGATGTAAAACTCCAGGTCAAAGTCAGTTCTGTGTTGTTAAAAGGACTTCCTGTTTGTGGGTTCACAAACACATCAGTCTTCTGGAATAAAAGATGCCCTGAGGTGGGGTAGGTAGTTAATAGTCGATTGTAACACCTCTGTACCAGAGAAAGGCAAACAACAAAAAAGATCTGTAGCAAGATCTATGCTACCAGACATATCCTAAGTTATAGAAAATTTTTTAAAAAGGAAAAAAGAATAAAGAAAGAAAGAAGGAGGTTATTGCAAATGAGATGGACTAGCTGTAGGGAACTATCTGAAAACAAGCTTGGCAGCCTTTTTTCATGGTCATGTTCTGATCTGGAGTCTTTCAAAAGCCTGCAGCTAGGAGTTTTGTAAACCATGGGAAGCAATGTAGGCAACGAGGAATAATTTGCTCTTTATAGAAAAGAAATTTTTTTTCCCAAAAGTTTTTAATAAAGGTCTGTTTCTGTTAATATAAAGTACTGGGAGAGTTGCTTTTTTAAAAAAAAATAAATTATTTTATATTTCATTTTTATCTACTATCCTATTTTCTGTCTTTCAAATATGTAAAAAGGGCATACTGGTTTGTGTTTAAAATTTTTTTCATTATGTTACTTTCAACATTTCTGAAGAATATGAACCTTGAAAAGCTGCAAATTAGGACCTGGAAAGATAGTAAAAGCAGTTGAAAAGGGCAGAAAAATTTTGAAAATACAGACATTTTATTTATGGGTGGAAAACATGGGAGTTTTAAAATGAAAACTGGTATTTAGGCATTGGTATTTTTATTAAAAAATAGAAAACTTAAGAGGTTAAAGTATTTTTGAAGAAAGCTATAAATTGTTCAGAAAATTGCTAGTCCAAGCCATCTTTATGTTTTATTGGCATTTTTATACTTTCAGTTTAATTTTCAAGTGTTTTCAATAACATAATGGAAAATTTATTATTATTCTATTCTAAAAGTAAATAGAACTTCTGATATGACTAAATTCTCCCAAAGGAAAAGAACACAGAATTATAGATTTTTATCTTTAGTATATTCTTTTCTCCTTTTTGATTTTTATAATTCTGGTGATAAAAACTTTTAGGGGATTACTCCCCTTTAATTGGAAATTTAATTATCTCTCTGGTTGTGATTTTTTTTTTCTTTATTCTTAGCAGGAGTGCTATATGGTGCTTCGGCTGCACTCAGAAGCATAGCTGAAAAGAAATTTCAAATAGTCTTTGGTTGTAATGGAAGAGGACAGGAAGATGATCAAAGTACACATAAGTGGTTTTCTTCACCTTTGCTTGAGATATAGAATATTATATCATTTTATCTGTTAATGCTGTATTTAATTAATCCTTTCTATGAAAAAAAAAAAAAAAAAAAAAGAGTTAGTTTGGTGTCTCTGCATCCATTTTTCCTCACATATGGAAGAATAAGATACAGGCAGAGGGTAAAGGAATAGAAACAGTTATGGTCTGCCTAAAGTAATTTTATATGCAGTGAAGATATACATGAATTGCTGCAAAATGCTGATTGGGACTTCTCAACTTTCTGGAAACACTGTTTTCCTTACTTTCTGGGAAAGGTTGATCAGGACAAATTGTGCCTGAGAACTTCAGGACATTTCCTAAATTAAAACTGGAAAACATCTCCAGAAAATTCAATTACTCTGGACTAGGAGAAAGTAAGGATCTACAAAGAAATGTGTTAGCATTGGCCAGGCTAAAATCATTACACAGTTCATTTATTTACATTTATTTATGCTTTATTCTTTTATGTATGTATATCATAGACTGATTATTAAAAAATGCAGAGTGAATCCTCATAAACTAACCTAGTATACTAACAAGATAGATCACGCCACAGAAGCCCATTTCAAGAGAATAAGAAAAAAAAAAAAAAAAAAAAAAGGCAACGTGAGAGAACTGGTAGCAATCAGCTTTTAATGCTTATCACGCTAATGAAGTTTAAATATGTTCTCTGGGCTAATGTCTCCCATCTTGTTAACAGTGCCCAGATGCAGAAATAAATAGATGAGAGCCAGTGACACGCTTTTTAAAAAAATTTTTTTAAAAGACCCTGTTTCCCTAAATCGTCCTTTCAGACATGAAACCATGGGGGTTTTTTTAGTTAGATAAGGACTTATCTCAAAAATATTTAGTTTTTTATTTCTTGGCTGTTACTTTACTAAACAAATTTGTTTATTACAGTAGATCTTTGTTAAACATGGTGTATCTGGTTTGGGTATTTGGGGTTGGTTATTTTGGTTTTAATTTCAAGTTTGTTTCAATTTATAAACTGTGTGCAGTTTCTAGATGCTCCCTGGTAACCTCTGGCAGATTTTGCACAAATGTCTTGTAAATCTGCTGTGTGTAGTAAATTCAGTAACTGCATCATCCAATCTATGGAACACCTAATGTGGATCTATCAAGAAAAGATAATCTTATATTGGAATGGTTATGAGCAAAATAAACATGTTTAAAAGTGCTGCATTATAGTATACTGTTGAATCTCTCTATTTCCAAAAAAAAAAGAACATGAAGTGCTTAGTTTAAAGGTCTTTCTGTGTCAGAATCTGTTAATTACAGAATCACAGAATCATTCAGGTTGTAAAAGACCCTTGGGATCATGGAATCCAACCATCAGGCCTACCCTACAAAGTTCTCCCCTACACCATATCCCTCAACATCTCATCTAAACGACCCTTAAACACATGAGGGATGGTGACTCCACCACCTCCCTGGGCAGCCTATTCCACTGTCTAACCACTCTTTCTGTGAAAATTTTTTTCCTAATGTCCAGTCTAAACCTCCCCTGTTGAAGTTTAAAACCATTCCCTCTTGTTCTGTCAATAATCACCTGTGAGAAGAGACCAGCACCAACCTCTCTACAATGTCCTTTCAGGTAGCTGTAGAGAGTGATGAGGTCTCCCCTCAGCCTTCTCTTCCTCAGACTCAACAGACCCAGCTCCTTCAATCACTCCTCATAGGATTTATTCTCCAGGACCTTCTCCAGCTTCGTTGCCCTCCTCTTCACTCGCTCCAGTACCTCGATATCTCTCTCGTATTGAGGTGCCCAAAACTGGACACAATACTCCAGGTGTGGCCTCACCAATGCAGAGCACAGGGGGACTATCACCTCCCTACTTCTGCTGGCCACACTATTTCTAATACAAGTCAGGATGCCGTTGGCTTTCTTGGCCACCTGGGCACACTGCCGGCTCATGTTCAGCTGCTTGTCAATGAACATTACTCAGTTTTTCTCGCATTTTCCAAGTTGTGACACTTAAGTCTTTTTTGAAT